>NC_072458.1:12121638-13321638 GCF_027596085.1 Anoplopoma fimbria
TAGAGGTGTTTGTATAGCTTAATGCTTTACAATGTAAAAGACTGTATATAGTGTTATAGAGACTTAACATAAAGAACATGTTGATATATTTCAGCTGCAGCACTAAGAGTGCCATCAAAGCATCAGTGTTCAAGTTGATGCAACGTGAAGTGAATGTTGTGTATAAATGTGTGAACTGTGGTTTTAACAAGCTTTGCTCGCTCTTTTAGCCGTGTACAGTGTTGGTGAGCCAGCATTCGTGGCTGGATGGACGTGTGATATATAGACATGGCCTCATCAGTGGCTGTTTGTGAATCTGCGAGCACAGTCTGCCACACCGGGGAATGTAATTGGGCAGCAGCAGCAGAGGAAGATGAAGATGAAGCTCTTGCTCTGAAACGTGGGTTTCATTTACTGCTGTATGTGGAAAAATACTACAGTTTCTGCTTAATGATTGTACCAATACTGTAAATGCCTTGAGTATCAGTAGATTCATGCACTCGTGTGTTCCCTGTGTATTTAAAGTGATTGTTATTTATGGTAACTTATTTATGGTAACATTTGAAATATGACTTTGTGATAAACAGTTTGGAAGCTGCTGCCTTGGCCTTGCTTTTGTAGAATAATGTGATCTGTGAGTATGTTTGATTGTTGTCTAGAAATTGCTATTTTGTAAATGTTATTTTTATGTTCCATAATAAAGTTGTTTCTGGAATTGGAGTAGATGATTTTTGCCGTTTGTCTTTTGGTAACAGAAATGTACATTTGGGGGCGTGAATCTCTCTTTTCTGATGAACAATGATGACCAGTGTCCAAGATGGTTTGGGAAAAATTGCATCTCATCACTAACCACCCACACTCTGAAGGATTGGGCTTCCGTCAAAGGACAGGAGGGAGAAGATTCAAAAGAGAAAATCCTGAAATGAAATGTCTTTCTTGAACATTCAGTGGATCAAACAGACTCCTAGCAGCCATCAAGAGCCACACTTCTTTTGTCTAACTGGAGAGTTAAACTGACTCAAAGACTGCTCTGCACAGTGAGGTGCCCTTTTTTATAAAATTGATATTATATATTATATTATTATATATATTATTATATATTATATTGAAAAATCATAATGCATATTAAAGTGAGACTATGTAAACAAAAGAAACAACATGTTCTTCGTCTTTCAAATTAAAAGTTAAAGTTAAAAGTCAAACCTGCTACAGCATTTGGGCCCAACCACACAGAGGAGCGTCGCTAGAAACATTACGCAAGCGAACCCATCTTTTTCCTACAGTATGGCACGACACGTGCAATGGCAAGAGCATAACGTCTGCCTGAATCCAATTTTTTAAATCACATTTAACACCCAGTTGTGCTCGCATGCTGTTTTGTCCAATAAACTCAGATTATCCCACTTTACATTACACCTGCCCAGAGCTAAACAGCAGACTAGCAAAGTAAGCAAACTAGCTGGTGAACGTAGAAGAGTTCAACAATAGGGATTGCCTGATTTCCCGGGGCAAGTAAAATTCCACATTGGGCTAATAAAGTTGCTCGATTGTGTGTTTTCTGGAGCTGATGATGGAGGTAGCTGAGGAGTGAGCGATCTCACCTTCTTCTGACCTCTATTGAGAGTTGCACATGCTTAGTAACGATCGGGCACTAGCAAGAACATTGCGGCGGGTATGACACCGTTTTGAGCTGAAGCCAAAAACGAGAGTTTTAGCAGTAAGGCTTAAGAGGATGTGGGGGAAACTTCAACAATGTAATCTAAAGTATTTATTTACACAATAAATAAGTTACATTTCTTACTGTGTAACTAAAAATAAAACTGAAACTGAACTTCGAACCCTGCATAATGGAGCTTTTAGCAGCTGAAAATGGCCAATATTTACAGAGTGAATATTAGACCTAAATTCTTAAGATATCACAGAAACACAACTGCGATCTGCTGGAATGAGTTACTACGCGACTGGTTTCTAACCCAAAGGTAATAGCTATTACTATTAATAGCTGGGTTCACAGATTGTTGCGGCATCCCTCAATTGCCAACCCCTCCCCCCGCCAAAAAAAAAAGAATACTGCTTTAAAGAATAATACATAGAATGTTTTTTTCTATAAATCTATGTACTAATAATCATGGTTGTGTATGATTTAGTGATTTTATTATTTTGAGATTTATTTATTCCACGGAGGCAGTAAATCATATTCATGTGGGTTTTTTCTGGACAGACAGCTCCTTTGAAATTGACTGATGTTTAGCATGTAAATGAATCAAACCGCAGCTCCCATCCATCACTTAAAATTAGACATAACAACAACACTCATCTGCATTCAGATTGGGACCCTTCCCACATTTACCCTAAGAGAATAAACACTGCACTCCTCACCAATAAATGCATATTCTGTCTCCCGAGCGTCATCTAATATAAACTCAGCCCTGGGATCAGTTTCAGTTAACTGCTAATTTACTGCTGTCGCCAGGGCTAAACGGCGCGAGTGGAATTTTAAAAAGCTTCTTACAATTTCTCTGGAGTGTATATAATGTTTTGCTGCCAGCCCCCGCCCCCCCTGTGGTCTGCTGTCGGCTCCAGATTCAGAGGTGAGAATGGCTATAAAACACCTCCAAAAGATGACAGACAGCCAGACAGACACAAACCTTTAGCCAGTTCCCTGAAGACACTGTTTGGGCTTCCTTTAGTTTAACTAACCTAGCCTTCACTTAACGTTAATAGGCGGTACTACTACTACTTACTATTTTGCTTAAGAGCACTACTTAAAAAAACTCAAACTTCATCCACACACACACACACACACACACACACACACACACACACACACACACACACACACACACACACACACACACACACACACACACACACACACACACACACACACACACACACACACACAACAACACACACACAAAAAAAATACATTATAAAAGACACAGCTGTACCACCGACACGGTTTGATTGACAGGTGATTTCTGGCAATTGCAGAGCAGAAACACCACAGCAATTAGCCATTAACAACAAGGACAGAATCGTTAAAGAAGAAGAAGCCCTGCAGATTACCACTTTAATTTATGTCCAATCTATGACATGTTACAATTAGCAGGCAGCCTGCCGGATTCAGCCCTTGAATTAGATGAATCCCATTTCTGCCCCTCTGGCTGTTATATGAAGTAGTCTGAACTTATCTGAATCAAGACTCGAAACAGACAAGGTGCAAAGGTGGAAACTGATGAAGTGAGACTGAATTTGAAAGAGAGAAATACAGTACAAAAGGGCAGGGTGGGGGAAAAAAAGGAAAATGAGGGAGGAGATGAGCAGTGAGGAGTATTAATTCAGATAGAAGCAGAGATGTAGAGGTAGAGATAATAAACTTTCTGGATCATTAACTCTGAAATAAAAGTGTTTCAGCACAATAAAACAGAGGGATGTTCTGTGATAACGGAATAGTAATGTTCGTTATGACACCCTGGACAGGGGGAGGGGGTAATTACAGCTGCACTGCAACACCAGATCAGCCAAGGCTTTTATGAATAATTACAAGTGGAAGAAAAGGTGAGTGGCTGTTTGAATAGGAGTCACTTCTCCTTCTAAACTACATTTTTTTTCATTTCATATAGTTACAGTAATACAACCACATGCTAAAAAGCCCTCGGCCGAGGATGTATGATGCTGTATATTTCAAGGATAAGACTGGAAATATTCTGTGTTGGTTAATTTGTTATGATAAGACCAAAAACAACTATTAATTCATCGCACTATACCAAGAATTATGTGTCCAGGGGCTGATATACTATGCTGTTATACTTATCTGTACTTACAGAATACTCACATCAAAAGACTGTGTAATGTGACAGGGGCTGCTAGAAGACCAACAGACGAATGGATATTACGATTCTTAAAAGTCTACTTTATTTTTTAAACTTTTGTTTTCACCCCTCCAGCTTACTGCTTTAAGAAGTGTTTATACATTTTTGGGAAACATGCATATTTGTCTGCTAGCTGAGGGTTAGAGGAGAAGATCAATATATCACATGTCTGTACAGCAAAAGGGAAGCTACCGCCAGCAGCGGGTTAGCTTAGCTTAGCAGAAAGTCTAGAAATAGGGGTGGGGGGGAGCTATCTTTGCTCTGTCCAAAAGTAATAAAATCCACCCACCAGCACCTTTAAAGCTCACATTATTACATTGGTTTTATGTCGTTTGTTTGATAAAAACAGAAAAATGAAGTGTTGAAATGACACGTTGTGGTTTAACTGTGTTTTTTAGTCTTTGTACCACTTAATACTCAAAATAATGAGAATTTAAAGTCTTACAAAACTATATTGCTACTTGCGTAGGTTGTTGTCAACTATAAGTCTTCTGTTTTTACTGTTAAACAATATATAATTTGAGTAAATAAAAACATATGCAGCATAAATCTGTCAGTGACAATAAGGTCATTTTAAAGCCCGTCTTATCTGCCTCATTTTGAGATGCTACCGCTTTCCACAACATCGTAACACTCACCGCCTGTGGAGAGACGACCGCGCAGGTATGACATCCATAACACCTAATTACCTTCCCTCCATCTAGCGCTCCCATCGGGGAGGATCTCTATTCATTACCGAAGAATGTGCAATCAATTCAATAATGATTTGTCTCCTGCTGGAGAAATGTGTGGGTTTGTTTCCTTTAATTGCTTAATTGTTTAAAAAGGTGCCAATTACACCTGCAGAGAAGAGCAGTTTCATCATGAGGAGGTGAGCTTTAATCACAAACTGATTGTTTTAGTTTCAAGGCCCAGGGACGACAGAGAAGGGAAAGTCTGCTTCCTCAGCACCAAGGACATCAGCTTTGATTTATTAGTACAGGGCCACTGATTCTAACTCGCACAATCCTCAGTCAGATTACTAATCAATGAGTCAGGCATACCATAGAGGATGAAGAGAAGGTTGGGGCAGGTGAACAAGAGGAATAGCACCCACCCTTAAATCTCCTACTGATCATGTTCATTGTTTTAGTATCCAACTACTACATCACTTAAAGTTACTGTGAGGAACTTTTAACTGGGTATAAAATGATCTGAAATTAGTACTGATCTCTCTCTATTTGACATTCATAAGTAAATTAAACCATGGGTGGGAAGATTGTCTATTACTAGTTAAATGTAATGCTTGTAATCCTTGTAAACGGGTGGGATTATGTGTAAAATCAGATGAAATTACCCAGGTTCACCAGAACCTCCTTCAGCTCCGACTCCAGACTCAGATCCAGGTCGTGAGCTCGGAGGAGCAGAGCTTTTTCTCCCTGCTTCGCCAGTCGCCGACCCCATGCTGCTGGAGGACCAGTCCGTATTGCTGGGCCCGCTGGAGGGAATGGAGGCACGGGAGAACCAGAACCAGGGCTGTGTGTTGCAGACTGTCACACTCTGCTGCAGTCAAATGAGAGGTTTTCTAAAGGGACTCTGGTGACAGAGGCTAATCAGAAACACGGGTAAAGATAAAATATGTTTACGTGCCAAAACATCTGGGTTTCTATCAGGGGTGCACAATCAACTTTTTCTCTCCCGATACCAATTATGCAACTCAGTCTTTGCTGACGTAGAGTACCTATCTGATACTGGCTCAACCGGATCAATACAGGGTGCTGAAGCAGAAGCCGATAATGATATTTGGTGGTAAGAAATTTGTTATGATGATAAGAATATGAGATGGCACTGATGCAGAGGGAGATATGTGGCATGAAAGCCCAGCAGGATGAAGCCCAGGTTAAACGTCTACGAGCCACTCTTCATCCGGAGTTTCTGAAATCCAGCTGGGAAAAGAGGGGAAGACCGAGAGCTCTGTTCAATTCTAAGCTGCACTACTGTCATGTGTAATATTAAATGCTTCGTTTCATTTATAATTCAGGGGACAAGGACTGATGAGTTCGCCTTTGCAACCTATAGCATGAAAATATACAGTAAATTGGCTAAACTGATTTTATATGTTGGTCCAAATATATTTTTTTTCATCCAACTAAAATAATACAATTAAAAACATTTCTTACAGCAATATTTTTTCAGGTTTACTCAAGTCTACAGTGGGTTCAGATCTTAAGGCAATGCAGGATAGAACACAGCTGCAATTCAAGTTTTTATGGCATGGTTTTAAATCCATGTGAACATTTGTCAACACAATGAAGAGAGAAATATGATCTCTACGAACAAGGCTGAATGGTATGATACACTGATCGTTGTATCGTCGTCAAGAATGTACAAAAATACGAGTTGCAGCCATGGCAACAGGGAAGTATGACACATCTAAATCAAGCCATTAACACCCTGTCCCAGAATCAGCTTGTGAGGCATCACGTGTCACCTCAGCATTTCCCGGACCAGGAACCAAACCCGGACCGCGGCGGCGCAGGCGCTGAACCCCAGCCACTAGACCACCAGGGAGCCATGGCAACGGGGCCCTTGGTGTAAATGTATAGTTGGTATTGTTATGCCTTCTATGTTCTATGCTCTGCACAGATTACATTTCTCTCTCACTCTGCCAACATACAAACTACTTGAGTTATATTCTGCAATATGCTTTAAAATGAACAACAATTGGGATAAATCTAATTATAACTAACTCATTTATAAAACTAATATAAAAAATATAAATCTAATTTAATCAACTTCAAATTTTAATTATATAGAATTTCACATTACTCACTTGGTTACCTTTGCAAGTTGCATTATCTCTCCCATCCTCCTTATTTGATTATGATTCATGCATTAGTTAAAGTACCTTATTCTGCATTAAACGGTGAAATTCAAACACGGGCAGTGAACAGGAGCCAGCTGCACGTCGCCGTCATCCCAGGAAACGTAATTTTAATTTAAAGTCAGATCAAGTCTTCTGACCCTGCAGCCATTGAGACTCACTCTGAGGGACTGAGAACATTTAACAACAAAGGCATGGCTGTCAATCCTGCAAACACTCTTCTAATGAAGTCCTCAAAGAGCCCTCTCTTTTAAAAAAGGCATGTGGTGTTTACTTGACTGCAGCAATACAGAGGTTTGGGGAAAAGTAGGCGGCGAGCAGTAACCGTCTCCCCTTACTCAGCTCTTCGTGGTCAGATGACTTGATACACTTGTTCTGTGTGTTTATGTGAGTAAAGACAGAGGCGGTCCTCGGAGACGTCAGCGGCTCCGACAGGTCGCCTTCGAGTAATCCAGGGATGCTGGTGCAGCTGATAAAAAACAAGCAGTGGAGCCTAATTCAATTGGGAAGCAGTAATTAAATAAAAACAGAGAGTAAAAGGGGATTTTCTTGAGCAAAACAATGAGAGAAAAAGAGAAAAGGGTGATCGCAGACGGCCTATAGTGCGGCTCAGTTAAGGGAAAACTAATTGCCTCGGAGAACTGGCAGCACTCTGGGGGAGCCGAGGAAACAAATTGAGGATCGTCTTCAGAAAATTGCCCGTTCTGATGAAGACCATTGAAACGTAAAGCCAGACTGCCTTTGACTGGGATTTACAACTGATGCACGGTTCCCTCGGTTGTTTCTCTTTCACACAATGCCGCCAATTTCAAGCTTGATCAATAAACTCGTGGGAGCAGGTCTCCTATAATTTCTGAAGATGTGCAGGTTTTTAACCAAACAGCAAACACAGGCTTCTGTTTGTTGTTGCCTCCAGCTGACATGAAAAGACACAGATATGGATTGGTTTCTCGCTCTGGCGTGTTCAAACTCTTGCCTTTTTTTAAACGATCCCACAAGGACCCTCTCCCCAGTGTCTGACATCTTGGGTCTCTCTTTTTTGTGTTTTGCAATCAAAGAAAGTATCTTTTTTTTCCCATTAGTTTCCAAGTCCATTAGTGTCTCTCTTTAATATTTTATTAATTGACTGGATGAGTGAGTTTCTTTGGGTTTTCTTAAAATAGAAAAAGGAAAATGTCACTGATGAACAAGCGAGGCAGAAATGTTTGTGTTTGGGGGGGTTTGGACTTTGGCATTAAGAGGAACTGTTCAAAAAGTTTTAAATATGAGCGTTCTTTCATTATCGGTTTCTAAAAGGAAGATTTATAATAGTTTATTATATCAGAGGATTAATGTCAGACGTCATCTGCAGTGTAAACTCCAAGCATGTATGAGAAGTGCAGCATTTCCATTTCACGTCCACCAAAAAAAAAAGGTATCAGACATGATTGAATCATCAGGCCTTCAGATTTTAGGCTCCAAGTCCATCAGATCTATCCAAGATTGAAGCTAATGCAACGGGAGCCGGGCGCAATCTGTGAAACATGTTTTATGGAAATTTATGGAAATGAATGTTCGCTTCAATATTTCTCCAGTGACGGTCGTTAAAAACGAGCCAAGGAGAGGGATTTCCTCGGCGCCCTCCTCCCCACTGACCATCTGACTAAATACTACGACCAACCGTCAGCCGGCCCTCAGAGAACCAGTCATTCACCAAGAGAAAGGTATGGATTTATGAATTGGAATTCATGGCATTACAGATCCCTGTAATAATGCAGTGAGCTTTACAGGGACATTTATATTTTTGAAAGGTTCAGTATCATCAAATGTGATTCATTTGGTAATTCCTGATGTAAAGCATTCAAGGAAATGGTATGATCATTTTCTTACCCTGGAAACATTCAGCTCTAGTTAATGTCTATAAATTATCTTTTAGAACATGATTCTTTACTTTCTGATCACAGACATTTTGGAACACAGATGACTCGTAGGAGGTGAAACCAAACTTTAGTACAGACAGCGTAAATGTACACATGACGATTTAAAAAAATAGTTGTAGCAGACGACAGATCACCAGTTTGGAATGATAGCGCTCTTAGAGGGGGGATGAACATCTAAAACTAACAAGAGTCCCAAATCTAATTATTATTGACCTTTAGAACAAAGAGGTGACCGGAGGTCAGGATGAACAGTCTCTCGTTGGTTGCCCTGAAGCCCAGGATGGGCTTATCTGAATCCAGGCTGGCCACCTGTTGCTTGGCGACCTGTCCCACCTGGCGGCCCTGCTTCCGGTTGAAGAGGACGGTCTCTACCGGCGCCGGCTGTCGGTAGATGAAGGCTCTGCGGAGGCACTCGCCCAGCGAGGCGTAGGAGAAGTTCGGGGCACAGGTGGCAAACTTTTTGTCCCGCTTGGACGCCTGGACGTAGCCTGTGGAAGACAGGACGGTGTCAGATCAGACACACGCACAGAGGACTCGCCAAGTAGTAATAACAGAGTAATAATGCAGTTCCACAAGAGCAGCTGGAGTTACTTATCTCACATTTGTTACTGAATGAGTATTCATGTACCATACAGGATTCCAGACTGAGTAACCGCTTGGAGAAGAAATCTACCGTAATGGCCTGAATATTTAAACGACAAAAAAGCATCGAGTGCAGCTTGTCTATCAGTCACACACTCTCCTGTGGGGCTCTAGGAAGTGGTAATTCTTGGCTGTTTGACAGTTGATGCGGTCTCAGGTTTGTTTCTGTGGTAAGGACGTCGTAGATACACTTTCCACCTGGTTTGTGCTCTATCCAGCAGATAGAACTGGGTTTCCCTGAACACTTTTAGCGGTGACTGACTGTGAAAGAGACATTTTAAAACGGACCTGAAGAGAGTCACTAGCCTAGCAACTATAGTATGACACTGTCTTACCAGTTAAAAAACATCTGATGTTTTGAATAATATGTTTATTATTAAGAAATGAATTGTCTATTACTCAAATTTATTGAGTAATAGACTCGTCTTTTGAACATATTTTCCAGAAAAAGATACAATATATTTGTGCAAATACTGTATTATATTTTTAGAAAGTCTTGGCTAAGTGGAACACAAGCACACACATTCTCACAAGGGAATAACAAAAAATCGATGAGGTATATGTCCAATTAGTAACCAATGAACCTATAACTATCAGGGACTTGCTCAAGGGCACCTTCATCGCGCCCCCCTTTCGCCTCCCCCAGGATGAAAGATGGATTATTATTGGATCAACCTTCCAGTAATAAACCCATTTCTTTGACCTTTAGGACCCCAGTGCCCAATCTATAAGAGTAAGAGAGGACTGGCTGAGCCGTGTGCACCATGTGTTTTCTGGTGCATACTTATACGCTTTAAATAAAACAGAAGGGATACCGTTCTAACAGAATCATTTCTTCTGTTCTTGGTGCAGAGGGTGGAGAAGAATTGAAGTATTAAAAAGATACCAAGATAGCTTAAATTCTCAAAAAACACTAAGTAGCTTAAATGAAAAAAGGTCTTAAAGACCCAGTGAAATGAAAAATACATTTTCTCAGCTGCCATCCTGTGTCCATGTGTTAATTGTTAATTTGTCTCTTGTTATATGCCAAAAATATGACCAATCCTGCACTCAGGGATGTCCAATCGAATGAGACTTAGGGCCACTTGCTAGACACACTGGTGATATTCACCGTTTCACAGGGACAAAAATGGAGAACAATGGGAGTTATGTCTAATTTAGCAGAGACAGCAGATACTCATATACTGAAAAGGGCTCCATCAATGTCACATATCAATACAGAAAAAACAATTAGCGCCAAAACAATTAGTGCCAAAGCAGCTTATGATTCAATTAGTTGAGGAGGAGAAATTGAATCAACAACAATGTTGATTATTGATTCATTTGCTGGTTCCAGTTCCGAAAATGTGGGGATTTGCAGATAATATTTCTGTTTTATATCGGTGTAAATTCTGAGTTTTTGTCTGAATAGGGCTAAACAAGTAATTTGAGGACCTTACCTTGGACTCTGAATAATCAAATCACATAAAAAACAGCAACGTTGACTTCGCTTTTTGTTCAGTTTGTTAAGTTTAAGGCATTTGAAATTCCCTTGAACCTCAACCATTTTCCATCAGCAGAGTGCACACAGCCTCTTTATCAAACAGAAGGTCTGAGGGCAACAAGAAAGGGGGTAACAAAAGACCCGATGCAGGTGACCCGAGTTTTTCTTTGACGGAGGTCTCAGTTGCTGCTGGAAAACTAATTATCTATCACTCTTAAAATCTGATTAGCTACTTCCTGTGTGCTGAGATTTCCCATCTGACACCAGGGTGTTTCAAAAGTATTACTGCTCAACGTTGTCATTCAGAATAATGATAAGCTCAGTGGAGCTTCGACCAGCTCAACCAAAACCAAACCCATTACTACCCTATATACATTTTTCTCAAATAACATCTTTGTTCTGAAATACATTACCTGAGCTTTGTATTTTATATATACGGAATTAAATTAGTTTCAACTGTGGAGACCATATATTTTCTATATAAGAATTTCCAAAGTGATTCACTAAATGCTGATTTCATTTCACTTATGTGCAAGGATTAAACTTAAATTGAACCTTAACAAAACTGATTTTGATATTCAAATGCGCATGTTTTCTGCTCATTTCTCTCAGAGTCTCATTTGGACTCACTGAGATCATTTTAGAAAGTATCACTTGGGATCCATTCAGAACAGAGATGGGCAAGTAAAACTCTGCGGTGTTCAAAAAGACAAATGACGATGTCAAACCAGTACATTTTTTATCTTCCAGATGTCTTTGACGGTTTATATGCAGAGCAGAAGTGAGGTCTGTTAATGCCCCCATTTGCATATGTTTCTCTTAGTGCCCTCGTAGGCTATGAGCAGTGTCAGTAAACTCACTGTTGTCGTTAACTGCCGTTTTACTGCCGCCATTTAGACCGTTCTGTCATCTACCCACTGCAGCACCAGAGGCACAGCAGCAGCATGACAGCAGATGTAAACAAAGTTAATAGCTGTGAGAATGAATAATTCAACTCCAGTTAGCATGGATCATCACCATGGAAATTCAAGTAGGCCTCCAGTGTGACAGTCTGTCTGTCTTTAAACCACTTCCACATACTGAGTAATGTAACATTTAGCATTATAGGGAGACGCGTTGCTAGAAACCAGGCGACAAAATCCGGTTCTGCAAAGTGAAGCCGATGTGGAAGTGTCTTAAAACTTGCATTCTCTCTACTGACCAGCAGGGGGCGCCTCCTCTGGTTGCAAAAATAAGTCTGGTTGTATAGAAGTCTATGAGAAAATGACTCTACTTCTCTCTTGATTTATTCCATCAGTAAACATGAGTTCATGGTCACTAGTTTCAAGACTTCTTCAATACAGCATGATGTTCATTTAGTAGAAGCAGAATTTGCACAGCTAGCCAGTGTCACAATTGGCCCAGTCGGCCAATCAAATCAAGCAAGAGGCGGGATTCACAGCATTACGACTTTCTTCTGATTACAGAAGAAGATTTTAGCTGTAAGACTCATGTTTGACAATCCTTTGAGGCTTCTCACTGAACATCGCAGGGATCGTCAACCAAAATACAAGAGGTTTTTTTTTTTATATCTTTCTAGTTCAGAGATGGGTTTTTTTCTTTCGGTACTCCTCTTCTTTTATATTTTTGTCTGCTAAAAGTGTTTGTGCAGCAAAAATTGGCAGGTGGGTTGCAAATTCCATCCACTACTCAGGCACATGAAATGACAATCATTGACCTCAAGGTGGCGCTGAAACAATCACGTTTTTCACAATTATAAAAAAAAAAAAAGCTTGGCTTAGAGGCAAAATTATTTCACCATTTTGAACCCTCACTTCACCTTTGCTCCAATGGTCTGCTCTAAAAATGTCAAATTTTGCCCCTTTTTCTTAATTGGTCACAAACCGTTCAGCCTATCGTCCTGAACCTTAGTCGGAATCATCTGGCTCATCTTGACTTAAAGTCAATAGCTTTAAAATTATATATTTTTAGAATCTTGTAGTTCGAGTTTACTCAATTTTCAATAGCCAAAATTGGGTGAAGCGATTGTAACCTAAATTGGTGAATGTGTTTTTATATTAGGTCTGAGCTTCGCAATGAATTTGGGATATTCTGCCCCCAGGGGCCCCACAAATGCGAAAAATGTTATATCTCGTAATTAGCTGCATTTTGAGAAATGCGGTTAGCATGCTGTACAGACTTGACTCAGTCGATGCATTTCATTTTAGTAATGATTGATTAAAGTGAGCGTGACACATGACAAGAAAACTCAATTTCTATAAATGTCAAATTTGACAATTTGACAACACACCTGAAACCTGCAGAATGATTTAATCCACAACATTTTCACCTTTTAAGTGTTTGAATGTAAAAAAACACAGTTTTGCACTTATGGTGTCATGTGTCAATTTGTGACAAGGTGTATGGCCTTGTAGCTACTTAACATGTGCGTTAATTTTTTTAAATAAATTTTAATAGCTGCATAGCAAGTGAGACTCTAAAAGATGAATGCAAACACAGATGTTAACACTGTAGGTTTAAAATCATTTTTCTGCCATTCCTTTACGGGGTAAGAAATGCATTGATTGTCAGCTTTAATACACCAAGAGGGACCTTAACAAAGGTGACAAAACGTGGCTCACAGTTTACTTTCAGCTAGATCCAATGCAGCGAGCAAACTGTTTGCACCTTTGACGTTCTTACTGTTTTCCAGCTTCATCTTCCCAATGCCATATCATGTTTGCATCTCCTAGACATCTCCAGTGAATCACACGTTAGGTCTGAAAGTGTAATATATACTTCTGTGGGTTGTTGCTGCAGATACAATGTAGAGGTGCTTTAAGAGGAAGCTCTTACCCAGGGCGTTGAACGTGGCGACGTGCTCCCACATGTCACTGGGCTGGTCTGGACGGGGCTGCCACACCAGAGCGTCCACGTCGTGTCTGAGGCAGAAACACGGCATTTCAGAGGGGTTCACGTCCACGGTGAACAGGTACTGATGGCTGCCCAGATTCACCTGGAGACACGAAGAGAATTTGCAAATTAGTGACCATTTCTTCCATCACATGGTGTGAAGGATTGACGTTCTTAAGCTGTTCTTAACATGTTGTGTGCCTGCACCCGAATTGATTTGACATCTTTCCTTCCTTCCCACCTTCTTTATTTACTTACTTACTTCTTTCTCTCTGTTTCTTACCTTCCTTCTTCCTTCTTAGTTTGCTTCTTTCCTTTAAACCCTCCTTCCTTCCTTTTTCCTTCCTTCATTCTGTATTTGTTTGTTCCTTCGTTCCTTTACTTCTTTATTTATTACCTTTCCTTTTTCCATCCTTCCTCCCTTACTTCATTTCCACCTTCTGTCTGTTTCTTAACTTCCTTCTTTCTGTCCTTAGCATATTTGCTTCCCTCCTTCCTTATGTATTTTATTGATTCCTTCCTTCCTTCCTTTCTTTCCTACTTTTTTCCTTTCTTCCTTCCCTTACTTACTTACTTCCTTTAGTCCTTGTTTGTTTGTTTCCTTCCTTTCCTTTTCTCTTTACTACCTTTTCTTCTACCTTCCTTTCTTTTTTTGTCTTTGTTTGTTTGTGTCCTTTCTTGCTCCCTCCCTTCTTTCTTTAATCTTACTTCATTGTTTCCTTTACCTTTGATTGATCTTGCAAATACATTTCAATTTCCCTGTTTGGGATCAACAAAGTTGATTTTTTTTTCTTGTGTTTGTTGATTGATTAATAAGAAAATAACTTGTAAGTTTTTGTCCATGTTTCTTCCCACATGGTAACCAGTATCATTTAATGGAGAGATTGTGGTTACCGTTTATAGCCGATGTTAAAGCTCAGCGTGGGTCATTATTGGTGAAAGAGTGTAATGAGCAGTTTGTGATAACAGCCATAAAAGTCCCTGTATTTGCCCAACATTCACTCCACTCTGATGGATGTGTTTGACGTAATTGCATGTGTGTGGTTCGAAAGCTATTCTACTTCGACTCCAATTGTTTTGGAGAGAAAATGACTGCAGCTGTGACATAATCGCTCCTCGACATCTGACGGCTCGTACCGATCCCTCACTCGAAGTCAACCCACATCTCCCGAATACGACTGCCAAACGTGTCTCAGAGGCTGTCAGCCAGCACTGTCCTCCCCGTCTCAATACACACTTGACAGGCATTGAAAATTGAGCAAAGACCAGCACGTATTCTGCTGGTTGATGGTTGCTCGCACTGACAAGCCTTTTGGCAAGCGATCACTCCTCCACTCTAAAAACAAATTTTCTTGCCACTTCAACTTTGAACGCACGGCAGACGTTCGCCCATAATATAGTCCGTCCTGCGTGTGTGAGAGTGGACTGACAATAAACTGCGAGTGAGACATAAAACAAACCACAAAAAAAGAAGAAAACAATAGATTAAGTACACTGTTGAATTGATTCAGAAGATTTTATCCGGGCAGAGTGTGTGCAGGTTTCATTTAACTCTTCTCTTTGCTGCAAAAAATGCATATCAATCAGTGCAATCTGTTTATTTTAAAGTGATGTAAAAAAACGATCATCCCACATTGAGCACAGCTCCAAATTGAGATTTTTTTATTATTATTATACATTACAGAGGTGTGTCAAGAGCTTGCGATTTAACTTTTGAAAATCCTCACTATACAACATCTGCAACCACATTAATAAAATGGAGCTGAATTGATTCATATGTGCGCCTCAGACTCAACAGCCCCATGTCCCTCAGGAAACAATCTCCAAGTTAATTAATTAGTCAACAACACAAGTTTAATTAGTTTGGTTATCAATTAATCTCTAGGCCCAGCTTCTCAACGCTGAATATTAGTTGTTAAAATCTAAGAAGTGTTCTTTGATAGTAAACCGAAACTTTGGGTTTTGGTTGATAATTGGTTAATTAATCATTAGTGAAAGTAATCATTTGTTTCAGGCGTGGTGGAAAGTAGTTTAAATGAACACTGTTGTAAATGAGAGGGGGATCTTGAACTAGAAATCTAGATCCATCTACTTCCATGTGGTCTGTGTCATCTTACTGTGCTGCACAAAACAATACCTACACTGTCCACACTAGTTTCTTTTGTGGGGGGCTCATCCTCCCCACGGACACTGAAAATAAATGTCTGAAAGCCACATATACACAAAAACTAAATTATTTTCCCCCACAAGCTTCTCAATTTCTACGACAAGTATAACAATGTTTCATTGGAGCCAGTTGAAGATGCCACAAACACATAAAAACTCAATAAATAATACTCAATATTGTCTTTTTTTATCCAAAAATAAGTCTTTCACTGATGCACTGAGAGAAAGAAGAGGGTACCAATACAAAGATGTGGCTTAATGACTTATGTCTCTGATGTCAAGAAAAGACACAATTGTATTCATCTGAGTCAATATCTTACACCTGAAATATATTATTATTCACAGCTCTTACTCATCGACATTGATGCTGGGTGCGAGAGTGGGTGTGGATTTATATACTCCAGTTATTGTTTGAAAAAGATATTTGAGAACTTTTGGCAGCAGACCTAACTCTCAGCCAGATAAAGCAGATAAAAATAAATCTAGACGCTCAAACACACTAATTTTGTTTTCGTTCTCCAACTCAAAAGACATTTCAAAGTCAGTAACTGAGTGTTGTTATTGTATGACTAATAGAATGCTCTACCTCTGCCTGGTCTGGGTCCTGGAAAATTGAAACTATTTCATCTGATATTTTGTTGCTTTCTTACCATCAGATTCTTAAAAAAAAATCCAATCATCAAACCTTTATATCATTATTTTAGAGCAAACTTTTTCCAACAACCTCTGCCTCAAATAGAAAGGCAATGGGGAGAATAAAACTTCAATAAAACCTTAATCTGAGCCAAACAAGATGAACATAAATTGCTCTTCTTCTCTGCTTTTGTTTCCTCACAAAGCCATTGTTGAATGAGAAGGATTTCACTGCCAGCAGCGGGACAAAGCATCGGGTTAATCACTTGCATTGAGTACATAAATTAATGCTAATTCCTGTGTTACCTGCTAAACCGAGATATGCTATTAAATTAAATAAAAAGAACTGGACTAGTTTGATTTAAAGACCCGGCTACAGTGAAAACCCTCTCAGGTTTTAAATGCACCTACATGGCAGAAACAGGTTGGGATGAACATGTTTTGCCATTTTAGCTCCTTCAACCACAAAGTTTGCTCGAGCCTATTGTAATATCTTTCTTTATAGTTACTCGATTTAATAACAAAATCATATTGTAGTGTCCCTCTTATACAAGTCCCCTTTATCAGCTTCGTTTTTAGACATGGTCTACCATATGGTATAGGGTTAGGATTACTGGTTTCTGCCGAAGCAGCCCGGGATCGATTCCCGGTATGTGAATCAGGATTTTGGAGACAACAGTAGCTATCTATTTGGGCGGACAGCGTTGACAGGTGTGGACCCCCTCCTGGGTACTGCCGAAGTGCCCATGGGCAAGACACTCTAACATCTCTCCATAACAATGAGTGTCTAGAGATCCTGTGTGTACATGCGTGTATTTCGGGCTCGACGTTCGTTTGTGTGTAAAGGGGAAGAAATTTCCGTCAAAAGAAGCAATAAAGTTATCTTCTTTTTTCAACCATATCCAATGGCCTTCCTCAGCAGACAGGGTTTCTCAGTTGTCGTTAGGGATGCGAGTGATGAGTTGACTAGTCCATTAAAGTTGCTTACGATTTTATATGGCTCTTATCATTTAAACAGTAATGTTTGGGTATGAAATTGTTGGCCATGAGATGTGGTTGAAATTTCTGCTGAGAATTGTTTTTCAAGATACTATACATTGTCTTGTTGTATGGGTTGCATGAGTCATGTACACAATATGAAGTACTACAGTTGGACACTGTATGGACAAATACTCAGAATGAATTACCTGTCCCCGGTCTGAAAAAAGCTTCTAGTGGATGCTCTTTTCTTTTGCATTTGAAGGACAGGAAGTGAGAGATTGGCACTCAAAAGAAAATGTATCCATAAACAGAGGCCAGATGTCTGTAATAACAGCTGAAATGCCAACAATCTGTCATCATCATCACCACAGCTTCCGTCATGTTCCTGTAAGGCTGCTGCTCGCTCGCCTTCGCAGCCAGAGGACGGATCCTTTTTTGTTTAGCCTCTCTCTTGCCCGAGACACTGAACAAATATCATTCAGTCTGGTATGTGATCATTAATACACCATTGTAAATCGCTTTCCCTCGTCCCTTGATATCTCATGGGTTTCGCATTTCATTTGTGTCACTCTCTAGAATCCAAAGGGCAGAAACCCGATTATTTCAAAGCATCATTCTATATTTTAGAGAAAAAGCAGAGGAGGTTTCAGAGATGCCGTCTGCGCTCTGCTGTGGATTGTGGATTCACACCTGTCCTGGTCGACAGTGCCGACGCCATGAAAGAGACACGCTTCACATTATCTTCACACATTGGAGTTATTAGCGAAAGCCAAGCAGCACCACGTCGTCACTGTTTCAAACAGAGGGCTTCCACTGCACCAAATTTCATGGCAATCCATACTTTCATAAAGAATCAACACAGAAATGATCATTTTTAATGCATTAATGTGTTCATCACTTTAATGTTAGAACTGGTAAATGTGGAACTTATCTTAACTACTTAATATACTTAATAATAAGGCTATATACTTCTTAATACATCATATTTTAGTCAACTTTTAGTCAACTGTTTAGCAAACACTGGCAATCCATTCAATAGTTGTAAATTTGTCAGTCCTGACAAAAAAGTCCTGGTGGACCGTCATTTACATCCGCAGACTGATGCCTCTAAAGTGGCTATAACACATCATTTTAAGTAATAACTTAATTTTCTGCTTTTCAACATACAATATCTCTATATTTACTATTTCCATGGTGTTATCAGGGATTGTAGGAAACATTTTCAACAGTTTCCTTAATCTTGTTTTCGAAATAAAGCATCAAAGCCTGCACCAAATACAGTTACCAGATGTACAGATACCATTGTGAAGGTATTACAGATATGGCTAGCGGATATGACTCAGGTTCCCCCTGGGGAACGCACACTGGAATAGCAACCAAAGAGAGGCATATCTACAAAGGTGCCACAATTTCAAGCTGAAAGGATTTATTATAAAAAAGAAAAGCGTATGTCCTGGTGGGCAGGCGAGCGACTGAAGCATTAAGGCGGATACAATGAGGGAGGGAAGTGGTGAATAGAAAAGGTAAGGCTCCCTGGATGAGATACGGATAAACGCAGGCTAACATCCACACACACCTGTATACACTCACATGTTCACACACGTGGAAAAAAACTGTCCTTTATAAGGGCTGATGGTACAGGTTTCATTACACTCCAGCTTATTTAAGGGCAGCAGCTTGCATGGCTGCACTATTTGCAGAGTAAATGGAGGGAGAAACATTGTATTCGCAAAAGCCCTACATCCCAGCCTGGGCATAACCACTGCACCTTACATCCAATACTCATTAGCCTTTCATCACAGGGTGAAAGGGTTTATTTCTGACTGCTGTGAGAGTTTTGGCGATGGGGGAATTCTTAACTGTAAATTAATTTGTGCAAATGAAACAAGAGGAACTGAAAGGGGAGTACCGGTGATGGACATACACTAATGCCCACAAATGAATAGAGCTTTTTCAAAATGCTACATATCCGCTTTACTAAAAGAAAAAACATTTGCTTCATGCTCATTATTCCAGGGTTTCTATGGTGCTAACACAGTATCATAAGTATTCACAAACAAATCGTCAAGTTACGTAACTCGTATAACGCAATGCACACATGCATGTGATCTGTTCCTATAAATCTGCAACCGTGCCATTAATCTGCCTCTCGTATATCACAGAATGCAATCCACAGTTGCAGGGAACATGTGTCATGTATAATGTCAAGAGACTCGTTAAATGTCTTGTCGCATAAGACAAATAAGTAACCCCTTCATTTGAATGTAAACTGACAAAAAAATATGCGTCAACATTAGGGGCTGGGTATAAAAATAAAATGATGATACCAGTACGAAGGCTACCCCAAAGGCTTTGAAGCTTGGACTGTTGGTAACGGTTGCATTATAATTGTAATCAACATTCAAATCAGGCATCAAATGCATAGCTTTATAACAAAATATATGATCTACGCCAAAAATCACAAATAGCGTATGAAATATAGAAAAGTAATCCCTCATTATTTGACATTCACAGATATTGTCGTGATATCATAAATTATGGTCCATTTATAGTCAAATAGACCATAAAGCAGAGTATGCTTTAGGGCAGCATGTACGCTTCCGCTCACTGGTTGCAAAATAAACCAAGATGGCATTGGCCAAAATCCAAGACAGGGCTTTATGTTAAGCTTTAAGTTCAGCTATACATTTTGTAGCTTGAAAGCAACATATTGTAACTGAAACAAACCTCCGTACATTAGCTGTTAGCTGCTGTAAAAGCAGGACTGTGCTAGTGAGTCACTGTGATTAATCTGAAAAGCACGCATGTGAATGTATAACAATATAGGCCTACATTTCTGATTAAGTTAGTTTATCCAAATGTTGCTATGCTGTTATCTGCGTTATTTAGCAAAGCAGGACTGTGCAGTCAACCAGCTGCTAACAGCTGGAAAAAAGAAGAGCTACGTTAACGTTGAGTAACGTTACGGATTTCAACAGATATCATATTATATCGGCCCATAATAGAGATCACACTTACTTTCCACTTGCTCGATTGGACAACTGCATGAGGCATTCCAGTTGCCCCAACACAGAGTGTACTTAACCCGGGAAAGAGTAAATGTAAATCCTTCCAAGATGGAGAGGGCCTAAATGCCTAATTTAAAACTTTGAAACCAAGGTCAACAAACCAATGGGTGATGTCAGACAACTCCGTCCATTTCTCATATACTGTCTATGGTTTCAATAAAAAGGAAAATTCTTGAAGACCCATTTTTCTCCTCATTTCTCGTTGTTAAATAACAGAAAAGTAAAGTTCAATTTAAGTAAATAATGAATGCAACTTTAAGGAAAGTTTTGACATCGTCCTCCCTCCCTTCCACCATTCAAATGCACAGGCTTACTGGGCCTTTACCCGATGGCCGCAGTGTATAAAGACAGTGTAAAGACTCCAGAATAGCAGGGATTTTGACTCCAAGACAACCTCCCAAGAGAGAAAAACTTTTTTCAACAGCTGTATATCTGAGGCAGATTGATACAGTTGGCTTATAGTAATTACTTGAGTAGCCTAAATGTACTAAGTTTCATTTCACCACTGCTAAAACAACAGCACAAAAGTGTTTGTAAGAGCTCAAAGTTCTTAATAGATCAAGCACGTTAGCGCGGCTAATGGCAAATTGTGACAAACAAGTGTATGCTATTTTGTTGAGTTTTCTCTGAGTGAAGGCTCTGAATGACTTTATGTTCACTCCAGTAAGCAGTGTTCCAGTGTTTGTGTCAGGGAAATGTTACTGTGAAGGAATGGAAGAAGTGAAGTGGTGTTGACAACGTTGGAGTAATAAAGTTGTTACCGTCTTGGTGTAGACTACGCAGTCTCTGTGTTATTATTTTATTACCTTCATAAAGTTTGGGCACAATGTAAACTTCTCCGCTGGCTGAGACGAAGCAGCTGTCCTCTCTCTACCAGCGGGCAGTGACTCACATGAGCAGAGAGAGGAGGACGGAGAAAAGGCTGAACAATTGTTCTTTATTCTTAGAAAATATAGGAAAAGGTCTAACTAATATGCACACTTTTTTGATTCTCTAAGTAATATCACCTAATGTCACTTGACATCTGGAGCAGACGCTCTGTATGTCTAATATTGCAACGGGTGGGTTTATATTGCAGTAACTTGATTTCACTTTCTTAGTAGAAATATGAGTGAAACACTATATTTTAATGTCAAAGTATCTGTTAATAAAACCATGTTTTCCTTATCAACTTTGAGCCTGTCTTCTCTAAACGAAAATAGATCACCTTGTCTTCAAGAAAGACTGCAACATGTGACGCTTGTTTGTCACCTTGGGACAAATAATGGAAGGGAAGGACAATTTCTCTTCATACATTATGGAGGAGGGTCAAGAAAGGCTCCCATCTTGCTCAAGAATTGCTGTTTTTGAGCAGAAGCCTCCGAATGCTTCAGACAAGTTGAAAAATGACAAATAATACAAGGTTTCACTTTGCAGCATTCCAGATTTAATGTCTGTAAAGCTCCTTCAGGGCACAGCTCCTACTGAAGGCTACAGCTATAAAAACTGAATTTGCCCTATTCAACTCGCCAGCATACCCTTGTTTCATAATGGAAAAGACAAGTCCTCTATCTCCTACCTTGAGGATATGTCCCTTTCTTTTATTCTGAAAACCACACAAAAACCCATTCTTAACTCAAACCAGACAATATCTTCTATGTTTATCTTCAGATGTTATGTGACGTTTAACCGTGCTAACAGCGTGAATCTAGGGATGACAATGTCTGTTAGTCTGTCCAACACTTTGGTCCAGACTGAAATATCTCAACATCCATCAGAAGTGTTGCCCATTTTGGTTAGGGTATCCATGGTGTTTAGAGGATGTGAGCTACTTACTTTGGTGATCTCCTTACTTTTCATCTAGCGCCACCATGAGGTCCACCGTGAGGTCCACCATGAGGTCCACCATGAGGATAAATTATAACAATTATGTGATCCCTTAACTATCTAGTGCCACTATTAGGTCGCAGGTCAGAATCTTAAATGTGAATTTGTGAATTTCCCCTTTGGGATCAATAAAGTATTCTTTATTATCTTATCCAAAATACGTTGCTGTACTTTGTGTTCAGCTGTAATTTATGTTTGGTGGTAATTAGTAGTTGACAGATACAGGTTTTTTAACGACCAATGCAGATATTAGGCCAGCAGGGCAGCCGATGGCAAATATATAATGTTGATAATCATATTTTTTCTTTAGCCAAGTTGTTTCTGACTAGCTACCTGCAGATTAAAGTGTGACTACAAGTGTAGAACACAAGAGAAGAGAACGACTTACTGCTCAAAGTCAGTAAAACAGATGTTGATTTTAGAGAAAAAGGAGCTGAGCTACATCAATGGAGATGAGGTGCAGCAAATGATCAGCTTTAAGTTCCTGGGAATCAGCAACACAAATAAACCGACATGTTCATTACACATTTCCAAAAAAGCTATTAAAAAAGGCTGTATCTCTTCAGGAAACTTTAGAATGCAAAATTCCCTGAGCCAAGCTTGTGTTAACTTTTACAGAGAAGCAATAGAAAGTATAAAAGGATGGATCTACAGCAGGTGATTAAAACTACCCATAATAAGATAAGATAAGATAAGATAATCCTTTATTAGTCCCGCAGCGGGGAAATTTGCAGGCTTACAGCAGCGTAGAGTAAAGTGCACACAAGAGACATAGTAGAAGAAGACAAGATGAAAAAAAAAAAAAAAGTATTATAAATAAGCAATAAAAAAAAACCCAGTAGAAAAACAACAATAACTGAAATATTATATTTACAGACAGAAAAAAAAATACTATTTTAACTATTTTAACTTTTTTAACTATTATTGCACAGTGTAATGTGTAATGTATTGCACAGGTTTTTATTGTCATTGGTACCCATCTACCAAGTATCAGTGACATTGATGACAAGAGGTGCCTGCAAAGGATATTAAAAGACAATACCTACCATCCACAACCAGTTCACCCTGCTGCCTTCTGGCAAGAAGATACAAAAGTATCAGCTGCCATACAACCAGACTTCAAAACAGTTTCTTCCCTCTGGATGCGAGACTCCTAAATTCATTCTGCATACTCCACCATATAACATAGTTTAGCATTTTATGTATTTTTATGGAGCAAACTTAGACTACAATCTGGATTCTGTTGCGCAACCCTGTTTTACAGAGAAAATAAACTATAACCCTGGACCTTAAGGGGGACAACTTTGGATAGGAACATGTGACTTTTCGATTACAGAACAGCCTCTCTAACCAAACTGCCAAGTGACTTGTTGACCCCTAAAAAATGCATTCTCATAATGAGCATTTACAAAAATAGATGTCAGCTACAATGGTCCAGCTTCTTGCTATTCGAGTCACGAGGAGGGGGTGAATAGAAATGAAGCAGTTGTGTCTGTTTCTTCTTCTCTGGGCCTTTGAGGCGCTCTCTGGTCAAGTGGCTTGTTAAAAGGCAAGGCCGAGCTGGCTTGCTCACCGGGGGCATGGCTGAATAAGAACGTGCTCTTATAAAGGCGGTGAGCATCATCCGACAGTCTACTTGAGGGGAATGAAGGATGGAAGGAGCCGGCAGAAATGAGAGAAAACATTCAATATGAAGGCTCGAAAGGATTGGCGCATCAACGTGTTTACAAGTGAAGTAGAAAGATGTTACTCACCACCTGAGTGGGCTTGAGTGATTCTCCGTCAAAGCGTGTGAGACTAGAGCCGTCTTCTGGGAACCCATCACAGTCCTCCAGCTCCTGAGAGTTACAAGGGGGCTTGTCCCCGTCAGGGTTGCCATTCTGGATAAAAAAGGGGGAGCAGGAAAACAAGACAAGAGGCCATGGTTACACTTGTTTTGCATTTATTAACATGTAAAAAGGCTTGATTTGCACTGCGGGCCTCGAGTGGACCCAGATGATACTAACGAAGGGGCAGGGCGAGACAGGATGTGGCTAAAAATGCAGTCGTACATGAGACTGAGGGCGACTCAGGTGACCCGGCTGTGACGATGTGTACAAGACATCAGACAGAGAAGGGCTCAGAGGAGCTGAAGAGGGAGAGGACAGAGAGGAGAGGCCTCAGGGGGGGATGCCAAAAGCTAGAAGAATGGACTTAAATAAGAAATGTCTGTCAGGTCACAATAAACTCCCCTAAGAAAACAGACCCAAGCAGACACTGTGCTTCATGAAACGTTTTATGTTTGAGTAATACTTTCAAACACATACTTCTGATTGATTTAACACCCCAGTGATTCAACAAGACATTCTGCAATAGGGCTGGTTGCCATGACAAAAATAAATTCAGAAAATTTCAAGAAATGGAATACATCATCTGAAACCTGAGGATTAATTTGACATCAGTTCTTCTAGTCATGAATCCGGAAAAAAATGAGGAATTCATTAATTAATAAAAGTGAAACTATGAAAGTGTAAAAGCGCTTAGAAAACTCCCAAGAGTCTGGACAGGGTGGGGGTCCACCGTAAAGTTTGCCGTATTTTGATGTATGGGAGGCAACTTTTGTTTTTTTTTTTTTTTTTTCATGATGGCACAGATAAAATACTTTTTTAGTTAAAAGCATGAGCCTACCAAGTCTTCTGAGGTGAGGAACGTCAGTCTCTCGTGGATGAGGGCAGCTTGCTCGTCGCTCATCATGTACTCTCCTCTCTTGTCCCCCGTCACCAGCTCCGACCACAGCGGCCCCTCACTGCGCTTCTGCAGGGTCACCTCCAGGCTGAGGACACATTCACATGAGCATAAAAAATACAATAAAATAAAAAAAAAAAAATAAAAATAAAAATAAAAATAAAAAAAAATAAAAATAAAAACAAAAACCATGTCCATGTCTCATTCAAAGTGCTGACGTTAAATGTGTCATATATACAGTGGGGCAAAAAAGTATTTAGTCAGCCACCAATTGTGCAAGTTCTCCCACTTAAAAAGATGAGAGACGCCTGTAATTTTCATCATAGGTACACTTCAACTATGAGAGACAGAATGGGGGAAATAATCCAGGAAATCACATTGTAGGATTTTTAATGAATTAATTGGTAAATTCCTCGGTAAAATAAGTATTTGGTCACCTACAAACAAGCAAGATTTCTGGCTCTCACAGACCTGTAACTTCTTCTTTAAGAGGCTCCTCTGTCCTCCACTCGTTACCTGTATTAATGGCACCTGTTTGAACTTGTTATCAGTATAAAAGACACCTGTCCACAACCTCAAACAGTCACACTCCAAACTCCACTATGGCCAAGACCAAAGAGCTGTCAAAGGACACCAGAAACAAAATTGTAGACCTGCACCAGGCTGGGAAGACTGAATCTGCAATAGGTAAGCAGCTTGGTGTGAAGAAATCAACTGTGGGAGCAATTATTAGAAAATGGAAGACATACAAGACCACTGATAATCTCCCTCGATCTGGGGCTCCACGCAAGATCTCACCCCGTGGGGCCAAAATGATCACAAGAACGGTGAACAAAAATCCCAGAACCACACGGGGGGACCTAGTGAATGACCTGCAGAGAGCTGGGACCAAAGTAACAAAGGCTACCATCAGTAACACACTACGCCGCCAGGGACTCAAATCCTGCAGTGCCAGACGTGTCCCCCTGCTTAAGCCAGTACATGTCCAGGCCCGTCTGAAGTTTGCTAGAGAGCATTTGGATGATCCAGAAGAAGATTGGGAGAATGTCATATGGTCAGATGAAACCAAAATAGAACTTTTTGGTAAAAACTCAACTCGTCGTGTTTGGAGGAGAAAGAATGCCGAGTTGCATCCAAAGAACACCATACCTACTGTGAAGCATGGGGGTGGAAACATCATGCTTTGGGGCTGTTTTTCTGCAAGGGGACCAGGACGACTGATCCGTGTAAAGGAAAGAATGAATGGGGCCATGTATCGTGAGATTTTGAGTGAAAACCTCCTTCCATCAGCAAGGGCATTGAAGATGAAACGTGGCTGGGTCTTTCAGCATGACAATGATCCCAAACACACCGCCCGGGCAACGAAGGAGTGGCTTCGTAAGAAGCATTTCAAGGTCCTGGAGTGGCCTAGCCAGTCTCCAGATCTCAACCCCATAGAAAATCTGTGGAGGGAGTTGAAAGTCCGTGTTGCCCAGCGACAGCCCCAAAACATCACTGCTCTAGAGGAGATCTGCATGGAGGAATGGGCCAAAATACCAGCAACAGTGTGTGAAAAGCTTGTGAAGACTTACAGAAAACGTTTGACCTCTGTCATTGCCAACAAAGGGTATATAACAAAGTATTGAGATGAACTTTTGTTATTGACCATAATACTTATTTTCCACCATAATTTGCAAATGTATTCTTTAAAAATCAGACAATGTGATTTTCAGGAATTTTTTTCTCATTTTGTCTCTCATAGTTTAGGTATACCTATGATGAAAATTACAGGCCTCTCTCATCTTTTTAAGTGGGAGAACTTGCACAATTGGTGGCTGACTAAATACTTTTTTGCCCCACTGTATGTAAATGAAAAAGCTGAAGTTTGCCAGACGTTAAGCGTCAGAAAGCTCACTTAGTGATTTGACAGAAACCAGAGGCTCTTGTAACTTCCACAGTTTCAGAAAATTGCCTGAGAGCATGATTTTTATGAACCACAGAGCAAACGGTGTACTTAGAATGAAAACAATGCAATCGACCAGTAAACATCCAATCAGGAGCCGTCTAGCGGGCTGAAACGCAGCTCTGATGAAAAAGGGTCAGAGGAGAACTTGAGGAGTTATCCAGGCTGACAATTATGTCCCTCAGTGGCAAGTGAGAGGTGTCTGCAGTTGCATCAGACTAAATCAAGAAAGAGAAAATACACCTGCAACTTTACAAGTAGAATTCTGTGCTTAGCCACATTTCTGTCTTTCAAACAAGTTTTTGTACTGACATATAAACTAAAGTCGTGACACATCAAAATAACTCCAATATCATTATCTGCCAAGATGATCACGGCCTTAGTTTGTGAAAAGATGGAGGTTTTACAGAAGGACACACACCTCTTGAATTTTTACTTAAAATGTTACTCAAGGATATTGTTATAGGCGGCCAAACAATGATTTGATTGAGAAAATGATACTCAGATTACTCTATTATAAAAAAGAAATTATAAATCACATTAATTGACACAGGTGACCTTCAAATGTTTTGTTTCCAAGGTATAAAAATCAAATAAATGCAGTAGTCAATTATTGTTTAAACATGGTTCATTTTGTCAAGTGGCTCTCACTTACATTCATTGCTGCCTACACAAACATTTAATTCATATGCTGCTCATCAGTTGCAGCTGTGGAATCTGTATAATATTTATTTTATTATGTCTTTCTACACATGAGATCTTGGTGCCGTTTCACTGGCAGCAGCACCATGAATTTAACACCAAAGCCTGTGTTCATTAACTCTCATTGTTTCAATAAATGATGGTAATAGAGATCTGTCTTTATGAATTCGAGCCAAATAATGAATTCATTAGAATAAAATCAGAATAACATTTTCTTTCTTTTCTTGTTTTACATGATAGGTTTGCATACGTGCATTTTTCCCAGAAATATTTAATCTCCCTGTGTTCGTCACAGGTTCTGAGTTTATTCAGTCAAAGTGCAATAATTGAAGTTTTCCATTAAGCAAGGAGAGCATAATGAACCACTGTCTGTTGGTGCTTTATCTTGTTTTCTAGTAATGAATGTATCATTTACTCTCCAATGCATTATGGTCCACTGAATAGGGCTGAATGTACCTTTGTAAGTGCGTCACGGTACAGCACATGTGCAAACTATTAGAAGTGAAGTGTGAAGTGAGAAAAATCAGAACACAAACTAAGTAATAATTACTTAAATGTATCCAAGTTAACAGTATGTTCTAGCGTCTTAATGATATTGAAATAATTTAATTTATGGCTTATACACCTTTTTTCCCTCATCTTCTATCTTCCTCTTTCTCTTTTCATCTTTGTTTAAAACATCTTGTGTTTAGAAAAGAGCCATAAAAATTGAGTTTATTCCTGTGATATGTAAACCAATAAATAACACAATCTGTCCTGGGTATAGAAGTCCAGATAAGGCTCTGCAATCTCAAAACACGGCATGTGAAGCATTTGCAGTCGACTGAGCTAAAAATGTGTTGAAATGAAAGCTTTCATCCTGTTGCTTAACTCAAACTTTTAAGGAGATGCTCCTTGTTGTGCTACATGTCGGACTCAAAATGGTCCAGGAACGTGTAGTTGAACCTTGGGAACTTGTTTATATTAGACCTGAATCCAGTATCAAATTATTTCAGTTTAGCTTTCAGCATTAGGAGGTAATCAAGTTATCAATAGCTCAAAAAAAGGTTATTATATTGTAACCCTGATTACAGGCGGGGCCCTCTACTGGACTTTATGGGTGCTAATCATCTCTTAATGACCTAAGAGATGTACTGAAAACACTTTGGGTTTCACTCCTACGAGCAGAAAATAGTATTTTTAAAGCATAAGAAAAGTGAACCTACTTGCTACTTCAACATGACACGTTGCTCTAAAGTTCCAGCCTCAATCTAAAAATGCAAACACTGCTTGAGATGCAAATATCATTCATAATAGATTGTGCTGCTGTATGTATTGAAAGTGGGTCTATATTATGGAAAGAGATATGGAAGAGACACAAAGGGCAGCTTCTTAATTCAGCTCTCTACAAAGGAAAGCAGGGTGGTGCTCAGCTGTCTGTCTACAAAGAGCATAATCCATTCGTATGGAAAAACATGTTCAATACAAACAATAGGAGTGTCTTCTTTTAGGTATTTACATTGTAGAAGGACATCCAGTCTGTGCACACACACACACGCACTCACTCATGCACGCACGCACGCACTTCTCCCAGCTAGATTTCCATCTAGGAAACAAATCAAACCCTCTATTTAATATTGGCTACCATAATGTAATTTGAGTGTCGATGGAAAACCAAAGTCAACAGCCAGTATGAAAGTGTTATTTTCTGAAATATTCACAGCTTAAAAGAGCATCTTGATGCACACAGCAGCACACCCAAATAGCATTCAAAGAGAAAGGGCCACTGTATGGAATTATCAACCACAAAGCGGCAGCGTGTCAGTACAATATACCTCTGATACGTAAGCAGGGAGAAGCTCAAATAATTCTCAATGAAAAAATAAATAAAAAGTGCTCGATAAAACACTCATGTCCGCCTCACAGCCTCCTATCTGAACAACATTATTCTTAGATTTTTTTCTTTCTGCACACAACGAGTAACAGACGCAGGCATGCTCTCTCAATCACACACACACACACACACACACACACACACACACACACACACACACACACACACACACACACACACACACACACACACACACACACACACACACACGCACACGCACACGCACACGCACACGCACACACACCTTTATAAGTATCAAGGATGATTGGATATCTAACAAACAGGCTATGTAACATGTTTTTACACTGAATGGAGCTTTGAAGGACTCATTGCAGAAACAGGAAATTGAGACTGGAGAGCTGATAGAGACACAAAGATGAAAGGTCTTAAAGTGGAGGATATGACTCAACTCATACTGACTACTGGATTAATAGATCAAGAAAACAAGAAAAATTGTTGTTAATGTTTAGAAAGAAAGGTCGCGTTTTCATGTTACATTTATCTTTTGATAAAAATCTAAAATTTAAATAATGATTGTCAATTCTTCCTGGTGCTATTCGAAAATGGTTTCGGATATCGATATTTTACAAGGTATTGCATAAAAGTTGGAGATTCCAGTGTCTTGACTGACACACTGATACGGGGGTATTGATTCACTGTAAGCTAGGCGATATATTGTGTTTAATCTAATTAAGGAAAACTGTCACAGAATAAAGAACACACTGCCAAATGAATTAAGTCAGAATAAAAGTTTACAGTTTTTATGCAATCAGGACAGTGAAATCTGCATTTGACTCCAACGTCATAGCAATACGTTTTGTGCAATCTGAGTCAATGTCTGCCATGTAAGCTAATAATTAAAACTTTCCTTCGACATTGAAGTAGTACGTCAACCCCAACAATCTCAGGGCAGAGCTTTTTTAATACCTCAACGACCTCTGCCAACGTTCCACTAAAGCAGGGGTCTCAAACTCAATTTGGCTTGGGGCCACTGCTGGTATTGTCGTCTCATAGGAGGGCCACTTCAACGTTCAAGCACTACAAGAAAGCGCAATATTTTTGAAAATTTACTTTTTTATTTCCATGTTTTTAATAACTTATTGAAACATTGCACTGAACCAACACATACAATCCCTGAATACATTTGTGCTTTATTCTATTTCTTGCCAGAGACCTGGCAGCGCTTCTGCTCACACAGCTGAGCAACATTTGCCCTGATCAAGGTTACAGTAGAAACTCTGAGTACAGCTTCAACATGGGCATCACTAAGTACTTGCATTTATTAAAGTTCATAGTCAAGAAAAGTTTTTCACACAGATACGTGCTTCCAAAAAGGCACATTACCCGACTGAACATTTTTGACAGCTCAGGGAAGGATGGAAGTAATTCTCTCATGAATTGTCCAGTCATGTCTGCTTTTCCCTGTGCCTCTCTGAATTTAGCTTTTAGATCGCTGTTGCACTGCAAGTCAATAAGTTCCATTTGCAACATACTTGGGACACTCTCCACATCAGCTGAGAAGGGGTCAGCAAACAGCTGGAAAGTGTCACAGCGTGCCTTGAAGTCAGCAAAACGCTGATCAAACTCCTGCAGAAGGTTTTCACTAGCACAGGCATATTCACCACCACTGAAGGCTGTGCCCTCCTCCACGAGAGACCTGCATGTTGTGAAATGGCTGAGATATTTTACAGAAAGCTGAGTTTTCCACAATTTCAGTTTAGCGGAGAAGGCTTTCACATTTTCATAAGCTGCAGTGATAAGCTGACCAGGGCCCTGGAGCTTCAGGTTAAGGATGTTCAGCTCCTGTGTTAAGTCCACTAGGAATGCAAGGTCCATAACCCACCCTGGATCATCAGGTTCAGGAACATCCATTCTGTCATCTTCCATGAATTTCTTCACTTCTGCTCTTAAGTCAGAAAATCTCTTCAGGACACTACTAAATGATGTACTTTTACTAAAGTAAAGTACATCACCATATGTTGTAAAAAGGCCCTGAACTGGCGGTGCTGTAAACTCCTGGACCTGATGTAACTGATACATCTCAGGACAACAGACATGACATGCTGCACAGTGCCTGTTGGTGTACGATGCAGTGCAGAACGACTGCTGGATCTGCATTTTCCTCTAACTTTCTTTGAACCAGCGCTACCAGTCGGTCATAGACGGGGCTCCATCCGTGGTAATGCCCACCAGTCTGTTCGCACAGCTCCTGGAATATATCCTTGGCTGTGGTGCGGCCGTGCATTGGACACAAACTCAGCAGCTCTTCTGCTTTATCGGGGACTGTTCCTGCCGACGGACAGGTGTCGGTATGTGACTGCAGACCACATTAGGCTACATTATTTTCTTACTTTTCTTTTATCTCGCCGCGTACGCATCACTTTGATTTATTTTGTCAGAGAGAGACATATATACGTATAATGTCCCGCTGGGCAGCAACTTAAAAAACTTTCTTTTGGAGGTGTTGTGAACGCAGCGCTGGGACGAATGTCCGCGTTTAATAGAAACGAGGCAGCCAGCCAGGCACGGAGAGAACTCTCCATGGCAACGCTGCTGTAACTCTCCATGGCAACGCTGCTGTAACTCTCCATGGCAACGCTGCTGTCACTGTCACTCATTGAGAATGTTTCTCTGCTTGCATCAAGCCCGGTCGATGTCCCGCCCCCGAGAGCCATATACCCCACCGTGATTGGTGGGTACTCGTTCAGCTCCGCACACAACACTGTAAAGTGCCATTCATATAAAACCCGCGGGCCGCACTAACATTAAACTTTCATATTAAGGTGGGGGCCACAAAATATCGTCTAGCGGGCCGCAATAGGCCCGCGGGCCGCGAGTTTGAGACCCCTGCACTAAAGGAACCGTCTGACCGGTCCAGTGTGAGAGGGTGAGTTGAGATGTATTCGCTTCAAGTCTAGAATTGACCCTGTCTCTTTTGCTTAGACCTCTCATCCCCGGGGTGATGTTTTATTCTCGTTTTATAACTGCAAGGTGAAACAATACAAGCACAGAAGGAGGGATGCAGCTAGACTATAGTAAGTGCAAGGGCAACATTAGTTCTAATAATCCTCCCTGGTTGAATCCTGTTTTCTCAGACATGTCGGTCAGTTTCAGGAGTTTCTCTAAGTTCTCCTTTTACTGATCAAATAGGTCCCTGGTTAAGGTCAGCAGTTCTCCTCCAGTTTGGAGGAGTTTGTCCCAGTCTCCCTATTCTGGGCGAGGTGACTCTTTCCCAACACTGTTGATTTAGTGTATGAGGCTTCTCAAATTGCTCTGGGCAAATTAACTGGGGCCAATTTGCCTAGAGAGACACACTACGGGGACACTGTGACCAGGGTCAGGGGGACACACACAACAAGGTGAAAATGTACAGAGGGATTGTTGCTCATGTTGTGATTCAGGAAATCATGAAATTATTAACCACTGAAAAGCAGCTGAATGCTTTCACATTTACTCTCTGGGCAGTGAAGAGATCAACCCTCCTTCATATTTGAAACTGTTTCAAGACCTGAATCTCTTTACAGTATAATTGGCCATATTGCTCTATTGATGAAAAAATATTTTACAATTCACCAGAAATGGACATAGGACTTAAGAAAGTGTGCTGTCATGTGTGAGTGGGACCTAAGACAACAACAGTACGTCATTGTACTTTTATAAAACCTTCAATTAAGTTGAAAAACATTACGATAGGAAGTGAAACTAGTCCGACTCAAGATCCAAGCTCACAACATGTGTCTGGAATGCCGCGTGAATACTGCACATAGTCACTATTCCACACATATGTGAGAGTTATGGTTTTTGATATGAGGTCCTGAACATGCAGGAGAATAAACAAGACGGTAGATGGAAACCGTTCCCCTCATTCAGAAGCAAGATTTTAAACTAGAATTACAGCCTCCACAAAGTCATGTTGTAGTTTACATCCGTCTGTCCAAAATGTCATCACTTCATCATTTTATCCTGTGAGAAATTGTCATAACTTGCATATGGATTCCTAGGTTGTGGCCAAAAAAGTATTTTGTGAGTGAACTTTGACCTCCAAATTCTAATCAGTTCATCCTTGAGTCATATAGTGCTTTCCAATACCCAAACTACCAAACTATTTAGTATGCCAAGAAATGGTTGAATATGTCCCAACCATAGACTTTATATTAGAAGTGGACGTAGTCATAGTGATGTCACCCATTGGTTTGTTGACGGCCGTTTGGAAGACTCGAGTTTTGCGATTTTGCCGTTGCGATCTTGGATTACGGCTGTCGCCATGTTGTTGTTTTTTGCAACGAATGAAGTTGCCATATTTGGAATGGGGAGGAGTAACGAAGAGAAGCTGTATACGGCTCTGGTAACAACGGCAACCTGTCAATCACAGTAAACCCACCACAAAGCATACACTGCTTTATGGCCTATTTTACTCGAAATGGGACCATCATTTACTAAATGAACATCATGCTGCCTGGGTGAATGAGTCAAATGAGGTATGCCAAAAATACCAGGATGTTTTAAAAATCTGTTCACATATTTCCGTATGCAAGTCAGCGTGCTTTTCTAGCTATTCTGACCCTCAATCCTTTGCTCAGCATATATACAAGCGAGTGGGTCAAAGTTCATGTTGCCATGTTATGAGAAAGTAGTGTGTCCCAACTGAAAGTCTACTGCATGCAACAGTACATACTTTGTAAGGTCAGCTGCAGCATGTACTAAAAATAAACAGAAACAGTATGCGATTTGGAACGCAGTTAAAGTGAACGTTTGTGCCAAATTTGAAGAACTTCGTTTGTGGTGTGGGGGCATAAAAAGCTGATACACTGCTGTAATGACGTACCATGAAGTTTCTGGGGTCGCGGCTGTTTGTGCTCCTGAGGATACTGAAATCAAAAGAACAATTCATAAACAACTCTGCACACCTTTTGTCATCCTTGATGATCCAGGCACTGGCCTCTGGGTCTACAGATGCGTGCAGCTGGCCCTCCAGTATCAAGGCGAAACCCTGAACCGCGAGCCTGATGCGGTCTGCCGTCAGCCTGAACAGCACCTCCTCTTTGGTGACACCCTCGGGCATGCGCACGCACACCGTGACGTCCTCCTCCGTCTGCTGCCAGAAGTAAATGGGATCTGGGAGAGAGAAACGTTATGGTGCTGTAGTTAATGACGCTCCTGTGCCGGTGTTTACAGTCATACATAAAACATTTGTCACAGTGCAGGAGTTGAGTGGAATTACTTCTGAATATTCAGCGACACTGCAGATGGAAGACTATTAAAATAAATGAATTATCATCTCACAAGGGGGACTACGAGGGCCGAGCTCACAGCAAAGCTATTAAGCCAGGTCTCCTGCACAGTTTGCCATTTTAACCTGCAGAAATGTCCTGTCAGACCTAAACTTCGTCCGATTTTGTTGTGGCACTTGCAGTAACTCACTTAAATCATTATTTCCAGATAACCACTGGCAGCTTGGCCAACAGCGGATTTAAGAGGTTTGACTCCTGTTTATTTTCTGTTGAGAATCATTCCTCAAAACCCTGTTAACAGATCTCAATTAAATTTAGTGCAACATTAGACCATCAGCCAGGGAACACATCAGCTGTGTTTGGAGTGGAGCCAAGCCAGCTGCTGATTCATGTTGTTTTTTAGGATTTCACAATATTACTATGTTAAATAAGGCTTTTTCTAATGTAACGCTGCTTCTTGATTAAAAAAATAAAAATCGGGCATATATATACTAAAGTCGTGGTAAAAAATTTTTTAAAAATCACAGGAAATATTTATTTTAATTCCGATCCAGATCCAGATTTTATACTTAATGTTCTAAAAATTCAAATGAACATTAAGCAGCACTGGAGAAGGCATGTTTTCTCAGAGTCAGACTCAGAAATGTTTTTTTGCCAAATACATTACACATACAAGGAATTTGCCTTGGTGTGTGACAATAGATAGAAGATTGTGTGACAATAGATAGAAGAAAATATACAATAAAATATGATAAACAAACAAACAAATTAAGAGGACGTTGAAACAAGCATATCTTACTATATAATTTTTTTCCTAAGTACTTTATAGTTGTGTATGTAATAGCTTGCATGTAATAAGTTACAGTTAATAGTGTTTTAAAACACAACACTGAATAAGTACATGCATCGGCACTCAACTACTTCCTTTTAACACCGCTTTTTTCACAAACATGACAGCCGCTTCTCTGATTCTTCTTAACAAGAAACAGATCTGATCTCACCAAATTGTGAAGAAGCCAGTTTGTCTGTTGCCTCTGACTCAGCACCTCCACTGGCCTGCGTCCATGCTGTGATCCATAACCAAATCATTTTATAAGTGTCAGTGACAACACCTTTACCGTGCTGTGTGCTATAAAGTCGTCACACAGAGATAGAGCGTTGCCTTCAAAATATTGATGGCGGTGGCGACAATGGATGTGTACCCAGAATGAGGCAGGCCATTTGTGTTCCAAGCCTTGTTGGAAAATGTATGAAAAGCAGGCCTTGTGTCCTTCTTTAACCTCTCTGTCTCTTAACAGTCTACAGATGCTTGATAAAATGACTTTGCCTGCTGAGTACATAATCATAAATGGAGAAAAACACAACTGATCGGAAACGACCTTGAAGCCTTGGGCTTGAATCGCTTTTTGGAGAAGGAGTCAGAGGTTGTTCACTGATAAATATTTCTAAAATATAGTCCCTTCAAAGCTTTTTATCCGTTGCCAATCAGAATGGAGATTCATACATTAGTTTCTTGCCTCTGGTGTAAAGCTTCTCCCTATCTGTGATGTAGCTGCGAGGCTAAATACAGTGACCCCATCACTGAACAGTCCACTCGCTGGCAAACAGAAAACGGCCAGACTTAATTCAAAAATACTGCTTAGTAATGTCTAAACAACAAATGGTTAACACCCACTACAAAGTAAGACCTGGGGGACTTTTATATTAATGTTCACACCCCTAAACTGCCAGACAGGAGTACCAGAGAGGCAGACAATACTCATCCCCCTCACACTCATCTGAAATAGTAGGCACTGCTGTGAGCGTACACATCAAATAGTTTAATACTATTATCATTACTCAGTGCTGGAAAGTAGCAAAGTACATTAACCCATGTACTTGAGGTACTTTTTCTGAGTATTTCCTATCGATTCTACTATGACACAACTCCTCTTTACTTTCCAAATGCAAATATTGTCCATTTTACTGCACAACATCTATTTAGTCATTTAAATAACTGTTTTGAGTCTCAAAGAGGTATAAATGTAAAACAATATTTAAAAAAATTGTACAAAATTGTCCTCTATGCTACCTCATTTTGCCTTCAGATTTATCTTAAGACCATTGACTAAACTAATTAACAGCACATAAAGTAGTAAATAGCTCGACCTTGACCAGTTGCAAAAGTATAATGCTTCTTTCACATTGATGCATCAGTATTTAAAGTGGGGTTGGTAAACTTCTTCTAAAGTATTTTTGCTATTTGATATTACATTCTGACAGCAGTCAATTAATCAAAAAGTAGTAAATAGCTTTGACAAAAAAAATGCAAAAAAGTATTTAAAGTGGGGTTGGTAAACTCTGCTATTTGATATCTTCTGACAGCAGTCAATTAATCAAACGCTTTGACAAAAAAACAAAAAAAATCTGGTATCTGTGGCTGTCGCAGGACTGTGATAAGCCCGTCCAATCATGTTATTTGTCCTAAATGTATTGATTTGACGAGCTTCCACAAGCTGCTCGCTTTACAGCTGTGAGTACTAAAAGTAGCTGTGTTGGCTGCTTACGTTCATTATGATAATTTTGGGGGAGTGGCTTTAGATTTTGAAACTTTGGGAGCTAATGTTACTTTTATTGGAAAAGAGCAACACTGACACTGGGCTGAGTCTTTTGGTTGGATGATTTTAAAAATGTAGTGTACTCTTACTAGTTTCTTAAGATTACCAAACCTAGCTTTACCAATCAAATAGTTTATATATAATATTAGTCACAGGGGCCATTGTTCTGCAAAACAAATACTTGAATTACTTTTCATACATCCATGCTACTTACATACTTAGTAAATTTAGCTCTTAATACTTATATAGTAGTTTTTTACATCGTTGTATTGATGGTTATACTTAAATAAAGGATGATTATTTTTTGTATGTTTCATGTCAACAGTCCTTAAACAGGAGGTACTTAAGCAAAGAAAAACATACCATAGACAGCATGCTGACTTTAAAAGTGGGTTCCTCCATTCTGAATAAGTTAAAATACAGTCAGCTTTAAACTAAAGAAAATTATAGATGCTTCGACACAGGCCTGTGTTATGACTATTTTGAATAAAAGACAATAGCTTTGCAGGATATTTCGATAAGACAGAAGGGGAAAAAAAACAAGCTAAATCATGTGATTCATACACAGACGACTTCATGCCAGTTTCCTCATATACAACACTCCTATAGAGAAAACTCAGTGCAAGAACTGTCGTAGAACACACTCACTCTGTGATTACTGGCAAAGCCTGAGCACTGAAATTGGTCCAATTATGGTGCACCAAACCAACAGACCTGCTCCGTATCTGGCGGGGCCGCGAGGAACTGAGACGTGTTCATTATCACCTTTTGTTGTTGTCGACTGAATCAACAAAGAATCTAATGAGAAGGGGAGATGGGGAGCTGCCAAATCTTTCATTTAATTTCCCAAATCTTTTCCGTACCTCTCCAGTGTTCATCATTTGAACTTCTCTCTTGGACAAACTGATGAAAAAGACACATATAATGCCAACCTAGCCCTTACTTACATAAATGAGCTATAGACACACTTTTGTACTTTTGGCATTTATATAAGTGTTTTTGGTGTCCTGTTATGATCTTATTTCAGAGATTTTCCAACCATTCATTTGGACGCTTTCTATCTACAGTATCTATAATACATGAATATGTGCACCTCTTCTCCATCAGTGTACCATTATGTGACCTGTCTCTCCTCCCTCTTTTGCATCTCCTCTCTCATCACTTACAAGCCTCTTTGAAGATGCCTCCTCTCTTGACACCTAATCCACTTCTTCCACTCCAAAAGGAGAAAGAGAGAGCGCTGATAAAAGGATTGGCTAAAAAGCTGCCATTATTCTGCACCATCAAGATGCACACACATACACACACACACTTTGCCCTGTCTCAGTCACCCGCAGTGTTTTTTTTTATTAATCCTTTGGAAAAGTGGGTGGCTGTTTGTCTGCTTGTTTAAAGGTTGTGAGCAGAACCGAGTGTGGAAACAGGAAAAGGAATAAAAACCAGTCAGATATGAACATTTGGTTTAGCTTAAAAACAGGATGTTTTTTGAATTTAAAGTCTTTTTACAAGATATTCAGAATATTGATATAGAAGCAAACAGCTATTTTCTATGTAAAGATATATAGGAGTGATGTCTACATGAGCAAAGAATTAAGTCGCTCTCCCTTTGTATGAGTTGAGATTAGAGCTTCTCTGTCCTTTGTATCCATAAATCGGACAGCAGTTTGTGCCTTTTAGTGCATGTGAGGCTGCCCCAAATAGTCCCAATATGGCCGCTGCTCTGAACCTAAGGTTATAAAGTAAGTGTCTATAAAATACAAAAGTAAAGCAAAGTCAAGAATCTTACTTTAAAACAAATCATAAGTACTGTTGAAAGATGTATTCAATTTAGCAATTTTTTTTGGGAGCGTTAGATGATTAGATTGACACTGCATCATGTCTGTAGGTTAAATATCAAGCTACAGCAAGCAGCCAATTAGCTAAAAACTTGATATGGGGGGAAACAGCTAGCATGGCTCTGTCAAATTGTAACAACGCAGGTAATATGCATCAAACAAACAAATTACAATATGAAAGTGAGAATAGAAGTTGTTGGTGTGCTGATATTTTGTTACCTTAGGGTATAAACCTAAGTAAGCCGTTTACCTCTATTTAAAATATTTTTGCTAAGCTCACCTTCTCCTGACTTAACCCTATCTATATTTACTGTACGGACATGAATGATATCAATCTTCTCATTCAAGTCTCGCATGACAGTGAATAAGCGTATTTAGCAAAGGATCAAAGTTTTCCTTTAATAGATTAGAAATAAATTACTGGCAATTTGATAATTGTTTATCAATTACTGAACAAGTATTCAAACTAAATATTTGTATTCCAGTCTCTAAAATGTGAGCATGTGCTACTTTTCAAACATTTGGTGTTTTCACTGTTGGTCAATGATCCCTTTTGGCTTAAGTAAGGCATTTATCAACATTCTTGACATTGTTAGACAAAACAGTTCATTGATTAATCAACTACATAACAAATATATTAATGAACAATATGTATCACTGTAGGCCTAAACATAAATCCCTATTTCTCACTCTTTCGCTGACCAAACTAAACAGACACTTCAATGGCCACTGCTGATGAGAGGAGAAAGATAATAGTGTGGCTGTGTCCGACCAAAACTATCAGTACAAGCAGTAATAAATGGCCTACACAGAGTGAGATTACCAGATCTGACAGAGAACCCAGCCTGATTGGGAATATTCTGCTGCCTGCTCAAGCGTTTCTATGGCTACAACCCAGCAAGTCAGTTTGTGCCTCTTAAAGGTAATGAGCGGAAGAAGCTAGTGTTGCTTGACTGAAAACAACCAGAAGCAACTGCATGATGCATATCAACCGGAAACGGTCTCGTCACAGAAATGCCAAGAAGTGAGTGGTGTGATGATATCATGTCTTATGTGGAGGGAGGGAGGCAGGGCAGCAGCTCAGAGTCCAGATGATGTTTGTATTTCACTTTGTTTCAACAGTTTTACAGACAGACTGGTTTGCTCTTTGGCTGGCTTTATACTGTGATCTTAACAAGAAAAAATAAAAATAAAGATGGCACCTTCACACTATAAGTATGATCAATGACAAACCATGTCAAAATACTTTTTTTTTTAATTCTCTGAACAAAATCTTTTGACAAAGAGAGCCAGGGACAAAGAATTGGACTTCTTTGCAAAAAGTTAAAAATATTGGCATTGTAACAATATGCACTTGCATGAACATGTCATTTAACCTTAACACAGGTGAGTGAATTAAGATTAATGGGCTCATTATTTGTCAAGCCACCCTGTTGGGGTATTTTTATAATGTAGTAGCCCATATTAAGTTAAAGGTTTTTATTTCTAACCATCCAACTGAGTTCCTAGAATTGGATTTTTTTATGCCACACACTACCCGTGGATTAGGGTTTATTTCTTCCTCTTTGAAATTGTATTTTATAATTAGTTCTATGCCATAATGTTTTTTTTAACAACCCCTAATCAGAGGTTTTATAATAACAATGGCTCAAATGAAAAAGTTCAGTGTGAGAGGGGTTTGCTCGTAGTGTCGAGCAAGAGAGAATTTTCACCAAACCCTGCAGCTCTACGAAACCTTTTGGCCTCTTTCAGCTCATTGCTGTGGTTTCATTGCCTGCAAATTCTGTTCGCATTAACCCCGTTTCCAGCGGCAACAGGCAGCTCTTTCAGCAAAAAAGCTCTAATAAACCCAATGTGCACAACCTACCCAGCACCAAAAGCTAGACCGACAATGTAAGCAAGTAGCTGGTGAAGGAAGTGGAGCATTAAGCAGCAACTTATTCAGAAATGTTTCCAAGGTGGTGTGGGTGGAGACCAAAATAGAGCTAAAAGGAGAGTGAATAATGGATTCAAATTTGTCAGAAGGGGAGAAACATGAAAGATAATGTTGCCCAATGTCTGCTGTGCCCACCATATTGGTCCTCACATGTCCACGACCGTAGACATGTGAGGCAATGCTTCTCTAAGTATATAATATAAATAATTTGAATGTCAACATTTTGAATGAAGCTTCAAACTGGTGTTTTGTTGTAAAGATCCTCTCACCCCTTGTGCAAAACAATATAACTGACGCTTTGAAATGACTGCGCTTGGAGAACATAGGAAAATATGATCCATGCCATAAAGAATTGCTTTTAAAGTGTCAAAATACCTGGTAGAGTTGTGATGTAAAGAGGGAAAAAAAATCTATCCACACCACAGTAATAACTTTCTAGCAGTGGGCTGGCAGATTTCTCAGCAGCACCTCTGACCCACCTGTCTTCTCCACCTCCATGGGCTCTGGGTCGGGCAGCTCCACAGGACGACCGTCCACATGCGTGAAGGCAAACGGTTTCTCAGAGGCCACCATCAGTCCCTTCCCCTGCGGCTCCACCGCTGCATAGTGAGGCACCGACTTCCCCCTGAGGACTCTCCTCTTCTTCACCTCGTACTTCTTCTCCTCACCTGCACGTGGAAACCAAACGACACGGTGATAAAAGGTGTGAAGCAATCATGTCTAATGTTAAACTCTGACAGAGACCAAGAGGAACTCCAGCATCATTGACATGTTTCATGTATTTTACTTGACTCCCAAGGGTTCAAGTTATTTCCATCAGGGCGAAGGCAAGTTGAATATACAATGTTTTATCCCGTCAGCTATTAGCTCTTCAAACAAAACCTTCTTTCCAACCACCATCGGGTGTCCACTGATTACTATAATATCTCACACTGGCAAAAAGTCATATCAATGGGCAGCTTATTACAGCAGAGGTTTAACAGAAGTGTATAGGGAAGAAGTGAAACATTGCAATGCTCCAATATAGTCCATATTGTAGTAAAACTAAAGGAGATATAGGCCCCAACTAATTCCTATTTTTAATATTTATAATATAATTATAATATAATTATAATATAATTATAATATAATTATATAATTATAATAATTTATAATATTTGTTTTAATATTCAAATGATTTTTTTATTGTTTTGACAGTTATATTAAATACCTTAACATGTATCCTTGTCCTTGGAGGACAAAAATGTAGGTGTCAAAAAAGTGACATTATTTATATTTTTCATGAATAGTTAAATCGTTTAACAATCTTCAGTTATGATCATAACTACCAAATATGTATACATTTTCAGAATTATAACCCTTTAAATGCCAGTTTGTTTACATAATGCCACTGTTGTTATGAAAGAAACGTGCAAAAAAAACTTTCTGTTTACTAAATGCTAGGGGGATTTCTTTCCAGGGTGGGACATGTAAATAATTAGCAACAACATCCAGTTCTCTGTCGGTAGGGGTGTGTGACGGCAAGGTTAGGTGGCGAAAATATTCTAAATATAGCGTAAGATTTAATTGATATTGATTTTTTTTGTTATCTCAAACACGTTTTGCTGCTGCCCTCGTCCACAGCAGTACATTACTTTGCTCCCTGCTTCTACTCCTGTATGTTTCTACAAACTGGGGATGGTCCTCTGCTTAAGGTAATACGCTGACTACGGATTAGCACCTCATAAAACTCATACTGTATGACTAAGTTGATTTTGGAGAATCACATCGTCCTCTGTTATTCAGGAAAAAATTGTGACGCTAGATTAAAAGTCAATCATTGACAAAATACACATTTAGTCAAAAAGTGAGACACTCAACAAACAGAAGATTATTCTACAGCTCGCAGATATCAAAGGGCTGCATATTTAAATCTAACTTAATGAAGAAGGGAATCTCCAAAGGCTGCTTCTGTTTTTTTTCCTCCAATCTTTGAATCATTAGTCAGAGTGTCTTTCTTTCTGAACATGTGCCAAGAACTTTAATGAAAATTCTTCTTGCCAATGTTTGCTTTAGAGTACACTAATCTCATCTGATAATTACAGCGCATTAATGGCTGAGCATGACTAACCTCCTAGTATGGCTTGATTAACAAATAATTGTGTCATCTGCTGTGTGTTAATATTGTAAAAATTTTAATGAAAAAAAATAACAGGCTTGAAAATCAGATCCTAATTCAGACCTAATTATGTATGACACGATTGTCTCATTTTACTTCATGCTCAATTACTGAAATAATGATAAGCCAGTGAACCACCCACCATGTCCTGCCGTGTTGGCGACTGTGATCCACTCAAGAGACACCGAGTAGCCACTTCCTTTGGTTTCCTGCGGGTCTTTCTGAATGCGGAGCAGCAGGACCTCCATGGTGTGGACTCCCTCCTGGACATGTGAGGTGCTGTGGAGGACGGTGAAAGGCTCCCCCATGTCTTCACTGAACAGTGGCTACGGGCACAGAATCAACAAATACAATGATATTAACAGGGCACAGTTGACACTGGGCCAAATCTGTCAACTGGCATTAATCTAAAACAATAAAGCTTTAAGTACATGACAGGTGTGGTAATCTGGGTCAATTTGTTGAGAGAAAATTTAAATATTATCAGCCACCTATGCTTGTTAAAATATATTCCCCCCAGCAATCTGAAACCAAATAAATTATACTATTCAGTATTCATATGATGCACAGGCTGTAGATCATCCCTGCTTTATATTATCTGCTGACAGCAAGAAGACTATTTATTTAGTAATAAAGCGCTCCTCATTACCCCGTTATGACAGATGTGGTAATCTGTGTCAGAGTAATAATAATTAATGGACATTTTACTGGTACTGTGAGCACAAAACTACAGACTAGAGCTGAAATGAATTGGCCAATATATCGACGAGACGATTGACATAAAATCAATCTCCAATAGTTTCAACAACCGATTAGTCATTTTATGGATTTATCAAGCAGAAACAATTATGAGTTTAAAATTGTTCAAATGTGAAGATTTGCCGCTTTTCTCAATTTTTTATAACTCTAGAATAAATATCTTTGGGATTTTGACAAAACAGAACAAAATATTAGGATATTTTAAACTATTTTCTGACATTTGAAGGCCTTTTAACAATAATGAAGATAATCATTAGTTGTAGCCAAACTCCTTATGTTTACATCTTTAAACCTTGACAGCCTGTTATACTTTGACCAGAGGTAGTAACCTTCCTTCATTTGGAATTAACAGAACTAGCTATTTAGCATGAGCAACAACAGATCTGATGTCCATGTCAGGCCACCTGGCCTAAAATAAAGACCTCCTCCTTTAACATCAAACAAATTTAAATACATTTAGAAAGAAAAACACTTATCTTCAGGGGAGAAGGTCCGAGGTGCTATTTCACCCAGCAAATTATACACATTTACTGAGTGTGATGATTGTTTAGAATGTCACCAACAAATTTGTGATGATAATTTGATCAAAAGGTGAGTTGTGTCATGTCTAACCTCTCAGATAGGGCATCAACTTAAGATAATAGCAAAATCAAAGCGAAGGCTTGGATGCAACTGAGTGAGAAATATAATTCAAATTCAAAGAAACAGGTTCTTCAGAATGTAAATGATGCTTCTCACACTCTGAACCCCTACTTTGAGCTTTGACCCACAAGGAGGAGTTTTAGAGTAAAGTAAAAGCCAATGTGTTCAATAATCCTGCCAAATACTGAATGCATACCTTTCTTGAAGGACATGTGACATTAGCAATGTATTTTTATAGACTTTTTCAACTGCATCTAGGTTCTTTAAAGTCATGTTGTTGATGTTTTTTTGTTGTTTTTTTAAATATTTGTGTGTTCTGAAGCCCAACGCTTTGTTGGTAATATGGTTCCTAACTAAGAGAATATCCAAGATAAAGAAAAGCAACAGAAAGTAGTGCTTAGGAGCAAAGATGTTGCCAACATTTAGAAATAGATTAACTTTTACATCCGGCCGACACTCTTAAAACTACTTAAAGTCAACTCAACGTCGGTCTCTTTAAAAACTAAATAATAATCAGCCAACTATGCATATAACAATTTATTTCCCAAACAATCTGAAATCTAATAAATATTACTATAAGTATTGAGTATTCAGACACATGCTGAAGATCACCTTTCCTTTATATCATCTGCTGACAGCGAGAAGACTGCAATATTTTATTTATTAATAACCACTACCCAAATAAAAAAAATAAAACTTGTGAGGGGTTTAGAGGTGTTAGAAAATCAGAATATATAACTTTAAAATAGCCTTTAATACAATAACATAAATTGAGGATTATCCCTGCATCATTCGTTTGGGCTGTAAAAGATGCTTTAATGAGGGCCACAGCATTAACTGTTAGCATCAGTTTGCTATATAGTTTGCTTTATTAAGGACATATTTGTCTTTATTTTATCAATAAAATGCTGATTTAAACTAGTATTTCTCAATCAATGTCTACAGTTGTCTGGTTGAAGAAGGTGATGTGGATATGCTTGACTTTAGTGTGACGCAAAACAATAAGTGGTTTATGAGTCAGTCTATTACCGGTACAGGGATCCCCGAGAGCTGGGACTTAAACTTAGAACACTGGACCGACTCGAGGGCTTGAATCTTCATTACAAATTCCACTCTTGAACTTTGCTTTCAGAATCACATCGAGTGTGCATGTTCTGAGGCTGCATTCTCATTTGAAGCCAATCCCAACTGCAGCCTGTTAACAGGATAAAGTGCACAAAGACTAATCTTATCAAAGACCTCTCATTACAACAAGCCAAGGCTAAACTTTAGAAACACAGAGACTGGTTCTAATATAAAGCTTGAATAAATTATTCTTATGAAAAGAGTATATGCTCAATAACAGGACATTTCATAATGCAGGAGCAAGATTAAAAGACTATACAGTCCTTTGTTTTCTAAACAGTAGTCTAAATTTTGTTGATTCTGATACTGATAGATAATTCCATTGTTTATATTGATATTTCTACCTTCGAATATGCTGTACATAAAGTTCTTTGAATCCTGCATACTGTATCACACCTACTTTTAATTCATTATTCTCTATAACAAAACTTTAGCATACATACCAGGAAAAAAAAAAAAAGGCTGGACTGGCAATTTGTTATACGATAGTCTGTCTCTGAATACTGTCTGACCTCCCTACACTTTTACCAAGCGCTACTCAGTCAGGAGGAAATAGTGCATTGGATCGTGACTATTTTCTGCCAGGGATTAATACACTTTTCAGTATGTAGATGTATTCATATTATGTAACAGAGCCTGTCTGTTCATCATAATGACCACTAAGTGCAATAGTGTGTCTCAGTCATGTGTTTAAATAGATTTTGGACAACAATGGAGCTCTAAGGCCGTGGTTACACATGCCAGGACCCATTGACTGTCAGGTCTGTACGCTCCGATATCTGATCATGCTCGCATTGGGATCCGATCAGCCAGACCAAATACCAAGGTGGCCTGGCTCGCATTGAGTTTGGATCTCCCTGAGGTGCAGACAGGATGCAGATACGATCGGGACAATTTATCAAACGTAGGTCTCCATCGTCTTCACCCAACACAGGAGTTCCTCTCCCGAGGAGAACAAAGGAAAGAGAGGAGGTAAACCGGAGCTGGAGCACAGCTGAGATCTGCTTTTGAGTCTTGTTAGTTACTAATGATGAAAACACAACATTTTGTGATTTTGCTGCTTCAAAAATAAATATTATGAATAACAAAATAATGGACTTTTATCGTGAAGAAAATGTGTATCACAGAATTAGCTAAGCTTTGTTAGTGGTATTCTTCATTAAAAAAAGGTCTACTAATACTGCAGAGTGGAAGAATACGGATCACCTATAACGGGGGACTTTTATTGTGAAGAATTTATAAGAACTGAAATGTGTTTATCCACTGTTTTACAGCGGCTCCTTTGACCACGAAATGTATCCCATCAGACAGGTCGCATTGAAGTGTTAAGTGTGGACACACACACACAAACACACAAACACAGCTGAATTCTTCACAAAAAGTCGCTTTGAAAAGACAAGTGTATCCACAGACGAAGGCTCAGAGGAATAAGCTATATCAGGCTTTGGAGACCGAGACAGTAGTGTATAATAAGATCATTGTTGGTTTTGGTCTTTTCATGTGGTTTATATTTATTATTTTAATATTTTCTGCTTTATTGGATGCTGATAGATTGAAGAGAGAGAGGGATGACCTGCAGCAAAGCTTTGATACATGGTGGTGCATGCCCTGCCAGGTGAGCTACAGTAGCGCCCCCTAATGGAGTTTGACATTTAGAGACATTTTAAATATCTCTAGCCTCATCCTTCAACTACTTTACCAGCCACCTAAGAGTTTTAGAGATGAAACAAATATCGAGTATTGGCTTGTTCACATCAAAAGTGTCTGCTGGCATAGACAAACGTATTTGTTGTGTTATTTTGTGACTCAAACGTTGAATCATGCGATAACGATATTAAAATAGATATTAAAGTGCAGTTCTGCCTTTCTGCTGTTTTCGGTGTTCTGCTAATATATTACAAATTGCCTGTTGAATTAAATAAATAAAAAGGCACTTATTTCTGACATTCTTTTATTAAACAAACAAAAACAAAAAATTGCGCAAAAAAAAGCCACATTTTAAAGTCCTGATTTCACCTCCCTCAAAAGGTCCCTGAGTGCAATATCCCAAGTCTTTTGCAATGTGTTTTATGTAAAAGTTGACTTCGCAATGACAATAATAAATGGATATATTGTGCAGACCTGACTTAATGGGACATATCACCAGATGCTGAGATATCTGGCTCCGGACACTCACTTTCTAGACATTCAATCCTGGAGTCATTTTTAACAGTTGTGAACATGTTAACCATCAAGTGACATTACAAGATGAACACGTACCAATAGGTAGTGGTGTCAAGCCAAAATAGCAGATGACAATGCAGCTTGTTGTTACAGTAGTACATGGTGACATATTTCCTCTTCAACATACACTAGGTAGGATCTCTGCTTAGCTACTCGCGTCTATTGTAAACATGTTTGTGTCAATTTGTAGAATTAGATAGATAGATAGATAGATATTAATTTTTAGTGTAAATATATATATATATATATATATATATATATATATAGATAGATAGATAGATAGATAGATAGATAGATAGATAGATAGATAGATAGATAGATAGATCTTAATTCTTAGTGTAAATAGATGTAGCATGTTCAGTCTTTGCTGCTGCACTTCCATTCATTCACCAATAGAGGTCAATAAAAGGTCATGGACTAGCTACTGCCCCTTTACTCTCACATTATAATTTTTAGGTTTTTTATTACTATTGCTTATTATTACCTCTGATTTTATACGGTATCTTGTGTGTTTTTATGTTTTAGTATTAAAACATATTTTATTTATTTCTTTATTTTCCTTTACTTTATTTGGTGTGCATTAGTCTCTTCATCTTATCTCGATTTTCCTATTGTCAGTCATTTATAAAGCACTTTTAATGGTGTTTGAATAGTTTAAAAAGTTGCTATACAAATACAACTTGATAGATATATTGACACTGACTGCTAGATAACATTACAACTGCTACACTTAATAACCTATTGAAGATACATAATGGAAAACACACAAAATGGTTTGAAAATATCTTTGTGTATTACTTAATTAAAGCAGTAAAGCCAGCTGTTATACTCACTTCCCACTTGGTATGGGAGCTGTCTCCCCTCTTGCCGGTGCGGAGGAGGTGGAGTCGGCCGGCGCCGTCGGAGAGAGCGGCCCAGGTCGCTGAGGTGAGGCTGAGGGACGCACAGAGTCGATGCTCGGTCTGGCTGGAGTCAGCTGTTATACGGTAGAACTCTCTCGGCTTCCCCAGAGCGGTGTCCTGGATTCACAACACAACACATCAGTCAGTACTGCATCCACGACACAGACAGATAGCACTGATGCCACATCAATCTGACCTATGTGTGATCCATATGAGCAGTGAGTACGTTAGCACTTACTTTCAAAAGTGGTTGCCAGACTTTTGGCTGCGGAAACTGAAAATATGGTTGCCATTTTTTGTCACCTTATATTTTGAGTAATCACGATACTATGCAATAATAAGTCAGCTTAATATTGAAAATGTAACATAAAAGAATAAAAGCTTTATTACAGAAACCAAACAAAATTATTTGTAGTTTGATACTTTACTAGAATTTGCTGTCCCTATTTCTCATGTTAATAGGTGGTCAATTTCTTAAAATGGTAGCCCATGACAACTTGGCAACTCTTACTGTCAAACCCTGTTTTCTTGAAATATAATATTATATATTTTAAATGATTCCTTTGGTGTTTGAAATGTCATTTAATAGTGAAAAAGTGAACATTAAAATGTGTTAAAGGCCAAGGTGACCTCTGCAAGCTGCTTGTTTTGATTATTATAATTCTACTGTCATATAAGACAAGGAGAAGCAGCGAGAATCCGAAGAAAGTGTTGGCTTTCCTTGCTTGAAAAGAAACTAAGTTATCAAAAATGTTGTTGTATAATTTGTGTCCATTAACTTATTGTTTCAGCACTAGTGGTGGAGAAAAGTATTAGAAACAATATTAATAGTGTCCCTAAAATGAGGGGAAAAAATGATACAACTCTTCTCACTGCTACCAAACTATCCGATTGTGTTCTTAAAGCAGTCCAGTCATGACTCACAAAGACTAAAACAGAAACACTTAATCAGAGAAGGCTTTGAACTACAGAAGAACACAAAGGTCAATGCTTTCACACTCAATGGGGCACTTTAAACCCATAAGAACATTCTGCAATTTACATCCAATATAAAGACACACAGGATGATTAGCATAATATTCTTTCTGCTCAAAAGCCCCATGTTCATACTCTAAATATTAGAGCTGAATAACATAAAAACAACGTGTAACTCATCAAAGAGAGACGTAACTGTCAGTTGGCCCGCCCATGTGACTTGGCCTAACCTGTGATTCAGAGCCTTATTAGTAAGAGATAGATATGCCACCTCGTGAACATTAATTACTCATTGCGTGAAGTAACAGTGTTTCAAGATGGACTGTGCAGCGGCTGACCCGTTGTTGCCATGGAGCTTGACACTGCGTATCATATCGCTACCTAATGCATGATGCACCTTTGAGACCATTTTCAGCGTGGACCGCCTCTGTGCAAATGTGCCGGGCGTCACCTCCCTGCAAATATGCGTGAGAAATGGCTCGTCAGGGACGATAATTACCATGAGATGATTGTAATTAGATTTTGAGCAACACATTTTCATAAAAGGGTGATTTAATGATGCCACTGAAAGCCAGAAATACTGTCTCACAGGATTACATCCTGATGATCATCATCATTTAGGCCACCAATTACCTCTAATCATGGTCAATGATGTCTTGGACATAAAAGAAGTCTTTGCTGAAAAGATCTCTGGGCTGATTTGGCTCCTCTTCTCAGCATTTTGGTCTTTTGGGTAACGAACCTGGATTAGTACTTTGAGTAAATTACGTAATCACACAAGGACTTGTCCAAAACTTTAGCTTCCTTGAGGTTTCATACGACAGAGTGAAGACATCACATCAGAAATGCACCGTGTGCTGATGCTGCTATTACACAAGTATTTGGTCCCCACCTGCTGGTGTGTCAGGTGCATTAAAGCCAACCAGCAATGCCACTGTCACAACATTAGAATCACAACCGTTTATTTTGACGTCACAAATAAATATACACGTATACGTTGGCGACCAGGTAACGATGAACATGTGTAAATATCTACCAGGAACAAGTTCTTCTGGGAAAAAGCAATAGGATTTAAAAGCTCACCAGGGTGACTGTGAGACCGAGAACCCGTCCTTTGCAGTCCACGAACAAAACGCTGTCTTCATACCATTGGTCCAGGTGGAGGTAGTTGTACATGCCAAAAGCACGCATGTGTTCCAGGGTGTAATGAGTGTCCTTCAGCTTCACTTCCTCCACAGCTGCAGGACAGGTGGGGAAGCAGACATTTTAAATATGGTATAAAAATGAGACAGCACTTTTGGCATTTTTTCGTTTTCAATAATGTACGAGTGAGATTACTAAAACTCCTGTTAAACATTAAAGAGACACAGTACACCTTTATATCAACATACTATTAATCTCAGAGTCAACACTAGGTTTATGACTAATAGGTGGCAGATTGTGACAATGGCATTGCTGATCATTTATGTATGTGACTAAATATTTCTAATTAGAAACAGAAGATATCTCATAACATGTCTGCTGCTGTGGCAAAATTAATAGAAAAAAACATAATTATTTCATTGTCTACTTGTACCTTTACTTCCATGTCCTGACTGAGATTTCCTCACTAAACCTTTTTTCACTTTGGTATTTTCTATGTGTTTTATATTATTGGCACTTCACACCTCCCGGTAAGCTGTTGTAGACCAGTAAAAGCGAGTCATTCCTGCCAAATGCAATTAAGATAGAGAACGCATAGCCTCCTCTGCCTCCTTCACAAACAAAATCTTGCCACCGGATGCTCGCTGTTTTTTTAGTAGATATTTTTTAACTGCATGTTCTCATCTTGTGTTGCTTTTTAATGCTATGCGGTGAAGCTAAAGAATGTGTTCCACATTGAAGACAATACAAATACCATTCGGTCCTTAAAATATTGTAAAATAATTATGTGAACTCTCCTCATTTTCTTAGGGACCTTTTGAACCCCCTAAATATGGGCTGGCAAAACTGACAGTTTTTAAAATAGTGAATATTTAAAAATATCTTTAAAAGTCTTAAACTCTTGGCACAGACACCAATATTTTACCATTTCTGTCTGTTCTGTTCATTACATAATATTAAACTTACATTGCAATCTGTTCGAATGGCCCTTAGACCATGAACAGAAACCAATACAGGTATTTTCAGCCTGTTCAAACTTTACTTATTTACAGTTTTACATATGCCATCATATTATTTATGTGGGCATTTAGGCCATGCACTGTATAAGAGTTTAAAAGTATTGAAGTAACATAAATATTTTCTGTAATATGTGGGCACACTATAAACCAGTGTAATGTCAAACGTTAAACTGTGTTGTTTTGATAGAAAATGTATTTTCTATGGCACATGAGGGTTTTCTGGTACAGAAACACAGATTTTCCTGCAATGTGACTGGTTGAAAAATACACCGTCACTATTGATTTGCCCATGAGTTATATTTTCTTTACAATTTTAAGAAGTTTTTCCAACCTGCCCTAATTTATAGCTAAACTGGGGACCTTTAGCTACTGCAACAGCTAGAGTAGCTTTCAACATCATTACTTAGCATAACCATAACACATTTTAAATTACTATCAAACTGTAAATTAAAACACCTCTGCTCGTTGCTCTATGTTGCTGACAGCTGCTACAGGTGTGGTAAATTAGAGCTCTCATCAGTGCTAGGCTAGCTAACCTGCTAACTGTACTGTAAGCAGTGTCTCTCACCAGCATCCAGCTCCACGCTGTACGTTGGTATGGCGTCCAGAGATAACCTGTAACTTTCAAAGCTGGGGTCCAACAGCTCTCTGTTGACCTTCAAGGAATAATTCGATGAAGCCATGTCTTTTTTTTTTTTTTTTTTTATCTGACAAGCTTGTCCACAACTATGTGTGAGGCAAGAAGATGCTGTGGAAGACACACGTTTCCTGTTTAGGCGCACCCGGAGCCATTTCACGGCGGACATGAGCTGCTCGTGCGAGTGTTTGTATTTTATCTCAAAGCGTTTTTAATACATATCTTAATGGCTTTAGTCGTGCCAACACGGGTTCATGCGGGAAAAGTGCAATAGATGACTAGTTGTTGTTTTTTATCAATTAAGTTGTCGGTGTGTGGCGAATTAGGGTCGGCCAAAGCGGAACCTTTACGCTTTTAACGTTTTTAGACGGTACGTTTGTGTGAAGGAACTGTGTGTTTCCCCCAGCTGATCCATCCCGACAAATAAAAGGTAACGTCTACCTGATAGCTAGCAAAATAAAACGTTTTTTTAGTAGCTAAATTCCCCTGAAGTCGTTGAATCCCATCTGAAACTTCTAGTGTTTGATACAGATCATGAGCAAAGACTCCCAGATGAGGGCTGCAATTAACCAGAAGCTGATAGAAATGGGGGAACGGGAGCGGTGAGTCGAGCTTTACTCTTCAGTGATTTGTGGTCGTGAAATTGTTTTAGAGACAGTAGTTTAAATCGGGCGTTTAAATAACGTAAACTGAATGCAAATGTGTGGCTGCAGGTTGAAGGAGTTGCTCAGAGCAAAGCTGGTGGAGTGCGGATGGAAGGATCAGCTGAAAGCACACTGCAAAGGTATGTTGTATGGGCAGATGTGTGTGTAGCGGTGCTTCCATGAACCTGGCTTCACTGATCGATTATTTTGTGCAGATGTGATCAAAGAAAAGGGTCTGGAGCACGTCACAGTGGAGGACCTGGTCACAGAAGTCACACCTAAAGGCAGAGGTACGGATCTTCATGTGCAAACACAACAGCAGGGGGAGGAAGAAGTACAGAGATATTAACCAAGTAGAGTTCTGTTAATGAGCTTAATCTGGGGTGGTCTGTAAAATCTGCTCAGGAAAACAAGAAATACTCTCAATGGGGGAAGGTCAGTCAGTACAAACTCAAACTTTGGTTAAATCCACAGAACTTTATTTTAAATGCTTAAGATATCTGGAATAGATGTGATAAGTTGTATTCATCCCACACAAAAAGAAATTCAATGGAATGTAATATTAATAAAACTAGAATATTATATAAATGTTTACCTTGACATTTTAAACTAAATTAAAAACATTTAAATGAAAGGGACCAAATACAGTAGTCACCATAACAAATGTAATATATTTCCATTTAAGGGCAATGGTTCGGCCATAAGAATCATGGAATAGTTCAGCTTTTGTAGACGTGATATAGCTTTAAACAACAAGCTGATACAGAACATTTAAACAATGCTGTGAGAAAAAACGATTTTGATTATTTTTCTTAACTTAAAATTTAACTGAAAAATATAACTTAAACTTAAAAAAAAAAGCTTACTTTCAAAAACAAATCTTAACTTAAAAAAACAAAAGTGTAAAACTTAAACTTTAAATTCTTCACCTTTAAAAAGAACTTAACTTAAAACTACTAAATGACGGGAACATTGGGGATATCTGACGGTTGTATGTAACTGTTGTAATTGTATATATTTTTCTAGTTCAAGGTTAAAACTCTACATTGTAAAATATTTTATATATAAATAAATAATATATCTGGTCAGCTGTAAGCTGCACATGGCTCCACATCTGTCTAGTTTGCATCTGGCATGTTTCCAAACTGGAGATTCTTCATACTCAATAAAAGTTGATTAAGCACAGTGCTACGAGCCATTCGGTCCCTGTATGACCAAAGTGAGAGCTGTGTCCGGATACTCGGCACAAAGTCGAGCTTGTTCCCAGTGCGTGTTGGCCCCTGCCAGGGCTGCCCATTGTCACCAATCCTGTTTGTGATTTTCATGGACAGGATTTCAAGGCGCAGCCGGGGGGAGGAGAGTTTCCGGTTTGGGGACCTCAGAATCACATCCCTGCTTTTTGCAGATGATGTGGTTCTGTTGGCTTCTTCAGAACGTGACCTTCAGCACGCACTGGGGCGGTTCACAGCCGAGTGTGAAGCGGTCGGGATGAGAGTCAGTACCTCCAAGTCTGAGGCCATGGTTCTCTTCCGGAAAACGGTGGATTGCACCCTCTGGGTTGGGAGTGAGTCACTGCCCCAAGCGAGGGAGTTCAAGTATCTCGGGATCTTATTCACGAGTGAGGGTAAAATGGAGCGGGAGATGGACAGGCGGTTCGGTGGAGCGTCAGCAGTGATGCGGGCGTTGTACCGGACCGTTTTGGTGAAGAAGGAGCTGAGCCGTAAGGCAAAGCTCTCGATTTACCAGTCCATCTACGTTCCAACCCTCACCTATGGTCATGAGCTTTGGGTAGTGACCGAAAGAATGAGATCGCAAATACAAGCGGCCGAAATGAGCTTCCTTCGTAGGGTGGCTGGGCTCAGCCTCAGAGATAGGGTGAGGAGCTCAGACATCCGGAGGGAGCTCGGAGTAGAGCCGCTGCTCCTTCGCGTCCAAAGGGGCCAGCTGAGGTGGCTCGGGCATCTGATCAGGATGCCTCCTGGACGTCTACCTTTAGAGGTTTTCCAGGCAAGTCCAACTGGTAAGAGGCCCCGGGGTAGACCCAGAACACGCTGGAGAGATTATATATCTCATCTGGCCTGGGAAGGCCTCGGGGTTCCCCAGGAGGAGATGGAAAGTGTTGCTGGGGAGAAGGACATCTGGAGGACCCTCCTTAGCTTGCTGCCCCCGCGACCCGGCCCCGGATAAGCGGAAGGAAATGGATGGATGGATGGACAAGCACAGTGCATCAGTTAAATAGTACTAAGAATTGTATTTGAGTAATCTTTTTTACAATTGCACAAAAAATGCTGAGATCAGCATCTCTTCCTTACACAGTATGCCAATGGTTTCAATCAGAGCTTCAAGATCACAAATGCTACGCTGTAAACATAACAGCACATTGTTAAGACCGTGATAATCTATGAGTCATTTAGAGGCTGTGATTCATGGTGCTGTTGTTTTGAACTGCATGTAACTCCAAAGTGTGTGTAATAATTTGTCTGGTTTATCAACGATTCTTCTTCCTCCAATGCAGCACTCGTACCGGACAGCGTGAAGAAAGAGCTGCTGCAGAGAATCAGAGCCTTTTTAGCTCAACACGCTACCTTGTGAATGGGACCACTTCATCGTCTAGACTTTTTTTTTTTTTTTTTTTACTCACAATTCAAATCCAAAACTGATGTTTGTTCTCATTGTGAGCAATGCTCAAGTGTTATTTTTTTATTTTGTATTGTGTGTTTTCATATTGATTTTAGTTTGTTGTGCAGAAGTTTTGGAAAAAAAGAACAAAACAAATAAAGTCATGCCTATTTTTGGTCATTGTTGCTCCTGACTTTATCTTTGACAATGTTGACCTGTGTGACATGAAAAACTCCCAAAAATGCGGACTTTTTTTCCCCTAGATTGTTTCTCAACCTAAGGCAAGGTGAGTTTACTGTGTTTGAAAAAAAGATCGAAGATGATATGACAGGAATGTCATTGTCTACCTCTCATACATGGTTGTGGGGCTGTTTAGGTCTTATGAAGTTACGTAAGAAGACATTTGTTTGAGATCTACTCTCATTGTTAAAATTACAGAGAGCGTGAGAGGCTCTGGTTAAACACATCTTGTGCATTTAGCTCATGCTGCTGCTGTTATGCAATTTGCCTGATCAGTGACTGTATTTTCTTTAGAATCACACAGAGGAAGTTGATGATCACACGTCTTAAATCACTGTCCGAACCCACCGGACAACATATCTAGAACCTTTTTTCCTCAACTTTATAGAAAGAATTAGTCATATGAGCGTGCAGACTTTAGAGAATACTGACAGTGACGGGAATAATTATACATTTTAGACTATTTTCAGTTTGGTGTGTGAGCTGGTGTTTGTGTCTGCATACAGGAGGCTTCAGGGAAATCTACTCTCCCAAAGTCTATTTAACTTTCCCCCTTAACAAACTGTTTTATTTATTAGCATTTATCAAATAACGACAAAGGAAAGGGTAAACTGTGATGTTTAATCTTAATTAAAGTAAATTAATATGAAGTTTTGTCAACATCCTCTGACGCTACCCAACTTTACTCTAGTTTCCAGGATAATTAAAATGCATAAACATTGTGTACCAAATTCCATACGTTTTCTTTTTACTTTCAGTGCAGCTGCCCTTACAAAGTACGTACTGTTGCATGATGTATGCATTCAATTTGGGCATACACTTCCTCAAAACATAGCACCTTGAACTTTGACCCTCTTGCTCATATATCTGCTGCGCAAAGGATTGTGGGTCAGAAAAGCATGCTGGCTAGGACACTTCAAAACGTCACAAAAAAAAGATTTAATGTTGTACCTAGCTCTCATAATTATAATTTTTACTGCTCAGTATTTTATTTTACTTCTCACTACACTATCAATGGATATTAATTAAATAGTTTGATTTGTTTTGGCCACGGTTCAACATGTTTGTATTTTATTTTGACATTTTATCAACTAAACAGCTGACTGACACACAAAATAATTGTTTATGAAGAAAATTATTTCTTTGGGAAGAACAAATGAAGGCATTGGATGAAATAATAGACATTAAGAGGAGAACAACATGTTTTACTTGTATACTGGACAGCTGGCTGTCTGATACAGTAGAGGCTTAAGTTAAACCTAAAATAAAAAGCCAAAGATTTCTTCACATTCTATAAATGCTTTATTAGTCATGAGATCAGATTTTTATGTCCAGTCTTTTAAACCAGAATCCCTTGTAGGGTTTATAAATCCTCCAAAATGTGAGTCTTCACTTAATATTTGTCCACATATATGAACTCTTACTCCTTCGGTGTAATAATGATGGATGAGGCTTTAAATGTGAAATAATTAACGTGACTGATGGTTTAAGCTAAAAAATAACATCAAAACAAAGAATGGCAAAGCTGCCATTATCTTCTTAATGTAAAAAGGCCTTGGGTGGCTTTGCTGTGAGAAAACACAACAATTCTTTCTAACCTAGAAGCACTTGTGAGAAAATGTGAGGTGATGTTAGTTAAACATCTGCGACACTCCTCCTCCCCTTATGTAATAAAATACAAATGAAGTCAACAAGGGTAAGGCCACTTTATCTATGCAGCCCATTTTATTACTGAGAAACTGCTTTACATTTAAACGAAAAATAAAAGAAGAAAGAGACATAGAAAATAAATCAAATAAACACCAGGCATATGAAACCCAGAGAAAGGAAATATATGAAAACAACATATTTATCACACACACTTTAACATTCTTCACAGGCCTGAGGACACAGTGAGGTGATACTTAGAGTTTTTGTAGATAGCAGCTCGTCAGGTGAAGCAATCCAGAGCTCACCAGTAACTAAAAGCACCTTTAACAGCAACAGTAAAGGCCTCCTCTAACATCTCTAATGCACTCAGCTATACTGCTAAGCTCCAGGCCGTCGGAAAGCAAACATGCGGTGAAAGGATGGGTGGTTTACCGACGTTAGAGTGCATCATTTTGAGGTATTAATTATTTCATTACATTACTTTTCAATAACCCAAACAGTCCTCTTTCACTATGAGGCTGCTAAAGTCATCCTTCTTGCTTGCTGGTGTAATTCTGTTTGACTACGCATCAATATATTATATTTTAATGGATCTAAAGCCTTTCAGAACCCCTCAGCTCTCCACAGCTGTTATCATAAAAGGCCCTATTAAAGCCACATTAGCACCTCTGTGAGCCTGCAATGCTCATTACACACCTGAAAAGAAATATTAGTTGGATAAATATCAAGAGATAATTTATCACGAGTTGCTTTTTGAAAAGGTTAGGGTTTGCTCATACAGGAAGTGGTGTAACTCTGCTCTGTAGGAGTGTTGAGGGAAATGGGGGTTTAAGTGAAAACAGCACAGAGAAGACAATGATATAAACTGGTGATGATTAACACTGATATTACAGCAATAGTTTGATTTATGTGTGTTCAGCATGTCATCATAAGCTAATAATACATTGATACTTTGTATGGTGTCAGTGTGCTCTGTGGTTGTTGCTACATGTGATGTTGAAATTGGCTGTAATCATTCCTAAGCTGCTGAGCGTCACAACTTTATTGACACAAGCGTCGACTTGTTTCTGAATCAGTTTACTACTGACAAAGTTAAACTTAAAATGAATAATTCTATATCAGTGGGATTGGGTCTAACCTCTGCAGACAACGCATCTCCATGTATCACAACCCATTACTTTGAACCTATTTCAAGGAATTGCATTCAGGTTCACTTTAACCACTAAACTTAAAATGTTTTGTGTTAAACTTGGATTTGAAACTTGAAAGTCGCCTGCTATTAATACTCTGACAAAGGTGCCTCAAAAATCAAACGTCTTGAACCTGAGCGTACAGATAAGGACATGTCAGACATGTAGCAACAGGTTCATAATGTATAATAATAGCCCATGATAACCTATTTTAGCTAAACATAACGCAAAAACACGCTATTGCTATTTATTTTGCTACTTCATGCTACTTCATGGTACCCGTACAAACAACGTGCCATTATGAAAGCTGAGTCTGGATCTCACTCTACAACCAAAACTCATAGAACCAGCATCCGAAGAAGAGAAAAAATTCAACTTCACTTAGCCATAAGCATAAGTGATGTCTTACCTTTGCTGTTTTGTGTTCAAAGTTGTGTTCAAGGGCATATCAACACTGCTGATAAGTTTTACATGTTACCTGAGAACATTTCAAATGGCACAGAAGAATGTCCTGATTATGTCCATTTTTACAAATATTACAACCAACACTGCTTGTATTTTGTACATGTTATGTTTCCCACAGGATTTGTAAAGGTTTGGACACATACCATGGACCAGTTTGATACAATCAAACAGTCTAGCAATTAATTGATTTGTTGGCAATATATTGAAATGCTATACAAAACTACAGCTTGAAAAAAGTTTGATGTTTTGTGGTAATGTTCAGTTTAAATATAAGTAATGGAACAGGATGCCTCTGTTTATTTGAACATTTTTGCTGTTTTTTTTAATTTATACAAAACCCTTTAAACTGCGGTGCTATACAAATAAATCTGAATTGAACTATTTCCCACCACTATGACTTGTATCACTGACAGACCCACTTTTTTTTGGATAGTTTTACTTCACTGTTACTCATCCTTTGTGTTGGCCCAGACTCTTTGACAGGAAATGGACAAATGTGTCTGGTTTGATTTCAGCAACATATTTAGACTGTGGTGGTGGTTAATTGCATCCTCAACAGTCTCGTCCTCCCAGTTTCAGGTGAGAGGAGGAACCCTGAGCAGCATTATAAAAGTCAGTGTCTGTCCTGTGTGCAGCAGTGTATCTGTCTACCTGAACATCACACACATTCAACAGGTGGGCTTTACTCCTTTTTACATCACATTCGAATTTGAAAATATCAATCTTGTCAACATTCTGAGATTGTTACAGATTTAGTCTGAAGCCTATTTGATCACTATGTGGCTGTTATTCTATAATAATCATGTATTTACCTCAAATCTAAATGGTGTTTCTTTACTTAAATAACTTTATGAAATCTGGGTATTTAATCATTTTCCCTCAGATTTTATTGTTGAATATATTCATAAAAAACAAAACTTTACAGAGCAAACTTTAACAGCACTTCTGATGTTAAATGTTAGTGAAACTAAGGGCGACACAACCACTGAACACTGCGGGTGAAGCAGCAGGGATACCTGGGAAAGCTCCACGATGGAGTCCCTGATGAAGCCAGCGGCTCTCCTCCTCGCCCTTTGGTGCTGCTGCAGTAAGTAACCGCTCACTAAGCTCCATATTTATGGAAGTTCATTTCTTTTTATGGATTCCGTTGTTTTAGAATGTAAAGTTAGCGCCTTTTTAATGTGGAAATTGTGCAAATGTCCTGACAAGTCACGGCTCGCCCACTGTACTGCTCAGGGGGCGAAATATGGTAAGTATTATACATTTATATAATTATATTTATTATGTGTACTTCAGGTGCTCAACGCGTTGACTACATAGTTCCACGTCGAGGCAGCTCGAACGGAGCAACGCGGGTTATGATTGAAGGAAGCGGTAAGAGACTGTATCAGACCACAGGATATGTTAATAATAACGTTTAATCCAAAGTGATGATGCTGAGAGCTTGCTACAAACCTCATCCATCTTTAAGATCAAGTGTGAACATGTTTTTTAAGTCGGCTATGAGTCTATAAACAGATGATATGATATGACACATAAAACAAATATATATGTTGCTTAAAAATGGTTAAAAACTCATCAAAGAATTGTGTATGTTACCATATTATGACGCTTGAGGAGATGCGCAGATGAGGTACCTGTAGTTGTGGGTTATTTGTGTCGGAACTGTGACAAAATAGTCAACACCTAATCTAAAATTTCCTGTTTTCATTATGATGTATGTTTTCTTTTAGTACGACAGTAGGATTAGGATCCCACCTGCTTGTTGACTTCTTTATCCACATTTTTTTTTTTTTTTTTTTTTTACATTAACCTGTATTCAGGTTTTGCCCAGGAGAAACAGTTCCAGCTGAATCCAAAGGACAACGATTTTGGTAACCGGGTGATCCTGGTGTCAGGCACCCTGTCGGTGCCCTGCGATGTGGAGAGAGACTCCACGCACAGCAGCCGGATCACGTGTGTCACCAGGTAGCGTCCAGGCCAAATGGGACTCTTAAGTGAATATATACCTCATGCATGTATATCTATCTAAAAAACCACTCATCCGTCCATCACAGAGCCATGCCGCGTGGTCAGTACTCGGTCCGTGTGAGCGTGGACGGTGTCCCCATTCCCGATAACAGTCTGTGCAGAGGCAACCCCAACGCAGCCCATTGCAGCATCTATGTGAGTTTGCAGCCGATGCAAACGTTCAAGTTGATTGACCTTGCAGTGACGTTTTTTTTTGGATCCTAACAGTCTTTTTGTTCAATTCTAACTTTTCCATCAGTCTGTCCCGTATCGCACGCCTTCTATCTACACTCTGAGTCCAGCCAGCGGGCCCCCAGGTACACAGTTCTTTACTTCTACAGTATAAGGCTGAGTCCATCCAACCGAGTCTGTATTAAAACCCACTTCCAAAACCCTTGCAGGCAGCTTGGTGACAGTACGAGGACGGATCTTCACCGATGTGTACGGGAGCAACACCGACAAGAGCTCCAACGGCCTTAACGTCAGGTTTCTGAGGTGTGAAAATAAAAGAATGCAGTACTTCCAAAATGTTCACTTTACTGAAAAGCATTTTCTCCCCCAAGCACTCATGTTTTAAAACGAGGGCCCTTTTTAGGACAGCTTTATGGTGATATCCTGTTAATAATGTGTAAAAGAATGCAGATCGACCCACCAGTAGATGCTAAAGACTCCAGTTTCACATTTAAGAGTTCAAATGTTCTCAGCCAAAACTCACTTGTTTTACGAAGATGTAAGACTGAGAGTTACAAAATAATTTTATCTGCCTGCTTGTTAAATACCAGTTTCATTTAAACACTAAGATATTTACTGTATATTTAATGTAAACTAAATACCCGTCTTGTGATCAATCAGGGACTAAGATATTGTTTGTTGCAGGGCCTACATGGGAGGAATGCCATGTGAGCTGCTTAAACCGGAGTCAGATGAACTGTAAGTATTTTGTCCGCCTATGGATGTAGACTGCATTTAGAAAAAAGCACTCATCTTTAGACAACAAACGTATAGATTCAAGTTAAGGTGTGTCTCACCGCCAAGAAGTCTTTTGTGTGACCAAGTTATGTTGAATATAAATGATCGAAGACATTATGTCATTACAGTATTAAAAGTTTTCTCTGAATGTTTTCTGAAGATATGACCTTCGACTGGACTCGGAGTCTTCTACCTGGGGATACATGAGCTGTAAAATGACGGGGACATACGTTGGTAAGCTGGTTTTCTTCTCCATTAATATTTATTTAAAGGGAGACACTACAGGTGAATAGGGTAAAACATTTTTATAATATATATCGCCACAAAACTTCCCCAGTTGGTTATTTACAGTGACAGAATTTCTTTGTCTGATATGTAATGTTTAAATAAGCAAATTATTAAATATGTGCTAATTTGCATACATTTGCAGGTTCAAAATTCTTGTTCCATTTTGTGGACATATTAGAGTCGACGGTTTTCTTTAGAGGGAATTTTGGAAATCACATTTCTTCACTCCATAAATTAGAAAACATGTAAACGAGACATTATCTAATGTTAACTTTTGGTAAATTTAGGAGAAATCAATAGACGCAAATAGACAAAGTAGTAAAATAAACACATGAATGTCAAAATCTCTAAATTGACCAATGTTTGAATGGTATCTCGCCTTAAAAATAAAAAAGGTCAATTTTGAGTGTGTATTAACTGTCCTTTAATAATTATGTTTTATTTCCAACAGGGCATCACAACTTGTCTTACATTCTTGATGATGAATTTGGAAGGTAAAGCATTGTTACAGAATGTCTTTTCTTTTGAAAGATTTGCATATTATGGTTTCAGAAAAAAATAAAATAATTCAACCTTTGAAGGAATACATGCATAGATATCGAGTTATAAACGACCCCTTAACAGAAATGATTGCGATGAATTGTTTCACTCAACACCAATGTTATTGCACGAACGACTGTAAGACTATTGATTAATTTCTTTCAAATCTTTAGGAGTTTACCAGACAAGAAGCTGTTCAGGGTTTCAGCTTCGGGCAAGCTCTCCATGTTTCAGACCTTTGCAGGTACGATACACAGAAAGATGTTCACAATAAAGTACTTCCTGTGTCGTGTTTATTCTTAGTACAGTGAAGTGTGTTTCATATCTCCTGTTCAGAGGTGACTGGAGTCTCGCCATCGGCGGGCAGTGTCATGGGCGGAACCCTGTTGACCATCCACGGCCGATTCTTCGACCAAACCGACCGGCCAGCGCGGGTTCTTGTTGGAGGTAATCAGCTGTGATCAGTTTCTGATGGCATGGTGACTTGTCTGATATCATTGTCACGCAGTTCAAAGTGTTGCACGGATGCATCTCCCCAAAACAAAACCCTACTCGTTGGTGAGGCCTCAAGTCGTGCGATGGTGATAATCCTTTTCATAGCAAACAAACTGTGCATGCTTTGAGACGCGGCAAACAAAAGAAAACAGCAGCGTTGTCACGCAGTAAAGAAAGGAATACACCTGAAAGCTCAGAGACACAACGGAGCGTGACAAACAAGTCTTTCACAACAATTTAATGTGTCATCGAACGTCTTACTGCTGAATCACAGCTCTTTGGCACAATCATCATCTAAATCACTTCTTCTTTCTTCCACATTTTCACACCATGTTGAACTTTGACAAATTCAAGGTTGCTAGAAATTAGTCTATTGTTATCATGTACATCATCAGGTTTTCAGACTACAATCAGATTAATTTATTACTGGTGAAACATGTGTTACTGTTACCAAACAGAGAAACAAAGTTTAACTCTGGTGTTTCCGCACAAAAAATAGAACTATAACTAGAATAAACATGATGAGCATCTTCAATAGTGGGTTTTTTTTTGCCTCTTAAAGCAAAGTCTACTTGTTGCATTCAAGTCAACTGGTCAACTGTCAACTGGTTGTGACCAAAGAGAGTTTTTTTCTTCTCCCCCTCAGACCGGGGCGATACAAATGATAAAGAAATTCAGTAGGAAAAGGGAATGATTAGTTTATGTGGCAAAAGAAAAATAGAGATCCTGGTTTACGTTCTGTCAATCATCTTCCAACCCCGTTTGGAAACCACCATTTGCAAAAAAAATTACGTTACACTAGAACAGTGGAAAACAAAGTCACTTGGAACTACAAAGTATATTATGAAACAAACATATAAAGTGAAATAAAATGTATTTATTTATTTAAAGTAATAAGTGAGGTTACTGGATCAATGCAACCAAGGTACATAAATGAGGTGATGGGATGGGATGTGATAGATAATAAGAACATTTTCACTCTGTGGTTAACTGTTCTGTTTTTTTTTTTCTTCAGGCCTGCCTTGTGAAATCCAGACTGTGTCCGACAACAGAATCACGTGCAGGTCGGCCAAGCACGAGATGGACGTCAACATGACGGTCCAACCAGGTGAGGACACGCCTCCTCTTCCTCTGTTTGTCTTTAGATGTGATGCTATCCAACGCTCGTCCCCACCGTTGTGCTGTCATTATTTGAACAAAGCATTAACACCAGTTGACATCTTGATCACTGGAGAAATCTGAAACATTCTGTCCTGCTTGACAACAAAAAGACAGCAATCTAGTCGTCACCATCTCTTGTCACAGTTGATCAAGAATCGAGGACTTTGATGTGCAGTGTGCTATGAACAGATATCCTGTTATGTGACTAGAGCACATATCTTTGATCATACATTATACGTAAAACGTTCCTTAGAGCTGATGTGAACAGCTGATACCTTCTGCTTTTCGATTTCTAAAACAAGACGTCATCTGAGCTGCTTGATATCAAACAGTGAAAGCTTATATTTATTGCTTTTTTATATCTTTAAAGAATAAAATGAGTTTCATAACAGCGCTGTTACTCAAAAAAAATATTTAAAGTATGCAGCTTGCAAAAGAGCGCTCAAATAAGCTTACCTTAACGTTGGATTCCGCAAAGAATTGAAAAGAAGCCAAAAAGGTACCTCATTCATTGCGTGGTCATTTCTACTGTCTGATGGTTACACAGTTTGACACGTCTGTTGAATAAGATATGCAACTAAGGGTAAATTTCACCTGCAAACGTCCTTCTGATTACTTCTTCGATTCATGGTTTAACTTCTTTGTCTTTAACATGTCAGAAAAAAAAAGAATGCCCACTACAAGAACCCCTTAAAAAAATTCTGAAAATGGATGATCCAACTATTCCCGTTTTCATTTTCTGTTGGTTGGCTCATTGATTAATCGGCTAAGCTGCTGAGCTCTTTGATGTACCAACATTTATTTCCTATTTCTTCAAATGCACCTCTTCCTAAATCCAGGTGGAAGAGGCTTGAAGATGGAGGTGTGGAACGACACAAGACCCAGATACCTGACTGACATTCGGAGCTACAATGAGAACACCACTGGATACTGGACGGAGTGGGTCGACTCCATGCCCCACGTCTTTGCGTTGGAACTCAATTATTTCAGCTCACGAACCAGAGGCTTCTTTGTCCCCCCTGTCAGCGCCAACTACACGATGTACCTGCACTGTGATGACCGGTGTGAGCTCTACCTCAGCAACTCCAGCCGCCCAGAAGACAAGGTGAAGCACACCTACTGTGTTATCATCAAAAGTATTGCTATTATTGTATTATTTTGTGATAAAAATCCTCAAATCTCTCCTTTTAACGTTAGGTTAAAGTTGCGTACCAGACAAGGTATGTCTCGGATTTCACGAAAATGGAATCGCAAAAGTCTGAAACAATGGCTCTAAAGAAAGGAAAATAGTAAGAACATGATTCTAATGGCTCTTATTACCTTTATAAACTACTAATCATTAATCCATAGCAGACTGTATTACATCATTTAAAAATACTTTTCCCCATAGCTACTACATGGAAATTCTGCATCAAGAATATGCCGGTGTTGCGAGTGTCAACATTGGCTTGTTCCAAGAGGAGAGTACCTTTACAGAAGACCAGACGGACGATGCAGTCAATGAGGTTCAGAATATCGTGGCTGAATACGACGTGTTCGACGAGCAACAGGTACGTAGGTGCTAACCCGTTGCTAATCTGTAGCTTCTGTTAAACACAACACATCCCAGATTATCTTTTCAGCTTCCCTTTAAAGGAATGGTTGGACATTTCTTTTGCTGCGTTAGATGAGCAAATCTCTCCTTTATATATTGATTAAACAAACAATATAAATAATGTGTTAAGTTTTTGAGCTTGTGGTAGACTTCTGTAGGTGGACTTCTTACCTTTGAACAGCTAGCTGTCTCAAGTCCTAATGCTAATGCAGTATTTATCCAAAATATCGTTGAACTATTCATTTTAACAGTAAAATAAAATATAAATCAACAGTTTCTTACAACTTCTCAGTTTCCTTTTGTTGTTATTAAGTAATAAACTGAAATAAACTGTATGTCCTTAAAAAACACCGTTAAACATTTCTGTTAACAGCAGCTAAGACAATTAAGCATGAACTGGTTTTTGTCAGTCCTCTTATAGGTAAGGTCTTTTTCTTTCGGGTTGTTTCTAGCTTTCCAATTATTTTGGAGGCAGAGATACCAATGTCTGTAGTCACAGAAGTACAGCCAGCTAGCATTACTGCTAACACTGTTTTCCTCGTCGCCTTCATGTTTAACTCACATCTTCTCTTCCGGACCTGTTTCTTTGTTAGTACCTTACATCCGTTCTCTCTTACTGTTACCCAGGTCGTGACCTTTGACTCCTGGCCCAGCAATGTCGCTGCAGTCAAAGAGGTCCAGAAGGTAACCGTCAGCAGTGGCTGTGCCAGCCATCTCTGTGGGAGCACCTTCTTCAGCCTGGGCTACGGAGACGCAAAGACAGGTAATGTGTTGTTCAAATTGATTTGTTTAAGGAGTGATAATTTGTTGCACGTTAAGAACATCAATTATCCCGACTGCAGCGTTATTACAAAACACAATGTGGCGAAAGGTGTGACCCGCCCTACTCTGCCTCTGATTAGCTTACCCTGACATTCTTACCAACCCTGAACAATCATACTCCTCATGCCAAAACCTCACCAACCCAACCAGTGATGGCTACGAGTACTAGCCAATCAGAGGTAGAGTAGGGCTGGTCATGCCATCGCATTCCACATGGCTGCATACATGTTTAGCATTAGTAGCCACAAAAGTAAACCCTCAACCTGTTGCTCCAATCTTATAAATCCACAGTACAGTATGTACCAGCCAATATGTTTGTTCACAAGCTTCGTTATTTTCTTATTTTTAGGACCGATTCCAGTCACGGCCTCAGCTGGTGTGGTGGAGGCATCCTTGAACAGTCTTTGGACCATCAAACCCGACACAGTCCAGGTCACCAAACAGGACGACGGCCAAGGATCCAACTACGTGGTCACATTCGATTCTGACAGAGGTATGATATGAGGAGACAGACAAGTAGTTAGTGGTTGTAACTCACTTCAAATTAATTTGTGTGGCCAACCTTAATACTATAAACTACTTTTGTGACTTTAGGGGATTTCAATCCTCTACACTGGGAAGTTTTTGGCTCCGACACTAACGTTACCGTTGCTGAGGTTACAAAGGGGATAAGCAACATGGAGACCTTCACTCTCCTCTGGGGGGGAATCCCCACAAAGCCCATCGCCTTCAATGCAACTGAGTCTGAGGTCTGTTGTGTGTCTCTCCGTCTCTTTCTCTTTGTGCTTGGATACAGCACCTACAAGCCTTTTGTCAATTTGTCAAAATAGATTCTCTTTTTGGACTGAAGTTGTTGCCTGTACTTTGTAGAAGTAATAATAACGTCCGGCTTGTGTGACCATGAACAGGTGCAGTCAGCTCTGGAGGACACGATGAAAGCCGAGTGTCCCGCCGAGGTCCTGACCTCCGAAGGGACTGATGTGAAGTACTTCAACGACTTTGAAGGTGACAACTCTCAGGTCAGTGGGGACACATTTTTAAAGTGAGAGAGAAAACAAACAATTTGGAGAAATGTGGCAAGCATTTGGATGTTGAGTTCACGCATTGACATTCCCCCAAAAATACTTTTTTTCCACCTATTTTTCGCGCTCCTTTTGCTTCTTTGAATTGGCTCAGGGAAGTTATATCTTTGGAGAGCATCTTATTTGGAGGTTTCTGTTTTCTTGCACCCACCAGTTCAACAGTGCTGTGGAAGGGACTCCCATGAAAAGCATAGCTTTCTGCGGCCTGTGGTCACTGAAGAACGCAGAGGTCCTCTTCAAGGACACTTACACCAAAGAGTCTGGTGGCAGCTACGGATCGGTCTCATTGGACAAGTATCCCACGGTAAAACAAACAGCTGAATCATTTATTGTTCAGATGGTTATAATTCATACTGTAAATGAATGATGGATGCAATCAAGAAAGTGGTTGAGAAATGTACTAAAGGTTATTGATCTCTAATATTTTTTTCCTATTCTACTCCTTGCAGCTTTGCTTTGCCTACAGGGGGATGTTGAAGGATGAGGTCGGAATGAAGTTCAGTTACCGCGACAGCCAAGGCAAAACCCAGACAGAGACCGCAAAGATCAGCACTCTCTTCAATAAGGGCAACCAGTCAGTTAACACAACTTTTAATTTCTCAGCTATGTGCAAACTTCTCAGCAAAGTCGCAGCTTCTAAACGTGCTCATCTCTTGACAGATGGAGCTACAAATGCATGGACCTGCAGAGCTCCCTGCAGACCGACTTCATCGGAAGCAGATACAATCTGCAGGAGTTTTACCTCTACAAAGACGGGGGAGATTTCTATGTGGACGCCATTCACATTGGGAAGCATCCTACCACTACTAATGAAAACGGTATGCAGCCTGATCATAGTTTTGATTTTGTTTTAGTTTTTATGTCAAAGCCAACTGTTGTTTAGAAGTGCAATCAGACTTTATACCGTAACGTTTTTTCCAAACGATTCAACATGTTGGGCGGTGTGAATACCTTTTTTTTTGCATTCAATTTATTCCTCTGCGTGGTTTTCTTACAGCCGTTCCCCACAGAAGGAGGCCTCGGCCCTTTGAGAGCTCTGGCCGTTCCTTCGAGGTGATCGATGTCGCCAAAGACATGTCGACCGCTTCACAGATCAGCTACGAGATCAAAGCCACACCAGTCGAATGTGCCTTTGGTTTCCCGCTGCTAGGAGTTGGCTTCCTGCAGGTAACAGATATGTTGAATTTATGTATCAATGCCATGTTAAAGACCCATTCTTCACCTGCGTATTCCATCTTTGGGCAGCAGTGTAGACTGCAGGAAAACACAGCACTGCTGTCCATATTTAGAGCCAGGAAACTTAAATTTGGGCAAAGGTTTGGAGCTTAGGGTGAAGCTAAAGTGAGGTAAGAAAGGGACAGCCACCTGACCGTTTGCCAGACACTCCCCAAAACATAAACCTCCTCAAGATTTTTCCCAAGCAGGACAATTTGTTTTTTCAAAATTGTCATCAAATTGTATCAAACACACATGTCAAACACACGTATGAAAAGAAGTGTTTTTGTTGCTGTTGAGATCCCAACATCTCAACGTTATGTGTTGAGATACTAGAGAAGATGTTGATTACCCATCTACTTCAGTGCAGTTGGAGTAACTGTAAAAGAAGGGCTTGGGTTATAGAAATCTGCTGCGATGCAAATATGCTGAACTCTGAGCCGATGTGCTGTCAAAACAGACAAAAAGGGGTTTGATTCGCTTCTCTGAAACAGCAAACACAAGGAAAACCAGGTCTCCAGCAGTGTGACTCATGAAAACAGCCATGTGATATAGCTTAAAGTACAGAGAGGCGCCACAGTGATCCTGTATTTGTCTCACGCCTCAGAATGCCGTGCAGTCATCATCAACAGATTAACTGTCAACTGTGTAAAAACACTGGAACAGAAAAGTGTGACTACAGGGCTGTAATGTCTGTTGTAACATTTGTTTCAATTATATCTGACGTTAAGCCGACGTTAAAACCTCATTTGGCAGCTTGCGTAACGATTTCAAAAACCTTTTTTGCCACTGGGGTAACATTTGGTCAGGTTTATTATTATCATAGTATAAGTAGTATATAGCAGGGCACAAAGCTACATACTGTACCACAGTACTTAGCTTGCTTGCTATGCCTGTCCTTAGATATACAAATACACAAAACTCAAGAAAAATACATGCAAAGCTCAAAACACCAACAATTACAATAGAAAAAAGATCCCTTTCATAAGTCATTATGAGTTCCAGATGTTGATCCCCGAACAGAGAAAGACAAATTACATCAAGGGTGTAATATTTGGACAAAAGTACCTGTTCCTGTCCAGACATACAGCATTTGATGTCAGAAGCAGCTTGTGCATTAGAAAAACAGTCTTTTTAATCCTCTTTTTCCCCTCACCACTTCCATAGATGTCCAACAGCAGCGAGGATGCAGCCGAGTTCAGGGATGGAGCAGCCTCCGTCAGCATCGCTCGCCCTCACAGAGCCAGCCCTCCTCTGAACGGCACCTTCGACGTGGAGATCTACGGAGGCCGAGCTGAAGGTATGAAAGAGCATGGAAGTAAAGTACAAGTACCTCAACATTGTACCCAAGTACAGTACTTGAGTAAAGGTACTTTGTTACATCCCACCACGGTCTGCTTCTATGACATATGTGATAGCTGCTTTACCAGGCTGGTGCTTGTTCTCAGGTCTGTCTGTGGACATCGGCGAGGAGGACCTGAAGTACGCTCTGCAGGGAATCGTGGGGATGGGCGAGGTCGGGGTCAGGAGGCAGGGAAGCTGCAGACACCCCAAGTGGAGGGTCGAGTGGCTCACCAGACCCGGAGACCAGCCTCTGATCCAGGTCACACTCTTGTTTGGTCATTATTTTTGGTAGATTTTGGTAGTCTTTTTTTAAAATCTTTGGACATTTATTGAAATGAAAGTTGTACGATGTTATTACTTTAATATCAGTGCATTACCCTAAAACAAGTTATCTTCATTACTCGAGATTGTATTTAAGGAGGTAGTAGCTGTGGCAGTCGTAGTAGTAATATAACACAAATATTTATGAGATATGTGTGTTGAATATATTTTCTTGACTACCAAACTTTTTTTTAATTAATTTTCATAATACGAGCCAAACATGATTCATTTTTCCACTGATACAATTTCTAAATGCTCTGATGTTGACGATGTTTATTAGCTGATGCATGGCTCTGTTTAATTTTTAAGTCTTTAATTCATTCATATCTAAGTACATGAATTTTGTCCAGTTGCTTAATGTTTTTTAAATGACTGTCCACTGTATAGGCCGGCAGCCTTTTGATCTCTGTTGTCACATCAATTTTACTTCTGTAGTCTGTTTTTATGATCTCTAAATAAAACTTAACAGCAGTAGTACTGTAGTAATGGTACTAGCAGTAATACAGTTACTATGGCGTTGGGGGTAGTTTTATCAGCAGTATTGACTTGTGCCGAATGTCTTCTGTTCCGGTATCAAAAGAATATCAATAGAAGAAAGCAGCAACTCGGTCTGAAAGGTGATTTTTTTTCTCAATGCAGGTTGTCCGCTCATCGGTCGTCGGCCAAAATGCGGTTGTTTGGGCGCAAGAGAAGAAGAAGGGAGGACTGTTGACACGAAGCCTGACAGGAGATTACTTCCGTGTCTGGGAACCCAAACCACAGGTACAACTATAATTCCAAAAGCCTCCGGTACATCTGGTTTCAGGTTTCATCATCTGTCTGTCAAATAAGTGTTTTGGCCACTGCTGGTTAAGTGTGTTTGCTAAACATAAATCCTGCAGAGCGAGTTCTGGTTCTGTTGTTAGCCTTGCACTATGCAGCTGCATCTGTATATTTGGTGCCTCCAGGCAGGATTAAATCATTTGATTGCATGCTACTGAATAATTTATTTGTACTGAAGTGAATGGCAGCTACGGACACTATTCTTCTATTGTATGGCTGTAGCAGTAATTTAACCTAAAAGTGCAAGGGCGTAGGTTTGCATGTGGTCGGTAGGGACATGTCCTAGGACAGAATGTCCCTCCCAATATCTGGGAAGGACGGAATTGTTCCTACCAATATTGGAGCGAACCCGTTCGCATTATCTTTGGAGTGAAGTCAAATTAGATAAGATACGATGTGCTCTCCAACAGGCTAAGTCTCCAAGACGACCTAGCATGCTAGCATTTTATTAGCTTGAATGGAGGGGGCTCTCTGAAGGCTCCCATCACTTGCAAATATCGTACTAACTGGCTGACACTCAGAAGTGAGAGCTGATCAGTGTGCTATTTTGAATTGTCACCGGGCGCCTGAGTTTTGAGGTTTCTGTAACATAAATAAATACTTTTCAACACAAACTGGTGCTTAAACATACAGCAGAATGCAGGAAATGAAAATGTTCTGGGGGAAACAAAACCTCATGACTCTTGTGTTAGTGGTTATCCAAACCTAGTGCGTCTTTCTTAGGCCGTGAAATTAAATTCCTAAACTCAACATTTTGTGCTTTTTGCTGTTGGCAGGTGGAGGTTTACATCAACGGCATTCCCTCAAAGTGTTCTGGCGACTGCGGGTATGACTGGTCTGAGGACAAGACTCCAGTCGTGACTGGAATCAGCCCATCTCAAGGTGTCCCTTTTGAAATATTAATGACTCATTCAACATGAAGCATTATTGCTTATGATTCATTTTTAAGGCTTAATAAAGTGGCGTTCTTCTATATCAAAACATATAGTGTAAATGTTGAGAGGCAATCAAAATGAAAGATTACAAAAAGACTATTGGTGTAGTCTTTGGTATTAATTATTTAATGTGTAAAATGTTCAATACCAGTTTATAATTACTCAGTCAGGACAAAAATCCTGTCAAGTTTTAGTAAATTGTTAGCTTTTGTTGTAAATGTTGCATCTATAATGACATTTTTCTGACTTTCTCAGGATCTAATGGTCTGGGAACTCTTCTGACAGTCACTGGGACTGGCTTCAGTAGTGAAAACGCCTCCATCCTTGTGGGAAAGACCCGGTGCCTTGTTGAACAGATCACCGGTGAGTGAAAGACGACTTTGTCCTGTTGTTGAAATGATTCTGCTGTGTATTATCTAGTGGTAAGAGTTTAACCACATTTTGACAATGGTATTTCAGCTACCACTCAGGTGTGCAGACTGGGCAGCGCCAGTGCAGGTACTTACCCCGTGTTGGTCAGCTTCCCCTCTCTGGGTGACTCACGCTGGGCAGGAGGCCACGTCTTCCACTTCACCTACCAGCTCATTGTTTCCTCCTTCTCCCCGCTCTCTGGAAGCGTGGCAGGTAAGACTTTACTCAAACAAACCTGTACAAAGTGTTATTATTCAGCAGAATCACTTTCTTTAAAATACAATGGTGTATGACCATTATCTTCTTTTATTTCTTTTTTCTCAGGAGGCACTCTGTTGACAGTGACAGGCTTCGGCTTCAGCCAGAACACCACAGTTACTGTCGGCGGCGACGAGTGTGCCGTGGTTCATGCCAGTGACACTGAGCTGAAATGCAGAACGCCAGCAGTAAGTGTGCAGACTACAAATGATGTTCATTAGGGATAGACGTTGTCCTGCATCAACTCAAAGAGCTGCAGCCAACTAAGCACTGACTATATATATATATATATGTCAGTGAAGTTGCTAAAACATCAGTCTGCAAAAAACCTTATTCATTATACTTGTAAATTAACTTAGAGATCACGCAAATTTCCCAGTTCCAAAAACGATTTACTCATTATTGTTGGACAGCAGTCACTGTGGCCAAAAGTGGTAACGACCGCAAAATGATACCCAATAAAACAAAGTGTTAAAGGGTCTAAATTCAATAATTAGTGCATTAATATAGCATCAAACAGCTATTTACTTCCAGAAAAGTATCGCTACCGGAGAAGAGAATTAGTGTCGCCCTCCCTCTTTGCCGGGCTAAGGCACATACGGCCGTATGTGCCTTTGAGTGCTTGGTGTGTATCCCGCGGGCTAGCTAATGGCCGCCGTTCTGCACTACAGTCATACGGCGGTTACTACCGATAATACCGTCCCACCGACGACATCGTCGCCAAAGCGTAGCGTCCACCCTCCGGTTCCCCCCTCAGTTAAACACCGTTTACTCTGTCAGCACTGCTGTTAGCACCGTTAGCTTTTAGCCGCCGCATTGATATATCTAACTATATATATAGATAGATAAATCTAACTATATATATATACATACATATATATATATATATATATACATTCATATATATGTGTATATATATGTATATATATGTGTATATATGTATATCCACACACAAAGTCAAAAAGCAGACTCTGATTTCCTTTAAGTTAGATAACATTAGCTAATATTAGATATTTTTGCGCTACCAGTCATACCAGACCAAGCACTGTGAGGCTGTAGCAACAAAACTCAGTTTTATTGATCATGAATTCAATTTTTCATTTGAAAGTGAGTCTTTTTTTAAAATGTATTATTATTTGGTTATAATAGTTTGCATAGAGCCTGATGTCTTAATAAGGCGCTTTTTTGACTTATTTCTTGACAAATAAATGGTTATGTTACTTATTTCAGGGCTCTGCAGGATCACAGTCCATCACCGTCATGGTGGGAAACATGAGTCAGATCGCCAGCAGCTCCTTCACCTACGATAACAACCTCACAGCCCAGATCTCCGGCCTGAGTCCACGCAGCACCACTGTGATTGGTGAGTTTGAGAGGCCGTTATGAACCGTATTCATGCATTTGATTACCATTCAGTGAGGTATGATTATTATAAAGAGTTACTGAGATAGGTAAAACCCAGACGAGAGATTTAATGGGGAGGATTTGCTTTGTCTTGAAAGGTCAATAGTAATACTAGCTTTCGTCTAGTGAAAACTAGACATGTAGTCTGCTTTCTCTTTGTTAAAGAAAAGAAAAAGATTCTATGTTTGTTGAATTGGGTTTCAATGCCACGCCTCATTTATCTTGTTTTTCTCTCGCCAAACAAAGGAGTTATCTATAGGCTCTGTACATTTGCCTTTAGTGAATTATAGCTATGAAAACAATATGTTTTGTATTCGTTTTAATTGCATAATGTTCCCAAACATTATGCTGTGCTATGCAACCAGATGATATATAATTTTACTAATAGTCAACATAAGAGCTTCCTATTGTTGAGGAACAAACATTAGGAACTATGAGTCAGATTATATTTGTGTCTGAAGGGAATAGTAACAGCACGATATCAGAGTTGGCATGCAACACCCCCGCCTTGTCTCGCAACCTTTTGTCATCACCCTCACCTCATTAGTTCTGTTCTTGTGTTGTGTAATGTTGACTTGCAGGTTTTCTCTGTTTTTACCCTTTGTACTCACTAAACCATGAGAATCTGAGCATGAGAGACGAGCACATTTATAATAAATACAAAAACATCCACGTAACCAGAATACTGGCTAAGGTGTTGGACAATCAGTGGTACTGACTTAACCAGGTGACAAGTGCTAATTATCTTGGCACTTGAGTGACAGAAGCTCCTCCTTGGAAAAGATCTGTTGACATTTTCTTTTCTTTTGTGCAGGACGTGAGGTTCTCACCATCCAGGGCTCAAACCTGGGAGGCCCAGACAACGACAGCGTCGTGTTCGTGGGTGGGGAGGTGTGTGCGACGGTGCAGTGGGCGGCGACAAGCATCACCTGTCATCTCCCTGTGCTGCCGCCCGGCACGCACAAGGTGGATGTACAACTGGGGAACAATGGCAACCCCAAGACAAGGTAGATCAAACGTGAAAGCAACAGTTCATCCGTTACGTACCGACTGAAAGAATGCCGCTCATATCGGCAGAATTCTTCCGAGAGCTTATTTCACACATTGCTTAAGGGTACACAGCAGATCTGAAGATAAGGATTGTTATCAAATGTAAATGTCGCAGTTTTTTTTTTCATGTGGGGAAATTTTATTAAAGGGGAACTGCGCCCATTTTCAAAATTCATACATGTTATTCCTATTGTCCAAGAAATGTATATATATGTGAATGTGAACAACTCTCTCCCAAATCCAAAAACTAGAATGCTAAAACTCTAACTTGTGATGTCATTGCCTATAAAGTGTGGATCTGGTCCATAGACAATGAATTGTGAAAGAGGTTCTAGATGACACTGACATTTCCCATGTTCTAATTATGTAGGTACATTTTCTTTATTACAACTGAGAACGCTACAATAGAATAAAACAAAAAGTAAACAAACATTCTGTAGGTTCACGAAATCAGTCTCACATTCATTGAGCGCTTTCAACCATGCATCACATGCACAATATGTGTACTATCGTTCAGCATACTTTATTGTAATTATTAAGATACTTCCTGAGAGTGCCGGTTCAAGATGCCTAACCATAGCAACCCGTTCCAGCTCATGCGATCTAACGATTTGTGAGAATCATTAAGCCTGAACTTCATGTTACGCCTAGCAAAGGGAATACTTATATCTTAACTTAAATTAAAGTGTTATTGGAGTAACAGAGTTGTACACTGTCATGTTGACGTATTGTATGTAGGATATTAATGCTGGCGTGGTGTCAGGTGTTTGCATACTGGTGATATATATAATGATACAAAGTTAAGATGCATGTGTGCTTAGTTGTAGATTAGAGATCGTCTGCTATGTTGTGATGTGTGACATGTGAAAACTCCTCCCTTCCAGCAAATCATCAGACAAATGCAAAATGTCCAAGAGTGCTGAAAGATTTGATGTCACATACATTACAGTATGAACTCTGTACCGCAGTGCATTGTAGGATATTAATGCTGGCACAGTGTCAAGTGTTTGCATACTGCAACATTTCACCAGAAACAGTAGGCAATATATGAACCATAGTTTTGTCATGGGAATTCTATCAAAACAATAGAAGAAAACACAAACTAAACCGCAGGCATAGATTTCTTTGTAGAGTATTGAGATTATTATTGATTAATAATAATAGGAGACAGATCACCTTCACAGTTTCATACTGAGGTTTTGGACATACTAACACACTGTTTAAACGTGCTAAATAGCATGTTAGTATGAAATTTTGGACGCAACCATTGCCTATGGAGCAGCTCCAACTTTGTACTTGATGACATTTCAGAGGTAGATGTAGGGATCGCTACGTTATCCATTGGTTAGTTGTCTGCCACGTTGGAAGCTTCGAGTTTTCACCTAATCTTGGTTTTTGATTGGCGCCATCTTGGTTTCCTGGAACCAGAAATGACAGGGTGGCGCTAAGTACAACTGAAAGGCTGAACAAGACATTTTTAGGCGACCAAAATGTAACAATTAACTTTCATGACCTAAAAACACATTGTGACAGAGTTAAAGTTTTAACCCTGTTAAGGTCTATTTCACTCTAAAAGGACCATCATTTACTAAATTAACATCATGCTGTATTGAAGAAGACTTGAAACTAGAGATTGAGACCATAAACTCATGTTTACAATGTTTACTGAGGGAATAAATCAAGAGAGAAGTAGAGTCATTTTCTCATAGACTTCAATACAACCAGAGGAGTCGCCCCCTGATGGACATTAGAGAGAATGCAAGTTTAAGACACTTTGGCATTGGCTTCACTCTTCAGACCCAGAGGTAGTCACATTAGAGAGAGTAGTTCATGAACTCTCTTACATTGTGGAAAAAACATGGAATTCTTAATTTAGGATGTGTTTCCCTTTAAAAACACAATAAATGATATGGCATTACACAGTATGTTTGATTAAAGGGAATGGTTTAGGCTGACCACATCTGACTGTCTTTAAAAATGTACACATAGTTAAAGGCCAATGATACAACTATGGCAGATAACTCCTACTTATCCCACTTATATTTTCACATTACAACTAATGACACACTTCAAAACAGATCATACTACGCAATCAATTTTGCTCACAAGTCAGAAGGCGTGGTCCATTTTGGGACTGAATTGAACTCCTTTCTGCTTCTTTTTTTTTTGTTTCATAGCAACGGTGTAAACGCCACCATTGAATACATCCTGGAAATCTACAGCATCTCCCCACAGCAAGGCTCCTTGATGGGAGGAACCATGCTGACTGTGTCTGGGTCTGGTTTCAGCAACAATGCCTCTGACAACCAAGTCTCCGTCGGTAAGCAAAATGAGACCCAGCTATTTCAAACAGACTTGTTACCACAGCAATAATCCCCACCAGCAACCATTCAAGATTGTCAGTGTTTAACGATTAGATTTCATCAGTGGAACTGGATATGAAATTAATGGTTGAGGGGGGAACTGGCTGGCAGTGGTGCAGCCATGTGCGGATATGGAAAAGCAGTGCCAGAATGCGACCTCTTCAGGTTTCGTAAGCGTTCTCACACGTTTTCTCTTGGTTTGTGGTCGGACAGGAGGACTTGAGTGTGAAGTGAAGGCCGCCTCAGAGAACGAACTGCATTGTGTGTTGCAGTCGGAGGACAAGACCCACATTGTCACCAACCAGGGATCCCACCGCAGTAGGTTAACGTCTTCAATCCTTTCTGTAGCTGTCAAATTTAATCTGAGTTGGCTCAAACAGAATACAACAGAGGATCACGTTTCCCAAAGCTGTCGAAGAATCAAAAGCTGTCGCCTGCAGATGAAATGTGACTGCACTTAGAGACTGTTTCAAAACCAGTTCCAACTCTATTTTTCCATAATCAGCCACATTTAGAATAGGACACGCAAGATATTTTAAAAACATGTTGCTTGACCTCAGACAATGAAATCTTTGATGTGTGTTATTCTGTCTGTCAGACTTTACATTTGTTTGCGTGTTGCAGCTTATGGACTGGGGTATGCATGGAATCCGGCCTCACTGACGGTGTTCGTGGGAGACACAGTAATGTGGCGCTGGGAGGCACCGGCCTTCCAGAGGCACACTTACGGGGTTTCTAGTGTTTCCAGCCCCAGTAACACCACCTACAATGGGGGACCACTCTACAGTGGAGACACCAAGACATCCAAAGGTAGAATACGGAGTCACCTGTCCTGTTTTCCACTGTTATATATCATTAATATGCCATGGAAGCTTTATTTTGTTATGCGACTTTGCAAGAGGGGAGCTCAAAAAGAACATTATGACTCTAAACAGTGATACAGTGCTTAGTTGTAGATTTTAAGCATGAATGTAAAGAAAAATAGAAACCGTAATGATAGCTGTAATTGCTGCTCATATTTCTTGCAGTACATTATGGTCCGTGTTCATCCTTTTCTTAGTGGAAACAAGAGAAAGGACATTGATGACGATCAGTTCGAGATCACTTCCATCAATTCTGCTGCATTTGCACTTAATTAAACATAAACCTGATGTCAGTTGAATAAAAACCTTTAGTTGTCTGAGATGTTGTGAAATGTGAGGAATGTAATGTGTCACACCTTTCAACAAGCGTGAGAGCCAAATGCACACCATGTCCAAGGATGCTTAATGATTCGATGTCACATACAGTAGAGTCCGTCTAAACTCTCTCGCCCCTCCCTCAGGGGTTTTCGCCTACCGCTTCACGGCGCCCGGCGTTTATTACTACAGCAGCGGCTACATAGACGACGCCATGTCCAGGAGCCTGCAGGGAGCCGTGAAAGTGGAGGCTCGGGCGGAGAGGAGCAGCGGGGTCTCCGTCAGCGTGGGAGGCATGGAGGCCAGACACGTGATGGGAGGTAAACGTATAGATGTGGATGAGACGCTCTCAGACGAGTCACGAACAGATTAAAAGTACCCAGTAAAATAATTTGGACATATAAACCCTGTGAAATCTAAGTACAGGTGTAATTGGTATTATTTGACATATTTAAGAGGAATTAAATCAAGTCAGATCATATCTTTTGATATTTAAAGACAGGAAACTCAACATCCAGCCAAATGAAGACAATTCAACTGATTAAACTTTTCTCCCTCTTCAGGTTCTCGTCGCGTCTCCAGAGCAACCTCAGAGTGCGTCGCCTCCCCACAGTGCCCGCAGAACAATGTGACCTCAGGCGGCCTTTCCTTCAGCACCTCCGCCTGCTCCACCCCCACAGTCAACTCCATATCTCCCAACCAGGGATCGTACCACCAGGTCATCCACATTGAGGGCACAGCCTTCAGTGACACCGCCTGTGCTAATGAGGTTAACATGGTTTCACAGCCTCATCTATTCAAATGGGTTTAAATCTAAAATGGATTGAAATGTTAAATCATCTTTGTGCTGCTGTACAGCCTTAAGTTCTGTCTCCTGTGACTGTCCATCTGACACTGGCGTCTCTGTGTCCTGTAGGTGACGGTGGGAGATCAGCCGTGCCAGGTGATCAACAGCTCCCACTCTGAGATCAACTGCCAGCTCAGCGGCGACAGCCAACTTCCTATCGGCGTCGCTCTCCCTGTCGCCGTCAGAGTCAATAACCTGGGCAGCGCCATTATCACCGTGCCCAACGAGCTCGGCCGCCGCTTTGTGGTTCTGCCAGTGGTCGACTCGGTCTCGCCTCCCGTCGGCAGCCCCACCGGACACACGAGACTCCTCGTCCGTGGATCTGGCTTCTCTGGAGAAGAGGTTACTGTAGCCGGTGAGCCGTGCTCCGTCGTGTCGGTCAATTACACTCACATCACCTGCGACACCGCTCCCTCTCAGCCGCAGGACGGTGATGTCGTCTTCCACGTGGGAAGGATCCAAAGCTCCTGTCATTCAGACTGCTCCTTCAAGTACTCCTCCTCCGTCACTCCCGCCGTCTCCAGTATTTCGCCCGACAGCATCAGCGACCCGACCACCGTCACCGTCTCCGGTTCAGGGTTTGGCAGCAGTGTGGATGACGTGGCGGTCTTTGCCGCCACTTTGGAGCTGGAGGTCAGCGCCGTGACTGATGGCAACATTACGCTGATGGTAAACGCCCTGCCTGCGGGCGAACACCCAGTCAGAGTGATTGTGAGAAGTAAAGGCCTTGCATCCGGCTCCGTCACGCTGAGCAGCCGTGCCCAAGCCACCCTTAGCCCTGACGTGGGCAGCCTGGCTGGAGGGACCCCTCTTGTCTTCATCGGAAACGGCTTCGCTCTGGGGAACACCAGCGTGACGGTCGGGGGCTCGGCGTGCGAGATTCAGGAGGCGACGCCGGGTCTGCTCCGTTGCCTGACCCCTCCTCACGGCGAGGGGCTGGTGTCTGCTGAAGTCCAGGTTTTCTCGGTGCAGTATCCTCCGATCAACTTCACGTACTCTGCAGCCCACACTCCAGTCATCAGCTCCATCAGCCCCAGCTCTGGTAACTAAAGTCTTCTGCATCCTGTAGCCACAGTAACGACTGATCAGAAGGAGAGTTTGTTTACTTATTTGTGATGGCATTTGTTCGCTTCCTTAATCACCCTTTGTGCAAAAAAGAGGATTCTTTTTTTCCAGATGGATGATGGCATGTTTCAAGTTGAAGGTTTAGAGAACTTTTAGAGCTTTCTTTAATCCTACAATTTCAGTAAAAATAATGACGCCATCATAATTAAATTAACAGTGGATCTGGCCACAAAAAGCATGCATATGTCTGTACGATGTCTACGTGTCAGCGCATTATGTTCATGTTACGTCTGTGTAACCTTCCCGTGGGTTTGTTTCCCACAGGGCCGAGCGGCGCGTCAGTCACGCTGACAGGCTCAGGATTTGGCAACGACTCCCAGCGGGTCTCCGTCACCATAAACCAAGTCCCCTGTGTCGTGTCCAACGTCTCCGACAGGCAGGTTCAGTGCACTGCAGGAGACAACCCGGGGGGGGCATACCCAGTCGCGCTGCACCACCAGGTCAAAGGTCACGCCCAGTCCGAGGTCATGTTCACACACGAGCTGACTCTGACCAGCGTGCAGCCCAACGAGGGTAAGCGGTCTAATAACAATCCATTTCTTGCTTGCGTGCTTGTGTGTACATTTGAATATTTTGTCCTTGTTTTCTTTTCTTCCTTGCAATTCAAGTTTGATATTAATAAATTCTTCCTCCCTCAAATGTGATCCAGGAAGTTATGGTGGGGGCGCTCTGCTGTCGGTGCAGGGTTCTGGGTTCGACCCGCACAACTCCACTGTGACGATCTGCGGAGAGGAGTGTGAAGTTCACCAAGAGATGTCCACATCGTCCCGTCTGTACTGCCAATCTCCGTCCATCAACGGTAAGTGCATTAACAATTAAGGGATGTACAAAGTATTTATTATTTATTAATTCATTGTTATACTGCCACTATAACGGGAAGCGCAGTGACCAATTTCACCTTGATTTCTGAAACCAAACTTTATACCGCTCCTATACACCCCAAAATGTATTTATTTATTTATATTACTTAGTAGTTTGCTTCTTTTCAGGAACAGCTTTCCAATCTTTCTAGTAAAGGTAAAGGGGTTAAATGGTTTTCATGTTTTCTTCTTTTGGAAAGAATGTGTCCCTGACGGTTCATGATATTTTTAGCTCTCGTCTCATTAAGCTGGACTTTAAATGGTGTAAGAGGAATGTTGACAGCCCTTCATTACAGGAGACAATCTTAAGCATGTCATGTAAAAGGAATTACTTGTCAAGGAGGATAAGACATCTTAAGGCAGCTTGTTATCTCTGAGCACGCATCTCAATTCTTCCTGTCCCTTTTGTTGCCGTCTGACTGCTACTTGTCACTGTCCCGTCTGCTCTCAGACACTCAGCCCGAGGTGAGATGCGTGGTCGCCGTCATCAACCAGCTGGACGGCGTCAACATATCTGACGGCTACTCCTACAAATCTCAGCTGACTCCGGTGATCGCTGAGGTCTCTCCGCGCAGAGGAGGCACCGCCGGAGGCACCAGGCTCACAATCAGCGGCTCTGGTTTCAGGTGTGGTGAAAGAACAGAACACAAAAGGAGAGACACACCCCTGGATACTGACCACTGGTTAACAATCAGGAGCTCCACTCACGTTACACTTTAGTCTCAGGGGACGTCTTTTCAGACCTTTACTTGCTTTTAGCCCGAAGTGATTTTAGAACCAGAACGTCACACAATAGAAATACTTTTAATATCATTATTTTGCTGAGTATGTTTTGCACACAAACGATTTTAGTATTTCCACAAATATTCATCATCAATAGTGCCAATAGTTTGACTTCCATGTACAGTTCTATGTGCACATACAGCCCATTTACAGCAAATTATAATTAACAGCAAAAAATATACATTTAAGATTATATCATATACTTTTAAAGATTGAGACACCAAAGAAACACAAATACAAATATTCCCTTGTATTCTATTTAGTTATATTATATGATATGATTGCAATAATATAATTAACTATTATAACATAAGTGTGTACTAGGGTATATTATTTAAAAATGTATTATGGTCTATAAACTATATATATTGTAGTATGATATGGTATGTTAAAGTCAGGTATATTATATTATAGTATATCAGTATCACAGCCGGTTCACCGTGTACTAGGGTATATTATTTAAAAATGTATTATGGTCTATAAACTATATATATTGTAGTATGATATGGTATGTTAAAGTCAGGTATATTATATTATAGTATATCATATAGTATACTATATTGTTATCTAGCATGCTATCGTATTATATTATCCTTTATAAAATAATATAAATTTTAGTTTTGGTAAATTATAGTACATAGGGTTTTCTTGTTAAAGTAAAGTATTTTATTATATATTTTATACATATATTATATATGTATGTCATAATGCAATTAATCCTATCAATTCATAAATTCATTGTTTGATCTATTGACCGCTCCTTTTCTCACCCCCAGCACCGACATTACTGAAGTCAACGTGACCATTGCGGGCTCCGTGTGTGATGTTCAGTCCACCAACAGCACACACGTCATCTGTGTGACCAACTCTCAGCCACAGTCTCAGGAAACCAAAGTCCGACTCAGCATCGGAGAGCGAGGCATCGCCAAGATGGTGAGAGAGAACGGTCATTTCCCCCCCGACGCAGGGGCCTTTCTGATGATGAAACTCATGTCTCTATAACACACTTTTGTTATTTTCCTCTTTCTTCAGGATAACGCAGACTTCTTCTACGTTGACGTGTGGTCGTCCAGGTTCACGTGGGGCGGTCTGTCTCCACCCGAGAAGGGCTCGTTTGCCGTCATCACTAAAGGACAGACCATCCTGCTGGACACAAGCACCCCTGTGCTGAAAATGCTCCTCATTCAAGGTACATAAAGGACTTTATCCTGGCTGTTTTGGAAATGTTGTACTTATGGACATTTTGTGTTTGTAATGACGTTAAGTTGTGCTTTTTCTTCAGGAGAAAAAGCACAACTTAACGGAAGAGGCCAATTACATTCCACTGCAACTGTTCCTCATATGATTTCAAGTTGAAATTCATTGAGAGACTGAAAACGATTTTAGATTTTGAATTTCCTTCTGTATTAACCTGTATGTTTTCAACTTCCATAAATATACTTTAAATACAATTTTGTGGTTGCAAAGTTTGTAGGATCACACAAACAAGCAAACTAGCATTTTTTAATTCAGTATTGGTTTGGTGTAACTGGTGCCAATAAGATGATATATTAAAATGTGGACCTCATATAGAATATAATAGCTCTTTTTACACCTCTAGTATTGAGTTTGTAGCTTACTGTTTCTTTGTCCTCAGGAGGCACGTTGGTGTTTGATGAAGCGGACATCGAGTTGCAGGCAGAAAACATCCTGATCACGGACGGTGGACTGCTCCAGATCGGCCAGGAGGGGGCGCCATTCCAGCACAAAGCCATCATCACACTCCACGGAAACCTGCGCTCACCTGAAATACCTGTTTATGGAACCAAGACGCTGGGTGTCAGAGAGGGAGTGCTGGACCTTCATGGTAGGAAACACACACATTCAAAAAGATGAGAGAATCAATATCCCTCTCTAGTTTGAATGCTTAATATGAAGCTACAGCCAGCAGACAGTAGCACAAACGCTGGAAACAGGGGGAAACAGCGAGCCTGGCTCTGTCCAAATGGTAGAATCTTCCTACAACACGTTTTAGAGTGAGATTAATTTTGACTTGTAACAGAGTATTTTTACTTTGCTGTATGTCTGTAAAGGATCAGAATACTTCCATCAACAGATGCAACAGAACTGAAATATTCCTTAGAACCCCTGATTACATGTCATTATGTCACATAATGGTAAGCTGACAGTCATTTGAGTCGTGTGTCCTGAAGGGTTGTCATTATTAGTGACACGTCACCTGCCCTCCTTTGGTGTAAGTCATTGTTGACAACCTGTTCCTCCAGGTATTCCAGTTCCTGTCCCCTGGACCCACCTGGCCGAGACGGCGGCCAGCGGCTCCGTCACGCTGACTCTGATGAAGGCGGTGACATGGAAAGTTGGAGATGAAATTGTCATCGCCTCCACTGGACACAGGTGCAGTCTCCAATTCATTCATGTCGAAGCGGAAACCAAAGTTATTGAAGAAAAAGCTTCCTTAAAAGTCTAAACGCAGTAACTACATTACAATTATATCAACATTGAGTTGAGACAAAATCAGACTCTTTTCTACATTTTACCTTGCCATACATAAACTATAACGCCTTAGAACTGTTTAATTGTTGTTAAAAAATAACAGCATTCAGTTGAGTTTATAAATAAGGCGGGAACAACATTGAAACATTGTGGAGGAAAATTAAAAGGAACCCCAGATATACTAGTCCTGCTAAAAAGTAACTAGCCTAGCTTAGCATAGGAGCTGCCCCTGTGGTTAAGAAACAAATATTTATATACTTATATATTTCTGAAGAAAGAAGAACACATTTTGTTTGTAGATATTGTGATTTTCCAAACACAGTGCAGTACTTTTGTAGGCCTTTATGTAAAGTTAATGGCAAATAATGAATCATCAACCTAAAAAATGTTTTTAATACTTAAATATGTCACAGAGCCTTCAATCTTCAAACCCTTTTGTCTCAACTTCACTGTTCCTTTAGTTTGTTGTGACTTTGAGTCATTAAACACAAAAACAACACACACACAACACAACACAAACACACACACACACACACACACACACACACACTTACTTGTAGGCGGATGTGTAACAGGTTGTTTCCGTGTGTGTAAAGTTGAAAATGCACCCCAAAAAGCAGGATTACCTATAAAGTAACCTTATCCTGGAAAGTTAAAGTAAATCCTAACAGGGCAGTACAAAAAAGCACTCCTGAATTAGCTATGTGATACATGTGCTTCCTTTAAGGTATACAAAAAATAAAACAATATTAATGATTTAAAATATGAAGATTATTCAGCGAAAATTTTTGTTCTCAGTCAAAATCTTAAAAAAAATAAAATATCACAAAACCCACAGGTGGGTGGCTTGACTCTGTTAATGCTAAGTCCCTTTTGTTTTGGTGAGGTCCAGTCATATTTACTCTATTACCATATATTCTATGGATTGTCATCGATGAAACAAACATAAAACAGTTATGGAGCCGTAAGTAGAAGTCATTTGTCCGTTTTCAGGCACAGCCAGAGAGAGAACGAGCAGATGAGGATCGCCGCCGTGTCCGCCGACGGCAGGACCATTACCCTGACCGAACCGCTCAAGTACGCCCACCTCGGGGTGAGCGTCACGCTGCCCGATGGTACGGTGTTTGAAGGCCGAGGCGAGGTGGGTCTCCTCACCAGGAACATCGTGGTGCGAGGCTCCGAACACCAAGAATGGGACGAAACGATCGAAGCCTGCCCCGACGGCTTCAACACAGGTACAACACAAAACACTGTGTAACAGTTAAGAAAAAGAGTTGCTGTGAAGACAAACATTAAAACTGACAACCTCTTCAGATTCACCAACATGTATGGCTGACAATCTTTCTGTCCCTGTGCTGCAGGTGAATTCAGCACCCAAACCTGTTTCCAGGGAAGGTTTGGAGAGGAGACTGGCAGCGACCAGTTTGGAGGCTGCATCATGTTCCACGCACCCACACCAAGTCAGAATCAAGCAATAGGCAGACTGGAATACGTTGAGGTGAGACTCTTAAAACTTTCTCTTCTTTAACTTATTTTATTCTTTGCATCTAATAATGTTGATCAGATTACTGAGTATGATAAATGGTTTTTTTAGGTCTACAATGCAGGACAGGCCTTCAGACTGGGACGTTATCCCATCCACTGGCATCTGATGGGAGACGTCGACCACAAGTCATACGTGCGGGGTTGTGGTATCCACCGGACCTTCAACAGGGCCGTGACCATCCATAACACCCACAATCTGGTGGTGGAGCACAACGTCATCTACGACATCATGGGTGGGGCCTTCTTCATCGAGGACGGCATCGAGACGGGGAACATCCTGCAGTACAACCTGGCCGTGTTTGTCAAACAGAGCACCAGCCTGCTGAACGACGACGTCACGCCCGCCGCCTACTGGGTCACCAATCCCAACAACATCATCCGCCACAATGTTGCCGCGGGGGGCACCCACTTCGGCTTCTGGTACCGAATGCACGATCACCCCGACGGCTCGTCCTACGACCGGAACATCTGCCAGAAGAAGGTTCCCCTCGGAGAGTTTTACAACAACACCGTGCACTCCCAGGGCTGGTTCGGCCTTTGGATCTTCAAGGACTACTTCCCCATGAAGGACGGAGGCTGCAACTCCAAAATACCCGAGCCTGCCGTCTTCCGCTCCCTCACCGCCTGGAACTGTGAGAAAGGCGCCGAGTGGGTCAACGTGGGCGCTGTGCAGTTAAACGGCTGCATCATGGTCAACAACGAGAAAGCCGGTATCGAAGCGAAGCGCATCCTGCCGTCGTTTGTGAGCAACTACGGAGAGGCAGGGGGGGCGACCATGTCCAACAGCACCATCGTGGGCCACTTGGATGAGCTCGGACTGGGAGATAGCTACTGCACGCGACGGGGTGTCATTGCGCCGTTGGACGACGGCCTGAGTGTCCTCAACACCAAGTTCATCAACTTCGACCGTAGCTCTTGCGCAGCCATCGGGGTGGCCTCAATCGATGGGACGTGTAAGGACCTCTGTGGTGGCTGGGCTGTCAGGTTTAGTGGGAACCAGTACTTCAACTCCCCCAACAAGGCCGGCTTCAGGTGGGAGCATGAGGCGCAGCTGGTGGACACTGATGGTTCCCTCACAGGTACTCAGTCTTTAGTCTTTCAATGTTGTATAACCTTTCCAAACTACTACTTTAGTCAGTCCCAAAAAACATTGTTATTCAAGTATTTTGCTTATTGTCAACAATAAGCAAAATACAGTGGCTATTGGATGGGAGCCCCCCAGCTGATAGCATGAATGACACTTCTGACTTTGACAGCTGGAATCGGGTGTGCAGTTAGAGTGGAAAAGCAGTATTATAGAGAGCGTGCCAAGGTAGTCTTCCTGTCTGAACTTGCGCTAGAGCTTTAGTGCATTAGTTCCCACTGAAGACAATGGTTTAAATTCATATCCTTAATTAAGTCAGTAAGTAAGACAGTAAGACCTATAACAGCCCATTTAACCAACATGGGCCGCAATTATCAGGTTTTAGAAGTCATGTACATGCAGCTCAGGTGGGCTGATCCTCCGTCCCTCCTTGTTTTCAGGAAACATCAACCACAAAGTGGTGCCTATGAGCCCCCTGCTGGACCCCGCTCACTGTTCTCAGAGTGACGAGTGGAGCGTGGGCTTCCCGGGCGCCGTGTGCGACCACACCGTCAACTTCCACCGTTTGTCGTTCAACAACCCGTCGCCGGCCTCTCTGAAGGCCAAGGACGTCATCTTAACCAACTCCCATGGTATTAGAACACACAGACGTATATAACTTTTTCATGTCAGTTTGTGGATGAGGAAGCAGCGACTCATCTGGTGGTCTGTACGACCTCTACTGGTGATTAGTGGGAAGTGCAGCAGATCTCTGTTATGAAATCTTTGTTACTGCAGTAACAAAAAAGATAATAAAACAAATTATAAATAGCATTTATCACAAACAATGTTATATATGTATATTCTTATTTATAAGTGTGATGTATAAACAGATAATGAATGAATATAAAATATGTCCTCATAGAAGAAGTTATCATTTTTGACAAATACTGTACAAGAATAACACCTAAAATGCGCTTTCATTTATGTAAAACAACATTTACGTGTGCTAAAAAACAGGTATTAAATGTTTGTATACAGCTTATAAATGCTGAATAAGGGGTTTAAATATATAAAGGCATCTGCTATAATATAGTATGAGAGTATACATAAGTTTATTTTATTTACAGGCAGCAGTGTGATTCCCTATCTGAAGAAGAGAATGACTCATAAGTTCGGCTGGATGGCCATGTTGCCTTCTGGACAAACGTACAACTGGTACTTCAAAGATATGGATCACATCACTAACATCTCTTATGCTGCAAAATTCTACGGCTTCGGTGTACGTGAGAAACCCTGCACATGCTGTGATATAACAGGACAATACTGTGAATGTACATGAAATCATATTTATGGTACACTGATGTGTTTTTTTGCCTGTACTTTCCCCTCTCACAGTCGGATCAATATGTGATCATCAACCACAACTTCACCCAGAGTCCAGACAGATTCCGTATCATCGATGAGAGGAACGGCTCGGCGACGCCGCTGAGCTTCAGTGACAACCAGAACGGGGACTGGTACTTTGACAACAGCTCCAACAACCTCTACTACATCGGTTAGACACACTTTAACAAGGATGGAACAATGTTGATGATCGTATAAGTTGCTTATTACGCAAAAAAAAAAAAAGAAGCCCAACATTGACAGGTTGTAGTTTCTTAAATATTGACCTTAAATATATATATCACTGTAAATTGAATATCTTTGGGTTTGGGACTGTTGGTCAAACTAAACAAGATGTCACCTGGGCTGTCTGAACTGATTTGATTTAACATTTAAGAGACTTAAATAGAGCGTTTTAGAAAGAGGTTGAATACAGGTATATTCAGAAAGTATGAGAAAAATAATGGGTAATTAGAACATTAAACCATGTAAACATGCTCGAGAAGCAACCCAAAATACATGTAAGAACCTGTAAAAGGAGCATGATACGTCCCCTTTAAAAGTTGCATTCAGCAAAACATCCTGTGATGTAAGTCATTTGTGGGCCTTCATCCATTCGCCATCGTGTTGTGTCTGCAGTATCTGGGAAGATGAACCAGCGCAGGCGTCGTGCCAGCGTGGACCGCTCCATGATGGACTCCCGGGTGAACTTCAGGGTCTATCGCTGCTTCTACCTCAACTGCATCCAACCAACACCACCTCCTCCAGCCACACTTGCCCCCTTACCCAGCCACCGGCCTGACAACTTCATGTACGTTAAATCCCTGACTGCACCATGTCATTCCTGACCAGGAAGAAACTAAGTCAAACTCACGAGCTATAGTCAGACAGTAGTAAGTATTAATAGCAAAAGTACTTAAAGTATTAAAAGGTAGGAGTACTCATTTTGTTGTAACAATGTTTTATATATTTTAGGGTTCTTATCACATTTGAGTGATATTTTTGTTGTGCTTGGTCGAAGTGATTTTTGAATACTTATTAGGTGTTGGGTAGTTTAATCCGGAAAAAAACCTCCAAACGTATAAAGATATCAAATTCAATATGAAGGGATTGTTTCTTACTAAACCGTCAATAAAGATTTTACGGAGCCACGGAGGGGAAAAGAAAAAGACTACTTTCGTTATTTTTGTGAGACCTTCCAGAATACCTTTTTTTTTAACCTTTGATTTCTTCGGCCTCCATGTCCCCTCCAAGTTTTAAAAGCAGCATATATTCAAAATATATGCGATTTCTAAAACTGAAAATAGTTCTTATGTTAACTCTGGTTTCCTAACGCTAAAATGCTCTTTTTTTGTGCTCGTTTATCTCTAGCCGGTGGTCTGATGCCTCTTTCTGGACAAGCTCACCTGAAAACAACTTCGCTGTACCTGCAGAGGGCGCTGATGTGGTCATCCCGTCAGGTATCGTCTGGAAGAAAACTAAATAAAAACTGTTATTATCGTCACAGTGTTTAAATACACAATACAATCCAAAAACGCAGTTTGACTGGATTTTGTGATTGTACACTGTTTTATAAGTATTATAATACCTCTGTATCCCCACAGGGAAGTGGGTCGTGTTGGACAGTGACACTCCTCCCCTCAACAAGCTGACAGTCATTGGAGTTCTGGAGATCCCGGACAACATGAACAGCTCGTCCTCCAGACAGGCCCGGGCCGCACCAGAATACAGCACTTTGGTGATAGATGCTGTCTACATCTCCATCCAGGTACGTGTGATCAATTATCTCACTGATCCTCAGGAGGATGTCTTCTGCTTTTTGTGTTGCTGGATGTGAGTTTATGTCTGAATATCATCAGCACCATGACTGAACAGACTCAGTTTGATTGGTACGTTTATTGAGGGAATGTTGGCGTCTCCTGCTGTTTCAGGGCGGCAGGCTGATTGCAGGGTGGGACGACGAGCCGTTCCGAGGTCAGCTGCACATCAAACTGAGAGGGAACCACGGCACGCCGGACTGGCCTCTGCCCAACGGGCCCAACCAGGGGTCCAAAGTCCTGGGTAAGAAAACGGTCTCAGATTATACGTCACCTAACCGAACAGATCAGATATTCTACTGCTACAGAATTTTTTATGCAATGTTGTAGTGTATTTTTGGGGCAAATATTTTCCACATATTACAAATATGTTTGTGCCATATTGTGCAATAAATGTAATAATATATTTGCAATATTTTGTGTTATATTCTACTGTACTGTGTATGTTGTAAATATAACTACACACTGTATATGTGGACACTTCCAAATGTTTTTTTTCAAGTAGTACAGGTTTACATGAAATATTTCTACTCACACACAGACACAGATATGTGCATGTTTGTAAAAAATTAGATGAAGAAATTATAATTGAGGCAAATGAGAGAGATGGGTAAGAAGAAGTAGTTAGAGATCAAATAAATAGATACATTTAAGCGGGCGGTCTAATAAAACAACTAATAACACTAGAGCAGTTATGGAACCACGGGAGTTGGTGTACTACTACTACTGTATTACCTCAATTAGCCTATCTAAACATTTTGACATTGAACTTTATATTACACTATATAATTCATGCTAGGTTAGCATGTATTTATTTTTCTAATGATTATCCAAATGAACTAAGATTTTTAATAATAACCTTTTCAGGTTTTGTGATAATTGGGTAAAATGTTTTGACTGTGTTCTATGAAAAAGATGACTGAACTGTTGATGCTCAGTTGTGAATCATGTAAATCATGTGAATCATGTGTGTTGTTGTACCACAGGTGTGTTCGGTACACTGGAGCTCTATGGACAACCTCACAACGTTTACCATACCAAACTGGCCGCCACCGCTGACGCTGGATCCAACACTCTGAACCTGGCGCAGTCTGTCGACTGGCAGGTCAGAGTGCTTTCTTTTTACATTCAACTCAGTGTTTGTGTACTGAAATGTAAAGATCGAATGATATGTGTTTATGTGTTTAGAGGGATGGTATGAGGTACTTATCCAAAGTGAGTGTATTACCTACAGTAGATGGAGTTTGGAGAATCAGACAGCCCTTTCTGACGGGGAACTGAAGTCGTTATCTATGAGCTCTCTTTAAAGCCACTAGACTCCATTGACAAAACTACTAATTTTACCTCACAGAACACACGAGTTACTGGTCTATCGCTGCCTTGATCGATAAGTTGTGTTTTTGTTTGTGTGACTTTGGTAAATCTAAACTTGTCCCGTGCTGGTACTCCTGTCTGTTTCACCTAACTAACTATGGCTATGTACACCCCATGTCAAAAATCAAAACTACCCCTTTAAAAATATGTACTAAATGAAAGTATATTCTACAACTTTTGGAAAAAAAATAGTATTTAGTCACATGTTTTTATGTCTGCTTTGTGTGCGCAGGTCGGAGACGAGGTCGTCATCTCCACCACCAGCTACAATGCGTGGGAGACAGAAAAACACCAGATCACCGCCGTGTCAGCAGACGGCCACCTCCTGACCCTGGACCAGCCTTTGACCCACACTCACATCGGTCAGTTCAGTGTGTCTGTAGACACAGAAAATGTCTCTAGAGCTGCAAAATGATGTTAAACCTACTGCAAAAACATGTAAAATTGATATTTGATTTAATATCCATGTTGATACCTTTCAGCTAATGTGTCTCACTAGATATTAAGCTTATTGTCACCTGATAAAGGTTTTTACATTTGCCATTGAATAAAAGATAATGTGACAGATCTAATTTGAACCCGTGTTTCCAGATACTATATGTTTAATATATTGTGGTGTGCATTTTTATTGTATAACTTAAATCTGGTTCAATCTTTTTCATAGCGCTTTCAGGAGTGTCTCAGATGAACTATACTGACCTCAAATTCTCTCTTTGTCCTCAGGTGAGACTCACTCCGTCTCAGGTACGTCGTTCTCCTACACTCTGGCGGCTGATGTCGGCCTCGTGACCAGAAACATTAAGATCATCGGTCAGGAGTATCCAGAGATGATGGCCGAGTCGTTCGGAGCCAGACTTTTGGTTGGCAGCTACTCCTGGGACGGAATCGACTACAAAGGTTAGTAGAGTATGACATGGGATTTATATTCTGACAGACTGTAGGTTTTGGAGTAATCAGCCATAACATCCCAGGACGATTTAAAGCTGTTTATTTCAAGATATATTAGACCCAGGAACTTCTGCAGTTAGATTTTGAGCTGTACACTTTCGGAGTGAAAAGTCGTTTCTTTATTAGAAGTAACACTAATTGGGCTTAATGTCTTTTGCCATTTCCAATTTTGAAATCTTGAAACCACTTTGCACCTGTAACTCAGCACAAACTGTTTTATCTGCCAATACTCATTTATTGTTTTATATAAGACACATCTAGGAGCCAAAAAATGATTAGCCATGTTTTTATCGATTCTATTTCAGCTATTTATTATTTGATAGTGTTAATATTCCTTGTTTCAGCAACATGAAGTGCATGGATGAATAAAGAGGTAGACAGTAGAAATGTTTCGGTCTCATTTTGGACCGAAGCATCTGCAGATTAATGCTATACCTGATATGTTATAATGCATTGCGTGCACCTTTCTTGTTTATATTCAAACACATTAAGCACCTCATTGTCTGATGTTTTTTAGGCAAGGCTCAGATCAGGAACGTGGAGTTCTTCCGCTCTGGTCAGGAAGGCTGGACCGACTACACTGACCCTCGTTACTCTGTGGCCTTCCTCAACCTTGGACAGGTACAGCAACACACGCGCACACGCACGCACACACACACACACACTAACATTAAAGCCTTACGACTACAGGACTAAATGCAAAATAAATCAAACATCAATCTGGAGGCCACATACACTTAAAAAAGTATTGGCTCAAGGTTCTTTGAAGAGTCCTCTTAATTGTATTTATGTTCAAATCTAAAAATAAATTCCCACTAATGCCCACCTAAAAATGAACTCATTAAAAATCAAGATTTTCGATATGTCCGTCACACATTTGTATTTAAATACGTTTAGATTTGATCACAGATTGAGCAGTAAATCACAGCATATATGAGAAATAAATTAATATGTGAATTATGGCTCTGGATTGTAGTCTTTCTTCTACATCGTCTCATCACAGAGCTGAACTTTTATCCCCTGTAACATTCAGCAGGGGTTCACATGACCAATTGATGCTTCTTACCATTTTTGTAGTTTACTACTACAGTATAAAAATGTCTATTAAATTTGAAAAATGCTAAATGAATATTGTTTTTTCTGTGTTGAAAGGTTTCAGAAGAAGACTCATACATTCAGGGTTGCGCTTTCCATGATGGCTTCTCCCCTGCCATCGGAGTGTTTGGGACAGAGGGACTGAACGTTGACGACAACATTGTCCACCGCACTGTGGGAGAAGGTGAACAAGTTACTGCAAAGCAAAATGATTGACAAATTCTTTAAATTGTTCACATGAGGCCAGAATATCCAAACCGATTAAATCCAGATTAACAGTGAAACGGTTTTCCCCAGCACATAAATCTTAAAATGCGTCCCTGTGGACAGGTATAAGAATTTGGGGCGACAAGATAAAAGTGAGGGGGAACCTGGTGATGATGACACTGTGGCCTGGCTCGTATCAGGACAGAGAGGAACACTTCAACTACGCCTGGAACGCTGCCATCGAGGTCCGAACTCTAAGAGTGTAACATTAACACTTTATACAGTTTATAATACGGCTTAGTTGAATTTATGATCTGGACTTTTTGTTTTTTTCAGGTTAATGAGGGGACAAATGTGGTGCTGCAGCATAACATTGTGGCAGGTTACGAGAGAGTTGCTTATCGCATCGATGGCGAACCGTGTCCAGGTAACGGAAATTATCTAAATAAAAGCTGGCATGAGATTTAGTTTGACGCTTGACTGCTCAGACTGGGGAGATAGATCCAGAACAAATATCCTTAAAGCTTTTTTTTTTTTTTTTTTTCTCCGTGATTTCTATAGGTTACTTGAATGAGAATGAGAATTGGATCCACAACGAGGCTCACGGCGGTCTGTTTGGAGTCTATCTGAACAAAGATGGTCTGCCCGGCTGCAGCCTCATCCAGGGCTTCTTTGTCTGGAGGAGCTTTGACTATGGCGTCTACTTCCAGGTTCCAATACTTTAGAACTTCTTTTAATTCTGACACCTTCATGTATGTGCTTAATTCATCCACGAAGCAACGGTCTGACTTAGTGCGACTGCATCAAGAGGCAACAGTGTGGAGTTTGGCCTCTTAACCTTGAAGGTCAAGTGCTGTTAAGGGACAGGAAAAGTAAAAATAATCTGGGTTCACACTCGTACAAATAGGTTTGGAGGAAGTAACTGAAGTTTACTCTGTTTCTGCCCTCTTTTTAAGATACATAATGCGTATGTACGTGTAAAAAACTTTGTGTTTACTGGAGTAATATTTCTGGCAAATATGAATAAAAGCTGAGTGAAGTGATCCTGAGGAAACAGGAGCCACATGATTAAAAGGTCAATCTAGATAGGTTATTGACAAGAAATGACAACAGATCACGTCCTCATCTCCCCCTGACAGACCAGCGTGAGTGTTATCGTTTCCAACGTGACCCTGGTGGACAACGGGATGGGCGTCATGCCTCTCATCTACGCTCCTCCTTCTCTCTCCCACACGTACGCCGATAAAACCGTTCACGTTCAGGTGAGTCACTCATTCTTAGTTTTCCCTTTCCTCTCATGTTTATCACATATCGTTTAGTTGGCAGATCTCATATTCCTCATCTTTTCTCCAGAATGCCTTGATTGTTGGCAGCAGCCCGAGCTTTAACTGTTCAGCCACTCTGCCCAGCAGTGACTTCAACATGGCCAACAGCGCCGGCCACCGAGCCCCAAGACCTCTCACAGGTACAGCGCAGACTGATGCTGCCAAAACGCCACGGGTCGCTGCTGCAAAGTAGTAGTGTGTTTCCATTCAGGGATACAGTGACATGCGGCCTGAGAAAACTGGTACTGTAACTGGTAACTGGAACAGGGGTTGCAACAGACTTTACAAAGGCCCTAAATATTTTTGGATTTGCCTTGATAGGAAAATGGCTTTTTTTAAATCACTCAAGTTAAATTACTTAACTTGACTTAACTCACATTTCGCTGATAACTCTGAGATTTAGTCTTGTGTTGATGCGGAAACCGTTTTTAGAAAGAAAAATGGAAACCTCGACTAATCAAAGATCTTGAATGAATAAAAAAGAAAAAGAAACAGGTTCTAATTGTGTTGTTTTGACCAACTAAGAATTTAAACGTCATTAAAAATGTGTTCACTTTTTTCCATATCAACGCAAGCTGGTTTAACAGAATATTTTTACTCTGTACAGGTGGCAGATCTGGAATCTGTTGGCCAACTTTTGCATCTGGACACAACTCTGCTCCAACTAAGGCCCATCATCTGAACATGAACTACAACGCTATCAAAGGACTGATGAAAGTCACGGGTGAGTTCAGGCTCTAGCAGTGATGTTTGCCGATTTAAAGAAGAGCATATTCCTCATTTATCTTCCTGCCTTCCCAGACACGACGTTCATCAGTTTCGGTGAGGTCTGCTCCACCGAGAAGAACTTCATGTTCATTACCAACCCGATCAACGAGGACCTGCAGCACCCTGTGCAGGTTTCAGGAATAACGATGGTGGATAGCGTAGAGGAGGCCAAAGTCTTCATCCACAGGCCTGACGTGAGGCAAGTCATTGCACATCAACAGACACCAGGCCTAAAGAATAATCCAGCAATGTCTTCAAAGTTGTAAAAATGATATGTTGGTATTCGCATGTGTTTATTTTCCTGCTTCCTGACTCTTCTGTCACTTGGCAGATCGTCTAAGCCAAATTTATTAAGTGCTGCTACTTAAATTGAGGATTCAAACTGACAAAAACAATGTTTTTGAACTTGAAAACTTTCTGCTGTTTTGCGCATGATCAAATAAAATGGATACCTTGATGTTTTTGTGCCTCAGTAAAGCGAACCCAGCTGACTGCGTGGACATGGACTGCGATGCGAAGAAGAAGAGCCTGCTAAAGGACTTGGACGGTTCGTTCCTGGGCGCAGTGGGAGCTGTGGTGCCTCAGTCCGAGTTTGAGTGGGGAGGTGATCCCAGGAGAGGGCTGGGCGACTACCGCATCCCCAAGGTCATGCTCACTTTCCCCAACGGCAGCCGCATCCCTGTGAACCAGATCGCTCCACACAAAGGTAACTCCATTAATGGAGGGAAAAGAGTTCAATACCAATGACAATCTAAATTGAAAGACTAAACATTAGCTGGTTAGACGGAGTATTAGGACCATTGTGAGTGGAAAAAAAAACCTGGAAAAAAAGTCGGAAATTTGTGATCAAAGACTTGATTATTCTTTCAGAATAAAGGGACAAATTTAGCTGCAGTCGGAATTTTGTTGTGCCTAAAGGTGGCATCTGTGGTGGAATGAAGTCGATCCAACCAACAAAGAATAACAATTTTGCATGTTTTATCTAGTAAATGTGTGACCTCAAAGTTAGAGAACTACTGTGTTTTTTCTTGCAAATTTATGACTTTATAATCTCAGAGAATATAATTTTTCCCTTAAAATATTACCGGCTCCATAAAAAAAAAAGTTTTGCCTTAAATGGCCCTTATATGCCAACGTAGCTGGTAAAGAAGTCTCACGATGAAATACAAGTTTCAGCTAACAAGGTTAAACAGGCATGATCGATCCATGTATTTCTTCGCATCTTGAAGTACATCTTTGCTTTTTCACTATTCTAATTCCCGACTTTTGAATAAAACTGAACTGGGAACTATAGGAAAAAAATTCAGTCGTCATCCATTCGAAAATCCATATTCAAGTTACTGCATTCAGTCTCATAATGTGCCTCATGATTTTGGCAAATAAATGTTTCTATATTTATCACATTAGCAAATTTTCTTTAAGGTTCAGCATAAGAACTACAGATTCCAATGTATACATTAGCCTATTGGTTTCAAGGTCGGTGTTTGAACACTTTAAAGAGATACAAGTTTTATTGTATAAGATGAGAGAAAGTAAAAGAAAACTCATGTGTGACGCTTCTGCTGACAGGTGCATTAGAAAAAAAAAACTTTTCCTCCTTCCTCAGGTGTGATCAGGGAAGGCTGCACGTACATGAGTTCCTGGCAGAGCTACAAGTGTTTCGGGCTGAACTACAGGATGCTGGCGATTGAGAGTCTGGACTCTGACACAGAGACCAGGCGTCTGTCCCCCGTCGCTGTGCTCGGAGACGGATATTTGGATCTGATCAACGGTGGGTTGAGTCCTATAGTTCTGAAATCACTCAAACCCAAAAGAATCTAAATGGTCTCTCTAAAATCAGTTGGAAAAAAAAGGAGAAAAAGTATCAATTTGCTTGTGTGTCTTTGCGTCCAGGTCCTCAGGATCACGGTTGGTGCTCGGGCTACACCTGCCAGAAGAGAGTGTCTCTCTTCCACAGCATCGTGGCCACCGGTCACTCCTTCGACGTCTTCTTCACCAGCGTCAGCCCTCAGAAACTTCGACTCATGATGCTCAACTCAGATCCATCTGAGGTCAGAATACTAAATATTTGTCAACAGCTTCATTTTCCATCATAGAATTCTTTAAATATGACTCCTTAGCTCTTGTATAGAAAAAAATGTAAAGATCAAACCCGTTAATGACTTCTGGTCCTTTATTCATTTTTCACTGAGACACATGTTGCTTTTTGATTTGTGCAGAGCATCGTAGTGTCAGTCTTCTACTCCAAGCCGCAGCGGTTGGACGTGTACGTAGACAACAATCTGGTTGCTCCGACTAACGTCCTGTGGAACTCTGACAACTCTGACTACACCCTGAAGAAGCCCAGCTATCCAGGTAATCCTGCTTTACACAAGCAGGGTGCCGCCTTCTGTATCTGTTAAACACTGTAGTCTAATTTCATCCTGTGAGTTTTTGCTGTTAGCATAATCACATATGTGGAGGAGGCATAGAACATGGGCCTTTGTACTTGACTTTGACAAAATATTATTTATTCAGCAATCTGTTCATCTTTATTTTATCCCTCCAGGTCAATACGACCCCCAGCTGAACGCCACTCTGGGCACCAACTACTTCGACCAGGAGTACAAGATGCTGAGTGTCGTGGTGAGAGGCTCCCAACCGGTCGAGATCCGAACCGCTCCGGTTCTCATCATCTCCTTCGAGCTGCCCGCCATGACCGAGGACGAGTTCTTCGGAGAGGGCCTGATTCAGAACCTTGCTACGTTCCTCAAAGTTCCCCCAAACATGATCCGAATCACCAAAATAATCCGGGAGGATGGAGGCGCGCGGCGTAGGAAGCGATCCACAGGCCTGAAGGTGGAGATGGAGATCAAGAAACCTCCAGTCCAGCAAACAACCAACACCACCAACGGTTGGTGGGAGAGGAAGTCTCATTTCCGTGTTGATATTTGTTTTTATAGACTGTTTTAATGTCTAATATGTGAACATTGGCATAGAAATCCTGGATTTGTGTCACATCTCTCTGTTCCCTTCGTCTTCACAGATGAGGAGGACTTTGTGCTGTTGCAGAACATCGCTGATGATCTCGGTCAGGCATCCGTTTCAGGAAGCCTTAGTCAGTCCATCGGCTTCAACGTCTCTTCCATGGGCATCATCCCTCCTCCTCCTCCGTCATCTGACCCTAGCTGGAATGAGGTGCACGTCAAGACTTCATGACAACATCTGCGTCGTAAAAACGGCACAAAAAAAAAAAAAAAAAAACAACAGCTTTACGCGAGCGCTCATTGGTTCGGTGGTTTTTCTGCTTTGAAATCTCAGGAGGCCACAGAAGAAGTGACGAGGGAGGAGCCGACGGTGAGCTTCGTGTCCAGCGTGAGCGACCTGCTGCTGATAGAGGAGCCGATAGCCGGGGAGTTTGTGGGTCATCTGCACCAGCAGCCCAGTCTGATGGCTGTGGATGAGCAGGTGAGGCACACAGATTGTTCTCATAGCAAAGCTGCTGCTGAACCAGAGAAATGACAAAGAGTGAATTATAGCAGGTGAGGATAGGATGTTACTGTTCTGACTGCAGTTTGAATCCAGCTTTGTTGCATCTCTCCACTATTTGCTATCTAATAAAATACCCCCAAAAACACTTTTTGTTTGGAGGTTGTTTATCCACTTTTGGGATAATTCGACTAAAAATGAGTAGAGCTAGTCAGCTTGTTGCCTTGTTTCTGTTCTTCTACCAGTCCATCCTCCCCATCTTGATTGTTCAACTTTTTGATGCTTCGGCATCAACATAGAACTCAGTTTACATTTTAGAATTAAAGTTATTGTTTGAGCTGACATTGTAATAAATAACACATTGTAGGATGGTAGATAATAAACTCTGGATAAGTGAAGCGGGCACACACCAGAAGAGTCAACACCTTGTTGGAGTAGACGCTGACCTGTGCTGTTGTCTGCAGGGTAACTGTGTCTCTGTTGGAGTGACGACTCTCGCTGTCACAGCCAGCCTTAAGGACGCCAGCGGGAGCAGCGTAGGCGGACTGGAAGGAAACACCACTATCCGGTTCACCAACTGCTGGGCAAACTTCACCGACCTGTCCATTCAAAACAGCGGTACGTCTGCGTCATGCTTTTTAAAAATCAATCCTACAAAAATCGCTAGATTCTTGTCGTCTTTTGTTCCTGATTGCAGTTTCCCAAACATGAGGATTTGAAGCTTTTATCCGTTTTATATAATTGTATGACGACACATCATTAATATTCACATATAAAAATAACACGCAACCCAAATAACCACAATAATGACTCGTCCTCTCCCTGCAGGTGAGAACGTGACCATGGTCTTCACTCTGAAGGAGTGGGGCGCAGAGTCTCGCTCCTTCTCCGTCAAAGACACTCCGACCACCCAGACGCCGACCACCACCGACGAGAGCATCTTTGGCTCCGGCACCGCCGTGTCTGCCGGCAGTCTGTGTCTGGTCAGCGTCATCTACGCTGTGGCCTGCTGCTCGGATGACATCCCCATTTGCTAGACGGTTCTGTGAGGTTGAGAGGGTTTTTATGAAGGATACCTCAACACCTTAAAAATATTGTATCTTGCAGATGGCTCTCATTTTTCTGGGGATAAATTTCACTTAGAATTAAACAAAAGAATATGGATGGGGGCTGTGATTTCTTAATACTCATTGTTATCCTAGGTAAAAATCCAAAGCACCCACCCCTCTGTAAAGAGAAAGAGTGTGATTTCTGTTTCTCTCCTTTGTTGTATTATGTGTAAATGTCCGTTTGATATGATTACTCTCAGGGTTTAAGATCGAGTTATAGATTTTCTATCGTAAAACAGGTGCAATAAGGTGCTTAACTCCACTCTGTAAGGAAGATATGAAGTTTGTATTTTTTGGATGATTTTTAAAAAATCCTCTCTCTTTTCAATAAATTCTATTTGCCATGAATAGTGTTTTTCTTCATTAATCCGGCGGTTTTTCTAATGTTGAGTGAAGACTCTGTCCATGGTGCTGAAGGGAGCTGATTGGCTGAGTGTTTCCTCTTTAGCAGCCGCAGCAGGGCTATATGTCTGCGCCTCACTAGAGGGCGGAAGACCCCGTGGTATATCCTAAATTCAATTCTTAGGCACAGTCGCGGTGGTATCACAAAATTCCTGCTTGAACAGAGAAAAAGTTCTAAAACTGAGACAAAAAAAAGCCATTTTGTTTGTGTAAAAAACCGGTTTTGTGAGCGTCCGCGAATGCACCAGAAGTTGAAGAGCGTCCTTTCAGCGCACATCTGCCTCCCCGGGGAGGGAGGTGACGGCTCGACGGAGGAACAATTAGTTTTTACAACCTTAATTTGCGCCCTCCATTTAACGATAACAGAGCAAAGTGGGCGGGTTCACCCCCTCCTTTTTCTTTCTTTTTCTTTTTTTTTTTTTTTTTTTACTTTTGCACGCCTGTCCTCCGGAGCTGTGCGCACTTTTGCGGAGCAGCCACTTGCTGCGGCGGAGTGGATGCAGAGTTCAGCTCAGGCTTTGCCCGCGGCCCCCCGCACCCCTCCCCGGCCACAGCACCAGGCTCCGGCTCTGATTCGGGACGCAAGCAGAGGATGGATCTCTATCACGTCGCTTCCCTCTGCGGGGCTCTGCTGTTTGTTTGGGGAGTCCCCCGCGCTCACGCTCTCGCCATTTCCCCTCCAGCCGCCCCGAAGAGCAGCAAGGTGTCGAGGATCTTTGATGGACAGGAAGCCTCTAAATACTTCAAGGAGTTCCACGCGCCGCCGTCCGTCGACAGGAACACTAAAGCGACTTCTAAGGACTCCGTGGAGCCGCATGACTACATGCTGTCTATTTACAAGACCTTCTCCACGGCGGAGAGACTGGGGCTCAACGCCAGCTTCTTCCGCTCTTCCAAAGCTGCGAACACCATTGCGAGTTTTGTGGACAGTGGACACGGTATGTGGAGTCTGTACAGTACGCGCGTGTGTTTGTATTACTCATGTTATGAGATATATATATATATATATATATATATATATATATATGAACAACTTCTGGGAATCACTTTCCTTTTGGATACAAGTTGCAAGACCCCATTACGTATATCATTACATTTTAGGGTAAAGATTTGGTTTAAAGTTAGGATTAGGGTTAGGATTAGGCAAGTGATGGCTATGGTAAAGTCTCCAGGAAATGAATGAAAGTCACTGTAATGTACTCTAAAGTGTTGGAAACACAACTGTGCGTGTGATTGTGTGCAGGTAGGACTGATTGAACACCCATGACTCATACTCTGTCTAACACATTAATTCAGTGCAGACAATAGTGGGATTTTTTCCTGTCAGATTCCACATCTCTGTGGTATGCACATCGTCCCGTGAGAATGCGTCTGACCCTGCTTGCTTTAATGCTTTCCACAGATGACCTCCCACTCCTCCCTCTGAGGAGACAGCAGTATCTGTTCGACGTCTCGACGCTCTCCAGAAAGGCGGAGGTGCTGGGAGCAGAGCTCAGGATATACACCAAAGTGTCTGGGAATTTCAGGATATCGGAAACAGAGCCCGTCGACGTCCAGCTCCTCTCCTGCCACGACCGGCAGCTGCTCGACTCCAAGACGCTGGACTTGCAGGACTCCCTGAGGCCAAAGTGGGAGGTTTTGGACGTGTGGGAAATATTCAAAGAGCAGCAGCACCTGAGCCAGGGGAAGCACTTCTGCCTGGAGCTCAGGGCCATGCTGGACAACCCGGAGAGGGAGCTGGACCTGCACCATCTGGGCTTGCACAGGCACGGCCGGCCCCAGCAGAAAAAGGCCATCTTGGTGGTGTTCACCAGGTCTAAGAAGAGGCAGACCCTCTTCAGTGAGAGGAGAGAGGGGAGAGCGTTGCTGGGTCTGGAGAGGAAGGCCAAAGAGAGGGGCCCTGCCGCCAAAGCCAGCAGGAGAAGGAGGACGGCCGCGTCCAAGACCCGCCACGGGAAGAGACACGGCAAGAAGTCCAAATCCCGGTGCAGCAAGAAGCCGCTGCACGTCAACTTCAGAGACCTGGGCTGGGACGACTGGATCATCGCCCCGCTGGATTATGAAGCGTACCACTGCGAGGGGGTGTGCGACTTCCCGCTGCGCTCCCACCTGGAGCCCACCAACCACGCCATCATCCAGACTCTGATGAATTCGATGAACCCCAGCAACATGCCGCCAAGCTGCTGTGCCCCGTCCAAGCTCAGCCCCATCAGCATCCTCTACATCGACTCAGGAAACAATGTGGTCTACAAACAGTACGAGGACATGGTGGTTGAGTCTTGTGGCTGTAGGTAGTGGTGTAGTAGTGCTTCACCTTGACTGCTTCTTTGTCCGTCAGGCTCTCCGGTTACTGAGAATCGACCAGCATTACAATCGGTGTGGTGACGAGGCTGCACCTGAAATATGGAAAATGGCTTCATTTGTTTGGCAAGAAAAAACGTAGCGATGCTTCTACTAACCGTGCACAAGGTCAAGTTTAATACCTCAAACATCTGTTTTCTTATTTTTTTCTGTATGTTCTGGCCACGTTTACACTACAGTGACTGCATATTCATGAATATATGATAAGATAAAACTTGATGGAAACTATATCTTTTCTATCTAAATCAAGAAAAGTTTAAAACAAAAAGGTCAACATTTTGGCAAATTCACTTATTCACATTCTTGCAGAGAGTTAGATGAGAAGAATAAAACCTTATATCTCTGTCAGTTTTAAACTTCTGTTTAACCCATTAAACAAACAAGATGTTCCTTAATGGGATTTCGAGGTGCTGATAGGTGGATTGTGTTACCTTTGGACAGAGCCAGGCTAGCTGTTTCCCCCTTTTTCCAGTCTTTATGCTAAGCTAACCACCTCCAGACTGCAGCTTTGTATTCACAGCACAGGAAAAAAAAAAAGAAAAAAAGAGTAATATCAATCTTCTCATCACTCACAGCAAGAAAGCAAATTATTTGCCTAAAGTGTTGAACCATTCATTCAAAAATAGACACATTATATATCCCTCATTTAAGGAAGTTTCATCTTTTACTAAAAATGACTAAAATGAAAAAAGAATTTAGGATAAATTGGTGTCACTTTTTAAATAATTTTACCACCTACTGTTTGGCCCTTGGGACACAAACACCATGTTAAACCTTTATGGAGTGTTAGGACTATGAAGAGTTGCATTAATAGGAACATTTAATATATATGTGATGTTAAATTCAGACTGTAGTTCATTTTCAAAAGAACACCCTGTAGTAAAAGATATTCCGGGTACAATGTAAGTACACAACTGAAACCTTCAAAATATGACGTCCCCCTACAGTCAAAGCAGTCCAACAATGTATTTGTCCTTGATAACTTTGTCATTCTGTTTTAATTTAAGACAACACTTTTGGGGCCTGTCTCTTCTTCTGCTACTTAAGAAACCGAACAACAAAGTTCAGGTACATATTTTTCCCAAAATGGACATATTGAATGACATCTCTGCCGAAATTAAAGCAGATTTTCAGCACTTGACATGGCCTACGACTCAGGGAACGTCCTCGAGTGCTTGAGATAATGTAAAGTCCTTTTTTCTTTCTTTATTTTTTTTTTTTTAAATCGCATTGAACCACCGACACTACATTTCCACTGGCAAAAAACAGTGCAGGGTTTCTCACCAGTTTACTTTTTTTTTGTTGAGGAGATACATAATTTTGTCTGTGATGCACTGATGTTCAGAGGTACCATGTGTAAATATTTGGAAATAATAATTTATGTTCTATGAATAAGTTATTTCATTTCTTTTTTTTTATTGTCCACTTTGTTCTGTTACAACTTCCAGACGGCATGAGTCACACATCTGGATGTTCAGCTTCAAATAAACACATATGGGTCATGTTTTGGTAATGAAACGTGACAGCCATGTTCTGGTCACAGACCGTGAAATACTGTGGTATTATCAGTGTTTTTGTTGAATATATACATAAAAATAATTAACCAAAAAACAACCTTGTATTTGTTTGGTGAACGATCTTGTTTAGGCTATACTGTTGTTTAAAACATAAGTAGCACATTTTAGCCTCTTATATTTTGTTTTGTGTTATTTACTGGAATCTAAAAATAATATATTATACTGATTGATACTGACTGTCGGTAAGATGAATGGATAATTCAGTGTCATCTCTTTGCTCTCCTGCATCCAACCCTATTAAAGCAGAAAATGAATTGATAATGTATTTTTACACAGTAAAATGATCAGTAACATTGTTTAACCAAATGAATCTATTCTTATAAACTGTGTGAACTGTAAGATGTGTAGAGAAACCAGCTAATTAAAATGTCTTGAACTTAAAGTCCTGTTGTGGAATTTACTTATACTTTTGGGTAATGTTAAGCAATTTATCACTGCTAATACTAACATAAGTCATGGTGCTTGTTCTTGATTTTACTGTCACAAAGTCATACTCTTTATTTCACTCTTTTTAGCTGATGAATCATTTTATAATGTCAAATAAATTTGGAATATTCTGTGGACTGTACCTTTAAATTATCTAAATTTATCATAATCTTAATTGTTCCGGCTAAGTACATGTTTTATAAATCTTGTTTGGTTCATACAAGAAGTGTAGAAACTTCCAAGTGTCCTTACCAGAGAAAGTTCATGCTCTGGGTTTTAAAAAAAGCTGTCCAGCATGTATTGCTGTTTTTATTCTTTCTGGAAAGATATCTTGTGTTAAACTTTAGAGGTGATGGGAGGTGTTTTTGTTATCACTGGAGAGAGCTAGGTTAAGCGGTTTCCTTGTTTCCAGTGCTAAGCAAATCTAACTAAGCAACTGCTCTCTCAGCAAGAACATGACTTGGCATATTTCCCAAACTATCCCTTTAAGCGGTGGAAAGTATCTGTTATCCGTGCCTTTTGCCAGACATCTTAAAATGCTCAAAGTGTGGACTGCTGTTGTTGACCTTTTGTTGTTAAAAAGGTACAGTGCACCTACATCGGCTACTGATCGATACAAACCAGTGGTAAGGAGCTCGTAGACTCATGAGCTGTCCTCTCTGGTGTTAAAGTGAATAGCGGGGTGAGTGACAGTTTGCAGGGTGAAAACAGGGTCAGCAGACAAGAGCGCCATCTTCCCTGGGTGGGCTATGGTTCCGTGTGTGTTGGAGGTCGGGGGAGGGAGGGGGGGCAATATGTGACAAACAAATTGGTGTGCAGATGTAGTGACTGACCCCCCCCCCTTTTAGTCTTGAGCCACACTGGGTCCCCTGCCCAACAGACAATGGCAGTGGAGGATCTAAACATCAGATTAAGCTTGCCTTTTCCTCACTGGGGTCAAAGGTCAAGTGGGGCATTGTCTCCGCGGGCTGTGGACATTAAACAACGTACGCATCCCCTTAGAAAAAGGGCGGCAATCAAGAGGGGAGGGAGGAGGCCGAGGGGGAAGGAATGCGCGTGATGCTCTCTAAGGGCCGCGCTGTCATTCCCCCACAAACAACAAGGTGAGATATAAAAAAGGGGCGGCCGTTTTGAAGCAGCTGCTCTGAACAGCCAGCGGAGGACAAAAGACTGGAATGTTCCGTCTCTATGGCGGCGCACGGAGGCGTTTCTGCACTGCGTCTCGCTGTGGCAGATTTGCTGCGAGATGGAGAATAAAATATTTGCAGGGGAAACAAAGCAGGGTGTAAATCGAGTGCAGGATTCGACAGTTGTTATCAGGGGTGGGGGGGCGGGTGGGTGCTAGCTGGGAGCTCATGTTTTTCTGTTTTCTTGCAGAGTTTTTCTGTGATGTTAAATGTTTCACACATGTCCAGAGCACAGTCAAGAGGAAAAGAAGGGGATAAGGAGCGAGCTCGGAGGCCGAGATCTGGAACAAGATAGTTTACAACATGTGATGTGTGTCCAAGAAATATCAAGACAGCCTCAGCAGACAGAGAGAAAACGTTCCCCTGAAGTATTTACTCCATGTTATTCCAACACGTGTCTCCTTTGTTTGCTTGTAGTCGCCGGCAAAAGTGATGTCTTGTCATCTTGACCTTTGTGTTTGCTCTGGTAAAAGTGGAAATCCTCTCTGTGGCAGCGAGCTCAAAGCCGTCTGACTGACATAAGAGGGAAGTGGCTGGTTAACTCCTCCTGTTTGTTGAGCAAATGTCTTATTGTGACTATTCTGATTTATTATTTGAAGTCTTTGCTGCAGGGTTTTGCCTTTTTCAAGTTTTTGCTTTCTTGTGATTTTCAGTAGGCTTTGATTTTTTTGGGATGTCTAGTTTAATATTAGGTTAAATGGGATTTAAAAAGTATAAAGCTTTTGAGACATTTATCAATGTTTGGATGGCATTAAAATGACAAAATCTCAATATAAAGCAGGTCCTTCATAAATGTTGAAATATAGTCGCTAAAAAACTGCAGAACATTATTTGACTATTCATCAGCTTAGCTGGTTTAGGTGACACTTATATATTACTTTACTGTCTTTGTAGAGATCCTTTTTAGATTTGTACACTGGACAAAAAAAACTAATGCTGTCTAATTCAACAGTCCTGTAATAAATCTAACATTTATTAAGGAGGCAGCTTCATGATTATTTGGAGGATGTAGTTTGCCTCCATCCCTCATTGATATGAACAGGCTGGACAAAATAATAGAAACACTTGTGTAAAATGTAAATGTAACCTGGGATTTAGAGGAAAGTGTAAATATAATCATACTTTGTCCAAATTTGGGCAAAAACAAATTCACAACTAAACATACAAAATAACATATTATTCATTAAATACTGGAAAATATAAATTGGGCTATATTCATTGAGCTACTCTTTTCTTTAGTGCCTTAATTACCTGGACATTTCACTCAGATGTGATTGAAATTTAAGAGACATTTTGAGATCTCTCTGCCTGTGTGCTGACTGTTGCAGACTCAGAAAGGAGAGGGATTACACAGTTGAGTGAGAGCAAAGTGCTGGAGGAGGAGGAGGAGGAGGAGGAGGAGGAGGAGGAGGAGGAGGAGGTCAGATAGGTGAGTCCGCTCTGTGGGTCACTGCTGCTGACAAACAGCGTCTTCTTGGATGTCACTTGGAACAACAGAAACCCTCTCAGGGTTTGGATTTGTGTCTTTGTTGTGTTGACATTCTATAAGCACACATCACAGGTAAGTGACACATACATATATGTCACTCTGCCCCTCACATTATGTACATATACTTTACACACAATGTACCAAATCGACATAAAATAAACTGTGCTGCTAGAAATCCACTGCCATTTAAAAAAGAATTGTAAACTTGACAAGTGTTTTCCTTCCATGTTTCCATGTGTAAGTGTATTTGATCTAGTCATTACAAACTGCAAACACAGCTAGTTTACAGTGTGCCATTAGCACATGTGCCATTTGACACTTCTCCACTCCTATCAGTAGGCACTAAAACCCACCTTCCACCACAACCACCTCCACCAGCAGGATGACGGACACCTGTGCTGCTCCCCATCAACATAAACAGGAGTCTTTAGGTTGCTTCCTTTGTGTCTGGTTCAGTTTGATTTAGAGATTTTGTTGTTTATTACAACATAACACAATATTCCCCCTAATCCATGCATTTAACCCTAATGAACATTTTGTTAATTTTCCATGGTTTTCAATTAATCTTCAGTTAAAAGCCACGTGGGTTGTCCCACAGCTTGCCCTTTCCTTGACCCGGTATGTGGATTATCTGAATCCCTTGAATAACTTAACATTCATAGTGTTGTTTTAGAACATATTTTTTAAGTGTTCACCACCATATTACTATATGCACTGCAACCAACATGAAGGTTCAGCTGTGAGGCGTGAAAAACAGTATGAACACTTTTAATGCTGTAAATCTAAAGTTTAAATGTGTTGGCCCACAAGACCCAACAGTGAACAAGTATAATCGACCATTAAAACAAACTAGCATTTTATCTTTCTTTTCATTTAAAAAAAAAAAAAAAAAAAGCACTGTGGGCACAACTTAACTACAAATGCACATTTACAAAGAAAAAGAATGGCCCTTTGTATGTCAAAGAGCTAATAAATTACAAGACAGTACTGCAAAACCCAGGCAAATCACGCAGGCCCAATGTTACCAATGGATAAAATGTGATGTTGATTTACTGCAGTTAAAGCAGTAGCAGCAAAGTCCACTTTCAGTTTCCTCCTGGAACAATGTGACCAAAAAGCAAAGGAATGTTTCTAACTGGACAAAGATTCTTAATAGAATTGAGCCCATATTATTGCCACTACAGTCCAAGCTAATCCCTGTAGTACGAATTTTGCACGGCAAGTATGTGAGTTGAAAGACGTCAAAAGCAAGAATTCTAGATAACAGTTTAGGTTTTGGCAAAAAAATTCTGAGAAAGACTCCAACAGTGACTCCATCTCATAGTAAGCCACCCCTTCAAGGATTTTGTGCATTCTGTGTAAAGAAAATTTGTGGCAAGCATGAAAGAACTGCAGGCTGTTAAGAGTTAAATTCTTCTTTTATTGCAAAAGATATATCTTTCGGTTTTTGATAGACAAGGTTCCCCAAAGCAGCTCAAATATATCAGATTTGCGGCATTTGCATTTGTTCAAACAATTGGAATGTAAACAAGTATCTTTCAGTGGGACATGATCATAAGTACTGCTTTGTTTATTTTGCCTTGTGTCAAATTGAACTTAGAACATTACTTCCACTCACTCCACAACCACCCATTTCTAGTTGAAGTCATTTATTCTTTTAGTTCCACTATTTAAGTTAACAAATGGGTTTTAAAAATATATATAGATATTCTGCTGATGTAGATCATCTTAAGGATCATCGTTAGGCACAGAAGACAGTATTTCCTGCATACTTAGAAGTCCAGTAGCAAGTTTTTCCAAATCCATAACAACTGTAGAAGCAACACTATTTGCCTACCAATTCCTTGGAGTTTAGCTATATTTGAACCGCGAACACTCATCTCATTAACACTAATTAAATCTAAATATGTTGAGAACTGACGCCTTCAACAATCTTGTGCACAAACCAAATTAAACCTGATGCTAGAAGATAACCTGATCAATTCTTAAATGGCTTACCGAGGCCTGGCAGGCAGCATGAACATTCTTTAAACCTAGTTGAAGACTTTTGCTTGTAACTCACGGATTCTTGGAGATTCCTCTGTTGGTGTAACATCGATGTTTTGTTGCACAAAAGTGTGCTTATATTATTATTACACACAGAGTGGTATTTACTGCTCCATGCGAGCATAATAGATCCTCTAGTTTGGCCAGTCAACGGCCCCTATGTACCGTGAATGTGTCCTTTCATTGGGAGTATGTTCCTCCCAAATGAATGGTGAGACACTACTGACCTGTATCTCCCCATTCGTTTGGAAGGAACACACTCCTGGTGTAAGAATCAAATGTACAGAGAACAGCTGTGTGGCTGCCATGACAGGCTGTTGCCTTTTATTCCTGGACATGGTCTCAAGGGGCCATGCTAAATGTCCTGTGCCTTTTAGCCATCATAGAAGTCAAACAATACAAATATATAACTACAAAAGGTCACATATTAGTGCAGTAAAAGTATTTTCAAGTCATAAAAACAAAGCTATTATAATATCAATTCTGGCGGGTATATGTTTGTATTAGCATAGTTTCATGTAATAAGTATCTTGAAACGTTAGTTAATACACCTCCAGTTAGCACACCCATGTAACATAGGGCATCTTAATTACATTGAAACATACTATACTTAATGAAGCTAGCTATACATTTAACTGCTCAATAGCTAGCATGTTAAGCTAAACCAGCATTAGCGAATATCCATAAGCTTTAGTAACACATATATCACGTCACACCCCACTTGACATTAACACATCATCTTATATGTCGCTAAATGGCCTGTATAAGTACATTTATTATGTTCTTACCTTCTTAAATTGTGTTTTCCACACACTAGGTTTGGTCCACAGTCACTCTGAGTTCAAAAGAACCGCGCAAAAACCGGATGTGTAATTAACTCAGGTGTATCAGGGATGCATGTGACCAGAGCTCCGCCCCCAGAGCTGATACACCGCTGCACGTGCTGAAAAAAAATGACACATATTCAGATTCAGATTCTGCAGAATTGTCATGCTATGCTTAAGCATAGTTATATTTAGCATGCATTTTGTTTTTGATTCCACTGCCTTTTTACAATATTTCTATTTTTAAAATGGAGGGGCATATTGGAAGTCTTGATATATATTTGACTATGAGATCAATAGTATGTCTTTTTTTCATTGATAAAATTAAATAAAAAAGACAATATATCATTTATGCAATTCATAGCAAGTAAACCAAACAAGCATGTAAACATAACCTCCGTAATAATATTTTTTAAAGCAAAATGAGAATGATGAAAATGAATTGCTTTGTCTTGTTGCCTACTTGAAAACGTTGCCCTTTTCAGGATTTTCAAGATCTTTAATTGGATGCTGTTCTTTTCCATCAGAGAAAGTTGAAAGCCATTTTTTTTTCACTCTTTGGATACTAAGACATGTTCAGCAGTGTCATTTTCAGCACTTTGATCAGAAGGACTTATATATCTTTCTGAGTTCCCCTGATGTTTGTTTCATGTTGGCATATCTCACTCAGCAGAGCTACCTTTGTTGCTCAGGCTCATTTGCATACATTATTAACCCTGCAAGAACATGGCAAAGGATCTCAAGACTCTTATACTTTCTAGTTGTAGGACAAAAAATATAAATGATCAACAGGTGGTGTTTTGTGTTACTACAGATATCTTTGTCACATAGAGTTTGCATTATTTTGCTTAGAGTGTTGTTGCATCAACAAAAATGTATCAGCAACTTCATCAGCCTCCCCAGCATGTTGATTAAGTGTATCAAGCGTTTGGCCAGTAATACCTCCACTTTTTTCCCATCTAAAGTTCAAAGACAGGAATTTAGATTTCTCTTGTTAAAACTCAAGTGAACCCATGTGAAGCCTCATATCTGTAATCTCTCTATCTCTATCTGAACACATGTTCTCTGTAACACATGTTACGTCTCTGCGCTTTGAACAAGATCCTCTGGTTTCGTTCCCATGCTTGATCTCTCGCTGGTCTCTTACAGATTTTGGCCTCGGGTGAAGGTTTCATGAGAGGGCAGCCGGGGCAGATCCACATATTTTTGACATCTTAAAGATGCACGTTATCCACAACACCTCATAATGGTAAAGTTTTATTGAGATTGGAAAAGTCCTGATACCACTCCTTCTCTCCTATGCACTAAAGGGGAAGAGGACAAGGGCAAGCAAAGGGTTTTTGTTTGCGTGTGTATGTGCGTGTGTGTGTGCGCACGTGTGTGTGTTTGTGTTCATGACCGAGAGTCAAACAGGGGGAGCGAATATACAGAAAGACAGGTACAGCGAAGGAGGTGAAAGAGAAAGAAAATTTGAAAATAAAGAGCAAGTACTTTGACCTAAATGCTAACGCCTGCATGTTACTATCTTCACAATGGCAATGCTAACATTATTTAGCACTTGACACAAAGTAAAGTTTCACTATAGTAAAGTGTCACTATAGTGTGCAGCTATTTGATCATAAACTAAAGTTTTGGACGAAATGAAATGATCTGATGATGGCGCTAAAGGAAAAACATGAACGGATTACCATAGTTGTTACAACTCATCCTGAATATTTGTAGCACAATACATTACAATCCGACCAATAGTTGTTTGTTGCCAATGATCGCAGCGCTACAGAGAAAAAAGTCAGAGATTCAGCAAAAGGCACAAGGATTCAACCTCTGGGGACCAAGAATGTCAACTGTCCAGTAATTGTTGAGATATTTTCAGTTTAGACCAAAGGGATGGACCGACCGTTGGACGGACATTGCCATCCATAGAGCTAAAAAAAATTGTCATCACCAAAGCTGCAAGGTCCAAGACATCCTGACTCTTAGTCCCTTGTATATGTGAGGTTATAACAACACTGGACCCTACATTTCCCATAATTCAACCAGTAGCCCCCCTCTAACGTTGTAGGTGGAGCCGCTCTAACCCTGGTAGCGGTGGGCTGTTGCTGCTGTCTGAGGGTCGGGGGGAAGAAAAAAAAAAAGTGCCCAAACTGCATGTAGGGAGGCAAGTTTTCTAGCATTTAGGGCAGCCTATATGGCATCTTGTCTTATCCACTAGATGGATCATATTTTATCTAACATTGGAGAATCCGAGAAGGCACTTTTTCCTTTTTTTAATATAGGGGCATCCACATATAAGGTTAATAATATCTCTTGAATGAAGGTGATACCAATGCGGACAATTTAAGAAAAAGGAAGTAAGAGGAAGGCCATGAAATTACACTGGCACCTTCCTTTTTTTGGACAAAATGCAATTCCCCATAAAATAAATAGTTACATTTCAGCGTGAAGACTGGGTTTAAGGTTAAGGTAATTGTTAGGATTAGTAGCAGTTATGGATAGGTAAGTCTCCAGGAAATGAATGTAAGTCAATGAAATGTCCTCTAAAGTGATGGAAACACGACCGTGTGTGTGTGTGTGTGTGTGTGTGTGTGTGTGTGTGTGTGTGTGTGTGTGTGTGTGTGTGTGTGTGTGTGTGTGTGTGTGTGTGTGTGCGTGTGCCCCATCAGTCAGGCCTTTTGGCAGCGGAACAAACCGAGCAGACTAACTTTCTAGCGGGTGTTCCCCTCTTCTCCTCTCCGCAGTCTTTTTTACTGTCACACAGGGATCTAAATGATGAGGACACGCAGAACATGCAGATGTTTGCAATATCTCTCTAATATGAACTCTCCCGTACGGACACACCTGGCTCTGATTTGTCTGAGATAGAGCATGTAGCGTGTGCACTTGACATCAGCCTTTTTTTTTTTATGTGAGCAGAAAGATACTTAAAGGAAAGAAGGAAGAGGAGGAGGAAGGGGAACAAGGGAGGGAGGGAGGGGGTTGTAAGTAAAAACAGAGCAACTGTCGCTCACATGCCCGATACAGAATGATAATCAGGGCCCCGGCCGCTTTTGTACATGAGCAGCTTTGGTTTTGGGTGACAGCGCTGGTAGTGTTGTTTTACAGTCAGTCTGCAGTTGGAAATAAAAACCAGACGAGGTGGGCTCAGCAGCCAAAATCAGTCCCCCCGGCAATTAAAAGTGCCTGCTGAGAGCTCTTTACTACACGCAGCCAGATCACTGATCATCACTGGCCGATCACATCAAAAGGAAATGACACAGGACACAGGGCGAGCCATTAGTGAGTCGATTTCCCCAAAAAGATCACAGGCAGCCAGTGGCCGGTTGATTACCTACAGATTGTATGTTCTTTCTCCACCTTTACACCCACAGGGAGACACCCTGACCCTTATTTTTCAAAATCCTTCTAAAACTCCACAGACGTTGTGCCACAATGATGTGATTTGATGCATCACCAAATCTCCCATATTTAGATTTTTGTTTGCGTGCCAATTCTAGCCAGAGTTCATAACTTTAGTCAAATAGCGGCATCTGTGGCCACTGATGGTAATTGCACGGTAAAGGCACAATCAATTAATTTCCCAAGATTCTCTTTAAGCAAAAGTTGAACATTGTTTGAAATACGCTCATTTGTTTTCTGCTGAGGGCAACCAAAACCGTTTTCATGCCTGTCCAGTCAATATGAAGCTGTACAGCCAGCAGCCAGTTAGCTTAGCTTAGCATTGAGTCCGGGAAAAGAGAGAAACAGCTAGGCTCTATCTAAATCTCACTCAAAGGACATGATACATTTTGTTTATTTATAACCATTAGATATGTCAGTTTGCTCTTTTATGAGAGATGATGTGTCAGATTATTTATTGGCTTTGAGTTTCTTCGATCCATTTATTTGTTGCTTATATTTACAATTGAAATATATAGAATGTCAACTCACACAGTGATAGAAAATAGCGATTTTCTACCGGTCGTTGCATACAAAGATAGAAGCTCAACTGATTTAAAAAACAACAATCAAACACTACTACATGGGCAGTGGTTCAAGGAATGAAATTTATTCCAATTTATCCAAACCTTCATACATGAGAAGTTTATTGAGTCTAGATTTTTCACGACTAACGACAAGTAAATGTATACTTAATCTGTTCTTGCTCGTGTTGGCACTAAAACACTCTTAAAGTGAAGAAAAGCGAAGTTTCAGCAGAATAGGTATGGCGAGAAGGGAGGGAGGAATGAGAGAAAGAAGGACAGAAAGATAGAGTTTTGTACAGACTGACTAGATCCTCTAAAACCTTCAGAAAAAGTCTAAAAGTCAGGGTGTCATCAAACCAAAACTTTTACAGAGTTCCTGAAAAGGTGACCTTTTTGATACGAAAAACTTTTACAAGAGAAAAGCGGTATTTTATGAGCCCTTCTTATGCTGAGTGTAAAATCTTAATCTGCAAAGTGACATCAGATTAATGTAGTAAAAAGAACAATATTTCATACACAGGTCATGTGGTATGAGTATGAACGAAACCGTCTCTATGACAACTGAGCAAACTGAAAAAACAGGTAAGTGGATTATGTGATAAATATAATTTCTTCCTGCTGCAAACTGCTATTTCAACGTCAAGCATGAACCTTTAATCTTTACCATATTTCCCACCAAAATGTAGTGTAGAAGAGGAAACCTCAAGTTAATGTCCTAATAACTTAGTTTAAAAGTTTAAGACTTTTTAAATCAATTTTAACATCTCAATAAACTAAAAGCCACATAGTTTTAGATGAGGCCTTCGCCACCTCAGTCTTGCTCTTCTTAAGACATTCAGCGATGCTCTAAGGTCCTGAAGACTGGACATTTTTTCTGAACACCTTATTAAATGAGTTGCAGGTGCAATCAGCAAGACAACACCTCTCCCAAACCTCGGCACAATCGGCCTCCTTACTGTAATTTATTCCCCTTTAAAGAAATGTGGGGGCGAGTGGCGTTCGGGACAGACAGAGAAGGGGGGAGCCGAGTCTTTGGGTCAATAAAAATCAAAAAAGCAGTTATTGACTTTGAAGCCCTTTGCCGTTTGAGGGAAACCTGAACCGGGGCCGATTGTGGCGAGTCGCTCCGGTTGAGGCCGGAGAGGAAATGCAGTGTGACACTAACAGGCCGAAGGAGGAAGTGTTGATGGACTGAATTAAACAAGGGAGGGGGTGGGCGGCAGGTTTGTGGGGGCACGACACTAATGTTTTCCATTGACAAGGCGGAAAAGCCCCGCTGCTATGCCACACACACACACACACACACACACACACACACACACACACACACACACACACACACACACACACACACACACACACACACACACACACACACACACACACACACACACACACACACACACAGGGAGTCATAAATTCATGCATTTATTCACAGGGAGCGTTCAGTCTGAGCCGGCAGCGGGGGCACTTTCCCATGCATACTTTAAGGACAACATACACAAACATTTGGTTTAAACTGAAGCTTGAAGCGTGATTGAGAGGTGAAAGATCTATCCAATCAACTTTTAGCAAACTGCTCCGGTGCAACGTTTCCCAGAGCAGTTTGATTAAAGACTAACAACGACCGTCAGTCCCTGGAATGAAAGAAAGTAATAAAGATTTAAACATATTTCAGGCTACTGTGACTCAGAGGTACACAAGCTGTCTGTTTCCAATTATGGCTCTTAAGCAGTTTGAGGAAATGTGTGGTAACTTCAAGAGGAAATATTTTACATGTCATGGACGTGATAGAGGAGCATTGTACTCTCAGTAAAGTGCCGGCTCTGGGTTTTATCTGCGCACAGAAAAGAAAAATGGAGCAGTGAAAACAAAGACGGGGTGAATGTGGAGGTGCAGAACTGAAGTACAAAGGTGTTCAAATTAGGAATTTCCCTTTTAAAGTTCATGTATTTTAACAAAAATGTCCTGAAGTGACGTAGAATAACTTAAACCGTAAGAAGGCAATGCAAAGGTCAAAGGTCAAAGCTACAAAAAAAGATGTAAAAACTAAAATAAATCTGCAATATTAAGGAAATACACTGATTTATATAATGTATTAGATGATGAATAATACATATCTACAAAATGTATTATTATTATTAATACAAATTACAGAGAAACCATTTATTGAAGTTAGTTTAAGAAGATGTCTATCTTGTCTGATCGACTATTCCATTGTGATGAAGCAGAATACAGAAATTAAACTATAATTTTTGGGATTATCTGTTGATTTTACTGAACAGTAGTATTTTCCGTCCTTTCTCCCTCTCGGCGCTGATGAAAGCCTGTTTTGATCCGTAAGCCACTTTTCATATCTGGATTTGGGAAGCACATGGCATGGGAGAGATCAGCGTTTATGGGCATAAACAACAAGTCAGACGGACCTCCCACCACGCATGCATTCTTCTAATAAAAGCAGGTTCAGTCCCGCTCCTTCACTCTTCAGGCCGTGATAAGGTTGTCAATCACACATTTCTGGAGTCTGGAAGCAGCAGCAGTAATTTCTAAAGGCAGAATTCACAAACCAAAAGCATTAATGGAGAATTTCAAGATCAAAATCTCCCATCAGGCCTTTCATCCAGCCTCTCTTTTAAGTCGTGGATTTGCTCAGTGTTATTCTTTACTTTAATTAACAGGATTAAAGTGAACTTTGATCAATATCATTCAAAACAATGTTTTGTAGTCAAAACCTCCGGTAATTCCCCCCAAACTGTCAGACTGTATCACGTCCAGCGGGTAAAAACTTGACCAAAGTGGATTTTAGGAGCGGCCCAGAGTCACACGCTGAGGCTCTGCGGCCAAAAATGCAACGTGGCGAGGTGTCCTGAAATATTCCCGTTACCGTGCCACCGCAAAGAATGAAACGTTGTCCTTTTATAGGCAAAAGCAGTTGGTTTTGTGGGGGATTAGAAAATAAGATTAAAGGTCCAACTGTTATTTTTTCACGACATACATTTGAGTACAGAGTACGCCTCATAGATTTACCTTAACATCCAGAGAGTGGTCTGCTTTGACACAGCAAGTTGCAAACACATTTGTTACTGTAAATGGGCCTGATCAAGAATTAAAATCTCACACTTTGAGTTTAAAAGACTGTTTGGTGTCTTATTTTGTATCTTAAAGGTGAAATAAAGGGATCACCTCACTGCAAAACATTTGACTTAGTTGTTGTGTGATGTTAGTATTAAAATACCTGTAAACAAATTTGGGAATGATACAGGGACTTCTTGTTTTGTTCCCTTTTCATTGAAAAAAAGAGGAAAAAGTTAATCTTACTCTAAAAACTCTTGTAAAATGTAAGTAAATGTAACAAGTTATGTTTACTTTAACATCTACTTATGAAGATTACTTCAAATGTAGCAGCATTAACTTATATTATTTTATTTTACTTTTTATTTTGTCAAATTGTTACAACTTATAACTGCCTACTGGACTTGTTATACTTAAGTGTAAGTTTAAAACTTCTTAAATTGGAGTACACTATGGTAGTTTTAATCACAAAGTGTTCAACTTCGTGATTAACACTTACAGTAGTGAATATCAAAATATGAATCATTGATATTTTAAACATGCATGCTGCATTATGACTTGTTTCTCTGATAAAGTGTGTTTGTGTGCGGCTCAGTGAGTCAGAACAGAATGACCGTCATCGCCCCCCCGACTGGATCAGAGCGGTCTGCTGGCAGTGACCCCGGCTCCCCTCTTTCACCTTTAGGTGTTGATTGCTTTTAGAGCCCTAAGTCTCGATTGAGGGCTTTTCCCATGGAGATTAGACGATCTGGTTTAAAGCTGTTTCAACAGGTCGCTTGTGAGGGGTCAAAGGTCAATTACATAGTAGTGCCTAATGGTAGCAAATAACGTCAATCACCTTAAATGGACCAGCGGCGAGACTTGTGCCTGACTTTGGGCTGGAATGTTGGGAATCCAGGGGTTAAGCTGGTGGCATGGAGCGGCTGACCGGAGACACACACACACACACACACACACACACACACACACACACACACACACACACACACACACACACACACACACACACACACACACACACACACACACAGTTCCTCGACTCTAAACCGGCAGGGCTCACTCACCATCACCTACTATGCTATCAATCTTGCAGTGACCTCATTCAATCTGAAAAACAACACGAGTCCTCAAACAGTGATCATGTGATCAAGAATAAACTGATCACCTCCATGGAAGCACACAAACGCCTTTATATTTAAATATTTACAAGTTATTCAATACTGGAGCTGCAACAATCAGCTGGTCAATCGATTTGTTGCTAAAAAGAAAATTAATCGGCAATGATTTTTATAACGAATTCAAGCAAAAATTCCAAATATTTGCTGCTTGTTTTTATAATATAGCAAAGAAAAAGAATCGGCAAATTAAGAAAAATGAAAACAACAGTTAGTTGTAGCCTTTTGGAATTTCTTTTTTTCCAATTTGTCCTAAATATAAAAATTATAAATACATATGATAATATAAATGATATACAAATGATATAAAATAAATACAAATAAGTTAAACAGAATTGTTGTATTTTCAGAGAGTTTTAAAAAGTTATACTCCCCCTCTGCCAATAATATTAAAAATAATAGTTATTCTGATATTATTAAAAAGTATATTTAGTTCAGTGAGTTTAAAAACTATAATAATAACAATGTAAAAATAAGATATGACCACAACATATATTTAAATATAATATAATAATATTTATTTCTTCATCTAAATATTTAATTGTAAAATGTACAAATGTTTTTATTATGGTAGTACTAAAATGCCTCTGAATCTTATTTATGTGGTATAAATTTCACTCTTAGAAATCCCTAGAAAGTAATTTCAAGATTTATAGTTAAAAAAAAAAAAAAAAAAGATTCAGGGCTACAAATTCAGATAGCACGTTCGAGTGTCCGAAGTCTAATTTCATTATCCGGGATACAGTTACCTGAAAACACTAAAACGTTTGCTGCTTTTCTTTGCTTCCATACACTTCCTCCTCCACCTCCTCTCTGTCCTGCTCCTCTTCCTCGGTTTCTCTCCTCCGTTTCAGCTGAGGTGAAATCTTCCCCCCCTGCACCAAGAGCCTGAAGCCCTGTGAATGAGAACTCTGTTGGCTCGAACGTCCGCCATTCACGTTCACAGAACATTATTTGTTTAAGGCTGTCTCAGATTGACTCTCTAATTAATGACCTCGCCTGGAGTGCACAAACACATGACGATGCTGTGTAGCCATGACAACAGAGATGACTCATACCCAGGGCCCCCCTCACCTGGCCCTGATGTGCTGTCTGCGCCCAATTTTTTTTCATGTGTGTTAATGTTACAGTGGCACTAACACTGAGTGGTTTTGTTCAGTTTGCATAAAGTGGGAGGGATTTTAGCTTGGGGTTTAGGAATTATAAAATAATATACTAGAAATTTGCCTTTTTCATCTTTTAACAGAATATAATAGTGATAAAACATAAAGTCATATCAAGTCAAAATATTGATGGCTGCATACACATGCTAACATGCTGATAATTAGCAGATACACGATGGTTTAACTGATCTAATCTGCACTTGCGATACCACAGAGAACAGCTGAGGCTGATGGGAATGTCATTAGTTTTGCAGGTATCGCCACATAAATATTGGACTAAATAAAAATTCAGGGTTTAATATATGTCAATGGGGGCCATGAATATTTGTGCACAAATTTCATGGCAATCTGATTGATATCTTTCAAAAAAATAATTAGTGTTTTGCTTGCATTCATTAAAGACAGAGATTAAGTTTAACAACACACATCTCCTGATTATCAAATCCCACCATTCCCCAGTCACCTGATCATAATCTGCCGGCACACCCGCTCCTCATCCATATTAATCAGCCACTCTATATATAAATGTATGTACTCCTGCCCTCTAGCACTAGTCCTCTGCAAGATCACCTATTGTTCCACTGTAGTGACCCAACTTCCATTTGGTTTAGGCAGACTGCTGACCTTGCTCGTTAACATCCACCAAGTACATTTCTGCACATCGGTTTATTTAGGATGAACACTATTCAGAGTAATAAGGAGAAAAAGCACAGGTGGAATTAATCACATTAATGACGGGCTACATTCCATATAGGTGAGCCAGTTCCAGGGCTCTGGTATCGTGCATGCTAACTCAATGCCGTGGCTTTGTCATAGAACACTTAATGGAACGGAGCCATTGTTGATGTGATTATTTACACCTGTGCTTCTCTTGCGGCGTCTGCTGCGAAAAGGGCCTATTGTGGTAACGCTCAGTGATTACCTGATCTCCCGGCCTTGCATTTAATCAAAGGCTGTGTTTAGTTACCAAATGAAAAAATTACTGCAATCTAATTTACACATAAAAATATTGCGGCCCAGGGGCTCTGGCCGTGGCTTACAGCCCTGGTTCAGAAAGTACTTCATTTGTATATAATGTGTTTTCTTTCATTACACTCTCATTATTAAGCAACCATGTAAAAAACTGTTGTTGCTTCAGAAATGTTTACAGGATCATCATTGGATCGACAAGGATAATAAATAGATGAACGAATTCCTGTCCAGTACTGGTGTGTACGGTAAACCATCCTGCAATGTGGCACGGTTCTCGGTGTCCCACACACACTGTTTGTATCTGCGGGGTTTTGTTTCCATGCCTCCCCTTGGCCTGAAAGCTCTTCCGCAGGGAACAGCACACAGCAATCAGACCTGGTTTATGGCAGCCAATCTGCCATTCATTGGAGACTAAGATTGATGACAGCCTGTCCTGACTGACCGCTGCTCAGAGTGAGATGCCGCCGTCCAACATGCACCCGCACGCTCATAAACCTCAGTCCATCTGGTCGAAGACAAACAAGGAAATGTGTCCGTAAATTCTTAACTCGCTTGAGAAAAAATGTAAACGTCGGACAAGTGAAGAAGAAACAAGACAAAGTAGCAGGGCCGCTGTGAATCATGTCTCAGACAGCTGGAAACTGCTGCACGTCCTCGTATCCTTCAGTCACGTTGCCCTTTTGACCCGCTGACCAGACTACTTACACTAACTAGACACAATGTATTCTCCCATGAATGCAGCGTTAACCGCCGCAGGCTCCCATTGACACTAGAGCGGAAGTATTTTTACGGCCTCCAGGCACCACTGAACAAGTTTAAAGCAGCTTAATTGCAGCATTGACCTGATTGGCAGCTACATGAATGTGTCTTGGTGGGGAAGAGGCCACAGGCTGTTAACTGCAGCGAGGTGCTAAGAAGAAGAAGAAGAAAAAAAAAAGGTTAATGAGCTAAACGCTGCACTGCCAAGGACAGCTTTCAAGTTGGGATTCATTTCTTTAAACAGACTAATAAATGTGTCTGGTGAGAAATGTACGGTGGCACTGAGTTGAAAAACAACATTGGATGAAACAAATTAGCAAAATAGAAAACACAAACATTTTCTTAGACACTAAAGGTCATTGGGTCAGTTTGGCAACAGCATAATATTGGGTTAACTTTACCCTGTACCCATGGTTGGATAATTGTTGGACTATTACCCGTAATAAAATATGGTTTGGTTGCAACTGTTGAAATCTAGTCTAGTTCTGTTGGTCACGATTAGTTTTTGATTCAACAAGTGTATTCTTTCTAGTTTTGAATGTTTTCAATAATTTTGTACAACTAATAATACATTTTAAATCAAACGTTGGGTATGCTGTGTCGAACAATTTAAACTGGGTAAATAACCCAACAGTAATAAAACAATTGAGGTTTGGTCAGCAATACTATATGGAAGAACTCTGGTATGAATTTGGTTGTGCCGATCATAAACAAAAATAGCTCTTCGTTAATACATTTTTCTAAAAGACTTGCATTTTCTGATATGCAAATATATTCTAGTATATATATATATATATATATATATATATATATATATATATATATATATATATACAATATTTTAATATATATTATATTAAAATAGTGTGTTTTCTGATTTATTAAATTGTTTTCTAAAATGTTGTTTTGAAATTTTATGTTTTCTAAAATGTTGCACTTTCTAATGTTTTTCTGCTAATGTCATGTCCTGTGAATTGCTCTTGTGCTTTCTATTTTGTTATTAATGTTGATGTCACTAATACCTCAAATGATTAAACAGTTAATCAGGAAAGTAGTCCCCCAATAATTGACAATGTAAATAACTGTTAGTTGCAGCCCTACAATTAACTTTTCCAAAGACTTGTTGGTTCTGTCCATCATGATCAAAAATTTACTTTTTGTTGATGTGTTTTTTTAGAATGTGCATTTTCTGATTTGTTAACATATTATAAAATATAATTTTTTTAAATGTTGTGTTCTCTAAAATTTTGTTTTGAAATTTCATGTTTTCTCAAAAGTTGCACTTTCCGATTCATTCATGTTTTTTTTGTAACGTGGTCTGTGAATGGTTGTTGTGCTTTCTATTTTGTTAATAATGTCTTTTGCACCTCAGGGCCACCGTAGTAGCTACAAATTATGACAGATCATTACGTAAGACATAAATTCAACAAAGCTTTGTTCCAGAGTTTTAAAAATACCGTCTGTGACAAACATTGCAAACTTTACACAACCAAACCATGAGATTCAAATGCTTGTCTGGTACAGTAGTAACAGGAAATGAGGTAATGAGGGCCTCTCTGGGAGTGCACAGCATGGAGAGCGATGCACTGACCCGTGGCAACCCAGACAGGTCCACTGAACTTTAAAGGTGAATTGGATCAGGGCCCCTGCCCGGCCGCTCAGCCAAAAACCTCCTGATGAGGGCTTAGCGGCGGCAGTGAAAGCAACCTAATGAGTGAGGAGTAATCAACACTATTACCGGGCCTCGCAAGCGCACCCAACCTTCAGCCCAGCAGGCTGTAATGTCGTTTACAGCCAAGGCTGATTCACTGTGAGAGTGACTAATCAGGAGAAAATGAATATTAGTGAATTTAATGGCAGAAGTATAAATCTTTGCCATTTCTAGGCCGAAGGGGGAAAAAAAAGCTTTGATTAATAAGCTGAAGTGGATTTGTTCGCCCGGGTCTCTAACCATCTGGGGCTCTACCTAAACTGATGACCTCACTGCATTTCACTGGCTGCAGTCCATCCTGCAACATGTCCCTGGTAATCAAAGAGCAGTGCCAATACAGAGGCCAAGTCAAGAGCAAAACAAACAAGGTCACGTTGAAGAAAGACTATTTTTGCAGTTAAATATGAAAGGTTGTGAGGCCAGCAAAGTCAAAATAAGAAGATAGGAACAGTGGGTTTTTATCCAAATAACAATAAAGGCAAAAATAACCACTTGATATTGAAATTCTTCAAAACCTGCAGGGATCAGGGGGCAAAAAAAAAAAAGTCTACAAACCCACAGCACTGACATGTTCACGTTTCAGGTTGATATATGATGAACTTGTAAGCAAACAGCTGCTTATTTACACATTAATTTGGAGTTGAGTTTATGTCCACCTGATTAACATAAGTCCAGTATTCTCTCTGTTTTAGCTCTGTTTTTGGTCTCCACCAACTCCTGAGGGAAATATCAGTCTCTTTAGCTGCTAAATGCTCCACGATGTTCACCAGCTAGTCTTTAACTTTGTTGGCTGTTGGTGCTCGGCAGGTGGTGCACATTTGGTTTTTGAGAGGTTGTTTGCAGGAAACGGCTGCTTGCTATGGCTTGAAACCAGGTCGATGAGATCAGTGAGATTGAACCAATCGTGAAACCAAAACAATGAGCTTGAAGAAGCCAAAAAGCTGAGCAGCAGAGTTCTCTGTGGGTTCACAATCCTTTTTTACATTATAGTCATTTGGTTCACTAACTTGCTTCTGGAGCTTTCAGCCAAATATCGCTGCCCATACACCAACGCCTGTTAGCCATAATGAGGTCATGAATTGACAACTGAGCAAGATGCATTCACGGAAGGACACACAATATTGATATAAAATAAATAAAATTAAGCTAGGTATTGAACATTGACTTAGAAATATTTTATCACAGGACAAAATATTTATCGGCACTATAAAGGGACAGTTCATCTCAAAATCAAAAATACATTTTATTTCCTCGTCTCTGTAGCGCTAATTATCAATCTGCTCAAAGTGCTAAACAAAACTCAACCGCAATGTCTCTTTCAAGAAATCATGACCTGGTCACTCAAGTTAATGCACAGACCTTGTTTTGTGCAGTTTCTATATAGGAACTATGGTTGAAATAAATAGTTCCTTCATGAAACTACGAGCAACATAGTCCACAAGGAGGAAAAATATATATTTTGTGGTGAACGGTCCCTTTGACAGCTCTGATTGTAACACATGATTATCAGCTAATTTCCTGTGCTAAAAAGCCCCAAAACTAGTATGCCGAACTCTTAGTTGTTGTAATATTCTTTATATAATTTTTTTACAGCAGGATTGCAAAACTCAAAAAGGGTCCTAACCAAAAGCTGCAGCAGCAGCTGTGAATCCAGCTTCTAGTATGTGCCACATACTGTTTGCAGGCAGGTACTGTCGTCTCCAGGCCTCCTGCACCAAACAGAGTTCAAAAGTTTAAACTCGGGCAGGATCTGTTGTCAGGACACTTTAAGCAATTTACGGACTTATGGAGCCGTAATCCGTTGTGTGTAACTGATTTAATGAACAAAGTAAAAACAGAGGGTTGATCTTCTAATCCCTTAAATACTACAAGCTACTTGAAATACTGGTGTGCTACATTTCTTTCCCCTTGATGTTAATCAGGCCTGTAAATCCGCAGATTTTAAAATTCTGATTTATCGATCTTTCGGAGCAGAATAAAACAAAAGCAAACTGCCAGGAGGAGGATCTGCAATATATCAGGCTGCATACTTTTAGATGGAATCTCTGTTAAGTGGTGTGTGTGTGTGTGTGTGTGTGTGTGTGTGTGTGTGTGTGTGTGTGTGTGTGTGTGTGTGTGTGTGTGTGTGTGTGTGCAGTGTGTGAGTGTGCTGGATTCTCCGGCATGTGAAAGAGATTGGGTTTCATAAGGAGATCTGGTCGTTAATTCGCCTGTTTATCTAGACGCAGAGCTCTGGACTAAATTTGAGTGCACTACATGATTCTCTTAGACACGTTTTATCTCTGCCGACTTCTCCGTCCACCTCCTTCTTTTCACCCCCCCTCCACACACCCCAACACACACTTGTCCTCGTGTGCCAAATACCTTCCAGTCAAAAAACACCCATTTCTGCTGGGTTATCAGTCTTATGCATCATCACTCCCTGATTCTCACGTTAGCCGAGCTGAAGGTAATCCATGCTGATCTGTAGCATTCACCGCCGCTGCCCCCCTACTAAAAGTTTCACAGGTGCTTTTGAAAGCAGTTTGTAATATTTGCTTCGGCAAAACAAGACATCACTTTGATTCAAGGCATCACTTTGATTCAAGGCATCACTTTGAATCAGGAGGAAGCGTTGATGCTCTGCAGCTGCTGCAGACGCAACGGACCGAGAAGAGCCGTGCCAGGTCTGGTTTCAAACCGCACTGATGGTTTATGTTGGCCCCCGATCAGGATCCAGAGTTCCCCTCAGAAACTTTTATTGTGACTTCTCCCTCGCTGAGCACTTATACGTATTTGAATAAAAGTGCTACAACCTGGATAACATTTATCTGGCAAATATTTGATGCCATTACAAGTTTGTTTGTGTTTGTATTTTATAAGCAAGAGCTTCACTCCAGTCAGACGCTTAAACTTTTAGTTATTTACAAGCTCATGGTGCCACCTAGTGGTAGTACACAATAGTTTGATTACACTTTTACCAGGATGGTGTGTTATTTATATACATTATTTGGATATACTATACGGCCAAAAGTATAAGGACAGGTACTTCTGTGTGCATTTGGTGCGGGTTCATTTATTGTGATTGTGGGTACTACTGCAAACAGTTATGTTATTTAGACAATAGTGTGCAGTTTAGTGGGCAGTTTATAGAAGGCTTTTTCCTATTTCAACATGAGAATGCTCCAGCGCACAAAGTGAGGTCTATAGAGATATGGCTCACCCAGGTAGAGCTGAGGGTGTTATAGCAGCAGAAAAATGCCAATAGTTTTAGAATGACATGTTCAACAATTATAGATTGGTGTAATTTGTGGGTGTCCGCATACTTTTGGCCATGTAGTGCACATCACAGTTCTGGAGATTATGTTGGAACTCTATAGTCTAAATGTACCAATCTCCGCAGGAAGATACAAAGCAAACATCAGCACATTGTTTGAACACATCCTAGTAATAACATGCTGCTCTGCAAACACATAAGTTGATTATTCAAAATTAAAATCGTACACGTTACAATTGTTACTACATTCACAGATCCCCTACAAATACCTTAATTTCTCAGTTTGATTTCCTACCTTACAGGCAGTCATTGGTCTATCACAGTGAACATTTTGTTGATTTTTCCTCTTTTAAATAAATTTGCATTGCAATGCAGCTGAAAGCAGTAACTGTATTGAAAAAAGCAATTGCACAATGCTCGAATGTGACATATTTCAGAGTGCATCCGAACTTTTCAATACGAATCACACATCATCCTTTTCACAACATCGAAATTTGTACACAATTTTTCTCCAGGCTTAGATTTCCATAGCCAACTGTCATTGGCATCTGACTGTCTGAGCATCATTAAATGCACCATAAAAGGGTTTTTAAAACAGTTGGCAAAAAAGGCATAAAATGTGTTTTTGTGATACCTGCAGTGGGTCAATCACACGTCCAGTTTCAACGGCTGTACATTAAAGATATTAATGTGGTTTAAAGAAAAAATGGTTTGTAAGTTGCAAGTAAAAAGTAATTCATGAAAAAATTGGTCTGAATTTGGTTGAAAATAACATTTTTAGATGCCAAGGCCACATTTAAGTCTTTTATCAACAGCATTTCAATATTGACTGCTCCACACAATAACGTGTGGTCATTGAATTACTGTTGATGGTTATATGTAACATAGACTTGTATCCATTTTTAACCTACATGTACAGACTTTTTCTAGCCTGAAAACCAATAAATAAATGCCGATTGGGTTTCCCCCCTCCAAACAGGCGCTTGGTCTTACAGTGCACGTTTCCTTTCAGTGCAGTTTTGCAGCTCCAGTCCCACGCTCTCTAGTCTCTCAGTTACCTCCTCTGGTTACTGTATGATGTCGACGTCATCGTAGTCGTCCTCAGATGGAGAGTCTTGGTCGGGGCTAACAGGAGAGTAGATTGGGCCGTTGTCTTCGTCGCCTAATGAACAGACAACAACAGAGATCAGCAAATGTTACAGATCTCATTTTTAGACAAGCGTTATATCTCTTTGGTGACATTTACTCGAATTCTGCAGGTTCGTCATTTGCCCGAGGTTAAGTTGATCATTGCTGCAGACGAGCCTTGAAGGGTCAAAGGCATCGTTGACGACAGGTGACTGGGCCAGTCCTGGTTCTGTCATTTGTGAGAGCACAGGGGATAAATCTTCCATCTTATAACATCCGTCTTGTGAAAGCTTTATTACAGTTTCCGGTTGGCTTTCGTCTTTCATATCCTCCCACCTCTTAGTCATGGGTGTGCTTTTCTTGAATCTAATCTGCAAACACCCACAGATTAAGTTTAGGGAGCGACTGAACAAATAGATTAATACTATATTAAAAAAGCTAAATTAGTAAATACAAAATTACTACTAGTAGTAATTTAAATGTTAATGTCCTTTTCTGCCAAGAGTTACAACAGAGGACTGATACCACTCACATGTCTGTATGACACACATGGAGCAACAGTTAGCAGCCAGTTAGCTCATCTTAGCATTTAGAGTTGCGTTTAGTAATATATATGTAAACAGGGGGAACAGCTGGGCTGGCTTGTCTATAGTTAAAAAAATACACTTGCTGGCTGTAGCTTCATATTTAGCCTGCAGACATGACAGTGGTTGGATCTTCTCATCTCACTTTCAGCAGCGGTAAGCCTGGAACTATTCCTTCAATATTATAAAATAAACTGCTGCCAATACACACATTGGACGTGGAATTGTGACATTTATAGCAAACATAACAAAGGTGTGAATATTCTAGCCACTGTCTGTCATTAAGTAAAGAGCTAAACTAACTAAAAAATATTGTGTACAGTCCCTTAGTTAATTTTAATGGTAACTTAGTTGAAACAAGCATGAATCTGACTGACCCGGAGCGACGATGACATAGCCGTTGTTTGTGTTTTCGTAGTTTTCCCCAGAGGAAGTACTGGAGGTATCGAATGAGTCCACTGAGATCTTTGACACTCTTGCATATTGAGCCTCTTCGGGGCCGCCATTGCAGCCTGAAAAGACTCCCATCACCTCCTCTGTGGGTTCAGGAGCTGGAAAATGAGAGATAGAATATAACTTTAATAATAATAATAAAAATAATAAAAAGGTGTTTGAGCGTATTGGTGTCCATAAGTAGAAAATAGGTATATTGGAACGGGCTAAAAGTTTATGTTGCACTTTTGGAATTAAATCTTTTCAATTTGTGGGGGTTGAAACTTGGAACAGCTCCCCAGATAATATGAGATAATGTGAGGACAACTTTTGAAAACTGGTGTAAATAGTTTTTATTTGAAGAAAGATGGATTGATGTACTTAACATTTTAATAAAAATGTACATGTTGTAAATGAGCACTACTGTATTTGATATAGTTAAATCTTTGTGTCAAAATTAATTTGTGACTTTTTTTTCTTCATGTGTGTGTTTTAGTCATTATTTGGTGTGTGTTATAAAAACCAAGACAAACCAAAATAACTCAAAATATAACCCTGATATCCTGTTAAATAAAAGGTTCAATTTAACTAAAATCAGAATAAGAAATTATTTATTTATCCTCAGGGGAAAATGTATATATAAGCATAAAGAAATATCTAAATGTTAAATGTAGAGTATGTACATAATTCCTAAAAATAAAAAAACACCCTAATAATGTGTTGAGAAAGTCCCAGCCATTATTAAAACTCCCCCTCTGTGTCTAAATGTTTGATGATTACATGTCACTGTTTGTACTTGAGATCTGCAAATTGTAACTTTGTTTCTGTGGAAACCTAACGATGACTCACCTTCCTCGCAGAGGCTGTCGAGACCAGAGGGCCTCACCAAAGGGTTCACGTCTGCTCTGTACCTCTGAGAATCTGGATAACAAATTATGTACACGTTTTAATCACAAGCAATCCTGCAAACATTCGGTGCAAACAGCATTGATCTTCAAAAGACAGCAGCTTCAACCGCAAAATGCAGCCACACAGCGAGGGGAACATCTTAACAGAGTCAAAGACAGAGAAACACACAGGGATGAATACAAAGGTGAATAAAAGAAAGTAGCTCACTCCGAAAGGTTGATAAAGGGTAAGACGGCTCATTGCTTGGCTCATACTGCTCATAGTCTGTATCTATGGACGTGCTGTCAACGCTACTAAGCTGGGTCCAAAGATACCTGGGATTGGAGGGGGCTTTTTGAGACAAACACAAAAAAAAATTAAACGACTTGGTGAGATGCCTCTATGCTTTGTAAACGCTGCACAATTCTGCAACTTTCTAGCCAAGATGCATCTAAATAAATACATATATATGTAAGGTATAAAGAAAGAAAAGTCTTAGTTCTGTTAGTATCCAAGGTATTTAATCCTGCTCACACATTCAGTCATTTAAATAATCCTATTCTTGGAAATGTTCAGACACTGACCTTCTGTCTGCAGGGGGTTGGAAGTGACCTTGACGAGGTCGACGGCGCCTTGGTAGTTGTTGTGATGATGTTCGGGGTCCGGTCGTGGGCTGCTGCCAGTCTGCTGAATTAAGAACGCTGTGGACACAGTAACCAAGGATGAAGATAATTATTGGCTTATTTTACTTTTGCTGTGTGTAACTGTCTGGAGCGGCTACTGTCTAATAGAGGGTTTGTTTTTATCAGTTATCAGTTTACGAAAGAGATGGGATTAAATTAGAAATGCTGTGCTTTTGGAATACTGGAATACGTCTGTTGTCTGTTGTCTGCTGTTGTCAGACATGTTTGAAGACATAAAAATACTCATCTTTGAATGACAATTTGTGTCTGATGTGTTTGTTTCACAGAAAATCCAATTATTTTGTATAAGAATTCCTAAAACACATCTTAGTTTCCAGACTATCTGCTATAATTCTTTATAAAAAGAACAAACATTTAAGATTTTTTTTTCTAAAAATGTTAAGAAATTCTAAATTGGATTTAAAAAAGAAAAACTCTTCTCTACCACACTGATGAAGGAATTTAAGGCAAAAATGTCTGTCCAATGAACATTATCAGGAGAAAAGTTGCGTGACCTGTTTGTGATTTACTTTTATCTTATGAAGAGCACAAGGTATCTGGAACTGAGGCCACATCATAATCAAGACCAGAATATGATTTCACTGATTTAGTCCACAGCTTATCCTTAGAGTCTATGATTGATCGAGATCATGTGTAAAGGAACTAAATTCACAACTGTGTAGTGAGACTGTAGCTCAGACTGAAGGGAGGAGAACCAACCGTGTCGTCTTCTGTAATGGCAGCAGAGCACCGAGTTGGTGATGAGAACCACAAGAAGAAGAAGAGCCAGAGCGATGGTGCTGGTGAGCAGCACCTTCACTGTGTCGAAGCCTCCAGCCCCATCGACTGAGGTCGCTCCTTTTGGGACGGACACTAAAAAAAAAAAATACACATCATTCTCGTTCTTTCTGGTATTTTATTCAAGAGTCACATGGTTGGTTATAAGTGTTTGTGTGAACGGCCCTCTGAGACATATCCCGTTGTCCTACTTACCCTCTTAAATACGTGAAAGAATATTTGAAGTAAAATGTATAAACATGATATCTGTCTATTTTAAATTAGATTAAAAAGATTAAATATTCACCATCCGTCCAACTGGTCAATATAGTTGCATTAGTTGTGGTGGATGTGATGGCTTCAGGAAACCCGAGGGAACCTGCGGGACAACAATACAATATTTTAAAGTTAAACACAATCTGGATGTGAGCTGACAAATTAAGAGAAGAAATTATTTACCTGTTTTATCTACTTCCGCAGAATGATCCCAACATGAATTACATCTTGGTTCTATAAGAGTTATATGATTCTGTAACTACTGAACAGCACGCCAGAGAATAGGAATAAAATATTGTACTATAAAGATTTTCTTAATAGTACAATATTATTGTAAGCTTACTTAACGTGGAAGAAACTGTTCTCTAATATCTGACCGTGACTCTAGTCTATAAAACTTAAAAGAGAGGAGAATAAGGGGTTTAAAATAAAAGGCCTTTCATTATAGCAAAATGAAACCTTTAAATAATTATTTTGAATTTTACACCATGACTTTGTTAATCTTGTTATATAGCTTTGATGAAAACATAATTTAAAAGGTAGTGTAAATCACCATCTATTTATTGATTGACAAAAACAGTCAATTAATGAAATGAGAATATCATTTCATAAAAGAGCTAAAAGAAAATGCTGTGAACAAAAGGAAATGATCTGCTAATGATTCTTTTTTTGTACATTTTATATAAGTAAAAAAATTACATTATGATAAATTTAGCATTTTAGCCAAACCTGGCAATTTCATATCTGCCGTTCCCTGTGTTTTACTGTGTCCAAGCCAAGACATCAGGTCTTGCTGCCTACTACAAAGCCAATTCAACTAGACTGTATTACTGTTAATGTTGGAGAAACACACTTCATGAACAAGCACTGTGTCACTCACCATTACAGATGACCCCGGATGCCTTTGAAGATATGCACAGGTGCGTTGAGTTGACAAACTCCTTGCACTGCCACAGACTCTGCGCGTCTCGATCGCATAGATAGAACCACTGTGCCCCGTCGTTGAGGGTGAGAAAGGGAATAAACTGGGAGAATTGCTGCGGCCTGGAACCGCACCGCAGCATGGAGCACACCATGGAGGCAATGTTCTTGTTCCAGCAGTTATCACACACAGTACCCCAGCTGCCGTTACGGTGGACCTCCACTTTACCAGAGCAGCGGTCCAGACCACCAGTCAGTCTGACTGCTCTCATCTCTGCAGAGACACAGAAACTATTAGAGGATAATAAATACAGTTTGATATTTTCTGCAGTAGATCAATGTTGAGAGGATGATCCCCAAGTGGGCAGTTTTGGATTCCGCCATTGAGGACACTGAGGTTATGTCATTGATAGTTTTTCTTTGGGGATTTTATCAACATGAGGCTTGTTTCCATTTTACATGCGATACCTACACAAGTTGGGTATTTTGTAGTACAGCAAATTTGACTGTACTGTATTTGACTGTATTATAAAATGCAGTGTCGGTCTGTCCGTCCAACACTTTGTTCCAGATTGGAATATTTCAAACAAACAATTAAATAGTTTGCAATAAAAATTTGTACATACATTCATGTTCCCCAGAGGATGAATCCCCCTGGCTTTGGTGATCCTTTACATTTTCCTCTTGACACACCATCAGGTCCACATTTCTTTGAACTTATACACATCCCCCATTGAATGATTATTCACTTTGGTGATCCCTTAACTTTTGATCTATTTATTCAATTATCATAATGCTTAGCAATAAATACCATATTATATACTTGGAATTATATCATACAATTTAAATACTTTTGGTTATGACCAAATACCTGCAAAATGAGTTCGCATCAGCCTCACGTGTACTTTGTGGTCAGTGCTAATTATCAAATAGCTAATAAAATAAAATGCCATAAAAAGAAAGAAAGGTTCCCGTCCAATGTCCACCTACTATCTTGATCTGGAGCGTTCAACCACTCCAGAAAGCTAGTAACTTTCTCATTCGATTTTTTACTCTTCATCTTTCCAATCAGTCATTTTTCTGTAGGCCAATGTGTGAGTAAGATTTTTAAAGTGGACCTGAGCATACGACCCCAGCGTCCTCTTTGTGTCCGCAGTCGGGCTCGTCCTGTGCGGCCGGACAGGCCCACAGGTTCTCCTCTCTGCCGGTACAGTTCAGCTCGTCCAGGTGGACCGGTCCTCTTCCCGGGGGGAAGGAGCCGCCCTGTCCCGTCACACGTAGGGCGTAACCGCAGCCAAGCTGGGCGCACACCACGTGGGCGTCCCGCAGGTCCCACTGGTCGTCGCACACGGTGCCCCACTTCCCGTCTCTCCACAGCTCCACCCGCCCGGCACAGCGGTCTGACCCTCCTGACAGCCGCACAGCCTGTTGGCCTGAGGACGACAACATCATGCTTTCAACTTCTGGCATTGTTTATGAAGAAGTGCAGCCTGGGAAATAGTTTTATGGCATTTCATTCGACAAGGTTTTACAGCAATTGAACAAAAGAACAGAAACGTAATCATGATCCTTGCAAATAGGTAAATGTGTCCATCTTTTATCAGCACATATCAAAGGGCCATTAGTGAAACAAGACAAGACACAAGAGGAGAGGACTTTCAAACTAAAACAGGAAACAAGCTATAACAAAAAAAAGGGTAAAATAAAATGTAAAAAATAAAATCAAGATTTCTTTTGATCACAATCCTATGATATATTAAATCAAAAATATATATAAAAAAACCTTACCACAAACAGCCTCAGCAATCACAGTGCAGTTAACTCCCATACTCTGTGAACAGTTCTGCAAACGACCATCTCGGTACAAACAGTCGTGAAAGCAGATGGCATTGGGAGGTGAGTTGGTTTTATTCACATGATAGACCCTGCCGCAGTCGAGATCCTGACACATCTGTTCAACCAGCACATCTGTAGAGTCTGCTGGCAATGCCACCATATCACTGCTCCTGTTTCCATGCACCCTTAGCGTGAAGCTGCATTTACCAGCGAGTTTGTGAATGTAAGGGTCACCTGAGGACACATAGCAACAGAAACACAAAATGACTTACTTGGTTTCCCAAAAGTCGTTTGTTTCCAGTTAAACTCAAAAGTATCAATTCTTGTTCTCTTATTCTTGTCCATATCTCAGTACTTTCAGACTTCCATCCCCTGTTTGTCTTTTACAGAAGTAAATCTTTAATGATGTCTCACAAGTATGTAGTTTTGTTTCTTTAAAAGCTCAGTTATTACTCGTTTGAGGAGCGGCTGTGGCGTAGTGGAGAGCAAGGTAGTTCTCCAATCAGAGTATCGGTGGTTCGATACCCGGCTTCAGCAGTCGATGTGTCCTTGGGCAAGACACTTAACCCCAAGTTGCTCCCGAAGGCTTGCCATCGGTGTGGACTGGATGTTGCATGAATGTTAGTTAGAGTCTGATGGTGGCACCTTGCATGGTAGCCTGTCATCAGTGTGTGAATGGGTGAATGATATGTAATATACTACTGATCGTAAGTCGCTTTGGATAAAAGCGTCTGCTAAATGACTGTAATGTAATGTAATGTACTTGACCAAATGACAAATATTTCAAGTTTAAGCACGTGGATCACAGCTGTGTGGGTGAAATGAGATCACACCCTGAGCCCACCACGATCTCATTCTCTACGTTCTAATTTTTATAATTAGTTTAAACCTCCGCGGATGTTATTTGTTACTGGGAAAAAGGGTTTTCCAAATGAAAATTATACACTTTTAAAGTCTAATCAAAGAAAATATATGACTAGATCTTTAGCTTTACCTAAAGAAGCTGAAGTACTTCCTTTGAAACACATTGCTTACTCTACAATACTGTTACCAGGGTTTTTTGAATATAAAATAACCCATGCTCCAGGTAGCAGCGTGTTTCATTATCCATGTAAAATGTATTATGTTGATTGCTTATGTAGATAAATAATGACATTAGATAGTGAAAAAGAAGACATTACAAATGTCTACCATTTCCTTTAGTGACAATAATGAAACATCTAAATCTACTATTATCTATTCACACATTGAAAATGTAATAATAATGTTTATGTGCCTTTGGGAAATTAGTTTTTTATTTATTTACATAATGGTATACGGTTGTAATGAGTGACTAAACCTTGCTATTTCAAACATACTCCTTAACACTTTCAGCATTCATATGGCAACAAGTTGTGAGTGAGATTTTTAAATGTGAATCTTAATTGTAATATATCAACGATATTTTATAGTATTTTCTGGTGGCTTAAAACAGGCCTCAAACACAATGTCACTGGTTTGTTTCTTGCCAATAACCTAGCTTCCCCCTTCTCCCTCCCCCACACATTTCCTGTTTGTATCTCTACTGTACTATACAATATGAAAATGAAAATGACCAACAATTTACTGTAATATTTAAATCTACAACGTTTCTAAAAAAAAATGGCGTAGTCTGAGCAGGTGGCTTACAGGCTAACGTTGCTAATGGTGCAAGCCAGGCCAAAGTGCTGGCAGAGGTAACGGAGGTTTACTTGAGGGAGAACCGGAGGGGTGGCTGCTATGCTTCTGCGACTACGCCGTCGGTTGGGACCGGTTTGGACGGCTTTGTCACTAGTTTATCATTAGTAACCGCCTGAATGAGACCAGTGCAAGGAAGCCGCCCTGAGCTGACCAGCGGGGTACTGCTGGCATGCCTAACACGTGCTTAAAGCACGCGCTGCCTGCCCGGCTACATCAACAAATAACTCTTAATTACCACGCGTACCAAGGCTACTTCATGTATGTCTTATAGCAAATTGTTGTTTGCTATTATATTCATGCTCTTGATGATTCCAGAACCTAATTGTATTACTACCATTGGATTATTTATTTGGCAAATAATATTTTCTTGACTCTGAATGTAAAGTGCATTGGACTGACGTGTTTTTCTAGAACAAAAAAGTGAGGGTGCAGTTGAGCACAAAGCAGCACAGAAACTACCAGCAGCTACTTTCAGCACCTTCAGAGCAAACCAGAGATGTCTGCGTGGGAGAATGCTTTGCTATCCCCCAGTTTGATTTGCACCTGCAAAATTCAATGAGAAGATGTGTTTCACAAGCAGGTCACCCCACATCCTGTGACAATACGAGCAAGAATATACATACGTTTTCTGCATGAAGTGTTTATTCTGGTTCTGGACAAAAAGTAGTGCAAACAATTATTTTATAACTGTGTGTTTGTTTGTTTGTTTGTTTGTTTGTTTGTTTGTTTGTTTGTTTGCGTGAGAGAGACAGAGGGCAAGAAAAAGATTGTCATCCTCAATCATATTTTTACACTGCAAAAATGTAGCTTACTGTTAAATTCCTTTTGTATTATCCCTCTTGTATTATTTCCCTCTGCTGTCATCTGGACATCAGTAGGGTCTGTTTGAGTGGATTGGTTTTGCAAAGCTGAAATAAGGATATGAAAAGACTCATTAAGTTTCACTGTTAGTATCAATGTGAGCTCCTCGCAAACACACCACATGTGTCTACCACAGGACTTTTGATAAATAACCGCTTGACCAAAGTGTCTGACTTTTGTGTTTCAGCAAGAAGATGGAGTGAAATATGAGCCGATACCAGACCACCAATAATTTTTCTGAGGTGTGTGATCTTCCACATTTATCTTCTTCTTATATTATCAAAAATAAGTCTATGTTTTCCACTACGGGTGACTGAATCTTAAGCACTAACAGGGTAAAAGGATTCGAAGGTTTATTTGTCTCACACATGCCAAGCCCTGCCACTAAAATACCACATTCAGTTATCCATCACCTGCATGCAGCTGAAAACCTTTAACCAATTAGATCATTCAGAAATCAGAGCTATAACACATTATAAAAAGATACAGGTTTGTTCTTGGTTGTGCACATCAATAGATGAGTTAAAGGACAGAAAGTGCAATATACTGTATTAAGTGGACAGTATCTTCAGTTAAAGTCATTGTGTCTTATACTGTATAAACACATTGCATTTGTGCTTATCTTTTTAATTTACAGTGTGCTACAAATGAAAATGCCAAAGGCTCTGGATACTAGTGTTTTATATTTAGCACATCAGTGTGCAGTTGGCATGTCAAAATAACTATTTGTTTGGTGTTTGTGTGTTAAGTTGTGATGAAAAGATAAACATTTTCAAAGAGTTTAAATAGTTTTTAATGAAGCTTTTGCTTTTGAAAGACATGCAAGATGGGGTTTTTGTGTATGTCTGTTTTTGTGTCAAGAGTTCCGACAAGGAGGGCCCTATTCTCAGAAATTGGGTTTGAGCAATTTCCACATATGGAATGGACTAAATCAATAGAGAAATATGAGAAGAACTCTATTTTTCTGTTTTCATCTTTTTGATAATTTTTAGCTTCCACACCATCTCTTATTTTACTTCAAACCATTTTCGAAGGCATTTGTAAATTTCAAACCTACAAAAAAATAAATGAGCGCAAATATAATTGGACCAAAGATAAATACAGAATCTAATGCTATTCTTCTGAAATACACAAAATAAGATAAAGCCAACTTCACAATACTTTTGTTTTTGTCTGTGTAGATAGCAGTGTGTTTCTTTTGACCATGTTAAATGTATAGTGAAACTTACTTTTTTGAAATGATACAAATTAGCAAAAAAAAAAAAAAGACAATGTCATGTTCTACATTTTTCCATCACTGACAAGAATAATTACACATATTTCAGGTGTTTAGGATTCCCATTTAAAATGTAACATAGTTTATGTGGTGCTGTTGTTAAACCATTTGAGAAACAAAACATTAAATATAAATGCAACTTTATGGAGCCAAAATAAATCTATTATTGTCTTGGTTACAGCTGGTTTCACTCCATACCTCAGAGCAGAACTAACAGTTTGTGAATAATTTATACATATCAAGTTAATAAATGTATAAAACTGTATACAATACCTTGACACAGCCAGATCAGTTGCACAATTAAAACCAGCTTCATGTTGTAGGCAGTGAGGGGTAACCGCTTCTATTGTCTCTTTTCTGCTGAGCCTGTTGGCACTAAGAGTGACTTTCTCCCTTGTTCCCCTTGTATTTGAAAGATAGAACTTCCCATTTACCGCAGTGCATCATGACAGGAAGTGAAGACTGTGGCCGTGTCACTGATACTTTAATCATCAGAACTCAACCACATTCATGATGCTGAAGCCTATTACATCAGAAGCAAATTGTGCAGATAATTTACCTTGTGCTGTCTTTGATATGGATTTTACATTTAGACTTAGTGTTGTGCTATCATGGGCTCTTGGGCAAGGTTTGGAAATAAAAATATGTATACTAACTAAAGGTCTAAAAGATTCATGAATTCAAGTCATATGCTATATAATGTATGCTCCTAGGCATTACAGAGCAGAGGGCATTATTTAATTATAATTCTATTAGAATTACATATAGTGCAATCATGTTTTTGTGAGGTATGAATCATATTACATGAAAGGAGTTGATTCCATTAATGGTAAATATTTTATGGTATGCTTGATTATAATAATTAAGTCAATAATGTAATCATCATAATATGTGATGTCATGTTAACAGTCATATAATTATATTACAGTAAGGATATGTAAGGAAAATAGTTTGACTGAGCTACAAAAGGTCTCATATAACCTACATAATGCCTGGCATTGTACATATTGTATATATTTTTGCATTTGCACGTTATTTGTACCTTATTGTTATTTTCGACTTTTAATATTTGCACTCTTTTTATTAGCACTCTTCCAACTTTGTATTGCAACTCCTGGACAGCAATTTCCCTCAGCATGAATGAAGTTGAATCTTATTTTATAAGCCTGGTGACTTGAAACTGCATTTCACCAGAGGGGGGCGACAAATCTGTGGTGGTGCACGTTTTAGCAAAAATGTTCCGTATTGTTTTTACAGAAAAACTGATAAGGCTGTTAACAGTTGGGTTCATAATTGTTATATAACAATATAAATGATAAAACATAAAAGACTGTATTCACTGTAGGATATTCTCCAAGTAGGTAAAGCAATGAGATAGAAAGATTGATGACTACTCAGAGGTTATTTAATTTTCTTTCAAATGACATCACATTGACCTTTAGGCACAATGAAAAGACATTAATACTGCATTATGACCACAGTATTTATTTATATATATCTGCATTAATATATTTGCATATAAATGCAAATATTTAAATAAAATCAATTTTGCATATATTTATGCAGAGGAGATGTAAGGCGTATATAGTCTGTGTTATCGCTTTTGTTGTAAAGGCTGTCTAACTGATGAGAGCAGCTCTGTAGCGACTTCCCTAACTGACAGCTCTGACAGCGGCCTGCTTTGTTTACATACTGGTCCGGGAGCACGCGCTCAACTCAACTCGCTCTGCTATTGGCTGTGCTGTTCTGTAGCTCCGCCCATCAGAGCCGACCGGAAGATACAACTGACAGAAACAAAAAGAAAAGTACGTAAGTGAATGTAAGATGTTATTTCTGATTTACTTTGCCATACCATTTAAGACTAAATGATACTAAAAACAAACACCTGACTTGGTAAGGAGCAGTCGGCTTTAAAAAAGGCTGGTTTCTCTATTTAGTTGCTGGTCTAGTTAGCGTTACAGTTTAAGAACAATCTCCATTCAAAGCGTTAAGGCTGTCGAAACTAAAGCAAAGAGACGGTAAAAGAAAACAATGGAAACACACTTTAGTTAGAGCCATTCGCCTATAAACTCAATGTTGCTCTGTTTTAAGCTCCGGTTGAATGGTTTAGGGTTGGGAGTATTTATACACATGCGCAATGTGTCGCAAAGGCTCATTTGTTGGCGCCAGCGCCAACTGGAAATAAGTTTAATTTGAGCTGGAGCTGAGGAGGGTAAGCTGCAAACAGTAGAGCTAGCTAGTCTCCTTAGCTTCGTAGGTTACCTTTACAGGTCTGAATCATTCCCGAGTAGTTTGTGAGCCGGTGTGTGATCGTATGCCTCAGTCAAAGCAGCAGCAGTGTGTTTGTTATTTTGCTGGTATGTTTGTTACGTCGGTCGTTGTCGAGCTTGTAGTCCGACTGGTTGTTCATAGCAAGCTAGCTTCAGAGATAGCTAACATTATCCTGGTGTTGTCTATATTAGACTGCATTAGGAACTGAGTCCTTTGCAGCCTGTTCGTTGTTTTGCCGATAAAGTCGCATGATGATGCATATGAATCTCGATTAAACTACCTGTTCATTGCACAGAAATTATAATGAAACCATAACGGATGAATTGTTTAAAAATATATGATATCCTGATCTTCGGTTAGAATTGAATTCATATCATTTATTAGTGGCACTTTGTACAAGATGACTTCCGTGGGCCTTTGTGTTGATGTTGCACCAAGAGGGCAGCTTTAGCTTTTTTGGGGGGGGCTTTTGCTGCATCTCTCTTTGTGCTGTTATTGGTCGTTTTATCTCGTGCAACTGCAGAGTCTCGAGGCCAGAAATACCCCTAGAGTTGATATAAAGTGTCTTAGATTGAAGCTTTTAGCAGCAGCGGTTTTTTTCGCGGGGTGGGGGCTGCTGAGCGTTTTCATTTTACGCGCTCATTAATAATATTGGCGCGTATGATGTGGTCTAATTCCTGTGTGTTTTCACCGGGCGTGGTTTTGAAGTATGTTGTGTGCAAGATAGCTGCAGCTGGTTGTTGTTGTTGTTCCATCTGAGGGCTAACTTCCTGGTAATGTTGTTAGAAAACACTAACTTAGTTTCTCTAAATGATTCCTTTTTCCCCCCTTTTTTTTTTACAGACAGCAGCTGCCACCACCATGTCTAGACGAAGGTAATGACCCATTCATCTTGCTCTATTAATTATTATTTGGATCTTGATCGGTAGCTGGTCGGTTGTGAAATCTCCAGCTCCATGTTGAGTTCAGTTTGTCTTTGCAGCGTTCGCCTGCAGAAAAGATCAGAAAATTCTCCTAGGCAGAGAGGCAAAGTAACTAAGGTAAGGAACCGCTCATTTAAGAGCAAACAGCACAGCTTTAATTAGTGATTATATAGAAAATCATATTCCAAGAGGTCTGAGATACAACTTTTTATTTTTCAGCAGAGCAACAGAAAAAAGATCCAGCCCCTATCAAAGCTACAGTGTGAGAAGGTATGTCCCTTTTTTAATTAATTAATTTAATTAGATTAGATTCATATTTATTGTCATTGCACAGGTACTCAGGGTTATAAATACACTTAGATATATACAGTTTTAACAGTGTGTATGAATACGCTAAGGTATACAGTAGGAACCTATTAAGAATTGCAGGTATTAGTATAAAATCTATATTGCGAGAGTATAATAACAAGTAGTACTGAACAGTAGAGAATAAACAGCTGGAGGTAATATATAAGTACTATTTTCACGCTATGGATCCAATATGTACAATAAGACAGTGGTTTGACTATGAATACAGTATAGACAGTGGTATTATCTATGGGCATGTGAGAGTGCATATAGTGCAGGTAGTAAGTGTATTTGGGGTAAATTTTGTACAAGTAAAGCCAAATCCGTTCAAGGGCACAAAATATATGACTAAATAAACCTGTGCACTGTGTTCTTAAAATCAAATTGAAGTGCAAAGAGTACCATCAAAATTAACAAAAAAAACCAGTTATGGAATATTTTCAAAGAACTGCATGACAGACGCAGAGTTCACCAAGAAGCGAAACAAAAAAACAAGTCCCTATCCTGTGCTGTCCATAGCTCTTTGTTTATACATGTGATGTTGCATTCAGTTTCCCTCTCCGTTTCAGAACCAGCTGGTACTTGAAGGTGTCGCCAAGCATCCCGTTCTCATCGAGACTGTGGAGAAGGGAGTCGGGGGCGACTGTGATGCAGTTCCCCCTTCCACAGATTCTTTAGTGCGGCCGTCGCCTCTGCCTCATCTTGGGTGATTATCATTCATTATTCAGCCGTGGTTCGACTCGCAGTTATCTCTTACAGATGTCCTCTCCCTGACAGTTTGATATAGTCATCCAAAACCCAAATATATACAAATTACTTTATTGTAAGATAAAAACAAAGCACCAGAATTCTCATATTTAAGAAACTGGATCAATTAAATGTTTTTTTTACTAAACATGATCAAAATAGTTGCTGATTTATTTTCATATGACTGATTGTTGCGGCTCTTTTTGTGTGTGTGTTACAGATGGGGATCTCCTGAAGATGTGTGGTTGAAGATGGTCGGCAGGGAGCAGAATTACAGACACAGCAAGAGCTTCATGCAGAAACACCCCACGATACAACCCAGAATGAGATCAATACTCCTCGACTGGTTAATTGAGGTGCGTCTTCAACTGCATCTCAGATTTATGTCGCCTACGTGCTTCATCTGAAAGTCTTTAAACGAACGCATACGCTCCCTAAATACTTGTTACAGTGAAAGATTTAGCTTAGCTTTTCTCATTTCTGGGTATTGTCCATGACAGTACAACTTTGTGTGTTTAGGGTTGCAATGTTGTAAAAGCATAAATAGCAATTTACAAAACTCTAACCAAGTGAGTCATTTCCTGTTTGACCTATATTTACCAACATGTTTAAGGTATTTGGCACAAGCCTCGTCTATTATTATAACATTATACATCCCTCATCAGAAAAGATTCACCAACATTTTTAATTGTTTTCCGTTGGCTGCACCAGGTGAGCGAGGCCTACACTCTCCACCGGCAGACGTTCTACCTGGCGCAGGACTACTTTGACCGCTTCATGCTGACGCAGGACAACATTGAAAAGAGCATGTTGCAGCTCATTGGGATAACATGTCTCTTTATAGCATCAAAGATGGAGGTAAGGAACGATGGCGGATCAGGTTTCATTTGCATGATCCTTCAAACTAAATTAAACCGTGCAGCACTGTGAGAAGAACCCCAAGGTCAGACAAAAATGTGGGAAGTCAATTTGTTTGGTGCAAAACACCAAGAAGCCAGTCAAGAAGCCATTGTTTTTAATGGGGTGGCTAACAGGCTCATTGATCCTGGGGTATTTAATTAGTAAGGAGGCAGTGCACACACACACACACACACACACACACACACACACACACACACACACACACACACACACACACACACACACACACACACACACACACACACACACACACTTCTAATATGACTGCGTTATGTTGTTACCTTGTAGGAAGCCTGTCCTCCAAAGCTCTCACAGATGGCCTATGTGACTGCAGGGACCTACTTTGAAGAGGAGATCCTTCAGATGGAGTTAATCATTTTGAAGGTAATACTATTAGAAGTATGTCCACGTTTTGTCTCTTATTCTTCTTTAATAATCTGCTTTGATTTTATGCATAATTCTAATAACTGTGTGCATGTTACACAGGCGTTGAGTTGGAACCTTTGTCCGGAAACCGCCGTCTCCTGGCTGAAGCTTTACTTCCAGGTGGGGTCGATGAACGCTGACTCTGACCTGCTGAAGCCGCAGTTTCCACAGGATGCTTACGTACAAATGACACGGGTAAGTGAATTCACGTTACAGAAGCACGAATACTTTCACAAACCTCCGTCTCTGAATGACTTAAATATTTTCTGTCAAGGCTGTGCTATTGGGTTTCACCTTGTTATGTAAGAACATGCTACCATGACCTCAGTTGTATCCTATCAGGGCTTTCTCTCATCTTTTCTGTATCCACTCTTTCCTTTTTCCAGCTGTTAGACCTGTGTATCCTCAACATAAACTCTCTGGACTTTGAGTATAGAGTGTTGGCTGCCTCCGTCCTGGGCCATTTCATTCAGCAGGAAACGGCCGAGAAAGTTTCAGGTAAGACTTGGGATTATTCCATTTATAGAAACGTAGTTGTAAATGGGGAAAGTTTGGAGCCTGGATGAGAATTGGACCAGAAAGAGCTGAGGTGCTAGACTATTTATTTCTTGAACTGTGATAAGTTATAAAATATAAACTCTCACTTATGCTGGCTGAGCTGTTTATTAAAAACATCAGTCTTAACCGCAGTGTGACTTTCTACTCTCAGGTCTGTCGAGAGATGCCGTCAAGCTGTGTGTGGACTGGATGGCCCCCTTTGTGGAGTCGGTGAACTGGTTCGGCAGAGCGCCGCTGAAGGATTTTGCCAGAATAAAGGAAGAAGACAGACACGACATCCAGACGCACACGCACTACATGTCCATGCTGGTTCGTATTTACTTCTTGTTTGGATGTTACATTACACTAAGAGCAGTTAACTCTTTTGGAATAAGGGCTAAATGTTATCAGAAAGTGAAGGTGCATCCCTCACTATTAAACAACTAAGATTATGATTTAGTTTTAACTGAAGTTAAAGGAAACGTGGATTGTACTGTTTGGAATTAATTTATTATGACATGATCTTAATCGATAGGCCTATTAAGGCTGTCAATCGGCAGGAAAAACGATCCACAACAAGGGCTGCAGCAAACAATTATTTGAACTATCAAACATTCATTTTTTATTTCATCGCGTAGTCCATGAAATGTATGAAAGCTGGTTTAAAAAAATATATATATATCTTCCCATTTGAGAAGCTGGAAACTAATACATCCTCAAGTCAGTAACAATAATTTAATTTTGAAAAGGTTTATCAACATAGTTGCCGGAAGAGCTAAAACTATTATTCTGCTAAGCAACTTTTCAAGCAAATGCCCCAAAAATCTTTTTCAGCTACTTAAATACGATGATTTTCTATTTTACAATTGTAAATTGAGGAATTGTTTTAGACTGGTCATCAGACATGGCAAGACGTGACCTTTGGCTCAGTTACACTGGGATGGATATTGTTCACTATTGTTCCAGGCCTAGTCCTTATTTGGTCTCATTCTACTCACCAGTGTGAACACATTAAGTGTAAAATGGATTATAATTGCACTTATTAAAGTGTAAAACAGGCTAAAACGGTTATCAACCTTTCACAAAATAAATAAAATAATTTTGTCTCATTGTGCAGTTTATGCTTTGTATACACAAGGATGAAGGACAAAAAAAAAAACCCCATTTAGGACCGATTTTGTTATTGAGCTAAATCATTTAACGTCAAAGCTCAAGCCCAAAGAAAACTGCCATAATATTTACCTAATTAAATGTTAATCAATGCCATATCACTGGTTTCTGACTTTCAACCTGTCTTTTATTTTAGGAAGTCAGTCAAAAGGAGGAAAACAGCCAGTTCCTCACTCCTCCCAACAGCACAGAGAAAACCTGCACACACTGAACCAGAAGAGGAAGACTCTGGTGTGAGAGTGAGCACAGAGGACACAGGAAGTGAAGGTCCCACGGAGTCTTGTTAATAGGAAACCGCGGGTGAAAAAAAGACTACTTTACCTGGAATACCGAGTCTGGATGAGAGTTTATTTCAAGCCTGCTGATGTTAAATGTGTCACCAATGGCATTATCCAGGATAATATTGAAAGACTTTAAATCTTGACCAAAGCTTTTTTTTAAAATTGATTTTTAGCAACTAGGTGCTTTTAATTCAGAGTGTCAAATGTCATTTCTAGGAAATGATGTTCTATTACTCAAAGAGATGTGCAATCGTTTACTCCTGTAGCATATTAAATATGTTCCTAGTCAACAGAATAAAACCTTTTGAAACACTGCTTCAAGGTCAGTTGAAATGCTGCATAGGCCTCAATTTCACCTGTCAGCTAATGTGTAAACAGTATGAACCCTGATGAAAGCCATGTGGCAGAAAGCACTGGCTGAATAAAGGGTGTACTCTTCAGTGTTTCTCAGTGATCTTTACCACGCTGTTGTAAACAAGCCATTGTTTGTGTAACTCAGGGCTACGAACTGTCAATGATGTATTTTTTTTTTAATGATTACAAATGTACATATGAGCAACTGTATTTATTTTCTACTACAAAATAAAATATACATCTCCCCCCCACCCCGAAAGTCTTGACAGTGGTCCACACGTCTCCTAGAAATACAGTTTGGCCATGGCCTGCAGGAATCTCTTCTTCCTCTTCTGAGCAGCCAGCTGCAGCACTTCCTCCGGGTTACTGGTGTTCAGCTCTGTCTGTCCGATCGCTTTTATCTGGGGGAAAAGCAAAGGGATGGGGAATTAAAGCAGCCTCTCCTTAATGGTAGACTTAGAAGATATGCAGGTTATATTTTGAGTTTTATATGTCTATGATGCATATAATCCCTCATTCCACAGCATTTTAAACTTCTAAATTTTAAGCAGACTAACTATATGTTGAATTGTGATCATAAAAATGCTGTTGACAGAAGTCTAAAACTCACTTTTCAATCCAATTTCACCCTGATGTGTTTTAAGCTCGCCAAATGAACGCTTCCCTGGGCTACCATCAGGTCACTGTCTATTGAATACTTAAACCACATTTTTAATAATACAAGTTTTAGATTATTTGGAGTAAAATTATTTTTACAAAAGCTGGGAACATTAAATAAACGATTTAAAAAACGAGTGGAAAGTCTGAAATGCGTCCCACAATGCTGAAAATATGTTTTTTTCCCCCATATTGATGAGGAAATAGTGAGATATATAGATAGAAAGATGGAAAAAAAACTGGCTGACTAATCAGCAGGTTTCCTCTGCTTACCGCTATTTGTCTCTTCTCTGTCTCGCCCCGTTTGTGATGAATATCTGAACGCCCAGTCAAGGAAGAACAGTGACAAACGTTGATATAGTAGTGAATGGTGGGTTTCTTTAAAGGGTTCTAGTATAATGGCCCTCAATGAGAACTTCCTCAAGTTATACCACGTTAGAATGACGCTCTGTATTTGCTCTTATGAACCAACAGAAAGGATACGTGTGAGGTACTCCAGGATGGTGACGTCCCAGATGTAGTCGTAGAACGAGTCCATTGCATCGTGACTGGTGGGAACAAAAGGAACATGTAAGAGATGTTCAGAAAAGTGCTATTGGTGCGTCTGTGTTATGACGTACCTGTTCTGTTCTTGAAGAGCTTTAAATGCCGTCATGTAGTCCACCTCTCTGAGAAACTGACAGAGAACAGCAACCTTATAAGGAAAAGAGACAAACTAGTTTAACACGGGAAAAAACAATGCGTTAAAACAATCTACAATGTGCTCATTCTGTGACTGCAGCGAGTGAAAATTAACATTTTACATGAAACTGAATGTGAACTAAAACCTGAGTATTTCTTTAAGTCACTTTGACATTTTCAGAGACGCTGCTGCAGGAAACAAACTGTTTACTTATCAAGCTATTCTACTGTAAGGACATGGAGACAGTCGTGCGAGTCGTTAGCAGCTGCGATTTATCTTAAAGGGCGACTGCATGGACCTCTGACCTGTGTGTGGCAGTTCATCATTGAACAGCACTTGATCATCCTCTTCAGGACCTGCAGACAACAGTCAGTGTTAGTACAAGATTGATTCATTTTACAATGGACTGAAACTCACAGAGACTAAAGCGTGTTACGGTTCTATCTTTTTTACATGATTGTAATTTGATCATAGAATAGGCATTATGTTGTATTTTTTTGTAATTATTCGATAATAGAAACTTAACATGGATCTGATCAAAAATGTCTGTGAGAAAGTAGTTGTAGTGTTTTCCTGTGGGACCTACCTGGTCGGAGTAGACGTCAGGAGGGACAGCTTTGGTGAAGAAGTCCGAGCACACGGCTCCGGCCTGGAGGTAAAGGTTCAGTGCGGCAGAGTATTGATTGGTCACTGCAACAACAGAGAGACGAATAAGAGGGCTTCATTTATAAACAGAATTCTGGGTAACACTGGGTTTATCCTGTCCATTCATTGTTGTAGCCAGTTCAGCAGCCTGGTGTTTGGTGATGCAGTGGTGGAATGTATCCAAATATATTTAGACGAGTACTGTAGAGTTGAGGTACCTGTACTCTACTTGAGTATCTTTGCTACTTTATACTTCTACTCCACTACATTTGAAAGGGAAATATCGTACTATTTATCAGATAATTTTGTTAAATCAGATTAATAACAATTATTATGAAATGGGCCAATTTACATAATAAGTACTTTAAGAACTTTAAGTATATTGATCCAAATAGTTTTGCTTGAGTAGAATTTTGAATGCAGGACTTTTACTTTTAACAAAGTATTTATACACTGTGGTAGTGCTGCTTTTATTTCTGTGAAATTTCTGAACTCTCTTCCACCACTTGATGTTTCCAATAGAGAGACTGTTTAAACATCACTACAAACTTAACAAAATGTACGTTAACTCAGTGATTCATGCCTTTACTGCTATTCCAGATGTTGTGAGCACAAAACATCTGGTTCTCCAAACAGTTTAATAGAAAACCAATTTAAAAAAAAAAAAAAAAAAAAAAAAAAAAAGCAAATGTTTGCTGGTGCGTTTCTCACCAAAGTAGATATCCGCCTGTGTGATGAGCCACGACTGGTTATTAGGATTCAGAGTGAGGGCGTAAGACACCAGCTCTTTGACTGTCACAGCCACAGCTTCCACGTCTACGGCCTGTATGCTGCTCCACACACACACACACACACACACACACACACACACACACACACACACACACACACACACACAAACACCATCGTCACATTTACTGGCTTAGTTTGAGAAATCTTTTAACAAAAAATGTTTCTTACTTTGGAAGAGTGGATGGCCAGATGGAGAGATGTTCTGCCGTCACTTCGTTTACAATATCGTCCTAAAGAGAGACAGATTGTCAAGACTTAAACGGCAGCAAAACCTACTATCATACTGTGGTATGTGTGCACCCACTGTGTGGTAGGAGGGTTATTCCTTCTACCACACAACCTATGTGAGGCTCTACAGTGTGCCATCAGTGTGCAAAATTCAACAATATAACAGCTCAAATTAGAGACCTACCCGCACTATGCTGTGGAGCCTCACAAACAGTGAGATGAGGGTTGTCAGCACCAACGGCTCCTGTTAAATGTAACAATAAACTTGTTACTTTTGCATCAATAGCACCTCATAAATGTAATACATCCACTGTGGGATTAAGTTTTGTTTAATAAATACTTACTCTGAGTTTCTTGACAAAAGTGATGAATTTGCTCCTACATGGGTTAGAAAATGAAAATACACCAAAATGAGTGTGACTCTTTCGCCTGTGTGTGTTTATATACAGTGTACAACTGCTCTGCATCATTCTTAAAATCTGAAGTAGTAGGGATGTTTGTGAGCATACCGGTACAAGATGCCCATGGAGGACTCTCTGTGTTTGATGAGGCCCACTCTGCCGTCGTTGTTCCTCTTGTGCTGGATGGACATGCTGCAGATCTGCACCACCACGTCCCACAGCTCCTTGGCCGTGCGCCGACACTCTTTAGGACCCGGGAGCTCTTTGCACGTTGACGCCAGGAGCTGACCGAGCTGTCGGGAGGAAACGGATGGGAGGGTGAATTTGACTGACCGTTCAAACTCAACCAAGAGCCAATGTTTCCAAATGGTACCAAATATGTCCAAATTAATTGTGGGAACAGTTGATTAAAATTATGCAAAAATGTTTTTATTGTTCTAGAATATTTCTGCAGTGGCATTAGATGGCACTTTGAATTTGTCTCAATATACCAATCAAGTGGCTTAAAACTACAACAACTGATTTTTTTGGGCCAATTGCGGGCAGCACAAAAAGCTGTACGCACATTAACAAGATATCACCTTAAAAAGTCGTGATCGTAAACAGTTACCTACTTACACATCGAGCACACCTGGAGCTACATTATTAATTCATTTCCGTCCACCTGAGAAATGTATGTCCAATATTTACTCTCCTTTAACTCTGTTTTGGAAATACCTGGCTTTTTACCTGATAAATGCTCCACTATGATCACTAGCTAACCATGTCTGTCATTTGTTGCTCGACAGGGCACAAACACATATCCATTTTTGTTGTTATTATAGAAATATTGACAGGAGCAACAAACAGATACAGGATGTTGTGCCGTGTCAGCCCTACCAGCCTAATGTGTTAAAAGCAACTTAAAAGAGGAATTAAACATGAACATTTTTATTCAAGATTTTTAAATGTCAACAAGTCTACTGCCTGAATGCGCAAAGTCATGGTAGTTTAGATATTATCTTTATTGAGATATAATCTATTATTGCAGCTGGCTAAATTGCACAATTAACTTTATTGAAAATCTTAAGATGTTAGGAAATTCATTGAGCTTATATCTGTACCATCACAGACCATACAAAGCCTTGACATTAGCCCAGTAGAGTATGTTTGTTTGTTTGTTTTGTTTGCTCCTTTGTGTTCTTTTTTGTTTTGTTTGTCTTGCCCTATGTAAAGCGTCTTTGAGTACCTAGAAAAGCGCTATATAAAATTAAAGTATTATTATTATTATTATTACTATTAAAGCTGAAGAGTAAACATTAATACAGTAGCACTAAAATCGCAGAAGGCATAAAGTGTAAGAGACTATGACAGCATCCATCTACCTGCTACAACGAGGCAGTGACAGACTCTTTTTTTACCTTGATGTACGGGTTGTTCATGACCAGAGATTGTGGCACCTGCAGAGTCAGGTAATCGTTCTCCCGCCAGTTCAACATGAAGGCGACACACTCCTCTCCTACCACCTGACGCAGCGGCAGATCTGGAGGCAAAGAGCCATGACTTAGTGCATCTGAAAAGTGTGTTCTGATGCTGTTTCCAGAGTTTAAGGTTGGTGGGAGAAGGGTTAAAACATTAGAAATAGGCTTTGGCTTTTGCACAGACTACTGTTCAATCAAAATTATGGTTTGAGCATGTGTGTTGTGTTTTTTAATTTTCAAAAATGTCCAAACTTGGTAAATTATCTCTTATTCCACTGCAGTATTTTATCTACAGAAAGCAAGTTGTGATGCTGCTCACACAGCATGTAATATCAGAGTGCATTCAAATATTTATTTTGCCAAATAATTCCAAGCATGCAGCACCAACATGGCTAGATTTACAACATATCAGACTATTTAACTTAAATAACAGGTGGGTAAACAATTCCCCTGTGTATTTCCATGTTCTCACCGTGAATCCTCATTTCCAGGTACCCTCTGACCCTGCTCACCAGGTCGGGGGGCGGCCTCTCCTTGCTGCCCTCGGCCGCCATTGCCTCGTGCGCGCGGACCTCCAGCAGCAGCATCTCGTTCAGCATCACCTGCCTCAGCTTCGGGGAGAACTCGGTGACAAGCTCAAGGCAGGCGGAGAAGAGCTGCCGAGCATGGGCGAAGTCCTGAGACGACAGGAAACGGGTATTGAACATTTCTACTTCTAACCGATTCTAACTGCTCAGAAATGTTACTGTGATAAAGCTGATGTCCTTGTACCAGGAACATTTTAATATTCGTGGCAAGCCATTTGGGATTCTTAATACTGTCAGTACAGTTGGACAAGCTTATTCCACGTTTTAGAGCCACAGTGGCTCAAGAGAGAGAGCTCAAACAATCTTTTAACCGAATATTAACTTTTTCCATTTTGACGCATAATTATGAACCTGGAAACGTTTTTCCTTCCAAGTCAGTGAGCCCTCATTGTGAAATCGCACCTTTATTGATATGCAGTGGAGTCCTTTGGCCATGAGGATGTAAACCAGGTCCTTTGTCAGGTTGTCTTTAATGCCGAGGATCACATGAATGTAGTCTGGAGGAACTTCCCACTGTGCACACAAACAGAAAGTGGTATTTGAATTATTTCACTTTATACTTCACTTTATCTGACAATGAATAATGTTTTACACAATAAGTTGAGCTATTTTACATTTTGGCAAAGTGTGACTCCTAGTGAATCATGTTTATTACTCTTAATAGAGGTTTTATTATAGAAATCTAACACATTAATGACCTCTGACCTTGCTGTTGACCCTCCAGAAGGGTCGTTCGGCCATTCCGTGGAGCTCTATGAGGATCTGTCTGATCCTGCGCGGCTCCAGTAAAAGTATGAGCTGCTGCTCCAGCTGCCCGATGTTCACACTCGCTGACGCTGCGGAGGGATGAAGTTTAACACACAACAAACGCATAATCTGGATGTCGTGTAAAACCAAGAAATAAGTCCCAGTGCCGTACCTGGAATGTCGTAGAAAGAAGGCAGAGGCTTGGCGCTGAGGTTGATCGTGGCCGATCTCTTCCTCAGCTGCTCCACCAGGACCTTCCTCTCGTCCTCCTTCAAGAGCTCCATGAAGAGCTTGTGAGAGGACACCATGAACAACAGCGGCAGCTCCTCCAGGGTTTCACACAGAGTCCTGCAAGATTAGAACGGTCTCATTTAGAGATGATTTAATGATGAGGGTCTGTTAACAGAGACTACCAGCTGTAGGATCTGCTTTTTCTTTAGAATAAATTATGGTTTTAAAGTCACTTTAGCTAGTACATCAATGTGTAATAATTTCACAAAGTGACCTTGACTCAGCTTTCACTCACTTCATGAAAGTGGCCATGTTTCTTCTGGATGTCTCAGACGGACGTTCCTTCTCCAGAGAAAGTATGCACACCTGCAGGAAAAAGAATATTGGATTCAAATGTGCAGCAGCTTTAAGTTTTATTTATTCATTATGAGAAGAATACAGGTCCGTCGCTGATACACATTGGACCCCTCTAACCTCGCCACAGCTTTTACCACTTGAGAAAAGTATTTCCTCAAATCTGTCACAGTAATTTGTCTTTGCTGAATACGAGAGTCGCTGGTCTACCCACACAGTTTGTTTTTGGTTAATCTGGCTGATCAGATCTCTTCTAAAGGACTGTGTGGGCATGTAAAGACTAATGGACTGGATTGGTGAAATATGACATTTATAATCAGCAAAGATTCCCATCAAAGCTCTGTGCATTTTCAACCTGAGCAGAGGTCTAATCCGCCACAATACCTGAAAACACCGATATGGTTGCTCAGAGGCTTCGAGTCTGCAAAGACATCCTTTGTATTTTTGGACATTTACCAATTATTTGAGACACAAGAAGGTGAGAAGACAGTACCTCTAAAATGAAGTCCACCATCCTTTTACTGGGCTTGAGGAGCAGCTGCTGGAAACGCACACTGAGGACTTCCCCTTCCAAAGCGTCTCGGATGGCGTTGCAAACACACAGCTTGTAGCAGACTTCATCCAGACTCGATTCCCTGTCAGAAATGGGTTGTTGGATATGCAGATTTAAAAAAGCAACTATAAAAAAAAAAATCAATGAATGCTGTTGGATGTTGGGTTGCATTCTGCTCTCACCCTTGTTGGACTTTGTACAGGAACTCCCTGAGGACAGACCGCCTGAAGTTGTTTGGTAAACTGCGGCACACGTTGTCTTTGATGAAGGCTTCAATGACAGCCTGTCAGAGAGAGGAACACATGATATAAAGTACTGCGCATGATTTACAGCGTTGAATGCTTCCACTCAAGTCAAAGATCTTTGTGGCATCTCTTTACAGCTAAAGCATTACAACATGCCACATTACTCAGTAAGTAGTCCCAGGTGTGAGACACAAAATACAAGTATGGACGTGAAAATGAGCATGACACGTCTCCCTTAAAAGCGTCGGGTCTGACCTGGTAGCTGTGCGCCCGGATCAGGCTGTTGATCTGATTGTAGGGTGTATTCTGGGAGTCGGAGGGGTCGCAGTCTTCGGTCAAAGCTCGGCAGGCGTTGCAGTAGCCGGCCAGACGTTTCTCGTCTAGGTGCACATGGATGGTTGAGTCCAGCTGTTAAAAAATCAACATGTTAAAAAAGGAATGACTGAGATCATTACGGGACTAAAAGAAGACTAATCTGAACATTGTTAGGTAACAAATAAGTAAATCTACCTTTGTAAACAGCTCCTTTGTCTGCCTGAAGTGATCCCGGGCTTTCTTGTAGGCCGTCTGGTCTGTGCAGCCTTGCTGGAAGAAAATACCTCCCAAATCATAATGCACCTGAAACACAAAAAAGCTAATTCAGGATTTTTTTTACGTTTGACCGAAACTAAATCTTGAGTTGCAAACTTAATTTACACGTTTGCTCTTAAGATTCAATATTAAAGCATGTTTTTTTTCTTTATAGATGCTCCCCAAAGAAACCAATAAAGTGCATTATATTTTACGAAAACTTAATTAATTATGCTCTAAATCCAAATAAATCCCGGCGGGGTAACGCTTTGCTGTGCGCTGACCTGACAGTGCAGCTCATCTGCACTGATGCGAAGCCCTGCGGTCGAGGACTCCGTCTCTCCGTTGGCAGCGGCGTCTGCGGCCAGCAGATCCAGAGTCCTCAGGGTGTGGACGTAGAAGTCTCTCTTCAGCTGCAGAGCTCCTTCCAGGACGCTGATGGAGTCGGTCGCCTGCTCCTTCAGCTGGGGGCATGAAGTGATGTGAGGAGAAAGATAATTTCTTAGACAGACTAAACGAAACCAAAAACAATCAGGCATACCAACAAATATACATACATACATACATACATACATACATACATACATACATACATACATACATATACATACATATACATACATACATACATACTCACCGGCCACTTTATTAGGCACACCTGTTCAATTGCTTGTTAACACAAATAGCTAATCAGCCAATCACATGGAAGCAACTCAATGCATTTAGGCATCTAGACGTGGTTAAGACGACTTGCTGAAGTTCAAACCGAGCATCAGAATGGGGAAGAAAGGGGATTTAAGTGACTTTGAATGTGGCATGGTTGCTGGTGCCAGACGGGCTGGTCTGAGTATTTCAAAAACTGCTGATCAACTGGGATTTTCACGCACAACCATCTCTAGGGTTTACAGAGAATGGTCCGAAAAAGAGAAAATATCCAGTGAGCGGCAGTTGTGTGGACGGAAATGCCTTGTTGATGTCAGAGGAGAATGGGCAGAGTGGTTCGAGATGATAGCTGGTGGTGGTGGTGTAATGGTGTGGGGGATATTTTCTTGGCACACTTTGGGCCTGTTAGTACCAATTGAGCATCGTTTAAACGCCACGGCCTACCTGAGTATTGTTGCTGACCATGTCCATCCCTTTATGACCACAGTGTACCCATCTTCTGATGGCTACTTCCAGCAGGATAATGCACCATGTCACAAAGCTCACATCATCTCAAACTGGATTCTTGAACATGAAAATGAGTTCACTGTACTCCAATGGCCTCCACAGTCACCAGATCTCAATCCAATAGAGCACCTTTGGGATGTGGTCGAACGGGAGATTCGCATCATGGATGTGCAGCCGACAAATCCGCAGCAACTGCGTAATGCTATCATGTCAATATGGACCAAAATCTCTGAGGAATGTTTACAACACCTTGTTGGATCTATGCTACGAATAATTAAGGCAGTTCTGAAGGCAAAAGGGGGTCCAACCCGGTACTAGCAAGGTGTACCTAATAAAGTGGCCGGTGAGTGTATATAGAGCAGCGTTTAAGGATTTCAACTTCGTACTCACCACTGTTAGGATGTTTTCAGTCATCTCTTTCTCCTGCTGCACAATACTTAACCTACGAAAGGCAACAGGACAAGAACTCACTATCATCTTGATGGTTAAAAGAGAAACAGGCCAGGATGTCATTTGCATCCTCGGCATTTAACAACTGAGACATCCTCGCTCAAAAGCAACGTCAATTTGATATGAGGTATGTCACAGCAGGACAAGAACTCACTATCATCTTGATGCAGTTAAAAGCTACATTTCTATTTTTTAAACCATGTGAAACAGGGCCAGGATGTTTCAGTTTACTTGTTCTTTAAACTTCTTTAGCTGGACACAAATCAGAGGGTCTTTCTCATTTCTCCATTTGTTCCTCCTCGATTCCTTTCCTCGCCCCCTCAGGTCTATGTCCCACCCATGGGAGATGTGAGCAAAGGAGGCGAGGGAGAGAGGAGTCCAGGCAACAGGCATTTAACAACTGAGACATCCTCGCCTTGGAGCGTCATTTTAAAGCAACGTCAATTTGATATGAGGTATGTCACAGCAGATTCACAGCTGTCGATTGTTTAGTTATACCGTTGTATTTTATGATCTCTGTCAGATGAGCATAACGGTGTTAATAACTGATATTTCAAATCACAACGTGGCATTATGTGACAAATTAAGAGTGACATATATATATATATATATATATATATATATATATATATATGACTGGTGTATATTATATACACACAAACAGAGTCCTGTCTATCTATATGACAACATGAAATACAGCAAATTAGTGCTGTACTTGATGTCATGTCAGGATTACAGCAGTTGAATTAGATGTAGCCTACATTCAGTATAAAAAATATAAACATAAGTATCAGGTGAATGACATTAAGAGATGTGGTTAGATGTTGTGTAGCCTTACGAGGAGCTACACAAACTGTGAGCAGCAGAATGCTTGATTGCGCATCCCAGCATCTTAAATAAATACAAAAAGGACCGGTTACATTTGTAGTTTACAGCCGTGGTTTGAGATCATTACAGCTGTGTGTCACGCCTCTTTTATTTGTTTACGTGTGCCGAAAACACTTCCGCACTGTTTCCTCTCTCATAGCTCCTCCGGCAAGCCTCCTCAATCCTTGAGGAATCAAGATGGCACAAAATCGGGAAATGAGAAAGACCCAGAGTATGTCAACAGGAGCAGAACTTACATGTTCATCTGGTGAGGTCCCGGTTTGGTCTGTTTCTCTGGAAAGCTGCTCAGCACAATGGTTCTGATGGCCCTTTGAACGACACAAGGAGAAATGTACACGAAGACTTGTTAAAATGTCTGTCTATGCAAGCAGTTTTTTCTTTTTATCAACATTTATTCTTTGTGACTAAGGCAATCATTTCAGCCTGTGCGTCTGCCCTCAGTGAGTGTTTTCTTTGTGGATCTCACTCACCAGCGGTTGTATATGATGACAGCCATGGCCGTGGTGGGAGGCAGAGTGGACAGCTCCAGTTCCACATGTTTCACCCCTGGGGGCACTTTGCTCACACACAGGAGCTCGTTCAGTAACATATTTAATACGGGGATGGTCAAGCTGGCCGGGAAGAAGAACGAATCATTACAATGATGCTATCGTGAAGTGAAGGATTTCACAAACACATTTCTGCAACCCTGAAACCGCTTCCATTAATACAAGGTGGACAGCTTGAAAGGTTCCACTGGCATTGTCCGCATTATACGTTTAAATAGTCTTTCCCCGAAGCAAACACACTCACCCTTTCTCGAGAGCATCCAGATCCCACTTCATGTGGGCAGCTACTTCCAGGGCCAGCAGCTTCAGGGTCCGGTTCCTGCGGTTGTCCGCCGGAGGCTGCACTTGATTCTGCTCATTCACGGAGGGCTTGGACGCCTGCTCCAGGAACTGGATGATCAGCTGCACTGGTGCTGGGTCTGTGGCAGCATATAAATATATGCATCAATGAGCACACGGTACATATATTCAAGGTGTCCACTCAAGACGCTGACAAGACAAATATATCCAACCCGTTAATGCTTTTTTGCAATTATTTGTTATTTATTTTTATAGTGAACCTGCTTTTCATTAAATTGGCTCATCAGGATTTTTTTTCGGGAGATAATTTATTACATTTCCCAGAAATATTTCTGGGATACAAAAAGTGATAGCCTTTGCTCTGTGATTCTGACAAAAAAGGCACCAGAACTTGAATCATGCCTTTATGATAATGACATTTTTGATGCAGAACTTTCACTCTAGACAAAAATCACGTTCATGTTTAGCCAGTTATCGACGGGTATGAGAAAAATTCACCATGAGACAACTGAACGAAGATGTATATTCCTGTAATAGACAACTATTATGCAAAACATGAGGGTAACTGTGTCAGAGTGAAAGCATTTAGACTTCTTAGCTAATTGCAGTACTCTGCTGAAGAATGGGAGTCATAATTTTAAAAAATGATATGGGATAAAACAAAGAATCCCTTTGCCATGAACAAGGTACAACAACAAATCTTGAACAAGAGAACGAGAGTCAGTATTAACTCCGCTACCCTTGAAATTTAGTTGGCTCTTGGTTAACTGATGAAGAGACCACTACCAAGAGGCATCTCATAAAACTGTTAGTGACCTGGGTTTGACTTCTGCAGGTGTTTCTCCAGCAGGCTGTTGTCGAGGAGGAACTCAAACCAGGATGTCTGAAGGGGCGTGCTGGGCCGACTGCTGGTCACGGCAGCCACTCGGTCCGCCGACTCCATACTCATCCTCCTCTGGTAAACAGTGAGAAAGATTTGAAAATGTGTTATTATCTTCTAAGGCATCAAAGTGACCAGCAGTAGGAGCGATACAGAATTTGTCATTGGACTAAATTAGAGTTCTATGTCAGCCAAAATGTAGTGAACAAAATTATATCATATTGGAATGCAGGATCAGTTTACTCATCAGGGGGAATAATACTGAGCTTCCAAATGCAGCAGACTGTGAATTAACAGTAGTGCCTTTGTCAAGTCTGAGAAAATGACAGTAAATATGTGTTTTACATATTTTTATTATACATTTAGGTTATATATTTAAGATTCTTAATTTAAAGTTTGTTTTATTTTCATTTTCCCTTACTTTATTTATTGTGACAGTTATCCACCAAAACACTGAGGCAAATTCATCTTCATCTACCTAGCACAGCCCGAGAGATGGACAGAAAAGACATAGGGGGCTGAGGCTCCAGTTTTCAGTTCCGTCCTGTTCAGATCTGTTAAATTGCACCTTACCATCAAACTGTTTATTCATGCTCCGCACCATAGACTGTTTTCCTTTTTCGCATGTGTATATTATTAAATTTGCATCAAACTGTTAACCAGTTCCATTTATGATACTGCGTTTACTATTTATATTACACTCTAAACTTATATATTTGCATACTGCTGCACAATAATTTTCCTCTGGATAAATAAAGTTTTAGCTCATCTTGTGTGTGCAGAAACCTACTTGGGAATAAACCTGATTCTGATCAGGGTTACTTTTCAAACTAAAATTGCATTTTGCTACTAATATTTCTTGTAATGGGGTATATATATATTTTCATTAAGGTAAGGCTAATTCTATTTGTAAATATAAATAAAAATAAAACTTTCACCACTGATAAAATCCTTTATGTTTCTCACGTTTCCTTTTTAAAAATACATGGCTAGATTCAGTATATTGTCTCTACATTTATTTTTTAAATGTGTCAAGTGTTTACAGAACGACTTCCCTCGGACACTATCGACATGCTACCCAAATAGGTCGCTACTTATGTTGGGACCGTGAGAGCAGCTAGTGAGCTACTAATCAATGGTGGTTTCATTTTCTGTAGTGGCCAGGGGAGGTTTAACCAAATTAACGGCTATGTCCCGAGAGGGCGGTGTCCAGAAAGATGAGTGGGAACATGAACAAACCAAGGTGGCTCGGGGGTGCAAGTATTGTTAAAACCAAGCGCATCCCTCCACCCATTCTCTGTTGTTTGCAGTACTAATGTCGTTTTGAGCTGATATTCTAGATAACGAGATAACTTCTACAACCCGGTCTGCACTGAGAGAGACCGGTTAGCTTACCTTAACAGACCAAAATGAACAAGCAGAAGATATCTGAGATATATGTACACAAAACAAACACTCAAAATGAAAGGCTGGACCAGCGACACGAACTGTCTGACTCTCACATTATTCATTCTGCGCTTCGACATCTCGCCGCCTTATTTCCGGTTCCGGTCGGTTGTCAGGGAGACACACAGTGCGCTGTGTCTGCGCATATTTATGCTCTGAGCGAGAGAGAGATTTTTCTATTGTCGTTGCCTGTGTTGTGTCGAATACTGTATCCCCGTCGATATGTGGTTTCACCTACCTAAACATGAACCAACTAAGGAGCTTAAATCCACTTTTCACATTCATTTAGACCTCGTAAAACATCCCTTTTGAGTGGCTGTTAAAAAGCAAACATAACCGTCCACTGATAGTTCCTGGGCTATCAGAAAGACAGGTCCATGTGTTACATATCAACAGGCCTCTTCCTAGCAGAGTGAGCAGGAAAAGCACAGGTGTTACTAATTACATTAATGTTTCCGTTCTAGTAAAGAGTCCTAGTATACGATGACTGTATGACAGTGAGCCAGCATGCACACTACAAGGAACCTGAGGCCAAAGCAGCTAAATGGAAATCGGTCATCGTTAACCTTTTTATTCTATTGGGAAACTTATTTAATCATAAACAAAAGTTTTTTTTAGGTCCACAGCCCTCTTCCCTCTTTTTGGGGGGATTTAATTTAATTCAATGCTTTAGTCTCTTGCTCTTACAACAAACCACCTCATGTGAGATTGTCTGCCCTGGCCCTTATGAGTTTCACCTGTTCCTCTTTATCCCTACCCAGTCCTTGTAAGCTTTTTGTTAACAAAAAGTAAAAACATGAAAAAATGGTACATATAACTCAAAGTGACAACAAAAACGAATTGATAAAAGACAAGGGGAGCACAGAGACTCCAAAAAAACAACCTCGGACCATGACCCCGGTGTTGTGTTGTGTACTTGTTTGTGACTGGTATATGTACTTTTTTTCAGATAATTTAGGCATACTTAAGCTTAGTAAAAGTACTATGACTACACTGTGAAAATACTCCAATATAAATAAAAGACCTGCATTAAAACCTTACCCAAGTAAAAAATGTAATCAACAAAATGTACTTGAAATACTTAACTATTTGCTAGAACCAATGTATGAGTGATGTTGAACTACACACCTTAGACCCGTTTTGGTTTATGTATGTTCCTGTTCTTTTTCTGTCTAAAACTCAATAAAGACAAACTTAAAAAGAAAAATAGGAGGAGGATTTTTCTTACTCCATAAAGGAACACTTCATCCTCCAAAATCACCAAATTTGGTGATACATGGTTTTCACTGGGCAGGAAACGTATGAAAAATTGCAAACTGCGAAGTGACTTAAGCAGTCAGACAAATCTAGAAGCGTAATAATTACTTCATTTACCTCAGGGGTGTAGCCTAGTGGGGTAGAAGTGTAAAGTTGCATAAAATGGAATTACTCAAGTAATCAGTACCTGAAATAAATACTTTAGTACAATACTTTATCGACCAAGTTTTTGTTTTTTTTACTAAACACGCTGATACAGTAGGCGGCGGTATGCCACCTACAAGCCACCATGAAGTTAAAAGAAGAAGAAACGTCATCAACACTCGCCCCGGTGTCTCTCTCCGAAACAGAAACGGAGGAAAACAAACCAAACGTGAACCGGGAACGTATAATAGCTATGACTGGACTAACTGGTTTCTAAAACTTGTTAAGTACATTATATGCCGCAGGGACAGTAACATTAGCGGTATCTTCGCGCACCAGCACGCTTAACAACTGGTGACAACAACAAAAACCAACAAACTGCGAACTTAGCGCTAGCTGAAAGAAGAAGAAGAAGCTAACCACAGTAGACCATCTTGGCGCGATTTTGATGAAGAGCATTAATTAACTTACATTATCAACGACATGGACTGCAGCACAGCTGACGTGGCCAGCGATCTGGTACACGACTCCCCAGGTAGTCAATAGTAGTAGTAGTACATATAGGAGTAAATATGTTGTCTTTAATTATAGTTGAGGAGGTAGACCTATTATAGGGCTGCGTTGGAGCTAAAATTAAAGTTAGCTTAATCTATTTACAACTTCGAGATAAAGCATTGACATCCGTGCTGCTAACACCTTTCGGAACAGCTACAATGGGGGAGCTTACACTGATTCATTCATCGACTGGTCTAATACAATTTACTTTAGTAGTGTACCCTGGTACAATGTTGTGTTACTTTTATTATCTTGAATATTTACATTATATTTACGTGAAAAGAAAAACACATGATACATATAGATAAAGCAACCAACTGTATATAAAAGTGGCTAAAGGTCACCAGCTCCAACATAGAAATGCTGCTTACTTGTTAATGCATCAATAGTAATCTAATAACTACAAAGTAAACGCAATTCTCTGAAAGGTGCCCTTTTACATAATGAGTACGGTTGTATGACTAGGTTTACTCAAGGTATTTGAATATTTGTTTTCCAATACTGGTAATAAATTAATGATAAAGTCATTGTTTAAAAAGCAGATGAGGTTTTGAGTTTTCTGGAGTTGCCCCTTCATAGACAGTTCTTTCTAGTAGATTAACTTCAGTCTTTAATGGTCAAGTTAGTAATTAGTGGAGAACTATGGTCTCATAACTGATATCCCAATGTTATTCACATATATGGATGCCTAAATTGTTCATTGGTCTAAGACCCATACTGTTGTCATGTGACATTACTGGTTTGGCTCCACCCAGGAACCTTTATAGTTTGTCTTTCTAATTTCTTAAACTTCATATTTCCTATCAATCATTTCCTCTCTGTATTGTCAAGGCAAATGCCAGTAATCACATTATAAACAATAATCTTTAACATTCACAAATATGCCTTGCTTTACAGTGGTCCATCTTTTAAGCAAAAAAAAGACTGCATTTATCTCTAGATTGACAATAACACTGGGGAAATTTTTTAAATAAATTAGATATACTTTGACTTGTCAGAAAAATATCCACATGGCTTGTTTTCAGTCTTAGGTTATCTGTTAAAATTGTAGTTAACGACAATTGTATAACATTTCTGAGTCAACTGGTTCTAGAAAATACTTACAGTAAAGTAAAATCAGGATATGCAAACTATAAAAAGGGGAGTTCAGTGGGTCTGAATGTACTGTCGAACTTCTATGAAAATTTAACCTGACCAAATTTTGAGATGTAATTCCTGGTATTTGTCCCATCTCTGATTAGGGAAGAGCGGCTCCTGCTCTGATGATGACGAGGTGCCTCTATCGAAGCTCGTTAAGAAGCCACGCAGGGAGGCGAAACAGTCACGTGGAAATGGGCACAGATCCAGCACTATTTCATCAAAGGACAAAAGTGGTGAGCACCACATATCAATAGAAAAATTTTCAACTTGACTTATTTGTGACAATTAAAAGCAAAAGGCACTGAATTTGGTATGTTTACATCTTCTCCTGTTGTAGGTTCGGATGTCTCTTCAGATGACGAGCCTCTGATAAAAAAGAAAACAGCCTCTGCTGCACCAGCTAAGAAACAAGAGAAAAAAGGCAACAAGTCAATCAGATCTAATGGCACAAATGACAAGAAAGCAGGTGCTTACACTACCACAACATCAACCATAATTCAGCTGTGTTTTTTTGGTTTTGTCTGTAATGCATGGCTTATAATCTTTTGATATATGCAACTGTTTCAGATATGAACTCAGATGATAGCTCTGACAATGAGCCGCTTATAAAAAATGCCAAAAAGTCCCCTAAAGCTGCAAAGAAGCCTTCCTCAGGGCCTCCAAAAAAATCTGTGGATTCAAAGAAGAAAGGTAAGAGGATTTGATCTCCATGGATACGCATCATCAACGGAAAGTTGGTGTCCTCTGCAGCAGATCCTTATTTTTCTTGACTTCCATTTCTGACACAGAATCCCTGGATGACAATAACAGCTCGGACGACGAGCCTTTGAGCGAACTGTGCAAGAAAATTTACCCGAAGCGAAAGGCCTCTGGGATTCCGCCTAGAAAAGCGACGCCAGTAATAAAATCCAAAAGGAACGCAGGGAGGGAAAAGGGTAGGTGTTTCAGTGGTAATCAAAAATCATCTGAAATACTTTTCTCCAAGCAGTTGTATTAAAAATACATGTTTGTTCTAGTTAAATATGCAGAGTCTTCCAGTGAGGAGTCCGATGATGAACCACTGGCAACATTGGTGAAAAAGAAGTCGCAAGCTCCTAAAGAGCAAAAAACTTCAGCAAACAGAGAGAAAATAAAACCTAAAGGCAAATCAAGAAAAGGTAGGCAGCACTTTTATTAGACGGACCATAAAGAATAATCTAATTTTAGCACTGATCACTTAGATTTGAAAGACCTTTCGTCCTCAGACAGCAGCTCAGATGACGACAACGACGATAACGACGACGACGACGACGCCAGCGACGACGACGTACCCTTGGTGAAGCTCATTGCCAAGAAGAAGAAACCAGAGAAGGAAAACACAAAGAAGGCAACTGCGTCGCCAGGCAGAGCGTCGAGAAAGAGACGAGGTAACAGTAGCAGTAATCATGGCGATGAACAAAGCGTATTATTTTGAAAAAGAAGTTTTTTAAGTGCTTGCTGCTGTGACTGTTGTTTTGCAGGACTCTCTGACGAAAGTTCAGATGACGAACCCTTGATTAATATTGTGAAAAAGAAACGCACAGACAAACGAACGCAAAACAAACCGAAGGCTTCACCTTCAAAGAAGAAAAACACAACTCCCAAAAAGTCAAGAAAGACGCCTGAGTCAGGTAAAGACTCCAGCCCAGCCCAGTGTTGACTAGTAAATATGACAAAAATGAAAACCAACAGTGGAAGATCACATACAAAACCCTTCATCGGACAAACAAATATTCAGGAAAATGTAGTATTCTGAAGCATTTTTCCATTCTCTATCATGCATTTATGTTTCACGAATCATTTTTCAGTGTCGTCAAGCAACAGCTCAGACGATGAGCCCTTAACCAAGGCAGCCAAACACCCACAAGTGACCAAAATCCTGAACATAATACTAGAGAGGTGTGATGGTGAAGAAGCTGGGGACGCAGGGAGCCTGGACAAAACCAGTAAAGGTACTGATTACATAGACGAGTCATTATTTATGCTGTAATAGAGCCTATAAATAAAGAGTAACATTGTTCTTACACTCCGACACAGAAACACAGATTGATGAGAAGACGAGGGAGGAGTCGGAGGAATCACCAGAAGAAGAATAGGCAGTAAAAATTTAAGCTGGAAAGGAAAGTTGAAAGCACCTAGTGGCTACAAGTTTAAAGGACTTCCTGAAGTTTAAATCCCTTGGAGAGGCACCTCCTAAAAAAAGAAAAAAAAAAATTACACTTAGTGTTCATGTTAAGTGTCTTTTATATACAGTGCATACATGTTAATTTAAGGTGATGATATTTTTACTATCGTTTTTAAGTTTGGGACCAGATTTTGTAGTTTCCCAAAAGATTTTATGCACAGTCTTTGATGTTATTTCACTATTTGTGCCTATTGTTTGCATTGTCGGTCTTCTCTGGCTTTAATATTTTTTTTGAAAACAAAAAATAATTTAACGCTCATTGATATTAAGTTACATCTCTGCTTTCATATGAACTGTACTCTCAGCATGCCCCAGGGAAAATCTGTTGTGTTGGATTAAACTGCTTTCACTGTGACATTCATACCAGATGAGTCTTTTTCTTTTTCTGCTTTTTTTTGGCCACACACCCACAAGTTTTCTTTCTTGTCATTTTCATTCCAGTGAGATTGGATGTCAATTCACTTTTATTATTGTATTAGGAGGCCTTTCGGCAGCTCTTCAGCCATGACTTTCTTTTACCTGACTCGCTTTTAAAAGTAGTTTTTCATTTTTACTCCGGGGTATCAGCTCTCAACTTGAAACAACCAGACATGAGATGTACACTTTGTCCAAAAAGGATTGTATTGTACTTTACAGGCAAGTCAGTTATCTTGTTAAGATTTTATATTTAACATTGCTAAAAAATGTTGAAACTCGGAATTATAGATTATTATTATTATTATTCAATTAATTATTTTAGGGCTAAACATATATTTTTCTTCCTTATTATACTAAATTCATAATAATTTTCAAAACAATTATTGGCTTGATCAGAGTAAGAAAAATAACACCTTCGAAACAAATGTTAACATTAATGTTGTGTTGACATATAACAGGAGAAAATGTTAAATCTGACACGTTTCTTTTGTTGTTCTTATCCAGTGAAGTTTGGTCTTCACTCTTCTTCGTTGCTTTCTGAGGCCAACAGCATCCGGGACTTCCGCTATGTCACAGCCCAGCAGCTGATGCAGTGCTTACAGTTGACACCGCAAAAACCGAAACTAACACTGCTGATATCACAACTTCACACAAGAAAAGTTGAGCCAAAAGAGGGAAGCTCACAGCTCGACTTGTCACCTGCCTAGTTTCCCTCAAAGCGGAGTATTTATTCAAGAGCTCTGGGTTCGCCAGCCGCTTGTTAGCTAGCACGCTGCTGCACCACATATCAGACGACTGTCATTTTATCTTGTCATGACCGAGTTAAGATGTCGTAAAAAAGCCTCTTTGGACGGACACCAAGAGGAGGATGAGCGCCAACATGAGCCTGAGGTGGAGAATACAGGTACGTTTAGCTAACCTAGCGGCTTGCTAACCGAATACCAGGTGGCTCTCTGCAACAACAAAAAAACACCCATTGACTTCAGTTAACTTTTCTCCAGAAACACGTATGACCTGTTAAATACTGTCACAAAGCTGAACGTTGAACCATTCTCTCTGTTTATACCTGATGCTACAGAGCCGGTGGACGCAGAGGATGATGGGAGTGCGTCCACTGGTGGAGATGGAGAGGGCGAGCAGCAGAAGGGTGAGGGGGAAGTAAAAGAAGAGGATGCTCAGCAGAAACAAGAAGAATCAAACAGACCCGAGTCCTCTGTCGAAAGATCAAAGTGCTCTTCTGTATGTAAGTTCATGTCTCTACACTTTAAGCACTAACTCAATGTCAACTTTATAAAGCAGCATTGTTGTCGGTCCACTGTTATTCCTACTCCCAATGCTTGACTGTTTTTGCAGGGCTTATATCCAAAATGTTCTTACATCCAATAGGCCACAGAATCAAAATGATCGTGTACTAAGAGTTTAACATGGTCAAGTGTCATGTCAGAGGAGCTGCATTATGTTGAGGCTCTAAGTGTAGAAAAATGTTCGGATTCGTCCTTTAAAACCACACTGTGTATCCTGAGTTCAACACTGACATGTAGGGAAGTTTTGACGGACAGCAAATAATACAATAATAACATCAATAAAAATACTTTTACTAAGCTTCTTTGGAACACAGTAAGTATGATAAGTTAAGTTACAGCTTTTTGTGCTAATTTCCTTTTTGTTTTACTCCTGCTATACCCGGTTTAACCAAGACAATGTTATAACAATTCGATTCTTTTCAGTCAGAATCAGAATCAGCTTTATTTACGCTCACTAATACAAAGAAACAGACAAATATACAAAAAAATCAAGGAGGTCCAAGAAGAAAAAAGGATAAACATTAACTATTTTGTACACAGAAATATAAAAATGCAAAATTCTATATATGAACATAAAAACACAAAAAACAACAACAATGAGGCGTAGATAAAAGTGCAAATATGCAGAGTGCAAGGCTGCTTGAATATATATGTAAGCAATTTGAATTTAAAGTTACCGGGTTATTGCACATGGATTTGTACCATACAGAGGATGAATGATTAATTGTTCTCGAGAGGGACGGCCATAGGAAAAAAGCCGTTCTGGTGTCTGGTAGTTTTGGCCTACAGTGCTCTGTAGCGCCTACCAGAGGGGAGGAGTTGGAATTGGTTGTGTCCAGGGTGTGATGGGTCTGCAGAGAGGTTTCCTGCCCGTTTCTTGGCTCTGGAAATGTACAAGTCCTGTATGGAGGGCAGACTGGCACCAATGATTCTCTCTGCCGACCTGACAGTCCGTTGTAGTCTGTTCCTGTCCTGTTTGGTGGTCGACCCAAACCAGACAGTGATGGAACAGCAGAGAACAGACTGGATGATGGGGGAGTAAAAGGTGCAATCAATAGATTGCAACTCTCTGTAAGATGTGACCGCAGCAACTACTGCTCTATCATGTGATTGAATGAATATAACCAACAACTGGCTACCCCCCCCCCTGTCCCCCTGTCCCCCCGTCCCGTCCCGTCCCGTCCCCCCCCCCCTGTCCCTGTCTAGACACCAATGGCCTGGAAGGCGTCGTAAAAGTCACTTCATGTAATCTGAAACAATCAGCGATGAATGAAGGCAATCGCTTTGAAGTCGTCATAGAAGACATGTCATACATCCATCCATCCATCTTCCGTAACCGCTTATCCAGTTAAGGGTCGCGGGGGTGCTGGAGCCGATCCCCGCTGTCAATGGGCGAAGGCAGGGTACACCCTGGACAGGTCGCCAGCCTATCACAGGGCAGACATATATAGACAGACAACCACTCACACTCACATCCACACCTACGGGCAATTTCAGAGTCATCAATTAACCTAAGCTGCATGTCTTTGGACTGTGGGAGGAAGCCGGAGAACCCGGAGAGAACCCACGCTGACACGGGGAGAACATGCAAACTCCACACAGAAGGTTGTCTAGCCCGGGAATTGAACCCGGGCCCCTCTTGCTGTGAGGCGACAATTTTGCCAAAAACAAAATGAAACCCAACAGGCTGGATACCCGCGTAGCCGGAGATAATAATGATCAAACAAAAACACAGACTAGTTTCTTGAGTGACTCGATAAACCCTTGATGGTGGCCTGGCAGGATACTTACAATTTTCCTTTTTAAATACATACAAATGTGTCTAGCACACATAGTATTATAACTTACTAAAGTGTTGTTGAGATATGTGATGTTTATTTTTATATGTCTGCTCCTCAGCGGGTTTCTTGCAGCGCCTTGCGAGGCTATTCTTCGGATGCCTGGCAGCAGTTGCCTGTGGCGTGCTCTATGCCACATACATCTCGTTCTATCATGACAGGAAGTTCTGGTTTTCGATTAGACAGGTGGGTGACGCTGTTTTGTCACGAGTCTGCTTACACTTGGCTGCAATAAACATAACAATTCTAAAATTCACTTGCATGTGTCTCTCAGGACCTTGAGCGAGAAATCACTTTCCAAGGAGGCAGCGGGCTCTATTATTACTACTACAAGCACATGCTGACGGCACCGTCCTTTGAGAGAGGTACGTGTATCCTTTCTGATTCTCATAAAAATAAGAAAATGTTTATTTAAATACAACATCTAAATGGACGCTAACTTGAATTAAAGGGCTACTAATATCACTCCCTCCTTGTCTGTCCACTCTCTAATAACTCTGCTTATGTTGTTTGTGTTTCCCAGGGTTTTATGAGCTGACGCTAGATAACAGGACTCTTTCAGGTCAGACCATCAACGTAGTGGAGCGCTTGTCTCTGTATCCAGAGCTCATCACAAGCTTCATATACAGAGTCACAGACAGCCAGGTGAGGTTTGATCAGCATCTGATTTAAGTTAAAGGGGCTATAAACTAAATTTGCTTGCCAGTGGGACACGAACACAGAGGGAGGGAGGGGAAGAAACGAGAAAGGCCGACAGTTTCAGAACAGAGAAGCTCGGATAACAACAGTTATCTTTATTTTCTGTTCAGGACGCTTATGCTCCACTACATCTTGACATAACAAATAGCTGTTTGCTGCTATATTAATGATCTGATTGTCATATATATAGCTCTGTTAAATTAAATTTAATAAAGACATTGTCAGTTTTGACCGTTTAACAAAATATTTTTGTCGTATTTTTATCAGATAATGCATGCAATGGAAGGGTGCATGTGCATTTTTTCCCAACAAAACCGCTTGCTGGTCTGTATTTGTTCTTCAGTCTACTCAGTGACAAAAGAAAAAGAGCTTCATGGCAACCAGAAGTAGTGAACTTTTACCAGATAGCAAATCTCACTGTGAAAGCCCCAAAATGTCCACTACAAATGCAGGAAACAACTGTCAACCCATGTAGTTAAAACAGCCTCATCTCCTGCCTGTGTAAAGGGCCGGTCACCTAATAATCACAGTTATTAGATACAAGATTCCTGGCATTGACATAGTCATACAGCCATTCAAAGCAAACTGTATACATAGTTTTTTTATCTTCTTGCTAATATAATTTTGGCCTCACCTGTGCTGTTTCTGTCCCTGTCTTCAGGATTATGTGGAGCCAATCTACTTCTACGTTGGAGCGGTTTTCGGACTCCAGGCCATCTATGTCACCGCCCTGTTCGTGTGTAGCTGGGTGATGAGCGGCACCTGGGTGGCCGGCATGTTGGCCGTGTCCTGGTACGTGATCAACAGGTGAGAGGAATTTTGCTACCCCGGTTTCTTGTGATTTTCCCTCCTGTCAAAGACAGTCAGGGCGGTAAAGTTACCCTCCTCCTGTGAACTTTATCATATCATCCTTTGTGTCCATATTCTCCCTGTTGCTACTACTTCCTGATAACTAGACAAACTTAAAAATGGGACGCTTGCTGCTGTTAGGACAAAAACAAAGACAAGACAAATCTAAGTGGTGAACCATTATAATACTCTGCTGTTTCACTTGTGTTCTTTCTGGTTTATGGTGACCTGTCCACTCTACTCTTGTCGTTTCTTCCTCAGACCGGATACAACCAGAGTGGACTACGCAATTCCTCTGCGGGACAACTGGGCTCTGCCTTTCTTCGCTTGCCAGGTTGCAGCTTTGACCGGATTCCTGAGTCATAAATTCAGCTCTGCCACTGAGGTGACCCTCTCATGAAACCAGTTTTATAAATATCCCTCTACTATATCCAAGTTAGTGCTTACACATACTGATGAACTGCATTTCTCTGTAGATGTGTTGCTATCTCACCATGAGTGCCACCACCTTTATCTTCCTCCTGGTCTGGGAGCACAGCCACTACGTGCTCTTCATCCAAGGCATCTGTCTTTACCTACTCGACTCTTTTGACCTGGTGCCACCGCGTAAGGTGAGACAGTCACTGCACCCGATCAAGAAAATAGTCCCGCACATAAAACCACAATAAGTCATTTCTTTACATTCAGCTTTTTGTGTGAATAAACAAATAAGATATAACGTGGAAATTTCTGAGCCTCAGAGGTGCTCAATTTTGTTACCTTCAGACAAAGTCATGCTAACTGTTTCCCACTGTTTTTAATGCTACGCTAAGCTAACTGGCTCCTGCGTTTAGCAAAGCATAACGTATATTTTCCCAAAATATGGAACTACTCCTTTAACCCTGAACTAATTAATGTTCTTTGTTCTTGTTTTGTGGAGTTTTTTTTCATGCTTTTGATTGATGCATTTATTATTTATATAATTTAAACTTGAATTAATCTTAAACATATGGCCAGTTATTTATAAATGTGGAAAATGAGCAAAACACTGTAGTTTTTTTAGTTATAATGAGCTTAAATATTCTTCAACAACAGTTTGTTCAGTATCTTGAGATCCTGCATTGTGTCCACAATTGTCCTCAAAAATATTGTGCTTTTTTCCTTTCTTTGTCTTCTATTTGGCCATCCCTCTTCATCTCCATCATCCCTCCTTTTGGGATGTTAAGATGGCCGACATTCACAAACTGTTCCTCGGCGCTCTGCTCCTGGCCTACTTGTTCCAGTTTCTGAACCCGGCCCTGCTCAGCTCGCCTCTGCTTAGCTTCCTGATTGGCTCAGTGTGCGCGAGGTACTTCCAGGTAGAGTTAGCTGCTCCTTCAGATTAGAGAACAGTCGAATTCCACATCACAGGCGTTTGTGTGAACTTGCATAGAATCCCAGACAAGTGAGCTTTAGTGCTGACAAGATTATTTAAATCGTTGGTCATCAGATAATCACCAGTGATAACTAATTAATCCTTTAAACTAATTCATCCAGTAAAACTTAACATTTCCTGTCTTTTTCTGTATTTTATCATTAAAAATGAATGACCTTTGTTGTCTGAATGTAAAGTAACTTCATCTAAATGCTGTTTTCTGTTTTTCTAATGCAGCAAAAGATGAAGATGGGACCTCTTGTTGCCAGAGTCATGAAGATCTTCTTACCCTTCTACCTAGTCTTTACCATAGGGATCACTTTCAGTTTTCTGGTCAAGGTAAAACCAAGCACAAGAACATGGATCAGCTGTCTCGTTTGATCTATTTCAAGTGAAAAGCATTATTTTGCATTAGTTATGTATAGTACTATTACTGTTGGTTAATCATCACTGTTTTTTCATTCACAGAAATTTATGCCTGTAAGTGAGAGTGACTTCATTTTGAAATTCCTTGAAGTAAAATTTGGGCTCAACACGACGACGTGAGTCACAGCTGCTGCGTTAAAAGTTAGCTGTTTCAATGTAGGCTAATGCAGAGTGGGGGCATGTTGTTTCACCTGTTGTGTTTTCAAACAGTGTCAACATCAGTCAATATGTCTGTATAATCTAAACTAATGTAATCTAATCTCAATGTTTTTCTTTCGTTCTGTGTCAGTGACTTTATCACCAACTTCCTCCTGTGCCAAGAGAGTTTCCAGTCACCCGGTCAGGACTTATTTCTACGACTGACACAGGCCTCAGTCCTTCCCTTCTACTTGCTGGTGCTCACTGTGTGCTTGCTGTCCACCCTGCAGACCATTTACAGAAGACTGAGGTTAGAGACCAAACACAATGCATAACCAGGCGGCTACCTCCGGTTCTGACGAGTGAAGCCAATGCAGAAGTGCCTTAAACTTGCATTCTTTCTAATGGCCATCAGGAGGCGACTCCTCTGATTATAAAGAAGTCTATTAGAAAATCTCTACTTATCGACTCTATCTCGACTCTACTTCTTTCTTAATTTATTACCTCAGTAAATATTATAAACATGAGTTTATGGTCTCAATTTCTAGTTTCAAGTCTTCTTCAATACAGCATGATGTGCATTTAGTAAATTATGGTCCATTTAGAGTAGACCCAATATGGTCACTTCTGGTCACTGGTTGCTAAAAGCCAAGATGGCGACGGCCAAAACGCTGAACTGGAGGCTTCAGAATGGCCGTCCACAAGCCAATGGATGACATTATGACTACATCCACTTCTTATATACAGTCTATGTCATGGTTCCACTTTTGTCTTATACAGTGGCGAGCCAATGCAAACCAACCTCAGACTTGAAGATGGGCGAATAGGGGAGCAGCCAGAGGTCATCTATCATGTTTTTCACACGTTGCTTTTCGGAGGCCTGGCCCTGCTGTTTGACGGGTACGTTCATAAGCGTAAAAAGTGTATTTTTTGAATTTGGATTCCCAACATGTGTCTATACAAAGCATTGCTGATTATGGAGCAACTAGACTTCAACGGTGTCCTTTTTTTCATACAGGATGAAGTATTTATGGACCCCGTACGTCTGCATGTTTACAGCATTCGGCGTGTGTTCTCCAGACCTCTGGATGACTGTGTTTAAGTGGCTCAAACTGAAGTCCATCCACCCGGTAGTACTGGTGAGTGACCTCTGAGGCTCACTTTTTACAGCAAGCATTGTACTCTTTAAATACATTTAAAAAAAACATTTTTCACAGTCAAATTCACACAAAAGGGAATTTTACATTGTAATTATTATTAGTAATACTATTACGATTATTAGTATAAGATGCAGTTGCAGAAAAGCCTAAACCTATCACTTACTATATTTGCTGAACCATCCAGGTTCTTGCTTAAAGACCCAGTGAAACTGTGACCCAGTTTTGATCCTGTAATTCCGGTAATTGTTGGTAATTCCTGTCTTTTTTCTTCTGTAAAATAGTTGAAAATGCTTGATGACTCATTATGCACTTGTTAACAAAAAAATCATCCAATCAAATGTGACCACTAGCTTGCCACACAGGTGTGTGGAGTAGTCCTCTGTAGCTTCATATCTTGCTAATGCACAGGACTTTATTTAAATCCCTCTTGTAACTGTGCTCAAATATTGCCATTCACTGTGAAATCTGTCACAGAAGTTAAGCACGCTCTAAATTCCGTTTCACTGGGACTTTATGGTGTTAATTGTTGCTTTTAATCCGCAGTCTCTGATCCTGAGCACAGCGGTTCCTACTATCATTGGTTTCAGTTTGTGGAGAGAGGTGAGATATTTTAGCTCTTTATCTTTTGAAGCTCTTTATGTTGGACATTTAAAGACGCATAATTATCTTTTCTTCTTTCTTGCAGTACTGCCCTCGCGTCTTAGGAGAGCTGTCAGATCTGCAGGAGTTTAACGATCCAGATACGGTGGAGCTGATCAGCTGGATCAAGTAGGTCATCCGATCTTTCACTATTTTCACAGATATATTTAAAGTCTTTATTGTGGCATCTTATATCTTCTTCCGGTTCTCCAGGTCACAGGCTCCGGTGGCAGCAGTCTTTGCAGGAAGCCCTCAGCTGTTGGGAACGGTGAAGTTGGGCTCAGGTTCAGCTGTGACCAGTCTACCACTTTACTCTGACATCAACCTGCTGATGAGAACTGAAGATGTGAGTGAGAGGAAAGATTTATTTCTAAGGAAAAACAAAAGAGACTAATTGAAAAAAAACAACTTAGGACAGTAGTGTCAGTTATAAAATAAGTTAGATATATCAGGGCCTTAGGTTATAAAGGACATGGAACGGATTGAATCCATTATAATATGCCTCCAAAGTGCATTATATTAATGTGTAATATATAATAGATTTTCCTTTCATCTCTATACTGCCCAGTCTCTAATAAAGGCATCAAAATAAACACATAAACATAACAAAAAATATATCTAGATTTTTCTCATCACAGCTTAGTTGAACTAGCAAACATAGTTTTTTGTTTTTTTTAAATGAATATCCTTTTCTTCCTCTCCTTGTAGACTTACCAGGTGTATGCAATGAGATCTTCAGAGGACATCTACAAGATTCTGACCGCTCAGAAGGCAAACTACGTGATCATCGAGGAGTCGATTTGTAACGAGCTTAGTCTCAATAAAGGCTGTAGGATCAAAGACCTGCTGGACATCTCCAATGGACATGTGAGTCAAGGACCTTCTAGCACAAGCTGCTGAATTCCATCTGTATATCTAGTAATATGTGTACGAAATGGTGCATGCTGTTGAAAATCATGATTTTGAAGTTTGTCAAAGTGGTAGTTAATTCCACTTTTATGTATATACAGGAAATATGAAGCTACCACGGTTAGCCATTCAGCTAAGCAAAGAGAATGGAAATAAGGGGGAACACAATCAGCGCTCCGAAAGCTCACTCATAAACACGTCGTAGCATAGTTTAATCCATACAAAAAACAAAGATTGATGAGGGCACGTGGGTATTGTTTGGGTGGGTGATGTACTGGCTGAGAGATGTGACGTCCTGGAGTCAAAAGGCCTTTTCCTGCCAAGCTAGCTGTTTCTCCCTGTTTACAGTCTATGTGCTAAGCTAAGCTAACTGTAGCTTCATATTTGCAGTTAAGACATCAGAGTAGTATCGGTCTTCTCATCTAACTATCGGCAAGAAATTAAATAAGTATTTCTCATCGTGACTTGTTTTAAATGAAGCATGTGTATGTGTTTTTACAAAACTGTTATGCAACTATTAATAATCTCATTAACGTCCCATATCCTCTGGTTTCGTTCAGGTGGTTTATGACAAAGGAGAGGTTTACTCTTTCTCCAAGCACGGGAGATTCTGCCACGAGATAAAGATGAACCACTCGCCCTACACAAACTACTTCACTCGGGTTTTCTGGAACCGCTCGTACCATGTGTACAAAGTGAACTCCGTCATCTCCTTTCAGTACTGACAGCAGTTCCCGCCTCCACCTGCTGAGAATCCACTGAGCCCTGGCTCTGCCCTCCATGTCATATCTACCATGTTACACACAAAGGACTTGGGAGAAGGGAAAATGTCTAATCACTGGTACCTCCCACATCCTTTTGTAGATGTTAAAGCTGGAAATTCAAGCACAACTTGGTCATTGGTTTTTGGTCTACACATGGTTTGATTAAAATCAACATGAAAGGGCCCTGTTGAGGTTGAAATATGCCATAAGTAATGATCACTGTACTGTAGTTTTATAAGCCATGCCTTACTGTTACTGTGATGTATTTAATGAAGGGAGAGTTGATATGTGAGGTCTATGTGTTTACTCTGTACAGAGGCCGAGACTTTTTTTTTTAACGCTCTGCAAAAGGGAAGAGGGTAAGTAAAGGTGAGAAGCTCATGTAGAGTTGCTTCAAACACCATGGATATTTATGAAAAGACCGTTTGATTTTAATGTGTCATATGTGCTCTGCCTCTCCCATTTTAATCCAAATACTGATCGATTGAACAACCTAGGGCAATAGAAACAAGATCTGAACTTTCATTTGAAAGGGAAGTGGAGGCTGCTCTTCATGCTCCTTAATTCTTCATTATGTCTCTATCATTCTCTTCATCTGGATGCCTTATTTTGAGATGTGGGAACCTGAATGACTTACACCTCTTTTTATAAATCCCACCTTTAGTTGCCTCTGAGACTCACCGTTCCCCCTCCCCTGGGTCTTACCTGAAGTATTTGGTGGTCATTTTCCCTCTGGTGCTATAAAGTGTCACAAATGACTGTCCCTCTGCAAAAGGCCATGTAGTGACTAGTAGGTTTTGAATTATGGAAAATAAAAGTGTGTATGAGTTGATAATTACAAAGCTGATTTCTTATGTTGCCATTTGGTGCCAATAACTTTTTTTTCAAGCTTATTATGCTTTAATATCATTTGAATGTCCAATATTTCCTTTTAAGTCTAACAAGGAGGGAATAAGGGAAAGAAAAAGGCACGTTTATATATTCAAGATAATTTTTGCTTTGCATTTTTTTGTTCTAAATAGCTTTTTCCCCCTTTCCATTGCAAAGATCAACCTTTTATTTTAGTCATCTTAAATTATGTTCTTTTTTTATGACGTTTTTGCATTTTCCTCTGCCATCTGACATTTGAAGGCCCTGCTAAATCGTGCTAAACTTGCATGCAGAGGTGTGTGCAATTATATTTTGCTTATTAGAAGTCTTCTCAAGATTGTTAGGTTTGGAAATACCATAACTTTGTTATTATTTTAAAGTTGTGGTCATTATTATTACTATTATAGGTCCCAAGAACATGGTTACCTCATGTAATTCCTACCATCTCCTCTCAACCTCTGAGCAGAGCAGACATCAGATTAAGTGAGAACACCTGTGGGTGCAAGTGTCTTTTTACTTTAACATTTAGGCCTTAAATTGACATTGGCATGTTTTTTTTTTTTTCAATTCAATACAAAGTGCTTGACGGATTATACAGATTATATTTATTAAATATTAAATCAATTATTTTCCTGTTGAAAATGTTTCCATGAAATGTCAAATATGCATAATTAGCCCGATAGTAATTAAATACATAATTGCCAAAGCAGGTTGTACAAGGATTACAAAGTTACCATGACATTTCAGAAGTAGCAACTCTCACGAATTGACTCTCTTTCATGCACACCTATCAGACTGTTCAAAGTAGTACTTAGTATGCTCTTTTATTTGCAGTAGAGTATTTTCAAAGTGTGGTGAGTACTTCCTCCACCACTAGATGTCATCAAAACATGACGTATCATCCGTTGTCACAGTAACCATTTGTTTCGTTGCGTGAGGCGTTTAAGAGGCAAAAGACGTCGATACTGATGCATTTGGCTGTCTTTCATCCACAAGTAACAAGGTATGTTGCAATACTTTGTTGGGGTAACGATAGGCCTATTGTTATAACAGCGAAAACAACACGCTTCTGCTGTCAAACCAAGAATATTGTATCTGTTAACTAGTTAAAGTAGTGTTAGCCATGTTAATTATGGAGACAACTGCTAACGCAAAAAAACGAGTTCTTTGGTGTTGAAATGTTTCGGTGTTCGGTTGAAACTCAACTATTTGTTATAAGAAACGTTTTGGAAAATTAGTGTAGCCGAACTGTAAATAAAAATATATTTGCCACATAACCAACATTACAAGCTTACAAAGTTAATTTAGCGTCATTGACAATTTACAACACTGGGTTGCACAATAAAATGTAATTCTTGCCCCTTCACGCACACAAAGGACAAACTACATATTTAATTCTGAATAAATGGCAATACAATTTTTATATATATATATATATATATATATATATATATATATATATATATATATATATACAGTTAAAAGGTATTGAAATTGAAATGCCACACTAAATTACCAAACACCTGCACCCAGAATGCACCTGTGAAAACGCCTGTAACCAATTAGATCCCTCATTAATCAGAGCGTGAACGTTATAAACAGGATTCAGGTTTGGACCTTGGTGTGCACAACTATAGAGGCTCATTTTGGAGAGAGATTTAAACGAAATGAATTGCAATATATTGTATTTTGTTTACAATACATTACAGTTACTATGTTAATGTTATCTTCAAGTAGTTGTTTATGAAACTGTATTGAGAATAAACACATTGCATTTAAGTTCATTGTTTATATTTACGCCATGTTGCTAATCACAAATGACAGAGACTCTACATAATGTTGTTTTGTACTCTGCACATTAGTGTACAACTGGAAAGAAAGAACTATTTATGTGTTGCTTTTGCAAGAGATGCAAGATATTTTGTATATGTTTTTGGTGGCAATAAATGAACCTTCAACCAAGAATTTGGTTTGTAGTGGTTTATCCATCTCTATTCAAATAATGTATACAGAACAAAGCAAACATATTCCTTAAAAACAAAATAAAAAGGATAATTTTTGACATTAAATTACATATTTTCTATTTGTAATAACACTACCGTAGCCTTAAATGAATCCACTATTCATTATCTGGAGATTAATGGGCTTTTCAGATGCCATTTTGCAATGTTTTCAATGTCCAATGCTTTTTCCATTTAGCAACTGGGTGTTTTCTAGTGTTCCTCTTCATTTCTGATATTTCTAATATGAATGATCTGTGGGTGTCCAGTAAAACATGAATACTCTAATTTCTCTCTGGTTTTGAACTCTTTCAGGTCTCTTTCTCCATGAGGCGGCCCCATTTCTTACCATTTCTTTATTTATGTTCTTCTTACCAGCCTATACTTACAGTGACCCCCAGAGGAGAGTAATGTCTGTCCAGGACCACAGTCAGCGGCAGGGTGTTGGACCCACTCTTGTGAATTTTGAGGTTATGCGGAACCACTCTGAGCTCTTCAGAGAAGAATGCACAAGGTTAATGCTGGAAACTGACAAAGCATGCAAACGCATGCAAAATGATGACAACAAGCGACTAGGTAAGTAGGGTAATACAGATGTGTTAAGCACTAAAAGGAGGATGTTGCAAAGACGACTTGGGTGGACTGTTTTTTCTTCTGCTGTTCAGATCAGCGCGTCAGAGACATCCAGTTTCTGAAGGAGGAGTTGGAGCTGAAGTTGGAGGAGATTATTGTGGAGATTGATGTCCTCATAGCGTTGCAGAGCAGAGTGGCAAAAGCCCTTGAGGCCTGCAAAGAGCTTCTGAAAGTCACCTTGGTCTGTCTGGAGGAGAGGTGAGGATCTTTAACAATCAGAAGAAAAATCCATAATGTTTGTATTTGAGATTTGGTAGCTCTTGTAAGTTTTCAGTGTCGTGAAGTCCACCTTTCCACACCACTTTCTCATGAAGCTTACATGTAAAAAACAACAACTTGGAGCTGCTGTATGAGTAATGCTGTTTTTTACGTTCTGTGTCCTGCAGAATGAAACGTCTCCCCTCTGAGAGGTTACATGACGAGGTGGACAGAGAGCTGCTGAAGGAGAGGGAGGTTATTGAGGGAGTGGCTTCCCTTCTGCAGAGTGTAGCAGAGCAAATAACTGAGCAGATACGGTAAGAAAGATGGACTAGATATGATCTATGAAGGGGATCTCAAAAGTATGCAGACCGTTTGGATTTTCTAACGTTTACAGTCTTGAATCCTGGAAAGACAATCAAATCGGTAGATAAGGTTGCCAGTCAAAGCAAGACAAAACATGTTTGTGTTCCAGACTGCACCGATCGGCAAAGTACCAGCTGGAGAAGGATCTTAAGGAGAAATTTGAGGCTCAGTGCATTGACAACTCCTGTGCCTTAATGACCCACCATTCCATCAACAACCTGCAGAGGTCCAAACACACTGAACATGTTCTGCCAAGGTAAACTGCCATGACATTTTGAAATTCTGACGAAGGTTCTGTGAAGAAAGGGGAGGTTTTGTTAGTTCCAGGTCTCCTTCTCTCTCGCTCAGCTTGGCAGTAACCCCAAAGCAGTGGGAGAACATCTCGGACATCAACATGGTCAAAGCAGAGCAGCAGCAGGCCAACTCTCTGTCCCTGCGGGCCCTGGTGGGGTCTCTCCTGGAACAGACGGCCGCCGACATTCAGAAGCAGGTCCAGACCACAACGGCAGCCTTCCAGCTAAACGTCCGGGAGATCAAGTCTGCCAAGAGCCAGATGGAGGATCAGCTGGCCAAGGTAGGGCAAATGAGTGTATGATGTATATTCGGGAGAGCGTGAGGAAACAAAGTCAGGCTGATGGCAGATGTGAGATATATGAGAGAGAGAAGATTTGGTTTGATTTATCATATCAACACTGAGTTATTACTTACATTTGGATATTAATCTGCCAGTGATTATCCTTTAATTGAGGATGGATAGTTGAGTAATAATGTGTTTGATTATTTAAATAGAAGTTGTGTGTCATAAGGGCAAAATATTTATATCGTTTTTTCTAATAATCTACTATTAATTGCAAACACTGGTTGACCCTGGTGTGACGCCTCCGCCCCCTCTAGATTTCTTCTGAGTATGCCAGCCAGCAGAGGATCGGGGAGGACCTGCAAGTGGCCATCACAGAGAGAGAGCAAGTTCTGAGTCTGGCCCAGGCCCGGCTGGCTCTGCGCCGCCGGAGGCCCGGCAAAGAGCAGTGCCACGATCCGGCACAGTCCCAGCTCCTCGCCGAGGTCCAGCAGCTCACCACTCACATCAACAGGTAAGGCCAGGACATACTCGCCTCTGATGTGAAGGGACAAAGCAAGACATGTTTTCAAGAGGGACTCAGGACTAAGTTTAATGATGCCAGTGTGGACACACAGTTATAACATCTGCTAGTTTACAAAGGCTATAACACAGAAACCCTAGAAATAAATACAATAAATGGGAACAATTTAAGAGTGTAAGAAAGCATGTATAACAGTTTAATTAAAGGAATAGCAGAAGAAAAAGTAATTTTAAAATGTACAGAAAGTATCAACCAGGAGGATATCTTAAGTTTGATGACCATTTGCAAAAAAACATTGTGTTCCAGTTTTATAGTTAGTTTTTGCCCATGCTGGCTGATGTTTAGAGATGCATCTGTTAAGGACAGGATTCTTTATTTCTTTATTCTCAGACTTTGCGGGGCAGCGGCCCGGTCAGACGAGGAGCAGAGGGCTCTGGTTCGCTGCCAGCTGGAGCTTCAGGAAAGCATCGAGATGAAGGCCAACTCTCTCTACATCGATGAGGTCACCTGCGCCCAGCACAGGGAGCCCATCATCATACACAACTTCTGAGAGTTTAGCAACAGAGCTGCTTTTGGTTAAGCTCACTTCAAATTGTATGTGTAGATCTATTCCTTTGTCATATGATTTAGTTCAGATTATTCATTGTGAGAGCTGTGTGACTTGACTTTTCTTGTGTAATGGTTACACTGCTTTTAGTCATACATCTCATGGAAAGCTTTCCAATAAGGTCCAAGTACACAGAACTACTGAATAATGTTAACATTGACATTGACATTCATTAACAATGAAAATACAAGCCACTGTACCTGCACCGATGGTTAAAGTCAATGTAAATATATGAGAGAAAGGCAAAGGCATTTCACACATTCTTATTTTAAGTAAATTTCAGATTTTGACGTGTGAACTTTTTATGTTTATCTGGGAAACTTTAGCAGCACATAATCCACTTTATGTGCTGCTAAAGTATTTTATGCTGTGAAAATTGCTCAGTATGACTTAACACATTCATTATCATTACAGTTAAGTAGCTGTATTTGTATTTAACAAAAAGAACATTACAAAGTCTTCAGGCCTGTCAAGTTCACTTGGATACATTTTATATTCCTGAGTTTTATAGTCATGCACACACAAACTTAAATTAAAGAAATTTATTAAATAAGATGTCATAATCCAAATTGTTGCTGGTTTATTTTCAATAAATCCACTAATTGATTTGACTCTTTGTTTCCGCTCTATTCATTTCTTTAGTCATAACAGTACTGGAGAGTCAACCCAATAAAGTTGACTTTACAGAATAGGTTGGCATTAATATACAAAAACAATAATTAGAGGAGCCAAATATTCATCCACAAGTGAAAGCTTTCGTTGTGGCAGTTGATAGCTCTGTTTATTACACACAAACAAGATAAATACTCAAGCACTGTGATGCTGGACAAACAGGACATGATCATCTAGACGTAGAGATCCAGACAGAGATATGAGTACCTGGATGTGAAGCTTCATTAGTGAACTTTAATTAAACCTCATTGTTCAGGAACTAATGAAAGTTGTTCTTCCTCATTTGGTTGGTTGCAGTATTCTTTTTTTCCAACCTTTATAAAAATTGTCCATTCACAATCATTATTTTCTTCCATCTTCTTCTGCTGGGAGTGGTTGTCTTGATCACATCCCTGAGACAGTAGGGGACAATTATCTGATCATAGTCACTGTTTAACCTGTCCTACACATGAACTACTCATTTATTTTCCCACAATTTTTTAAATCAAATAGTCATTTTAAATCAAAAGTGCTATCACAGAAGTATTCCTACTGTATTTTAATTTTTATCACATAATGTAAATTCACTACGGCTGTATAAATCATTGGTAGCTAACTCTCAAAGAAAATAATTATAATTTATTATAATATAATCTTGAGAAAATCAATCCAGGGAGACTAAATTTTACTTAATTCATGATTAAATGATAAGCAATATATAATCTCTCAAAATGACAATTTCTGACCATTTCCATCACAGAAGTGCTACGTACACGCATTAAACTGAACTTTAACATTTCTCTTGTGTTAAACATGTAGAGCCAGGCCCTGGGAAGCCCTACTTGACCTGATCTCACACACACACACACACACACACACACATCACAGCACAGTGAAATATCGTGGAGCCATTCAGGTCAACGCAGTCCAGGTTGTCTAGCGGTCTGTTGCTCAGTGCGACCCGTGTGTCCGTGCTGGTGTTTTTAGAGTGTGCTCGGGGACCGGCAGAGTTTACATAGCAGCCATCTTGCTGGCCTCTCTGACCCCACTCAGGTAGGCCCCTGTCACAGTCTGAGGGAAATGTCTGTTGGTGGCCTGGTGACAAAAAAAACCATCTGTTTTTAGAGTCTGATATACAAAACCCTTATATGATAGAAAGGAAACGGCGACCAAATATCTGATATCATAATAACTTCTATGAGCACAAACAATAGTAATTCGTATTGACAAAGCTTTCTTCACTCAAGGTCCACTTACTAGGTTTTGAAATCAATTTTTTTATTATCATTTCATCCTTAGAAAGCTCTGGAAAAGCTTGCACTGTAAATTGAACTTGAAATTAAAGTTTAGATTATTTCATCTAACTTCTATTTCAACTTCAGTTTCAATAGTGTCCTTTTCATTCAGAAATGTTACAGTAAGAAAAACACAGTTGTAAATAATAACATTGATGATGTCTGATTTCCATTTAGCCAGATTCCTGGTATTGTGCATGCTGGCTCACTGACATAGGCATGGTCTACTAGGACACTTTAATAGAATGGAGTCATCATTAATGTTATTAGTAACACCTGTGATTTTCTGCTGTGAAAAGGCCTGTTGATATGGAAAATGCTGTATGGAAAATAAAGTGGGAAAAAAACTCACCATAATACTGTCAAATAAATCTCACACTACCACTTTATATAAAGAGACGTTTCTAAACAAATTTGATAAAATAAATAAAAACAGGTAAAATCAGAGTCACCTCTCCAGCAAAGAACACTTTTCCCTGCACGTCTTCAGCGAGGATATCGTAGGCCTCTCCACTTCCCCCCGTCTTCACAAAGCTGTAGGACATCTGGGACCACATGTCTTTGCTCCAATGAGTGACAAAGAAATGCAGCGGCTCTGGGACGTCCTATCAGGGATGACGGACAGTAGTTAACAACAGTAATGAGAGAAACACTCAAATAACACAAATATATCTGAAACATAAAGGTAATGGGTATATTTGTTTTTTGGAGAGAAAATGTGCAGTGATATTCTTAATTTTTTAGGAACTCTGGGACTTAATATGCGTCTCAACTGAAGGAATCAGGGTCTAAGTTTAGTTCCTGGACTATAGTTCATACCTTTGTATGGCTGTTCTGTTCTGCTGATGGACCAGGAACTATGAGAGTGGAGGTGTACTTCTACTTTTTAACAACCATTCAAACATCAGTAGTAGAGAAATAAGTTACAAACAATGTCCTTGTGTTGTTGCACATCTTTAAAAGCCGTCACTTGTCAAGGGTCTAACTGAAAGTGAAAAGTGACATTTAGCTCCTAATTTAGCCCCTAAATGAATTCGTAGGACTATTTGGTTGAAAGAGCCCTTTCATGCTTCAGTTACTTTATTGTTGAGCTTACTGTCCATCAGTTTTCCAGAATAAAATAACAATAATAAGCAATCAAACGGGACGGCATTACCTGCTCTTTGAAAAGCTCACGCAGCACCTTCATGCACTCGTCCACCACCTCCTTGTCCTCCATGTCCCGGACAGCAGGCACAGCGTCCCCAGTGATAACAGACATGAGGACAGCCTGCTTCCCCTACACACAGACACACACACACACACACACACACACACACACACACACACACACACACACACACACACACACACACACACACACACACACACACACACACACACACACACACACACACACACACACACACACACACACACACACACACACACACACACACACACACACACACACACACACACACACACACACACTCTTGTATTCCAACATGAATAATTCAAACCTATTTGCCCTAGGAACAGGTATCTTATGTGTGATTTCTGACAGGGAATATAAAATGCATTTTCTGAGTGGTACGACATTGTCTTGCCGTGTGGATAAAAAAAGAGAAAACACAAACCTGTGGCTCCACGTCATAGAAGACACTGAACATGCCCCTCTTGTCGGGACCTGGTGGTATGTGGCCAAAGTAGTCTGCCCCTTGGATTTTGTTGTCCCAGAATCTGTACGGGAACTGGAGAGCAATCTGAAAGATGTTTTAAAAAAAGAATTAAAGCATCTGCAAGGAGGCAACTTTTCTAATCAGCAGGCCACTGTTGTTACTTTGGCCTCATAACTTGATGTAAAATAAATTCTCCAACGTTTGCATGGTGGCTTGTACTTACAATGAATCACAAATACACATTAAAACAATTGTTACCTTTTCTATGATACCGGCTCCCAGACTGTGGATTGCTTTCAGTTTCCTTTCAGGAAGCGCTGGGTGGAACTGAATCAAGTTCTTCTGGAGCAAAGTCAACGGAACTGTAACGAGAACCTAAAAGAGTAACAGTACACCATGTTAATCAGCATTGAATACAAGCAACATTCTCTCAAATGGTAAGTTTTCTAAGATAACATCTTGAGATGATGATACACATTATATAGAACATTTATCATGTGTTTACCTTCTGTGCTGTCCACTGGGACCCGTTGGAGGAGGTAACTTTGACCACATCACCTGAGTAATCAATGGCTTGAACCTGGGTTTGAAAAAAATAAATAAAAGTACACCACCTGACCTTTAACATTGAGATTTCTCTATGTAGCAATCAACTTAGGGTAAGAAAGGTAAAAGCAGCAGCGGACTGAATAAGACTGAATTACAGACCGGGCACTTTGTGCGGATGTCGAGACCCTCGGCCAGTTTGTGGAGCAAAGCGGAGTAGCCCTTGGTGAGTAACGTGTGGTCTCCTGAGAACTGGGCAAAGAACTCATTGTGGTCCCAAGATCTTGCCGATACCTACAAAAAAAAAAAAAAAATGTAATCACAATTCCCTTGAAGACGCACTATCAAAACCCACACAAACAAAATGCATAGAATGCAGACCCAAGAGTTCCCTTTATGCAATAAAAAAAGACAATACCTCCACATCTCAAACACACTGACACACACAATATTGTTATCCTCTTCTTTGGTTAATGCTTCCCTGATTCTACAGGCAGACATGTAGGACGTATTCATAGCAGTTAACCAGCTTGAATTTTCTTCATTTACTTAAAATTGAATAGCAATGGATACTTCAGTTGATTATAAAAACTGAAAAATCCAGAATTCCTTCAGTGTCTGACTTTTCCACACCTGGTCTAATGTGCTTCCACAGGCGTACTCCAGGTTGCTGAGGTGAAACTGAAGCACCTTCTCCTCCAACTCACTGAACTGGATCCCAGACTCCTGAAGGAAGTTCTTCTTCACCTCCTGGACCTTTTCTGTGGAGATAAAAACCTACATATTAAGTATCTCTAAACGCTGACCAAACTGTTTTTATTTTGTATTTAGGATAATGTTTTGCGGAGCGTTTGGGGGCAAAACCCCAGCACCTCCCCCCCAGCTCCCTCCTCACCCACCAGTGCCTTCACGGACTTGCCCCCTCTACCTTCAGGAACTCCTCACCCCCCCGAAAACCTCACATTTAGGATCCAACACCCTCCAAACCCGACATACGTTTGGGTGATCGGGCCTTTTCTGCTGCTGCCCCTAGACTATGGAACGCCCTCCCTGACCACCTGAGGGCTCCACAGACTACAGCTCTTTTTAAACGGAACCTCAAAACCCATCTCTTTAAAAGAGCATTTAGCTAAACTTTCTTTGAGGTTCCCCCTTTTAATAGTTTTTTGTTATTTTTTTCTCTGTAGCACTTTGAGATTCTTGAATATAAAGTGCATTATAAATAAAATTTATTATTATTATTATTATTATTACCTCTCAGTGGCTTATCCTGGGTCTGCGACTTGTCCTTCCTCCATTCTGACACCACATCCAGGATGGCGTTGAAGTGGAAGTCCATGCGCTTGTCGATGGCCTGGTCAGTAACCTGCCCCCCCTCCTGAAAGAGGTCACACCGCTCCCCCAACTTGTGCATCTTGATGCCCATCTGCAACAGATGATCGAACAGAGCTGAAATTAAAATCCCAGAGTGCACATATGAAGATTCTTTTTTTCCCCAGACATCTCTTACCTGTTCACACATCAGGGCGATGGGGTTGTTTACGCAGCCATTGACGATTTGAGCTCCTCGGCCCACAGTGACGCCCAGAGAAGTATCGTCCCACACGCGGCCTCCGATTCTCTCCCTAGCCTCGAGCACCACCACCTGTAAACCGAAGAGAGCAAACAGCACAATGACGAGGGAACGGGGTGAAACAGGAGGTCAGAGAAGATCTAACGACACTTACCTGAGTGCCAAAGTTTTGCAGCTGCCGTGCAGCAGCCAGCCCTGAAGCCCCGGCGCCAATGACAATAACGTTCCTCTGCAAAGATGATAAATGTGGCTGTAAGTTTTAACTAAATAAATGACAGAAAAAAGCTTTTAAATCAAGTAAGGATGAGAACACTCACAGAGCAGTGTCTTTCAGGGAGTAGAGGCCGCTTCACCGCCAGCACGCCAGTGTTGATGAGGCCCTTCCTGGTCATGAAGTGGAGCACCCGGTCCATCTCCTGCACGCAGCGCACACGCACCAACCCCCGGACAATGATGTGCACAGCACACTTCTGGGAAGTTAGCACCTCCTTTATGAAAAACAGGAGAAGCTGTTTTGTCTTTGGAGTCTTATATTCCCTCTTTTTTTTTTTGTCCTCCAAGAGGTGACAATGTGATAGACAAAGACAAACTAGTTATTTACATGCCAAGTCCAAAACCTCAAAAAGGTGAAAACTTGTAAGCAGTTTGTCTGCATTGTACCTTGCAGTTCTTGTGCCAGGAGGCCAAAATTAGGTTGCGTAATGCCAAATACATGGTGGGATCGCGGGAAAACTCTGGGAACTCGTAAAGCTCATCCAGCTCCATCATATCAGGCCGAACGCACAGAGCCTTCCCGCACTCATTGGGCTGATAGAAGGGCTGGAAGTACGGACACAGGCCTGGAACTGAGGGCGAGAACAATCATGGTTACTACAACACATTACTACGGGCTTTAGACTGATATCTCTTAATTGGAAGATGATAAATTTCCAGTGGGAACATTTCCATTCTTCTCACACCTGCAGACTCACTTTGTGGCTGGACGGCTCTGCAGTGATCAGTCCTGAGCTCAGACAGAGACGGGTTGCTGGCAGAGCCGGACGGACTCATCCCCACGCAGTCCGGGTAGTAGGCGGCGAGGAACGGGATGGCTGGACTGTCTTTGAACAACGGAGGCAAAATCAACATGGAATGCCACCAGTTGTCAGACACCTCTGCCACCCTCTGTGAGAACGAGACAGCATGAAAGAGGCAGTTTTTAGAAACAACTCCTTACAAGCTGCATTTGATTTTGTGATAACTGCTATGATTCCAAAACACAGATCAGCAGCTTACTAAGTCTTCTGGTTGGGAGCACTGGTCCGGTCCCTCAGTCTGCAGGAGGAGACACAATATTACTTTTCCTCAAAATGTAACTTGTGAAAAGCCTGTTGATTTTTATTCACATTTCCTGTTTACCTTGATGTTGTTGATCTTCAATCCACAGCGGTACGTTGCTGCTAGGGAAGCAGTGAGTTGGATCTCCTTGGTCAGCTGACGCCACTTCCTACAGTCCGGTTTAGTACACTGAACCTGAAAGGAACACATTCCTAATGACCATTGCTGTATTTACTGATATGGATAACCTGGTTCGACTGGTAAACAGGAACCAGGGAGGCTGCCTGCGCTTACCCAGAATGGTAGCTGCTGATCTGCCATGAAAGCTTTAAGACTGGGCTCACTTTTCCCGTTACTAGTCCAAACCTTCTTCCACGAAGCAAAGATCTCATAGCCATCTTTGTGACTGCCAAAGACGCGGAAAAAAAGTTAATTTTGTGGCCCGTTTGTTCATTGATATTATGCGAGTATTTGTTCTGTCAACATTACCTTCTGTAGTAGTGGTCAAAACATTCGTTGCAAAAATGCTCCCCGCAGGACAGATGGTACCAGCGAGACGTGTATCCATTTTTAGCACACCTGAGAAGAGACGGAAGAATTCAATCTGTGTCTTTAAAAAAAGGGAGCGACTGAGTTGAGATCTGATTTCTGTTGTACAGAGAAACATGCTACCTGTCAGATGCACTTGCAAAACAAACTGGGTACGTGGCAGAGCATCCAGCCTTCTCGCACTTTCTGTACTTCTTCTCGGACTGGTCGTCTTCCTCCTCCGTGTCTGTGGCTTTTCTTTTGCTCTAAAAAGAGGGTGGAGAAAGTCATCACCGAACTCATTTTAATTCATAGAGCACTTTAAACTCGGGATGCAGGCCTTAAATGTAGGGGGGGGGAAAGACCAGTGGACTGTTGGAATTGGTAGAAGAAGAGAAAAAATTGGATCGGCACATCCCTACTACAAACACAACACAGTTGACCCAACCTGCTGTAGAGGTGGAACAAAAGAAATTAGAGGAGAGGGAAAGAAACCAAAGACTAATATGAAAATGTTCAGCAAACAACAAGAATATTCACACAAGCAGGTTAGGTTTGTTCTTTCTTTCAACTTAGAGAGATAATTCTGCCATCAAGCATTTGTTGACCTGAAGAAGAGGTCTTGAGGGTCTGTTAGTTTATGTAAATGTTATACTCTAAGGGTAAGTTTTTTTTGGTTTTTTTCAATAAAGCAGTGAAAAGGGAGGATGCATTTTTGGATAATGTGACCCCGATGGCAACATATAAATTAGAGCTAGAGTAATATATCGGCCGATCTATAGGTACTGGCAAATATGTCAGCTGACAATTAAAATTGCAGTACAAATATGCCAACGATATATTCCAAACAGTGTCCCCTATCTATAGCAAGAGGTTGGAGGTGACATGCGGAGGCGTGTGGTTCATGTTTTGTGTTCTTAAACACTGGGCCAAAGGACACCAAACAAGATTATTTTCAACATTACACTCCTCCGCGTTCTTAGTTAGTATGTTGGTCATAATTCTTTAAATAAGTGTATTTATCAAAAACAAATCTAATGACACTATGAGACGGACTTACCATGTAAAACACAACATCACTGGTTTTGAATCCAGCCGGACCTTTGTTTCACATCTCGCGTGTCCCTCTCGAATATATAGTGTCGATTAAAGACAGAAAAGCCCCCCAAAATAATCTTTGGAGAGAAAAAAAACTGTCGACTATTGATTTGGATTTTCTAAACTCTCAAATATCAGTATCGGCCTAAAAAACTCAAGATCGGTCGGGCATAAACAAAATTGGCAAAAGTGAGAACCGTGAGCAGACAGACAGGTTGACAGAGCTCGCGGCAGCTTACCTGTCCCGGTGGAGGGTTGTTGGTGCGCTTCACCCGCACATTGATCTGCCTCCCAGAGGAGCGCAGGGTCTGGCCGTCCCCCGGTGACTCCCCGGAGCTCCTCTTCCTGGCTCGCCGAGCATTCCCAGAGGCATTCCCAGAATAGTCTAAACATTATATACACACAATGTACATATTTAACAGTGGACAATGCAGTGCAGCTCAGGTCAAATGGGGCCTCTATTACGGCTGATAAGGGCTCTTTCTGACATATAACATGATGTATCATATTAACGGAACTAATAACGAATTGACCACAGTGAGAGAAACACGAGATTATATTGATAGTAAACACAGCAAAGGTGGCGACACATTAGCAAGATCTTTAAACCAGGCACACAATGTCCGCTTGTCACATTTAGCATTTAGCAGTGCGTAGCAGGGCGCTATGAACACTGACCTGCATCCGACAGCATGGCTGGCTGCGGTATTTCTTCAAAAACACGGTGGTTATTTGACGTTAATGTGAGTTTCTTAGATGCTTTCTTAAATTGTTAGTATTCGTCACCCTTTTATTGTTGTGGGGGGAAATCAATGCGCTGTTGTTGCGAAAATACCACTTCCTGTTTAAAGGAGGAAATGGGCGTTTCGTTGTATGATTAGTTTTGAGCTACGCTGCTCGCCGTCCTACAAGGTAACCATGGCAACTGTAGTAACTTTACGCCGTCAGACTGGGCATCGTAGAGACAGGTGACCTACGACTGGCTGTATTCATTGAGGCGTTCATCATCAGAGTTGTGTGACTAGAATGCAACGCGCAACTCGTTAAAGATACCTCGTTGTTACACCGAGGTTGGAAAGTAAGCTTGGACGAGGCAGAATTCAAATGAACCGACAATGTATAAAGTGAGTATTTAAAGATTTAAAGCAAGAAGAAATTTTGGAAATGGATTCAGGCAAAACTGTGCACAGAAGAAAACCGGACATTCCTGCAATCAGACATATGCAAGAGGTAAACAAGTCCTGTACTCCTTGGAAGGTTTAAATGAAGTATGTCCTCTAGTTCTCAGTTAAAACGCACCATTGGCTGTGGTGGAAGAGGTATTGTTATATTTTACTTAATACCCAATATAAAGATACTCTGCCACAAGTAAACTTTCATTCAAAATCATACCTGCATAATGGTGCTATCAAGAAAATGAACTTAAAAGAATAAAAGTAAAAGCAAAGGGGTTCTGTCATTGTTACATTATTATATATTATAGCCTTTTATTAGTTCATTATGAATCATTAAATAACATTTGTAATGCATTTCAATGTTGAAACTTTTTATACACTGCTCGAAGGTTATTTTACTATATAACAATGCATTGTATTTTATATATTCATCATTGGTTTTTAAAATCTCAACCTGCAAAGTATGCCTGACTACAGGTATCAAATGAATGTAGTGAATAAACACTTCACAGGAGAAAAACAAACAATGGTGGATGCAACAGTGACACCACACCGAGGATGGGAGAAAATAACCAAGACGGAAAACAGCACAAATCAAAGCGTTGAAGAAGTTCAGAAACAATTAAGCCTTAAGAATATGGTACAATAATCCCAAAATGTATGGATAAACAGTTGAAACAAATAGCTCAAATTAAGCCATAAACCATTGATAAATAGTTGAAAAGGGTGAGATAAAAACAGCTAAAAGTGAAGGATAAACCATTAAGGGGTTCGTCTGAGCTAATGACGTAATGGGTAAGGCTAAATAATTTGCTAAGAGTAATGGGTCAACAGTTGAAATAGTTTTTAAACGTTAGCTGAAATTAATGATTAAACAATTGCAATACTTAGCTTAAAGTTAGCTGAAAGTTACATAATGGGTAAATAGTTTGAATAGTTATCTAAATGTTAGCTCAAAGTAATAGGTAAACATTTGACTAATATTGAAGTAGCAATCTCAAAGATTTAAATATATGTCTCCAGTCACTGTATATATCCAAAGGAGGTAACACAATGATGATTGAACCTGTGGCCTACTGATGAAAGTATTGCAATATTTACATATTTGCACTATTATGAAATGGTGTCTGTGGTGACATTCTCAGAGTTCTCCCTCAAAAGCATACACACTAAAAATGGAACTATGCACACAATTCATGAATCTTAAAGCTCCTGTGTCAACAGAAAGACATGCATAGTTACATTGGAGAAAAGCTATAACAGTTTATAGTACTGTAAGTATTCAAATGATTTGTCTGTATCCATTATACAAAGTTACTGTTATATGAATACCCGTGTATTTGTGTTAAATATTATTAAGATATATGATTTATTATCACATCAAGTATACATAAATGGAACTGTTATTTTTACATAGAAGTGTAGTGATTACCTGTTGCAAATTTAAATATGACCCTTATTGCCAGATGGAACAAATAATGGCTATGAATTGGGTTATTATAATAGGGTTAAAATCATTACAAAATGTTGGATATTAATGTTATTCATATGCTATGGACAATATTTGACTTCATCTATAATGGACTAAGTGTTTGCAAATAAAGTGCAGTGAACTTAACCAAACTAAATATTATAATTGATTATATATATAACTTATTTACAGAGTACCATTAGTTTGCCTCTACCTAGTGCCATGAAGAGAGGTCAGAAGCTTGTCGCACGTTTCCAAAAGGAGCCAATGGCTAAAAAAGGCTAGGAGACCAAATATTACTTGAGATGTTTGGATATTTTGATGCACAAAAGAAAAACATCATCAGAATAAGAATGATGATTATTATTTGTATTATTTTTGTGACAAACTTGTGTTCAAGTATGTCTGTCACCAAAGAAGACAGAAGACAGTGTACACTTGGACCTAAACTGTAATTTCTCCACAGGTTGGTGTTAAAAGTCTTGAACTCAGTAAGGTGATTCGTCTTCTTGAAGATCCTTTGACAGTAAGTTAAACTAGAATGTCATCAGACTTTTTTTCAGTTTTAAGCTATATAAAATGTAATTCATCTTTACATCTGATTGTTCTTTCTACTATAGGCTAACTTGAAGGAGAGGCACCTTTTTGTACTGAAGAAACTACTGAAGAGAAGCCAAATTGGCTTTGTATCCTTTATTCTTCTGATATACACTTCTGAAAACACAGACTTCTCTTAGAAGTGTCTATCTTTTCCAGAATAAATCTCTCTCAGGTGTCACACACAGCAGCCGGTTGTTAAACCGTCATCATTACTGTCCCCTGGTACAGAGATGGAAATAGATTTTCCTCTCATCCAACCTGAACACAGAGCCAAACGTCGTTCCCAAGGCTCTAATTTACTGCTGTACTGCCGTGTCTGTCAGCATTTTCCATGTTCAGAAATAACCCCAGTTATCATGAGGACTCTTTGCCCCATCACTTCCCCTTCCTCACTGGGATTTATCGACGTAAATGTTTTGCCAAAGTGTTACAATTTCTTAACTTTTTTCAAGCTATTGAAGGAGCTGACAGGCATCGCCAAAATACTAAACATCTGTGCTGAGAAAGTGACCGATCATCCTGAATATGTGCCCATTCTGTGTGAGGCACTTCAAATTTGTAGGTAAGAAACTCAGATATTTCAAGCCTACGTGGAAAAGACTGAAGGTTTTTGTGTGTGTCATCGTCTGACTCTGAACATCAACGTGTTGCTTTGCTTCCTCTCAGGCTTCCCTTCCTGAAGGAGAAAGTATCTGATGAACTGAACTACGCTCTGGACGTGAAAGAGTTCCTCTCTCACATGGGTACACAGATCACTCATTAAATGTATTTCATAGTTATATATTAAATTGCCATTTACCATTTTCAAAATCATTTGTTCAGCTCCTAGCAGCCACTCATTCGCATTCCTTCAATATGATATGAAAATGTATTTGAAGACTTGAAACTTAAAGGATAAGACTGGCTACATTATATTCGCTGAGAGCGTATTGGTGGAACACAGCACCAAGCCCATTGGTTCCTTCTGAAGATATCAATCTTCAACAACATGTCACAAAGTAACAAATAATCAAAAAAAAGAAGTAATTTGCTAAAACAGCTGAAGCTTCTGACAAGCATAACCATAACAGGAGTAAACGGTGCATTATAGAGTGTTATTTTCAGTGGCAGATAAACACACATTTGCTGAGTATTTCCTGCAGCAGGAAAAGAGATTTGTTGACAAAAAAAAAAAGTAAAATATCACCAGGCGTACTCTTTATAATAGATCGCCCATCAGTGGGAACATCATGTGCCATGTATTTTGTGTCCAGGTTAAATTATCCTTGTCTAGTAACACAGTGTTTTGGTGCTTGAAATGCAGTGGCCGAATCGTTTTTAATGCTAAGATATAACAAAGTCCACATTATCCTCCATATATGTTTTACTCTGGTTTCTGTGATTACCTTCAAATGTTTTATTTACATTGTTAAAGACTGATTTGGTCCAGTTCCTCCAAACGGGAGTGACGATGAGGAGTGACTCTGACAGTGTTTCTGTTGGCAGGCTGTCTGATGAGGGTGTCCCATGCTGAAGTGAGACAGCAGATAGTTGAGTCTGTGAAATCATTCTACAGCTGTGTGGCTCCTAGACAGCTGCTTGACGGTACGGACCGTCTAACCAAGCCAACGCCTCGGACTTTCCCCTCTGGCAACCGATTTTCTAGACTTTCACTGAGTGAGGTTTTCTCATGGCTTCTGTGGTGGCATGCTTGTGCCTTTCTTTCTTACTTTCCTTTTTGTTCTCTCTTCTTCTTCTTCTTCTTCTTCTTCTTCTTCTTCTTCTTCTTCTTCTTCTTCTTCTTCTTCTTCTTCTTCTTCTTCTTCTTCTTCTTCTTCTTCTTCTTCTTCTCCTCCTCCTCCTCCTCCTCCTCCTCCTCCTCCTCATTCAGACTTACTGATACATCACAAGGCTGATGTTATGAACTGGTCCTTAAATCAGTTAGGCTGTTTTTTTTTTTAATTCTTTTGAATATATTTTTCTTTTCAACTACTATTATTATAGTTTCGTTAATTTTGTATCATTTTTTTTGTTATTGCTGTTGTACTTGTAAGCCCAATTTCCTGTTAAAATGCCCTTCTTTTTGTCTTTGTATTTTCTCTCGTCCTCTCTTTAGTTTGTATCTTACAGCTTATTTATTTTACTCTTATTATCTCTGCAGGGCTTCAGCCAACATCACCAGGCTACAGGCTGCAGCTGCTGGAGCACAGTGACCTGGCTCAGACGTTGATCCTCTCTCTGGCCGCTCTGGAGAACCAGCCTGCCGTCAAGCTGCAGCTCCTGCAGACACTTCAGATCCTCTCTAGCTCCTCTGGTCAGTGACTGATTTTACTCTACGGAGGAGGGGATCTGTCAGACATGTCAATCCAGCCTCGTTCATTAGATAAAGTAGCCGGCTCTCAAGTGCATAAATCATCTTGTGAACAAATAACAATCAGACAAATAATCAAAACAGTTATTTTAAGTGTCCTTGTGTCAATGTCAGCAGGTCAGTGGGTTGTTTTATCATCACTCACATTAATTGCATTTCATTTTACAAACACAGATATAAACTGCGCGTTGATACTGAAAGCAGGAGGAGCAGAGACGATCTGTCTCCACATGAACGAACCCGACCCGTCCGGCCAGGTCCTGTTCCGCTCCTCTGAGATCCTCTGGAACCTGCTGGAGAGAGGCAGCAAGGAGGTCGCTGCTCAGCTCAGCAGTATGGAGTGTGTCATGTATGTGTCTCCTGTGGGTTTAAGATGTTTCCATACGTGGCTGATGAGGACAGTGTGTGCTTGTAGAGGTCATTTCACTGAATCACCTTTTATTAAATCGTTAATATATCCTGAAATGGTCATCTTCCTTTCCCTTGCGCGTCCCTTTAAAAGAAGATGCTACGGTGTCAATCAAGGACTAAAATGTATGTGTCAAAAACTGCCATAAAATCATATATTACTGTTTTATTACTGAGTTAAATATTTTAACCAACTTCAGTCCTGTGTTTTTCACAGTCTGGGATATGTCAATGATTAGCAATTTTGATTGCATCAAACACTGCAGTGCTCCATAACAACAGCAGCAATGCCCCTGGTGGATACTAAGAAAAAGGCATGTAATTGTCTGCTAGGGAAACATGAGGAAATGATTCAAAGGAAAATGGTCCCAAGGAAAATTCTGAAACCAGGACTTTAGATTGAAGCCTGCCATAATAGAATGCATAGTGGTTTTAATGGGTTTCAATTGGGACGTGTCTGAGTGTCTGTATTTAGGTACACAGTTTAGACTTATTGTAGGGTTGCAGTTGAACTTAAAAAATTTGAAGAAATAAGAAGCCTCACGCCTTTGCCAAAATGATTGCGTTGTGCATTAGTGTAGACAAAATGATTAACATTTTCAAATTAAAAAGCTAAGAATGTGCAAATGAATGCACAATGGTTAACATTTTTCAAGAAGCATTGAGAGGAAGTTATCTAAGTCAAGTTTGTGCTCCCATTCTGTATAAATAGATATTCGACTTATTATTTTCTGTTTGTTGGTTCTTTAGATCCCTGAAAGAAGCATTTCTTCACCAGCTGATCAACGGTTCCCGACACTCTGACCTCCAACTCAGAAACGATCTGCTTGTGATCACAACTCTCATCGCAGGAAATCCTAATTCTCTGCTCATTGTAAGTTCATGATAAGTGATTGTATAATGGAAACATACTGCAGCTGACATTCGTAGACTCATAACTGCCCAGCACATTTAAAAGGTGTGTGAAATGTGCCACTACCGTACGTTGACATTGTGTTTCTTATCTTCAGGAGAGCTTATTTGCCAAACAGCTTGTGGTTTTGGCCACATTTCCAGAGCGTGAGGCCACTATTTACTGCTTCATTTCATTTCTACATTTAGAGTTCAGTAGCATTTTCTGTGATAACAAAATTGCTTCCTTTATGTTTTAGTGAAAAGTTACAACCCTTTGGTCCGCAACCTCAAGCTCACCTACAGTAACGAAGACTTGAAAATGAAGAAGTTGCTTTTTAATCTGTTGGTTTTGATGTCAAAGGACTTTGCTGCTCTGCAGGTCAGACCCACACTCAATTAGAATTGTTAAAAAAAAAGTTTCAACGTGACACCCAACCTGTTTTCTTCTCACAGCTTTATAAAGAGGAAACAGTTATGGTGGCCCTGCTGACACTCGTGAAGCCGCCCGCTGCCTCATCTGAGCGCCAGTCAGCATCACGTCAGTGGTCCTCGGTCCAGCGGGAGGAGCTCCAGCTTCAGGCGCTGGCCACCCTCTGCACCGTCGCTCCGCTCATGTTGGACGACTACATGTCCTGTCAAGGGAACGCTTGTCTGCTGCTCCTGCTGGACTGGTGCGTCGCTCAAGGTGAGGACACTGCAAAACATGTGGTTTTGTAGGTCAACTGACATCCTAAAAATAAAAAATAATTCAGGGATGACATTTAATTTGAAACTTCAAATGCAACATCTCAAATGCAAAAAAATAAAACTGTAGCCCTTAGACAATGTTTGCACCTGCAGGTTTCATAATTTGGGTATATTAGCCCTTTTGTCATAAAATAACAGTATAATTGCTATAATTTTCCTCCAGATGCTTTCTTTGGTCAGGGTCACAGCTCGCATGGCGAAGGAGGAAGAGGCAGCACGAAGGCTCAGATGCGCCATTGTATCAGGGTGCTGAGATCTATGACGTCTTTAGGAGAAGACTCAGTCAACCAGGACTTTTGTGATCAAGGAACCATCAACCATTTCTTGGGTAAATCTAATCAAAACTTGCACAACACCAGTAGAAACATGTTTCTTAAATGCACAGTGTGTACGGTTTGGTGGCTGGCTAGCGGTGTGGATGCAGATTGCAACCCACTGAATACCCCTGGCTCACTCCTCCCTTTCAAAGACTGAGGTAATATGAGCTGCCGAGTGCAAAACCGTGGTAACGCCGTTCACCTCGCTAAGAGGTCACCCTTACCATAACAACCCACTTTAGGAGCAACAGAATTCAGAACGTGCCTCACAATACCGCAGTGTCACAAAGCATGTCAAAGAACCAAGGAGGCCCTCAGGTAATAAAAAAAAACATGAAATGCTCTCTATAGAGCAAGGGTTCAGTTTGTACGTTCTGGGCTACTGTAGAAACATGGATGTGCAACACGGCGGACTCAAAAAAGAACTCAAGAACACAACAGTTCTTAGTTTCAGGTGATTGTACACTAATAAAAACATAGTTATGAATATCATATTTAATTTCTGCTAATAGATCCTTCAAAATGCTACACATTGGTCCTTTAAAAAACGTAGTCAACACAGACTTACCTGTCTATTTTCTCAGGGATTTTGATGCAGATGGAAGCGGGTCCTGATGAGGAGGATGTAACCACTCTGGAGATAAAGTCAGATATTCAACTGATACTTTCAGCGCTGTGTGAGAACGACATGCACAGAAAGGTAAAGCGGAGAGCCTGATGAAAGCACTTTGTAACTAACCTGTTGAATTCTACAACTACTGTGCGACAACTAGTTCAACTTAAAGCCATCACTTTTATGTGAGTATAGCATATTTGAAATCTGTTTGAATTGATGGACAAGAGGACGATTTTTTGTTCCTAAAATCTAAACAAAGCTACTTTAATTAACACATTAATACATTTTAGATTTTTGCATTAGGGCCTCAAGTGAAAACCATATATGTAAAACATTTTTTTATTATTGATCCATACTCTTATATATGCCAGCAACTTTAAACACTGATATGATTTAACTGTCTTTGTGTTTATATTTGTCAGCTAGATGTCATCTCATGCTCGGATCAGAACATTACACTTTCAGTTACAGTTTTCGAACATACAGTATCTCCACATTGACAGTCCTGTGATGTCGCTCAACAGGAGCTGTTTGGATCAGAAGGAGTTGAGATGGCAATTCACTTCTTGAAGAAAGGCTGCGCCAAGTTCTACAGCGGTCTGGGACACAACAAGCTCATCCTCTCCACAGTGGACTGCGTGTGGTCAGTGCAGCTGAACATCAGCAACAGTTTCAAAGATTAACTGCCTAACTGTTTTAATTTATGTTAGTTATTATGATGAAACATACCAACAAATGCCCTGTTCACACTTGTCATGTCCAGAATCAATTGAAAATCTGGCTGCATAAACATGTCCTCCTTAGCCAAAGACATGTTGAATTGGGACCAAGGCCTTGTGTCCAAATATGGGTTCGGAAATCAGATCTGAATCTGCCTAATGTGTTGCATGCGTGTGTGTAACTGTTACCACTTTGATGTTTTTTTTCCTGTTCATTTTCAGTTTTTACACAAAGATGCAATTCATTTAAAAGGGATAATGAATGGTGTTGATTATTAACTTAAACTCAAACTTAATCCAGAGGAATATGTATGGTATTTAACTTCATCATAAATTTAATAAACAAAATTAAGGTTAAGAACATACTGAACTCTCACCTCATCTCCACACTCAACCTTATATCATCATTATACCCTTTTTGCTTTTGGCTTTTCCATTTTTGTAGAGTTTTCTGAACAGTCTAAGACACATGAAGTGCCAAAATATTAAAATAAAATTATGTGGTTTTCGTGATTTTGGTAGACAAACAGGAATCAAATGACTCACTGATTATTTTCTGTTGATCATTTTTGTGTGTATCCCATCAGGTCCTGTATTGTGGGCTGCTACACCACAGAAGATTACTTTTTGGCTAAAGAGGGGGCGTGCCTTCTGTTGGACTTACTCAGTGTAAGTGGATGATTGATTTCAAACTGAATAATTTATTGTGTTTGTGTGTCCATAAACATCTAAATATAAAGAACTGATATGAAACTATTTGGCCATCTCTCTCTCTCTCGCTCTCTCCAAAAGTCGAGCCCCAGATGCGTACACTGCAACGTTCTCGCCACCCTGCTGGAGCTTTGTGACAACCCGAACACTCTGTCTCACATCCTGAGCTGGAGGGATGCTGGCGGTCAGACCGCTCCCAGATTCCTGCTGCAGCTGTGGATGGACGAGGAGGAGGAGCTGAAAGTCAGCCGAAACAGACACGGAGGGATCGTAGGTAGGTCTGCAACGAGACCTTAAACAAGAAAGAGTCAATGACAAGACTGTGAGGAAGTACATGAGTGTACATGTACGTCTATTAAGTATGGAAGTGCCGTGTATCTTGACTGACCTGTTGGTTAGAGTAAACGGAAGCCTTTAAAGAACATGTTTCAACTTATTCTCTGATGTACATAACAGACCGGAACCAGTCATACTTTTCATACGACTGAAAGTGCAGGACAAAGTGCCAAGTGTTAAAAAACTGTCAATTAGGAGCCGGACAAACGCTAATCAAAGGATTAAACAATAATCCTACTTTGAATCCTGTTTGATAAAACTTGAAACTGCAATAGCACAATTTTTTTTGCACCATAAATCTCATAATTATACATCTTTCCCTCTTATCTTATTTTTTACTTTTTTACTTCAAGACCCCCAGGTACCCATCCTCAGTCATTACCAGCAGGAGGAGACCCAGCTTTCATTTCCTGCTAACACGCCGAGTGCAGCGGTGCTGGAGGTGTCAGAGAACCTGCGGTTAAAGATTTACTCCATCTTCTGCAAACTTGGTAAAGCAGTTATTAAAGACGTCTACCAGTAAACACAGTGTCACGTATTTAAACAGCACATCAACACCTATAAATATGTAGATAAATCTATTTTTATCATATGGCCCAGAAGCCGTAGTCTATGTGAACTTATACAGCCTAAATTTAGCCATAATGTCTTTAAATAGTTAATTGGTACTACTGGGAGGGTTTTTGAGTTGTCAGTTAAGTTATCAATTTCCGGAATGCTACACATTTCAATGATGTATACAGGAACAGTATTTTCAGTTGAGGCAATTTAAAATTAACAGTACAGTAAATTTGGCAACAACAAAATATGCTGAACTTTTAAAACTATGCTGAAAAAAAATTACTTTTGCCACTTTTGCAGGTTTTCAAGACCTTCCTGGATTGTCGAGAAAACATTATGTGACCTTGAGCATCGTCAGGAGATACCTTGACTTCAAGGTAGAGCTGCTGTTTGTTAAGCAAAGAAAATGTGCTGGATCTGAAAATAGTTGTGTTGTCACCAGTTTTCATCAGGATTATGTCATTTTTACGTCGTCAGAATGATTTGGTATTCAAAATGTTCTAATCATGTCAAAATTATCATTATACAAGCTTTCATTTTTTTTGATATGCAAGATGTATAATTAAACTCTCAAATAATGGCAGACTGCCAGCAATGCTTCTGTTTGAGACACAGAAAGATTATAAACATTGAGGCGTCTGTCGCGGTGCTGTAGGTCGGTGAGGTGTGGGACGAGATCCGCAGGGAGCTGAATCTGGACGGTGTGAGGCCGATCACCCCCGACGAGGAGGCCCTGAGTACCATCTGTCAGATTGCAGAGGACACGGCGAGGAGGGTCGCGGCAGAACAGAACAGCATCCTGGAGCAACAGGAGAAGGAAGACATCGGCGAGGAGGAGCTCATGTACACGGAGGTGCTGACACTTTCATTCAGTAATCGCAAAGAGTAGAACGTCTGTGAAAGTCAGCTGAATAAGGAGATTTCCTTCGAATAAAAGCACGCTTTGTTTCTAGAGTCGATATGTTGGTGTAGATATGTTGTTTTTTTCTCATAAACTATCGCACAAACTTATATGGGAAAAAATCTGGCAAATGTATTCCCACAAGTGACTGTGAGTTGGCATTTTTTGCATATTTTGAAGATATTAGTCTGAGTACAGCCTTTATGCGTTCTTGTAAATTTAAATTAATTCATATTGACACTGAAAGCAAGTCTCTGGAACTTGAACTTATCCTTGTAGAAACAGCAGACATCTTTTTTTTGTTCATTTGCAATCTGACTCACACTTTTCTTTTCTTTCTTTGTGTTGCAGATTAAGTCTCATTGGAAGCAGCGGGAGTTAATAGCCAAGTCATGGGACCGTTACGTTGCCAAGACTTCAAACTATGAGATCCTGAAGGTTATATCTTTAACATCCTCAGATATAACTCATCAATGCTATTGCAAAGAAACAATTTGAAGAACAATGTTTTTGTTTTTGTACAGGAAGTAAAAGCACAGAGGGAGAATTACATTGAATCATCCAGAACCAAAGCAAAGCACCAGGACGTTGCAGCTCATCCTACAGAGGTATCTCACTGACACACAACATTTTGCAGTATAGTATTGTACTGCTCACAGTCAGTAATTTAGCTTTAGGAGATAAAACCTGCAGTTCAGCAAAGTGGTTGAACCAGGTTTTCTGACTTTAACTGACTTCTACTGGCAAACAGGGAAAGCTGTAACAATATCTTCTGCATAGACCTCTCACAGGACCCAATACTCATCTGGCCTTGAATAACAGTAAAAAAACAAGAACTATCAAACCATAAAGTCTCCCTGATACACTAGCTGATAAAAGCAGAGAATACAACAGTAAATTTAGTAAGGAGGTAATGTGCATTATACTAATGCTTTGTCATTTGATTTTTAGGTTTGGAAATTAAATTCTATATCAAAATGTCAGAAACTGTTTTAAAAAGCCATATTATTAACATTAATAATTGGTCATTTTTGGCACTGAGGCTGTACAAATACTACTTTTTTAAATAAATCAAGGCAGTGAAATCAGTTCAAATGTATCTACAACTCTTAAAAGGAACAATAAGTAGGATTTGTTCCCAGCTCAATGAGGGTCACGGTGCTCCCCAGCAGGTGAAAGCAACCCCAGATTCAAAATCATTTTGGAACATATATTGTACGCTTGGCGTTTAGTCTTGCATATATTTGTGTTTTTGATGCTGTGCCTGCCATTTCGGTAGTTCTGTCTTCAATGCCTGCTTACAATCTGGCACCTGGTCGCTACATTTGTGAGGAGGTAGACGCCAAGAAACGTCCCGAACACAGCAAAAAATTATAATAATACAGCCAAAAGGCAGGGCAAGGGTGTTGATACAGACACAGCCACACTCTTCTAGTGGGTCAAAAGTGAGTCAACGTGATGTTTTTTAAGAAAATCCAACTAACTGTGCCTGTAAGTCACCAGCTGTGCAGAACAACAGGGAGACGTACTCACTGAGGATCTCACTGAAGATTCACACATGCTGTGATGTCTTGATGTGTGTTTCAGCATTTTATCGGGAGGGTGATGTCTGTAGAGAGGACAGGCGCTCAGGGGCCCGCAGGAGTGAAGCTGACGCTGGCCAGAGCTCCCATCAAGGCTGCAGGTCAGGACGAAGTGGGAGCCACGAGTCAGGACCCGGAATACTTCAGCACTGTATCTGTTAAAGACTGATGTTTCATACAAAACCTTTACATTGTTATCGCACCTTTATTTTATCTTGTAGACTTGAATGCACAGCCAACAAACCAAACTTTGCAGCACATTCACACATTTATTACAAATAGATTTGTATTTCTAATGGCTTCTAATTCATTCCCAGCTTCTGTACATACTGAAGTGCTTTATTTGACTCTGGCTGCAAATGCAGACATAACGTCACTTGATGTGCACAATCAGCACCTTGTAGTCTAGTCCACCAATTCAACAGTCACACACAGTAAACTGACTGGCCTCTGTGGCACTACAACTGTTAAATTGAATGTGTAATAATAAAACAACATGCATGTTTTTTCAGATAACATGAAATGTAATTTGATTTGAAATTCAGATCATTAAACACAGAATTAAAACATTTCTATGCATTCCTTCTTCAACATGCTTTTTTTATATAACCAATGGGGCACCATGAACAGTGACACCCTTAAACAATCAATGTGGCATCATGGATACTGAGGACTTATGTAACACCAAAATATCAAACCCTGAATTACATTTTAGATTTAAAAAATCTAATTATCTCCAGTAAAGGTTGATCCTCGTGTGTCAAAGGCTTCAAGGGCATCCAGAAGGTCCATTTAGGACGGTTGTTAAAAAGTGTTCTCTTTATAGTGTTTGGGGTTACATAAGTCCCTGCAGCGCATTAACACACATGTTCCTTCAAGCGTGCAACATGCTGCACAGAGCCTCTTCTTCTCTCTCTGCTCTCACCCGTTTTACCGACTGGATGACCAAATGGTCTCTGACAGGCCGCGGCTCTTGGTGCAGCTTTGTGAGCGTGTGTGTGTGTTGAGCCTCATCAGACTGGGACGTTCACACTGCACAAAGGAGCTGGGACACACGGAAGCCCTCTTCAGTACGCCACGCTGCCGCTGTTTGTTCAGGCTGCTGAGGGGCTTCACATGCTGTCTGTCTGTCTGCTAACGCTGAGCTGCTGAAGCCGTCGATGAAGGTGAGGGTGAGCTTCTTCGGGTGCTCGTCAACTCCCAGAGCACCCGATAACTTCAAACTGTGAGGCAGACTTTTGTTTCACCTAAAGACTGAGAAATAACTCTTTGGTAATTTGGAACAACTTAAAAATCACTCAGCTTGGATTTATGTTCACATTTTAAAGACATTTTAATCAAATCAATTTAAAAAGTTGATCATTTTAAGGTTCATCAGTGAACATGATATATTTTTGCTTGATTTTAACAACTTTATTGTGTTTAGAAAATGTGTAACAATTAACTCATTAGGCCTTTGTCTGCACGAAGGAGTTATTAACAATATTTAACACAGATAAAAACTGTATTTAATGGTACATAACCGAAGGCAACATGCAATGTTCTGGTGAGGAAAGGCTGCTTTAATATTTTATCGATTAGAGTATGACTTGCAAAGAAGACGTTAGATGATTTATGATGAAAAGCCCTTATGTGAAAGTACAAAATATTTTGAGATTTGCTTCCTTTTGCTTTAGGCTGTAAGAATCCCTGTCATTTTCTGTTTTTCCGAAAGTAAATTATAAAACCTTTTTGGTTTAATGTGGCTCAATTACTTCCAGATGATCCAATGATAAACTACACAGCGAAATGTCATTGCAACTTCTGTTTTTAAAGACAAGTTGTTTCAGGGTCCAAGATCCTCCCAAGGGGTCTCAAGATGAATCTCAGAGGTGATAAGATGATAAATGGGACAGACTAGAAGAAAAAAAATATATTTCTGTTACAGGTATATCTGAACATTTTGACTGACTTTACTCAACAAAACTAACCCCCTTGGTAGTTCTTGAGATCCTTAAAGATATATTCACATGAAATGATCTGAGAATAGAAATTCACTCAGATCATCTGAGAGAACTCACAGATCTAAAAAGTTCAGGAATTTACTGATGTTGAATACTTACTTTAATACTACTTAAAAGAAGTGTTAGAATACTACAGCTACAATGTACATTACATTACATTACATTACATTTGGCAGACGCTTTTATCCAAAGCGACTTACAATAAGTGTATTCAACATAGGTATTCAAGAGAACTACTAGTCACCATAAGTCATAAGTGCATCTCCTTTCTTAAACAAGCATCTTAAAGCATAAGCCAGAGCAAAAGTATAGTGCAGAAGCAAATTACTACGAAAACAATAATTGCAACAAACTAATACGAATACAATAAGTGCAACAAACTAATACGAATGCAATAAGTGCAACAAACTAATACGAATGCAATAAGTGCTACGAGGAAGGCTCAGGGTAGTATTTCTTGAAGAGGTGAGTTTTCAGCCTGCGCCGAAAGATGGGCAGCGACTCTGCTGTCCTGACGTCAGTGGGGAGTTCATTCCACCACTGTGGGGCCAGGACAGAAAAAAGCTGTGACCGGGTCGATCGCCCGCAGGGACCTCTGAGCGACGGGGCAACCAATCGTGAAGTGGTCGGGCGGGGGTGTAGGGCTTGACCATGGCCTGGAGATAGGAAGGGGCTGTTCCTTTCACTGCCCTGTAGGCTAGCACCAGAGTCTTAAACTGGATGCGAGCTCTTACAGGGAGCCAGTGTAGAGACTGTACTTAAACTCACGCTAGTCTGATCAGAGAGCTGTTGAAGTTGTAGTATGCAACTTTATTTTCCACATGAAAGCCAAACTTAAATATCTCAACATTTACAGCATGAACATTGGACATATATTCATGTTCCTCTCAGGATTAATCGTAATGTAAACATGAACTTGTGGAGAAGTGGTGACGTTTTTTCTTCCCCTGCAGGAAGGTTGTTGGCTCGTCTTGAGAAGCTCCAGCAGCAGAAATGATCATCAGATTGGGGAGACTGACACCAGGATACTTCCGTCTCCTCCAGGTGGGTCACAACCATTTAGAACACTTCAGTTTTATTTCTGTCTTCATGTTTCATTTGACTGGTCTCCATAGATTTGTTCACTCAAATTTATAACACCGAGAAAAATGTTGTATCAAAAATAAATCAATCCTCTCAGTGAAAGTAAATATATTTGGTGTTCATGGTTGACAGATTATCTTCATACATTTTTTATAGAAATGCTTTGAATTGAGCGAGTAAATCAATATTTTACAGAGAGCTGCTGCAGCCTGTCTCAGGAGGTTACGTTTTATATAACCTGTTCAGACTCACAGCCTTTTACACAGCTCGTGTAAAAGGCTGCACGGAAGAGAGTCTGTTCTTAAACTGGCACTACCATTACAGGATGACAAAATCTGGGATTTTTTAAATTATTTTAATTATACCAATTGGACATGGTGTGTCATGTCCATTAGTGACATGGTTCGAAGTAGTGTGGACATGGCCTAACTAAAAATTGTTGTACTAAACTGAACACAGAGATTTACAAGAGAAAAGCCAGTTTCAGATGAACAGGAGGCATTTATGTGGGATAATTCACAGTAGCAGACATGTCCAAATGAAAAAGACAGGTGATATGACAGATTGTTTACTTGTTAATTGAATGCCACCTAGGGCAGAACTTGAATATTTCCACATTTGGTGTCCAATATAGTGTTAACAAGACTCAAAGCCTACAGCTATGCTAGCAGCACCGTGAGGCTGCAGTGCTTTGAGCTAAATGCTCATGTCAACATGCTAACATGCTGATGTTTAGCATGTATAATGTTGACCATGTTCGCCTTTTTAGTTTAACCTGTTAGCAGGCTAGCATTTGCTAATCCGCACTTAACACAAAGTGCAGCTGAGGCTGATGGGAACATCCTTAGTTTAGCAGGTATTCGGTCATAAATCAAAGTATTGGACAAATTATAAGATTGACTCGATGATGTCACTGGATGGAAAGTCACCAAAGTTATCATGATTTATCCTGAGAGGAACATGAATATCTGTCCAATATTCATGCTGTAAATGTTGAGATATTTAAGTTTGGCTTTCATGTGGAAAATAAAGTTGCATACAACTTCAACAGCTCTCTGATCAGACTAGCGTGAGTTTAAATACAGTCTGTCTTTATATTTCTGTCCTGTGTGCAGAGGCAGGTCTCAGGTGAGGTCCGGATGCAGCCACAGAGCAGTCTCATCAATCCCATCGCCATGACGATGGCCACCGTGGGGATGGGAATGTCTCTGTACAGCGCCAGGCAGATGGCAGAGAGAGTAAATCTGAAACGTCCAGCTGCCTGGGATCAGTGAGCAGCTATGTAGGCGTTTTATGTGACAGCTTGTTTGTTTGTGTACGTTGCAGAGGGTTTGAGATTTTGGACGTCGAGAGAGTTCATGTGTTTTGTGGTTTTGCTTGAAGGACAAGTCTAAGTGTCCCAGGAGGAAAAATGTGAGTCATTGTTCAGTTCCAGCAGGAAAATTTGTAATTTAGTCAAACAATGTACCCTTTCTTTGCAATCTCAACATTTATAAGAAAATATAAGCCTGTAGTGAGCCTGTAGTTTGACCACTCGTGCAGCTTTTCCTTAATTTCACCAGGGAATGTATTTTTCATTCAATAAATTAGCGTAGACAAGCTTAGCATGAAATTCTGCTTTTATTATTTCCTGCAATTTAAAGTGTGATAAAACGTGTTTCATAAAAATAACCACTGAAAATCTAATCTAAAATCAATATGTAGGAAATTCTCTTAGCACACAAGCTTGTATTTATTATTATATATTCGTCACATCACAAACATACACTTCCCTGCACTTAAGCATTTTAAATTGAGATTGTACATCCTAAAGTAGCATCCCTTTGAATATTTATTTACGAAGTAGACTATAAGCAGCTAAAATAATAGCTGTTCTCATCAAGGCATCTTCAGTTTGATCAATTAAAATGTCGTGTTTGTACTAGAATTTAATAAAGGAAATGTATGTAAATGTAAAATGCCACTAAAAGACATTAAAATGATTTACTTGTAAAGTAACAAATTTGCTAAATTCATGTATTTCTCAAATAAATATGTTCACAGATTTGACATTTGCGTGCCGACTTGTATGTACTGATGTAGTCAAAGTGTTTTTTGAAACATTAAAACAGCCCCGACGGGTCTCAGGCTTCATCCATGTGGAAACGTTTGGTGGGAAACAGAAATTGTCGGGCGACTGCACAGTCTGAATGGAGCGACTCATGTGGATGAAAGTCAGATGGACGAAGTGCTTTTCCTGCGAGGTGAAAGTTAACATGTGTTTTGATATTATTAGGTACATTCTTAGATGACAATGAGATCTGTATACTTATTTTGCATTAATTAGTCTACACATATTATAGTAAGCTTTTACTCTGAGAAACAGCAGTTTAACACATTGCTCGAGGGCTCTTTAACAGCATTGGTACCATTGCCACTGCCCAAAGCAGGATTTACCATGACTTATATTTACAAAAGAAATTTGACTGTATTTAATGTAAATTAACTCGTAGTGATTAACCAACAGATGCCTTCACCGATTGTTTGTTTTACAACTGTTTTAGTTCACTCTCACTGTTCTCATATCCGTGTTTTTATAGTAGGCAACCGTTTTAAGAGAAAAAAACTTTAAAACCCAACTCTTTACTACCTGCCAAGCACCAAGGAGTAGGTGGAGACCAAAAACAGAGCTAAAAGTGAGAGAATATTGAACTTACATTCATCAGGTGGACACAAACAAGTCTCCAAAAGAATGATACTGTTGATCTGTGTCTGCTGGATGTGTCAATATGTAAATGTGTTTGCTATAAAGTTTAACATATAAACTTAAAAGATGTTGATGTCAGTGTTGTGTGCATAACTTCATTCTGCTGCCTGACAGTGGCCTTAAAAAATCTTTCATAACTTTATCATACTCTCCTGTTTTTTATAGCAACCACTAATACCAAAATTTGATGTTGCTAAAATGACATTTATACATTTAGTGGGTTTGTTACAGGAAAGGACTGTGTATTTTGCAAATAACTAACAACTATGATTCCCCCTGTGTCACATTGACAGCCGTCTGACAATTTGTTTTCCTAGATGAGGAGCTCTGGCACTGTGGGAACCAGTCACTGTTGTTGGTTTTACGAATTCCTCTCAACTAGTGTCTGACAGAGACGAGGAGGATGTGGAAAGCTGTGAATCATTTGTTTGTTTTAAACTCATCTAAAACTGGAAGCCATGTTCAAATAAAAGTTTATTATACCTTACTTTATTTGATAATTTGAAAGGAAAAACTGTTATCATGTCAAGACAGGAGAGGTACCAGTAAAGTTAAATTTCTTTCACAAAAAAAAAGGAATTCAAAGCTCATAGAACATTATAAATAAGATACACAGATTTCCTTTGAGAAGCCAATAATTGTCTCTGGAATAGGTAAAATAAAATCCAAATATTGATTCCTTATTCAGGAAAAGTTTGAGAATCTTGATGACCAATGACTGAAAAACAGATTGACTGCTTATTCTGACACGGATGGAGATTCCTCATGTCATGATTCAACTAACTATATTTCCCGTCTGAGAAACCTTCAGCAACTGCAAAATACTGTGTAAAATGAATCTTATGACAGCATGAGTATAATTGTTTTATATGTGCTCCTGGGACTGAATATTGACCTTACACTCCTGAGCTGATGCTTTTTTTTCCAAGTGTGAACATGTTAATAATATAACATTTGAATAAACATGTTTTTTGTATCAAAAAAGGAAATATGTATCATACAGTTTATGAACCACTGTATTCAGATCAGTAACTACAATTTTAATTCATATTACCAGCAAAATGTACTGACAGTAGAACTATTAAAAGTAAAAGGACCCCTTAAAGGGATGGTCCTCCTTCTCATAGTGCCATTTAATCATCTAGACTGTTGTGGTGCGAGTTTCCTGATGTTGGAGATACTGGCGGAAGAGATGTCTGCATTCTCTCCAATATAATATCTGTAGAGTATCTTGAGTAACAGGGTCAGGATTTCTTAAAGGAAACATTGTTTTTGAGTTTTTCAAATGTACTTTTTTTTTAGCATTTTTCAGCACCACAGGCCAAGTGCAAACTTTCCAGTTATATCAGAGAAGAAGGCAGACATCTCTACGGTTGATATTCCGCAATTTACACCGATACAAACTAAAATTAATAAAAAGCAGGACAGGTAAGAGGAAAAATATGTATTTTTAATTCAGGGGTCAATTGTGTCTTTAAGTTTATGTTTCTCGTGCTTTTGTTAACATAGCCTGGGTTAAGCGCATTCTAGCTGCCCAACCCGCTAGCTCCTAGCTGCTGCTCTGCACTGCTATCACAGGGCAGTTACATCTGATGATGCCGTCCTGACCCATGGAGTAGTTGTAGAAGTGCTTGACCTCCTGGTCCCCCTCATTTGAACACTTTTAGCTCTGTTAGCGGTATTTGCACTGTTAGCCATATTAGCAAGCCGCCAGCTCAGCCACCACCATGTTGAGAGCCGTTGAGAGTCAATAGAGATGTCTATGATTTAGCACCTCAAAGAAGAATGACTCCTGGGGGTTTATATAAGCATTGCTTAACTACCATTGATACCTTAAGATATTAATGGTACTTTAATGTGTTAACTGGCCGAGGTAGTTTAAATATAACGATACACCATCATACACTGGTCGTTTTATGTAAAATCTAAAATTATTTCATCTGAAATGTAGTGAAGTACAAATATAAGTTGTATGAAACAGAAATACTAGCGTATAAGTACATTCAAATTGCATTGAAGCATTGTACTTGAGTTAACATACTTCCACCCCAGATGTGTAGTGACTTACTGTGGAGGCCGCCTGGTGGTAGTTGTGGTCCGCCGCTCCAGCAGATGTCGCTTTCTCTCCGGCTTGGCTTTGGATGAGCCGCCCTGATAAATTAGGGAGAAAAAGCGTGAGAGATGTCTGCCTGATGGAATGTCCATACTTGAAGTTCTCAGAGTTTCGTTTCCAGAGTGAATAACGGGTCTGAAACAAATAGGCAGCAATTTGAAAACCTTTAAATCATTTCAGCGGCCAAGTAAGAAGCGTGATGCTTTTTTAATTCCTCCCACCAATGACAGCAGCGTTTGTTTGCAAGATAAACCATAATTTGTTCTTCTGCAACTGTGCGTTATTTTAAGATGCCTGGGGAGTTTGTGCGTAAAAGTGCGCGCTCCTCCGTTGCGCACCACGCTGGCTTCCCGTACTATCCTCATCTTTATCTTCATCAGATCTAGAGCTGAGAGGCAGCAGCAGCAGCAGCAGCGGTTCAGCCGTCACACCATCCGAAAATGGCTGAGCTCCGACCCGCCCGGAGGAGCTCCACCAGTCCGCCTCTTACGGGGTTGATGTGCGTTTTGTTGCTCGTTTTCGTCTTTGTCGCCTCCGCAAGTCGTGATGTTGGAAACAACGAGACGAGGAGAAATGCAGCCGGAGAGACGCAAGAGGACACCCATCATCAAACTAACTCCACTGCCCACAAAAAGGCTTTCCCCGTCCTCTCAGTCAACTACGACTACGTCAGAAAGCCCTTTGAGATCTCCCTGTGGATCCTCCTGGGCCTGCTCATGAAACTTGGTGAGTGACACATGTGACACACATCAGAGAGGGATTTCCGGCTGTCAGAATAATCACATACCCCCACCTCTGGCATTAGTGGGGGGCTGGATTATCATGAAATGAAGGGTGCTCGTTACAAATGTTACAAAACTGGCTCAGATTTTAGGTTTATTTGTGTAACAAAATATCATGAGGTTCAATAGAGAAGAGGGAGAAGATGTAATAAAAACATCAGACAAAATTGAATACAGTTATCATACACCAAAACATGAACATCATCTCCTAAGGATTTATTTAAAGGTATGAAGTGACATTTTACAGCTTGGTAACAGACATGTTTTTGTTAAATTAGTAGAATATTGTATGGGGTTTGGTGTGAGTATGTTTACATTAAGTGATCTTGGCAGCTAAAAATGTATCACATTAGTTACTGAACAAAACTCAGACGCTTTTTAATCCCACAGATTACTGCAGTTATTCATTGTGTTGTCGAAGGTTGTACCAAACTCCATTTAAAAAATTGACAATAATTCAATTTTGTCCTATATGTATGTGCGTGTGTGTGTGTGTGTGTGTGTATATATGTATATATGTGTGTGTATGTATATCTGTATATATAGACATGTGCAAAAATATCCAAACAGATAGTTATTGATTGTAATTCAAAACACCACTATTTATCAAACATCTAAAATACATAACAAGCAACGTCCGGTACCACACATTTACAACAACATTATATGTCATTTCAGTTTGCATTTTTATATGAAGGATTTCATATATATATATAGTACTCCGATAAGAAGTGCTGCAGTTTCTTCCGATTCCTAATCTTTCTTGAAGGAACTGGTTCATTTAAACATTTCATATGTGAACAACCCGCTCAGTCCATCCATATTTACAAAATCAAAAAATGTATCACCACGTGTTTTGACCAAGAGCCAATAGTGGGGGAAAAAAAAGCTACAACAATCAGATGCAGCGAAAATACAACAAGCTTTATAGACAAAAAATAATATTGGTCTTTCTTGTTTGAAGTCTGGTTGCAGTGTTTCGTATCTGCCTTAGTAAGCCTAGACTCATTTCAGGCAGATCAGTGACTTGCTAAGAGTTTTTCAACAGACTGTTTCAGTTATGTTTCCATGTCACACAAACTTATTTTAGAACAACCCTGATGGTGTGAGCGTCTGTCTGTCTGTCTGTCTGTCTGTCTGTCTGTCTGTCTGTCTGTCTGTCTGTCTGTCTGTCTGTCTGTCTGTAGGCAAAGCAAATGTTAGGGATTAGAGTTTAAATTCAGCCCTGGCAAGAGGTTTCATAGCAGTTGTTCAGGCTAATTGGAGGGATTAAATGTATCTCTGTGGAGATTTATAATAAGTCATCGCTCGCCTCTGAACTTTAGCTCTGAAACAACACTCCTAATATGTTGAGAGGATAAACTCTGAACACTACAGGCAATTGATTCACTCAGTTCTTTTTTCTTATGGTCTTTTTTACTCAATTACTTCATCATATATTATTATTATTATTATTATTATTATTATTATTATTATTATTATCTAGTATTCATGTAATGTTATATTTTATGTTGTTCTATTTTTACAGTGATCCCACCCACCCATGACATTTTTGACCAGTCGCCAACCAGCCTATTTAAGAAATTGACAATATGCCACATTTTACCTATTCCTTTAATTGTTGAGGTAACTTTTGTGTGAATTCTATCTACGTCATGGTGTAATTCTTCCTTTCAACACTTTCAACAGAAACTGTTGCCGAACAAATAAACTACTTAAGAAAGTTTCAGAAACAAAGCTGAAGACAGGATGTGAAATCCGAGCACATGTAGTTGGTGTCCTCGGCGTGGACACAGCCCTTACTACAGTGAGGTTGGTTTCTTCCACTGGACAGTCTAAATACATATAATGATGCATTTAGACTTTTATTATGGTATTATGCCACCAGACCACCATGTTGAGTGTGTAAACACTGTGGTAGTGGTTATTCAGATTAGCTGAGGGAATCTCTCCTGCGGTTTGTCGCTGGCTGGGAGAAGCACTGTGGCATCTTATCTGCTCCCTCCAGCTGTTGTCCACGAGGGCCTGTCCAACTTCCTGTTCTAATGCACTGCTCGATAACAAGCAGCCCAGTGTGCAGAGTCAGAGAAGAGGGGGGGGAGTGACGGCAGCACACGGGAACACTGACCGCATATAACGGCACAGAAAAACGTTGGTGACAGCAGCCTCGACCCCGAGGTCACATGACCGGGAGGCTGAATGTCAAGGCATCATTCAGCTGAGAGACAAACGGGCCAAATATGAAACTAAAAGGAACAGTGACAAAGTTCTGTTCAGCATCAATCGACTGTATCAGCCCTTTATTAAACCCTTAAACAACGCTGGTGGTATGTTACAAAATGGGAGATTTTCTGCTCCTTGCTGTTTAATAATCATTTTAAATACAATCTATTTGTGTTTTAGAACTGATGTTTGTACAAAACAAGGCATATCAAGACGTTAACTTGGGCTCTTGGGACTTGTGATGGTCATTTTTCATTATTTTCTGACATTTTATAGACTGCTGGATAAATCGAAAACAGACGAATCAACAATGAAAATGGTCACTAATTGCCGTCCATGATTTCTCATTTCAGTAACATCCAATAAGGGCCAATAGTGAAGAGCTCACAATTTAATTCACATTAAATACATAACATTTATCCCACTCAGATATCTCCGTTCAGCCGCTTTCTTCGTTTGCAACGTGTTTCATATTTCATGAGGACGTTGCAGTCAACTACAGCTGAGTGGATCTTGTTTTTTACAGTCACCCCAAGAGGCTGCTCTCATGCACACAGTGATGTATCACTAAATGTGGATTCTAGTAATGTACTGTATGTGTGCAATGTCTGTTTATGTCCTGCAGTTTGCAGTGAATGTTACATCCTGTTGTACCATATTTATTTACCATTACCACTACTAAAGTTATGAAACATGTTCTTTTGCATTTATTTAGTCTTTATTAAGGATTACAATTTGTCAGAGCCCAAGGTTACGTGTTCACACTGCCTGTTTTGTCCAAAATACTGATGCTGGAGCCAGATCATTTTTTGTCTTTTTTATTTATTAATGTATCAGCACATTTGAAAAATAACTGTCCCGTGATTCATCCTCATTTTTTTTTAATATGGAATACAGTATTTAATAACATGTAGAAGTATTGTAATATAGGAAACTGACTGGATTTGAAACACAAAAAGAACCTGACCCAGAACCAGACACACAATCACAGAAAATGTATGATAAAAAAGATTTACTAACAACATTGGCAAGTGCAGACACCTAAGGTTGATGGAGAGGTTGTAAACAAAAATCAGTGCCAGTGTCATTCAGGGATTAGAGATAATATCTTACAAGAGAGCAGCAGTCACAAATAGGAGATGAGAGCTACTCTTTTCTGAGTTATAACATTACAGAATGTATAGGAAGCAGATTATTTACCATGAACGATGATTTATTCATCCAGATGCTGACAGGCAACTCTTATCCAGCTTAAGAAAACTCCTGAGATCTCTTGAATTTAAGAGCATTTAAAGAAATGTGATGAATAGGTTTAGCTTTGAGAGATGATTAAAAGAGAACGATTTTGTCTTTTTCTTTTAGTTTTTATGAGTAAAAAGTTTCTCTCTCTGCAGGTTTTCACATTATCCCCAGAGTGTCCAACGTCGTCCCAGAGAGCTGCCTGCTGATCGGCGTTGGTCTTCTGGTGGGCGGCATCATCAGAGCCATCAGAGAGGAGGCCCCCGTCCTCGACACGAAGCTGTTCTTCCACTACCTGCTGCCTCCCATCATCCTCGATGCCGGCTACTTTCTGCCCATCCGGGCCTTCACGGAGAACATGGGCACCATCCTGGTGTTTGCGGTGGTGGGGACCCTGTGGAACGCCTTTTTCATCGGCGGGATGATCTACGGTGTGTGTCTGATTGAAGGGGCCCAGCTGGCCAGCATGGACCTGCTGTCCTGCCTGCTGTTCGGCACAATCGTCTCAGCCGTGGACCCCGTGGCCGTCCTGGCCGTGTTCGAGGAGATCCACATCAACGAGCTGCTGTACATCCTCGTGTTCGGGGAGTCGCTGCTTAACGACGCCGTCACTGTGGTGAGTGAAGGGAGGTCCGGAGGGGCTGGTACTGGTACTTGTACTTATACTTTTATTTCCACTTATGTATCTTACAGCTGGAGTTGCTGGTTACAATTTAAATTGGGATTTTACATAAAAAAACACTTTATGATCTTATAAAATACAACACATGGTTAAATATTTCACTCACGTCCTTATTTTGTCTGTTCAGTGACTTTCAGAAGATCAGATCAGCCCTTTTCACAGCCAATTGCTGATAATATGGAGCAAACCATGATATATTATATATTTTACATTTGATTTACAAATAGAATACGATAAATGTTTAAATACATTTATCTATGAATCCAAAACAATTTATGTACGTATTTGTAATCGTGAAATACACAGTATCCTACTTATCTTATAGGAAATAGAAATGCAGGCTGCCTTTAGTTGATGAAATAACACTTGCTGTAATAATATTATCAAGATTATTTAAAGTAAGTGGTACGTTTGAGAAAGAAAGAAAGAAAGAAAGAAAGAAAGAAAGAAAGGAGGGAGGTAGGAAGAATGAAAGGAAAGACAGGAGGATGGACAGAAGGATGTGAGGAAGGAAGGAAAGAACAAAGACGGGAGGAATGTAGGAATAAAAGAAAGAAGTAAGGAAGAAATGAATAAACTAAAGAGGGAAGGAAGGCAGGGAGGGAGAAAGTGAGGAAGGGTGGAAGTAAAGAAGGTAGGAATGAACAAAGAAGGGAGAATGGAAAGAAGACAGGGAGGAATCAAAGAAGGAAGGAAGGAATGAAAGAAGCGAGGAAGTGAGTGATTAAGGACGGTAGGAAAGAAAGAGAATGAATGAAAGAAGAAGAGAACATGGCCCCTTTCACTAAAATACCAAGTACAAGGTTGAGAGCCATAAAGACATTTTATCTTGAATAGAACACTCAGTAAATGTGTTTTCCTCTCTGCTCAGGTTCTCTATCACCTGTTCAAGGAGTTTTCTCTCGCGGGAACGGTGACGATGGCCGACGCCTCCCTCGGCATTGTCTGTTTCTTTGTGGTTTCACTGGGAGGCATCATGGTGGGAGCCATCTACGGCCTCCTGGGGGCCTTCACCTCCCGCTTCACCTCGCACACCCGAGTCATCGAGCCCCTGTTTGTTTTCCTCTACAGCTACATGGCTTACCTCTCCGCTGAGGTCTTCCACCTGTCAGGCATCATGTCGTGAGTGATCAAAGCTTCACATAAGAGTGTGATAATCCCCTCCTGTATGTGCAAGATTGTTAATATTCTTCACTAAAAAACGTTTAACCACTCGATCCTTGTTTTCCTCTGAAAAGAATAGTTTGACATTTACACTTATTCACAGAGTGAGATATTAAGAGGGAGATCTAAAGCTGCAGCCTGTTAGCTTAGTTTAGCATAAAGACTAGAAGCAGGGGAGAACGGGTGGTAAGATAACATAACATAATCCTTTATTAGTCCCGCAGCGGGGAAATTTGCAGGATTACAGCAGCAGAGAGGATAGTGCAAAAAAGAGACATAAGTAAAAAACAAGATCAAAACAAGTATTGAAAATAAGTAATTACACAGTAAAGAATATTAAATAAGTAAGTTAAAAAAAGTAATAAATCCACAATAACTAAAATATTATAAAATATCATATATACAGATAGAATAATTATTGTATAATTGACTAACTAAAAGGTTAAAGGTGCTGTCTGTAGGATTTGGCATCTAGAGGTTAGGTTAGATTGCAAACAACTGCAACACGTGTGTGCCAAGTGTGTAGGCGATCTACAGTAGTTTAAGTGAAACTACAAATGGCCCTGTGTAGAGCCAGTGTTTAATTTGTCCGTTCTAGGCTACTGTAAAAAACATGGGAACCGACTCAGTGACCTGCTCCCTATGTAGATATAGGCGGCTCATTCTAAGCTAACAAAAGCACGACGATTCTTCTTTCCAGTTGATTATACACTCAAGAAAACATACCAGCACACAATTCTCACAAAACCACAATGTGTCGTTTTTAAAAACAACCCTTTTTTTACTCTGGAGAGAGCCAGGGTCACTGCTCCCCCTTTGTTTACATTCTTTATGCTAAGCTAAGCTAACCTCACTGACTTCATGTTTAGTTTGGTTTAGTTTATTTGGTATGGACGTCACAGTAGCATCAGAATTGTAAAATACATTTGTGCACTGCTTTTAGTGTTTGTACCAAAACGCTGAATTTACAGCAGCTGTAAAGGAGGGTTTAGAAAAATTCTAAATAACTGTTCAAATGGAAAAATAAAATGAAATACATCCACAAAAACATCCACAGGAAACAAAATACAACGTGTCCATGGAGGTATGAAAACTATTTATTTTCCCTTTTAGCCATGATTTAATACCTTTAACGTGTGCAGCATCTTTTATTTATTTGGTAGACAGTTCCATCATTTTGCTCCTTTAACAGAGAAGACTGATTATCCTAAAGAGGTTTTTGCGTAATGCAATGCAACAGTGTGTTGACTCAACGGGTGTGCTGGCGTTGAATTCATTAAGCAGGGAAGGAGCACGGCCGTGTAGGCGTTTAAATATAAGCATTATGTTGGAAAAGCTCATGAAGCTTTCAAAGCTGAACATAATGTTGTTATTGTCTGGTTATCCAGTGATATGGTTTTGTAGTTGACTGGGAGGATTGTGACACAAACATAGGAGTGGTATCCATCTTCTCATCTAACTCTCAGCAATAAAAAGGGTGACAAGCATAGAATTCTCAATATTTTGCTTTATCAGCTCTTTAAGGTGGAGAAGTGATCACAGTTTACATTGTGCTTCTTAAAAGTTGTACTTTTTAGTAGGAATATTTTTTCAACCAGCTTTAAACCTTTCAGAAACTAACTGGTTGACCTCACCCTGATTTGTTTGTGATGCTCTCTGTATGTCCTTCCTGTCCCAAACAGGTTGATATCATGCGGCGTGATAATGCGTCCATACGTTGAGGCAAATGTCTCCCACAAGTCGTACACCACCATCAAGTACTTCCTGAAGATGTGGAGCAGCGTGAGCGAGACGCTTATCTTCATCTTCCTCGGTGTTTCCACAGTGGCCGGTCCTCACGCCTGGAACTGGACCTTCGTCATTTTCACCGTGGTCATCTGTCTGGTGTCGAGAGTGCTGGGTGAGTAGAGGAAAACACAGTCAGATAGGGACTTGTGTTTCAGTTAACTGGATGACCCAAACAAAAAAATATTTTGTTAATTAACTCAGATTTCAGTGTCTTCACTACTGAAAGAAAAAAAATTATTCTTATCAATAATTAAATATGTTACTGTAATCTTCTTTATAAACTGCATTATGTTCGTTTCTTTGTGCTTTACAGGAGTCATTGGCCTCACGTACATCATCAATAAATTCCGCATCGTGAAGTTGTCCAAAAAGGACCAGTTCATCCTGGCCTACGGTGGCTTGCGAGGAGCCATCGCCTTCTCACTGGGGTTCCTGCTGACCGACAACGAGTTGAAGAGCATGTTCCTCACAGCCATCATCACCGTCATCTTCTTCACCGTCTTTGTGCAGGTGCGACATTTGTGTTTCTGTGTTGTATTTAGCATAACGTTACTTGTAGAAAAATGTTGAACAGAGCAACCAGGAATTTGGTTTATTCTTTCTTTCTTTGTAATAATTCAGGTTTTTTACCTCCATTACAAGTAATGGGTAATCTTTATTGATCTCTCTCGGCCACTAACTTTCATGATTTATACTTAAAAAGAGGAAGTTGCATTCCAACTTCCTCTTTTTAAGTATAAATCATGAAAACAAAGTTATTTGAAAAAGAATGTATTGTGTTCCACATTTTTAATTTTATCTATTTATTTATCAATAGGTAAAAGTCCTTAGTGTCTTGGTGAATATGAGTGAATGTCTAAGGAAGACTGTTTATGAGGAAGATGTACATATTAACACATGAATACCCAGTCTGACATATGTTCACATTAATAATTGATAAAAGTTTGTATTTGCATCTCTTAGCAAAACTTATCTCTGGATTAGGAAAGTTGTATTGATATATGTGGGACAGGAAGTATTACGATACATAACCTGAGGATAAATGGAATTATATAGAACACAAACTTGACCTCACTTCCTGTTTCTGTTTCCAGGGAATGACAATCAGGCCTCTGGTGGACCTTCTGGCCGTGAAGAGGAAGAAGGAGAGCAAAGGGTCAATTAATGAGGAGATTCACACACAGGTGGGATCAATGATAAATCACAAGAGCTTACGACATGCAATATACGGAACATTAAACTTGTCCTTTTAAATCCCATTTGTTGGGTTTTGTTCATTATTAAGATACTTCATGCAGCAAATCAACAGCATATTAAAACTAATTTTGTCTCCAGTTCCTGGATCATCTCCTCACGGGAATCGAAGACGTCTGTGGTCATTACGGACATCATCACTGGAAAGACAAGTAGGAAATTTTTTTTTTTTTTAAATCCAGAAATGTCGCTTTTGTCCATGTGTAATCTTTAAATGATGAGTCGAGTTATGGAGATGTAAAATAGATAAATTATCGTAGAAGGGAATCAACTAAATGGCTAAAAAATCCACCTGAAGGGCACTTTCTCTCACGCTGCTGTTGCAAAGGTTCAATGCTTCAGAGATACCGGGAGTTGTTTTGCCAAATTAGAAACACTCTGTTGTTGTTGTTGTTGTTGTTGTTGTTGTTGTTGTTGTTGTTGTTGTTGACGATGATTAAAGCCTCTATCAGCGTGCAAACACAATGCTTTCTCTGCTGTCCTCAGGCTGAACCGCTTCAACAAAACCTACGTGAAGAGGTGGCTGATCGCGGGCGAGCGCTCCACCGAGCCTCAGCTCATCTCCTTCTACAATAAGATGGAGATGAAACAGGCCATCATGCTGGTGGAGAGTGGGAGCGCCGCCAAGCTGCCCTCACTCGTGTCCTCCGTCTCCATGCAGTAAGCCTCCGTCGTTAGAGGACCGATTGGGTTTCTCCAATCAGTCCTCAGGTCGAATACTAGAAATGGTTCTATCAGAGAAACAGTCCCAGTGAAAAGTGTTGACAGACCTGACTAACAAGGATATTTATTCTAGAGAGAGACACTGGTGTCACTGTATTCAGTTGGTTGGAAAACTTCTCAGATCTGACTATCTGCATGGTTAAATACCGCTGGGGTCACGTAACAAAAATACATGCATTCATGTATGTTTTTTTTGTTTTTTACGTCGAACTGACCCTTTGAACAATATTTATATGTTATCCAAATATCCTCTGACATAAAATGTTACTTTAACTCAGCACATTGCACATATTATTTTTACTTTATACGGTTTCTCACTATGTTTCAAACACTGTACAGCTCCTTATGAAATGATATACAGATATATGATGAATCTTTTTATTTATCATTCTTGACTTTTGTAGTACTGTTTTTTTTTGTTTTCTCAAGATATTTATTGTTAAGCACCAAAATACTAAGCAAATTCCTTTTAATGTAAAAATTTACTTGGCAAAAAATCTTATTCTGAATAGAATGATTTTTGACTGGAGTACTATTTTATTTACTGCAGTGAATACAAAAACATTGCATGAGCAAAAAGAAAACGTGCAGACTTTCGGCCATAATATAGATCAGCAGTTCCCAAACTTGAGGTCGGGATCTGTCAAAAAACATTTATGCTTCACAAACAAAATGTATTTCTTTATGGTTTCCTTTTCCTTTTGAATAACTTCATAAGTTTACCCCTAAAAAGTATAAAAGTACGGCCTCACAAACCGACAATAAGGTTATAAACCAATAGATGCACATTGCGGCAATTCTGTTAAGCCCCCAAAGTGTATTGTTTTAAGTAGTGATAAAATGGGATGTGTGACTCCACAGAAACATTCAGCCTAAAGGGCCGGCAAGAGGACGGGCGATCCCGAGCATCTCAAAGAGTCGTGAGCAGGAGATCAGAAAGATTCTGCGAGCCAACCTGCAGAATACCAGACAGAGGGTAGGAAACGTATCATATCAAATCATATTAATGGGTTGTCACAAAGTAAGTATTTCTGATGCTGTCCTCCATGTTTTTTTCTTCTCAGCTTCGCTCGTACAGCAGACACGACCTGTTCATGGACCAGTTTGAGGACAACGTTAGTGAAGTCCGCTTCAGGAAGCAGCGGGTGGAGATGGAGAGGAGGGTGAGTTTAACACCACCTTTGATTCTGTTTGTGAGTGTTTGAACTGTGGAAATACAAGAAAATAGATTGTCTGTTTCTAGAATTAGCTGCTGCATGTGACCCTATTCATAGATGTAGTTAATGATCCTTCATCCATTCTTTAAACCCTATTTATGGTTTAAAGAATGTAATCATTTTGTAATCCCATTATCTGTGGTATTAACTAACTGAACCCAAATGTCTGTTTGTTGGTTTGTCCTACAATTCAGTTAGAATGAATGAAGTAAAACTAAATGTCAGTTCAGTTTAATTTATCATGTCGTTTTATGTCTTTTAATTAAAGTTTCTGATTACTGGTTGGTATTAAGATATGAGATGAAGTCAGTCCTGACAAACATTTGTTACTTTTTCACAGATGAGTCACTACCTCACAGTTCCTGCAAATCGCCAGGAAACAACGCCAGTGAGAAAAGTCTGCTTTGAACCAGGTCAGAATTTATCTTATCACATGATAAAAAGGTTCACAAAACCTCAATGAATCGGACGATGCAAGGTAGTGGCACCTCGCCCGGAAAAGGGAAACCGGGGCACCCTCCTGGAGCCAGACCCGGTAGGGGAGCTCGCCGGCGAGCGTCTGGTGGCCGGGCCTTGGCACATGGGGCCCGGCCGGGCCCAGCCCGAAAAAGCTACATCGTGCTGCCACCCTGTGGGCCCACCACCCGCAGGGATAGGCATTGGGGTCGGGTGCAATGTGAGCTGGGCGGCAGGCTGGGGCGGGAACCTGGGCGTGCTGACCCCCGGCATCACAGACTAACTCTAGGGACGTGGAATGTCACCTCTCTGGCGGGGAAGGAACCGGAGCTGGTGCGGGAGGTGGAACGCTACCAACTAGATATAGTTGGGCTCACCTCCACGCATAGCACCGGTTCTGGAACCAAACTCCTGGAGAGGGGCTGGACTTTTTCCTTTTCCGGAGTTGCCCAGGGTGAGAGGCGCCGGGCGGGTGTGGGGATACTCACAAGCCCCCGGCTGAGCGCCGCTGTTCTGGAGTTCTCCCCGGAGAACGAGAGGGGACTCCATAGTTCGCCTCTCTGCGACTGGGAATCGCAGGAGGAAAGTCTCTGACTGTTGTTTGTGCCTATGCACCAAACGGCAGTTCGGAGTACGCAGCCTTCTTGGAGTCCTTGGGTGGTGTTCTGGAAAGGGCGCCGACTGGGGACTCCATAGTTCTTCTGGGAGACTTCAACGCTCACGTGGGTAACAATGGAGAAACCTGGAGGGGTGTGATTGGGAGGAACGGCCTGCCCGATCTGAACCCGAGTGGTGCTTTGTTGTTGGACTTCTGTGCTAGTCATGGACTGTCCATAACAAACACCATGTTTGAGCATAGGGAGGTTCATAAGTGTACTTGGTACCAGAACACCCTAGGCCAAAGGTCTATGATCGACTTTGTAGTTGTGTCATCAGACCTGCGGCAGTATGTCTTGGACACTCGGGTGAAGAGAGGAGCAGAGCTGTCAACTGATCACCACCTGGTGGTGAGTTGGATCAGGTGGCGGGGGAGGCTGCCGGACAGACCCGGTAAACCCAAACGTGTAGTGAGGGTGAACTGGGAACGTCTGGCTGAGGATCCTGTCCGCAAGGTCTTCAACTCCCACCTCCGGAATAATTTCTCGTGCATCCCGGGGAGGCTGGGGACATGGAATCCGAGTGGGCCATGTTCAAATCCTCCATTGTGGAAGCTGCTGCTAGGAGTTGTGGTCGGAAGACGAACGGTGCCTGTCGTGGCGGCAATCCAAGAACCCGCTGGTGGACACCAGCGGTGAAGGAGGCCGTCAAGCTGAAGAAGGAGGCCTTTCGGGCTTGGTTGGCCGAGGGGTCTCCTGAATCAGCAGGCAGGTACCGGTTGGCCAGAAGGGCTGCAGCTGCGGCGGTTGCTGAGGCAAAACCCGGGTGTGGGAGGAGTTCGGCGAGGCCATGGAGGAGGACTTTCGAATGGCCTCAAGGAAGTTCTGGCAAACCGTGAGACGACTCAGAAAGGGGAAACAGGGCTTTTCTCAGGCTGTGCTCAGCAGGGGGGGAGAACTGCAGACCCGGACTGGGGATATTGTCGAGCGGTGGAAAGAACACTTTGAGGAACTCCTGAACCCGACCAACACGTCCTCTGTGGAAGAGGCAGAGTCTGAAGACTCAGGGGAAGACTCGTCCATATGCCTGGCGGAGGTCGTTGAGGTAGTTAAAAAGCTCTTCAGTGGCAAAGCGCCAGGAGTGGATGAGATTCGACCGGAGATGCTAAAGGCTCTGGACATTGTTGGGCTGTCTTGGTTGACACGTCTCTTCACTGTCGCGTGGAAGTCGGGTACAGTGCCTGTGGAGTGGCAGACCGGGGTGGTGGTTCCCATTTTCAAAAGGGGGACCGGAGAGTGTGCTCCAATTATAGGGGTATCACACTGCTCAGCCTCCCCGGGAAAGTTTACTCCAGGGTGCTGAAAAGGAGGCTCCGTCCGATTGTCGAACCTCAGATTCAGGAGGAGCAATGCGGATTCCGTCCTGGACGTGGAACAGCGGACCAACTCTTTACCCTTGCAGGTCTGTTGGAGGGTGCATGGGAGTTTGCTCATCCAGTCTACATGTGTTTTGTGGACTTGGAGAAGGCCTTCGACCATGTCCCTCGGGAGTCCTGTGGGGGGTACTGCGGGAATATGGGGTACCTGGTTCGTTACTACGAGCCATTCGGTCCTTGTATGACCAAAGTGAGAGCTGTGTCCGGATACTCGGCACAAAGTCGAGCTTGTTCCCAGTGCGTGTTGGCCTCCGCCAGGGCTGTCCCTTGTCACCAATCCTGTTTGTGATTTTCATGGACAGGATTTCAAGGCGCAGCCGGGGGGAGGAGAGTTTCCGGTTTGGGGACCTCAGAATCACATCCCTGCTTTTTGTGGATGATGTGGTTCTGTTGGCTTCTTCAGAACGTGACCTTGAGCACGCACTGGGGCGGTTCACAGCCGAGTGTGAAGCGGTCGGGGTGAGAGTCAGTACCTCCAAGTCTGAGGCCATGGTTCTCTTCCGGAAAACGGTGGATTGCACCCTCTGGGTTGGGAGTGAGTCACTGCCCCAAGCGAGGGAGTTCAAGTATCTCGGGATCTTATTCACGAGTGAGGGTAAAATGGAGCGGGAGATGGACAGGCGGTTCGGTGGAGCGTCAGCAGTGATGCGGGCGTTGTACCGGACCGTTTTGGTGAAGAAGGAGCTGAGCCGAAAGGCAAAGCTCTCGATTTACCAGTCCATCTACGTTCCAACCCTCACCTATGGTCATGAGCTTTGGGTAGTGACCGAAAGAATGAGATTGCGAATACAAGCGGCCAAAATGAGCTTCCTTCGTAGGGTGGCTGGGCTCAGCCTCAGAGATAGGGTGAGGAGCTCAGACATCCGGAGGGAGCTCGGAGTAGAGCCGCTGCTCCTTCGCGTCGAAAGGGGCCAGCTGAGGTGGCTCGGGCATCTGATCAGGATGCCTCCTGGACGCCTACCTTTAGAGGTTTTCCAGGCACGTCCAACTGGTAAGAGGCCCCGGGGTAGACCCAGAACACGCTGGAGAGATTATATATCTCGTCTGGCCTGGGAACGCCTCGGGGTTCCCCAGGAGGAGCTGGAAAGTGTTGCTGGGGAGAAGGACGTCTGGAGGACCCTCCTTAGCTTGCTGACCTGGCCCCGGATAAGCGGAAGGAAATGGATGGATGGATGGACATGATAAAAAGGTGTTCATGGAGAAATCAGCCTTTTCACCCAGCTTGAGAGTCACAGTGAAGCTAAATCTTCTTTACTTTTAATGTGTTTCTGGGTAAAAACAGTATGTTGGATGTGAAATCAAAAACAGTAGTAACAGTTATACTAATAGTTTACAACTAATTTTGCATGATGACATAATAACTAAACCAATATTATACATGTATTTGATACAAATACACCTCAGTTGACAAGTAGCAGAGCAGTTGGCCATTACATTGTTTGTCCGGAGAGCGCTGAAAAGTTTTCAACTGCTACTCCACTATATATTTTTGTAGCAAATATCAGAGCTATATTTATGCTCTGAATCTTGTATAGTGCATCTTTGATAACTTTAAGTATCAAGGAGCATAAAATGGAAATACTTAAGTAAAGTACAAGTACCTCAAAACTGTACCTATGTTCAGTACTTTAGTAAATGTAGTTAAAGCAGTTAGACACTAACGCACATAAGAATCCCCACTTTTTCATGAATTTGCAGCTGCTTGTAAAGGATGTTAAAGCAATAATATGTCGCCGCTCTGTATCTGTATCCACCAGAACACCGGGTTTACACTTACGATGACAGCGAGAGCCCCCGAGGCCAGACGGCTCAAACGCGCCCCAGCCCCCCCGATGCCCTTAGTGTGTTGAACGAATCCCCCCAAGGCCCAATCAGAGCAGTGAGCTCAGGGCCAGAGAGCCGGACCAGGAGCAGGAAGAGCAGGACCAACTGAAACTATCACGCTGCCTTAGCGACCCCGGTCCAAAGCAGGAAGAGGATCTCTCATGAGGAGGCACATATCTACAGTTCTTGAAATCAGAGGATGGATCTCCTCATGTCATCTGTTGTATCAAATGAGTGGAGATCCCTGTTGTAGCAAACCTTGATATTTATGAAGATTTTCCAGAAGTTCATCCTTCATCCAGAGGATTTTTATCATGTAACATATTACCAAAGCATGCACCACTGGCCATTTGCCATTTCAGGATTAAATTACAGCCCGAAGTGAGTGTCAACATTTTTGTGTGTCTTAACAAGCAGACTTCAATCATATAGAACAAAAAATAAGACTGAGCACTTGTTTTAACAAGCTTGAAGCACCAAAGGGGTGTTCACCCTGAAAGCACAGTATGAAGAATCTATATGATGTGATATTGCTATTACACATATATCTTTAGCAACAAGGCGTTGCTGCATAGAAGTACCAAAGATGTGTTTGATGTAAGAAGCAGATGATGCCCTAATATTCAAAAATATTTGTTTCTCATTTTAAAAAAATATTAAAATGCTCAGATATCTATATTGGGATTGATCAGGCTGTCCTGTTGAACTAGAAAGCACATATTTGTTGTTCCGAGAATATTAAATAACTTAAAAGTCAAGATGAATTTGTAACAAATATTGTTTGATCGCTTTTAACATTGCTTCATGACTGATCGGTGTTTTCTCAGGGACCGCGACATGACAGTATTAACAGACGGAATCTGCAGAAGGAAAATTGGTGTTTCTGTCCAGAATGTGCTCCACTCGTCTCTATTTATAGCGTGACTGTTGTGAGCTTCTGTAACATTCCAGAAGTAATGGAGTTTGTCAAATGTTTTGTTGTGTGACGCTGCTCTACATATCTGTGTTCCTGGTAACTGAGCATGCTTCGAGGTTAAAGAGGTGAATCACCTTTTCATAGCTGCACTGGACTGCCTAAGCTTCTGCTGCCTGCACATGTTTGCCTTAAAACGTATTGCTTTCTGTGTTTTATCCAGTTGAATATTTTTCTATTTTGAAAAAAGAAAGTCATAAACATTGTCAAGCAAAGGAGAGCTTTAATTCCTGTGTGAAATAAAGATTATGTCATTGCTTAAGTGTGATTTTGTTGGATTTTTTTGAAGAAGAAACACCCATGAAAGCATTTTAACATGCATTCTCCTTGGTATCTGGTGTCATATTTCATCAGAACGTTACTTCATATCTGTTGTTCAGCCCATCCTGGCTCTCACTGGAAATCCCAGACCAGATAACAGGGAGTTTGAAGTCCCCGACATGCCAACCAGCAGTTGAGTGTGATGGGATTATGACAACAAAACGACAAACATCCTCCGGCAAGCAAAGCGACCAGCAGACATGGACTTCAGCGGCACTTGGAAAGTTCATTCTGAGGAAAACCTCGAGGAGTTCTTAAAAGTAGTAGGTAAGGATATTTTCATATTTAAAGGATTTATTCGCTTATGTATCACTTCATCTTTTCTTTTTATTTTTATTATGCATTCAAGGTGCACCTGAAATGGTTGTCAAAATGCGAAAGGAAGTCAAACCAGTGCTGGTGATCGAGCAGAAGGGGAAGGACTTCACCTACACGATGAAGACTCCCATCTGCACCAAAGTCCACTCATTCAGCCTGGGGAAGGAGTCTGAGATGACTTCTGTGGATGGCAGGAAGTTTAAGGTAATTCAAGCCTTAAACTCTTGTTGTATACTTTAAGCACAAGTGAAGATGTGATAGTTGTACATGAGCTGATTGTGCCAAAATTTGACCCTGAAAAGTGTCTCCATTCAGGGGTCTATGTAGGCTTCAGTCCTGTCTGTGCATTTTTAAAGTAAACATATTGTTCTCAAATTTCAAGTTCATACTTGTATCTGGTGTCTCTACTAGAACATGTTTACCTGATTTAATGCTCAAAAAACATACTGTCTGTCCGAATACACCCGTATTCACCCTCTGTCTCAAACTCTCTGTTTTGACACGTTTAAATGAAATTGTGTTGCTAGGTAACAGCTTTGGTACATGTTTACTTCCTGTCAGCTGTTGTTATTGGCATATACTACAATCAGAAATTAACTGGGACACATTTAGAATGTTTACGTTTAAAACTGTGAAATTGTCTATATACTGTATAGCTGTTACATCACAACCTTTTGGTAATCCCGACGTCTCGCTTAAAGGCACAGTTTCTGAATAGGGGCCAAGTGTATCTCCCCATCGATTGAGTGTTTAGATACTTTCATTGTATTTATACAGCACTTATTATTAAAAAAGACATGAAATTCTCACTCTTTACAATATGGGGCCTTTAATGGGATATGTGCTCCTCTAATATTTCTGTTAACTTCTTGTACAGTTTGATTTTTCTTGGCTTGGTTTCAGCACATATAGTTTAACTTCTGTCCCATGCAATGTTTTGGTCAGTGCACTGTCAGAGAGGAGAAGGGGAAGCTGATTGCAGAGACTGAAAAGTTCACCTCCGTCCGTGAGATCCAAGGAGACGAGATGATTGAGGTCAGTGGATTTCATTATTTTTTAAAACTGGATTCAGTGCCAGAATGAAACAAAATAAGTGAGTTTGTGTTTTGTTAATGTGAAACAGCCTTGTTTTATCTCTGTCTCTGCCTCCTCACTTTTCCAGACTTTCACTGCTGGCCCTGTGACTTTTATCAGCAGGAGCAAACGTGTCTGATCCACGCCTGGCAGCGGATGGTACCTCTAGAACTTCTCAGTTTCAGCAGGGGGGCAATGTGGAAGTGACATAATGGAAAATAAATGTAAACCTTAAAAAATACTTTTATTCAAACACTTTAATGAATAGATTTGGATGATAAAAATAAACCGACATGTTTGTACTTTCCCTCAGTATGACAGCTTTAGTTACTGCACAGATACCTTTTTTTCAACCCCTTGTCCAATAAAAAACATGTATCTCCAATTTAGGGGATATATTAATTTAGGATTCTCCTACTTCTTATGCAAAATAAACTATTTGAAAACATTCTTATATTAGCTTGAAAATGCATCGTCACGGTATATATTGGGTAGATAAAAGTAGCACAACCTCAAACATTTACAGCAATAAAATTCATCATACACATTAATGAAGCAGTAACATTAATCATAAATAAATATATATTCACTGATAGATAAACACTGACGGGGAGTATTTTGAATAAATACTTTTACTTTTGATAGGCTACTGAAGTAAGCCTCATTTAGCTGATAATATGTTTTCATTGAGTAAGGTTTTGAATGCAGGACTTTTACTTGAAGTGGAGTATTTCCCAGTGTGGTATTGCTATCTTTACTTATTTAAAAAGGATCTGAACACCATCACTGGTTGGTGTGTATTCAACTCTATTCAGCTGCAGGTGATGAGCTCAAACGGCAGAGACCGCTGTGAGTAAATATTACCCGATATTTGTTGGCGAGGAAGACCCAGAACTGTTTCTACGTGCGCATGCGCAACGTATGTTTTCACTGCAGATTCTCCTTTCCTAAAAGGCATTTCTTCTACTGAGTTAGTGTAACTTTATGGCCAAATACATGAGGCCCCCAAACACGTCTTTGTTCGTCAGAAACATCTCCGATGAGTCCAGGTGAGTTCACACTCACACCAGACGAGAATCACGGATCCTCCACTAACGCAAACTATCGCAAATCAACATTGGTTATCGTTAGCTGACTTAGCTTAGCAGCTAAGGTTAGCCTCCTGACAGAGACCTCAAGTTATGTTAAACCAGCCTGCAGAGACGCTTTGTGTTCTACATATGTCTCCGCTGCAGCTCCCCTAGTTACAAATAAAACACTATCTGTAATAATAATGTGTCTTTGCTTAAATTTAATGGTACGTTTCTCTGTTTGCTTTGCGTTTCTGTCGCATGTTTTCATGTTTAGAAAAAAGGCTAACGCTAGCCAGCTAACTAGTGTTATTGTATATTTCAGTAGATTTTAAACAGTTTGCATGTAAAATACGTTAAACTTATTAGTAAACAAGACTAGTTAACGTCAGGTTACAGTTAACCCTTCTTAATTTAAATTAGCAGGTTAATTATGACGCTATAACATGTTGTTATAACGGTGAGCTTCGTATTATGACGCTTTGCTACATTTAAATGCGTTGCCATGACAAGCTGTGATTTAATTATCTACTAAACATGGACATGCATCAGAGAGTCCGCACTAAGCATTGGAAACCACTGTTTTCTGAAACATGGACCTGCTAAACGTTACTTATTATGAACAGTAACACATGCGTGTTATGTGGGTGATAGAGTAACCTTTCACTACAATGTGCTTCTAAGAGTAACATTAAATCAAGAAGCGTTAAGAGCGTTTGTTGTGACTCAACAGGAATCTTCACTGTAAAAGTAACTAACTTTAATTGACTTTGACAGGAAAAAGGGTAAACCTTTTTTTTAATTAGAGGATGAAAATAAGACAAAAATAATGCGTATGTCCATTTTAAAGGTGTGTAGCAATGTTTTAAAAAAGGATTGTTGCTGCTTATCTTAGTAAAGATATTTTTCACTGTGGTAACAAATTGAGCAACAGTGCGGCATCTGCTTATGTCAAGTTATTGGGTTTTACATTGAATTGCATGTTGAAAAAATAGTGTAGAAATCTTAAAGAGTCGGTTCGCCCCAAAACACAATAGAATTGTTTCCAAACGAAATACAACCTTTGGAATAAAATATAAATGCTCGACAACAACAACAAACCATCCAAAAAATAACATGGATGTTGTGTGGACAGGTGGGTCGGATCGACATGTAATATGTAATATAAGTCTTACTGTGTTTTTGAAATAAGTCTTACTGTGTTTTGTGGTGAACTGTCCCTTTAGCCCTCTCATCAGCTGCTCTTCCAGCTGTTGTTACTGGTTGATGATGTAGGTAGAGTTGCCCCTGATGGTCAGTTGAGTCATATTTGTATTTACGGTGTTCAGGCCTGAGGATTTGCGGCGTGAGTTTGGCCGCTATGGGCCGATAGTGGATGTCTACATCCCACTTGACTTCTATACACGTCGATCAAGAGGATTTGCATACATTCAATATCCTTTCCCAATGAGTTTTTACTGTGTGTGTGTGTGTGTGTGTGTGTGTGTGTGTGTGTGTGTGTGTGTGTGTGTGTGTGTATGTATGTGTGTTCTCTTGCTAACAAAACCTTTTTAATTTCTTTCCAGCAGAGAAGATATGCTTTTGTGATGTGTTTTTTTCTTGCACTTAATTTGATTGAATATCTAACACACATATTTCTCTGTTATTGCTTCAGAAAATGTAAAAGCATCCAGTTGTGGAACCGGCCACAAAGAGTAACAAAGACCCGTGTAGAGTAGAAGTAAAGACAAGTCACACAGACCTTCAGGATCAGAGGGAGGGAAAAGGTTGAAAAGAGAAAGTAAAGCATGAAGAGGAAAAGGGAACGGAGACAAAGCTTGGATATGGCGGCAAAGAATTGGGAAAAGAAAAGTGGTTTAAGAGGAAAAGGCAAGCAGGAAACCCGAGTCCCTGTGGGAGTCGATTAAAGAGTGTAAAGATCAAGATGAAGTTCAAAGTCAAGCATGGGCAAAGGTAACAAGTCTGAATTATTTTGTATCCTCACAAAACGAATCCGCAAATTTGACATGACACCAAAATCAACTTTCCCTGTGACATCAATGAACTATTTCATTTTAATCAAAGCAATTTAATCAACTATTAAATGTTTTATGATCAGTTTAAATGTTTGTAGTCTTGATCCCTCAGACAATGATTTGATGTGTTGAAAAACTCGCTTCATCTTTTATCTCTACAAAAAAATCAACAGGTGTATTTGTTTGTTGCTATTATCATTTGGTATACCATATCTGTAATACGTAATCTATGCTCATTATAAATTGTCTTATAAATCAGGCCACACAAATTAAAGAAACTGTTTGATGAATGCCCCAAATCCCTCTTACCATAAATGTAAAATAGAGTGTGCTATTGAAGAGGGTAAATAAAACGAAACAATCAAAACCTTCTTTTATATGTGTGGCCTTACCAAAATAGCGAGCAAAAAAAACAAAACCTTAACCATCCAGCATATTTGAGGATGTGCGTGATGCTGAAGATGCCCTTCACAGCCTGGACAGGAAGTGGGTTTGTGGCCGTCAGATTGAAATCCAGTTTGCCCAGGGTGACAGAAAGAGTAAGTGTTAAAACTTTTCTTTATTTAATTTTGCGACCAATAATTTAATAGCAATGTGCTGTGGTAGCAAGATAAAAGATTAAAACTCCGTATTCATACTGGGTCACCTAAGTGGACTTATTGTAAGCCATGCGGTGTGTATTTATCTTCTAATGCATATACCAACTGCAGGCTCCTACTAAACCGGTCATGGAAGTGGTTTACTTCTATAGAGGTGCACCTGGTCAGAAAGCACTTTTAATCCAAAATTAGCCAGACAAAAAATTAAATATAGAAAACCATCTCTTGTGGGAATGTTCTTTGCGTTCTATTTCCTCCTCAGGGATCCAACCCTCATCACTTTTTTTTTTCCCCAGCACCAAATCAGATGAAGACAAAAGAGCGACATTCTCCAGGCAGATCCTCCCGATATGACGACCACGATCGAGACGGCCGGCGTAGACGTTCGCGCAGCCGCAGCTACGGCAGACACAGATCACGCAGCCCTTCTCACGATCGCCACCGCAGGCGATCTGCGAGTCCTCGAGAGTGAGTTTTACTTTCATCAGATGTATTCCTCACAATTGTTCTGTATAAATGTTAGTTCAAAAGGGAGCATAAGCATTTCATGTCTGCCTTCAGGTCTCGTGGACGGGTTTATGGAGGAAGAAGCAGGAGCCGCGAGGATGACAGGTACAACTTCTCTTTGACTGTGTAGACGATGTGGTTTGCATCTGTTCGGGGCAGACTGGAGGACAATGTAAACAACAGAATAACATACTCAATAGGACCACAATACGCTCATAATAAAACATATTTTATCTCTCACGTTTTAACCAAACTTGAACATTTTCAACTCTCTCAAAATAAATGCCAAACATTCAGCGCTTATCCGAATAGACGCTCAGCACCTCGTTACGCAGCTAGCTTTTGTAGCATAGCATTAATACGCAGCACTCCCATTAGAAATAGTTTTTTAAAAGCTGGCGGTATTACTGTACATTACACTCAGAATTTCTTGGGTAGACTTGTTGGAGTGAAATTGTTTTAGGTAGTTATGTGTCAGAAAAAACTGCATTGTCTTAACATTGGACACACAGAACAGTTCTGTTGAGTGCCCAGGAGTTATACAATCACAGTGTCTAAGTGGTCAGTGTGTTTCATCAGATACAGGCAGAGGCCTCGCAGAGAGTCCAGAGGGAGATCTCGATCACGCTCCAAATCAGCATCTCCTCGAGAACCCGTCAACCCGGCGTCGACCTCCCATTACACCGAGGAAGAAGTCCGACGCACACACTCCCCATCCCGCTCCAGGTCCCGGTCCGCGTCCAGATCGCGCTCTAGGTCCCGTTCTCGGTCCAGATCCTGGGCTGGACGCAAGTTGGGAGGCCGCTAGAAAAGTACAGCTCCACCCTTTCTATCCTTTGTCATGTCAGATGCACCAGAGATGGTGCATTTGTTAAGAAATGTTTGTTTTGACATGAATGTATCGTCCACTGAAGCTTTGTAGAAAGCTTGTTTTTGCAGCTCCATTTTAAGAACGATGCTGGTCCTTTGCTTGGTTTTATAAAATAGTATTGGTGAAATTTCCCGATTTAGATATATGAAACTGTCAGCTGTTTCTGTGTTCAGTGGTAGTCGGCCAGGAATAATTGTCTTTTTTTATATACGGCTACTGAGGATTTTGTTTTCCAACCCTATGCACCCATTTTTGCAAAAAAGAGCATTCATTGTTTTAAAATGAATCAAGTCTGTTGGCGAACCAAACCAGCGTTTCTGTGTGTTTTATGTCAAATCACATGCTTTTTTAATATACTGCTGACCCTTCTCCGGAGATTTTTTTCTGGTTTTTCTTGCCTTCTTAAGGCAAAATTAAGAATCTAAAAGTTGCTTCAGATAAACTGTCCCAGTGAACAATATTATGATAATTGTCAACCTGTATTGTGAAAGTAGCAGAATGAATTGAAAGTTTCACTGCTTTACAACCAAACTGTACATAACTGAAAAAAAAAGACTTGACATACAACTTTTAAGTCAATACAACTCAGATCAAGATTTTCATACTTAGTAATTAAGTCAGTGACTGCCTGGAAGAAAAACGTACATGGCCTGTGTTGAAAAATGATCAGCAGTAGTGTACTAGTATTAAAATAAACAGGAACGCTGCTGTGGTCTCTAAGTGTAAGATGTTGTGGACCAGTGACTTTAACCAATAACTGTTTAAAATGTACATTAATCCGATTTATTTTTGTGGTGCTTTCTGTATGAATAGAACATTTTTGTTTTCAGAAGGTATTTTATTTTTGGAACCTTTCTTCAAATTTCAGATGAGGAACAAAAGGTTCTTGTCGGTGTTTGCACGACTGTGTTGCTGTTTTTTTTCCCCAGACTGAATCTCGTCACTGCATGTTTTATTCTCCTAATCTTCTATCTTTAGTAGGAAAAAAACTCTTATTTTGAGTAATAAATGGATAACATTCAGTATAAGGAAACAGTGTGTGTGTGTGTGTGTGTGTGTGTGTGTGTGGCTTCACTTTGTAAACTCTGCTTGTAGATGCAATATGGTCCACTAAAGATGAAGAAACTTTATTTAGGGAATAAGGAGACAGAATGGAGGAAACATCAGAAGAATAAGTTAAATCAGTATGCAGTCATTCGCATGGAAAACAGACCCGTCCAGCCATCAACATTGATTTCCTTTTAATGGATCAGTGGCTGTGAGGAACAACTTAAATTAGATTCACAGTGTAGAAGCAACCATGGGTGAAATCGGACATGCCCCATTGATCGCTGTATTGAAAATAATAACATTGATTAAACGAGTACAATGGCAGCATGGAGGCTTGATGGGAGTTAGTTTATCTGGAATAGCTGAAATATAGTTCAGGGTTGGTTACGAATACAGAACGTACTGAACCAGGATGATACCACATTTACTCTACAGGGTGTCTGGCCACAGCAGGGCTGCAGATGACCCACACAGGGACAACTGTTAAACCTCTTATTCCATTCAAAGCCGTTGAACATGTATTGACTCTGTCTGTGAGCAGCTCACAGTGGGAGGGGACCTGAAACAATTATTCAATTAGTCAACTGACAGAAAAATACCTGTGCAATTATTTGGGTAATTGATTAATTTGAGTTTTTTAAAAATGTAAAATGTTAGTATGATGATGATGATAGTCAACTTAATATTTTTAGATTTTTTTTTTTTCAAACAATTTGAAGAAGGTAATGTGAATATTTACCTATTTCCCAAAACGATTGGTCAATAAAAATAAGTATCTTAGAGGAATTCATGTTAATAATACCTTATTATAATAGTAACAGACCAGTTAGCGAGATTGTCTGCTAATCTCCTGATTGGCCCGGTCGTGTCTCATGGAGCTGGTCTCTCTAACTATGTTCTGGTTAAGTAGAGCTGCCAGAAGATGAATACTCTGAGGTGATACTTTGGTTCAATTTAAAATAGAAGATGCTCTAACTGACGGTGTGGTTAACTTGGCAGAAAGATTTTTTCTGTAGTGAGAAACTAAAGGACATCTGTGTGTATCAACCCTCTCCTGTGCCAATGTTCAGTCAGTTTAATGACAAATAAAATGTAATATTTTGACCTGCAGGGTTTGCAACAAATTCCAGAGGATGTATCTGAGCCAGGATCTAGTGGCAGAACTGCAATATTATACTATTAAGTATGTTTTCTTTTGTATATTATCAACTGAAAATAAGAATTGTTGTGTTTTCATTACATGAGAATGATCCACATATCTACAAAAAACTGGCAAAAAATGTTTCTACAGTAGCCCAGAACGAACAAACCAAACACTCACTCTAGAAAGGGCCGTCACGTTTTTTGCAACGGCCACCTTACTTCTCCCACATTCTTGGCACCTGGGAGAAGTTTCAGTTGGTTGCTATCTACAACCTCACCTCTAGAAGCCGCCAAATCCTACACACTGCACCTTTAAAGGATGAATTATTGATTATTTTAAAATGTAAAAAATTTTGAGCGATTAATCATGTAATTGGCTCAGTTCCAGCTGCAACAACCAACACAGAGCAATGAGCTCATATTACACTGCTCATAAGTTTAATGTGGCTGTTTTGCAGCATATCTCGCTGTTTAAATGAGTGGTATCTAGTTTAACCGAGGATCAAACCAGTTCAGGGTCCTCAAGGGTTCAACTGCAAACCCTTATAAATTGCAACACATTCACCCCTAATGACTGGGCAGGAACTGGCAGTCCATTCATACCGCTCCGAGGTAAATGGCAACAGAGCAGCGCAGCGGTATTGATCGGTTCTGTCATTCACAGGCTATAAGTTGTCAACACCCACAGCCAGCAGGGATCATATGTTATTGTACAGTTTTCACCAACAGTGTAGAGGGAAGTCTCTCCCGGTTTTGAAAGTTTGACCTTTTTAGAAGAGGATAAACGATGGACTTGTAGGATTGCGTCCAACAGAATCAGCAGCGTTATTGCCCAAAGGCCTTTATTGTTACATTTCATATCTGAGATGGAAGGTAAGTCAACTAATTTCAAAATAAATATTTGACCTTTCTGTCTCATACTTTCTGTAACATTATTACAGTGAGGTGAATATAGAAGCTTCATAGGGTGCATTGTTTCTGTCTTTTGTTGTAGTAATAATAATAGTTTGGAGTTACTTTCTTATGCATCACATCATGGATTACAATTATTCTTTTATATTTGATTCTTTGACATGATTGTTGATGCCCAATGTTTCCAATATATTGTTTTATTAGGATGCTGCTGAATGTCATGTAATGCACTTAACTCTGGGGATTAAGGACAAATTAAAATGACCTAATGCAACAATTTAAGATTAGTACTTAGGCACTTTTGTTAATGTCTGATAGGTTGAGGTTCTGTTGTAACTGGGCGAATTGATTGCATGATGGAAAACCTTGTTCTCAGCCATGGTGAAAGTAGTATTAGGATTAGCAGTACCAGAGTATGGAAATACTCTGTTAGATGTAAAATTCTTGCATTCGTTTTTAAAAGTGCATAAGTACTATCTAAAAGTACTTAGCAAGAGTAAAAATACTCACTACTGATGAAATGGTTATGTTAATGCAATCAGTATTATCAGATTTTGAAAACTCCCAAATATCGATACCATTATCGCACTCCAACATCCAGTCTCCATCAGGCTTTATCAACAATCATCTTTCCTTTTAATTCCCTCTTTCATAACAGAACTGCCAATGTAAAACATGGGAGACTGGAACTTCCTCGGAGGCATTTTGGAGGAGGTGCACATCCACTCCACCATGGTCGGCAAGATCTGGCTGACCATCCTCTTCATATTCCGGATGCTGGTGCTGGGTGTCGCGGCCGAAGACGTGTGGAACGACGAGCAGTCCGACTTCATCTGCAACACGGACCAGCCGGGCTGCCGCAACGTCTGCTACGACCAGGCCTTCCCCATCTCCCTCATCCGCTACTGGGTGCTTCAGGTCATCTTCGTGTCCTCGCCCTCCCTGGTGTACATGGGCCACGCCATCTACCAGCTGCGGGCTCTGGAGAAGGAGCGCCACTGCAAGAAGGTGGCCCTCCGCCGGGAGCTGGAGGCCGTGGACGCAGAGCTTGTGGAGGTACGGCGGAGGATCGAGAAGGAGATGAAGCAGCTGGAGCAAGGGAAGCTTAACAAGGCTCCGCTGAGGGGCTCTCTGCTGTGCACTTATGTGGTCCACATTGTCACGCGCTCGGTGGTGGAGGTCAGCTTCATGGTGTGCCAGTACATCCTCTACGGGCATCGGCTGAACCCTCTTTACAAATGTGAGCGGGAGCCGTGCCCGAACATGGTCGACTGCTTTGTCTCAAGGCCTACCGAGAAGACGGTGTTCATGGTGTTCATGCAAGGGATCGCCTGCATCTCGCTCTTTCTCAGCCTCCTGGAGATCATGCACCTGGGATTCAAGAAGCTCAAGAGGGGAATCCTGGACTACTACCCGCACCTGAAGGCCGACCTTGACGAGTACTACGTCGACAAGTCGAAGAAGAACTCGGTGGTGCATCAGGTTTGTGTTGGCACAACCGTGGGTCGTAAGACCACAATCCCTACAGCGCCTTGCGGATACACCTTGCTGTTGGAGAAGCAGGGCAACGGGCCCACCTACCCTCTCCTTAACGCCTCCTCAGCCTTCGTCCCTATTAAAGGGGACCCAGGTGCAAAGCCGGAAGGCCACAAGGATGGCAAGGAGGGAGTGCCGAGCCCCACGGAGCAGAACAGCAACTCCAACAACACGAGCAGCGAGACACGTTCCCCTCCTGCGGACAAACAGGAGGAGCCGGAGGAGCAGTCTTCGCCACGTCGTGAGCGCATGGAGTGCGCCAGCTCCGAGTACCCCACCCTCCCCGTGGCGGATGCCTCATCGTGCGCGACGATGTCAGGCGTTGTTAGGAAGTCGCGGAGGGTCAGTCCACCGTGGAACTGCTCCACACTAGTGGAGGGGAACGCCTCGGACAGCGGAGACTCCTATCACGGGAACAACAGTGTGAAGCTGCGCAGTGGCTGCGTCAAACCCCGAACAAGGATGCTCTCCAAGTCAGACATTAAGAGGCCCAGCAGGTCTCAGAGCCCGGACTCCGCAGGCGAGCTGAGCTCGGTGTCTCGACACAGCCGGGAGAGCAACAGCCCCATCGCCTCCTCTCCGAACCGCCGAGTGTCGGCAGCGAGCAGTGGCAGCAGCAGAAGGGCCCCAACTGATCTGCAGATATAAACAGGCTGTACGCTCTTCGACGTGGCAACGGAAACTCTATAGCCCACCTGGGGGTGCAAGTTTTGTGTGCACTTTTCACACATTTTAAGTTCTTTAAAAGACAAGCACAGAAGGCCTTTGCTACTTGTTGCCGTGGAGATTATGCTCTTGAGCAACCTCTTTTTCCCCAATAAATCTGCAATCCAACATCCACTTTTCTGATATTACCATGTAGTCACCATAATGGACTGTTACGTTTCAGGACATCAACAGGTCTGTAACAGGGATTCAGATGGACATTTAATGATTCGACTGTACGCAGTCGAATGATTAGAGGGGAATGGAAAACCGAACTGCAATCTATAATGTTGTTTCAGGTCACAACATGCTGTTACGCAACCGGATACTTATGAATCAGTGACGCTGTCTGAATTATTCCGACCCCAGTTCTTTACTAAGAACAATAAACATAAAGATGTCTCTGTCACGATGGGAAAGGAGTGCTAAATAGCTGGTGTTCAATGTGCTGTCATTTAGCAGATTTTAATTTCCCTCTGGGCACATTAGGAGTGACCTCTGAATCATTGCTTTTGTATAACAATTTCTTACTCAGTAATACAAAGGATATTAATTAAAATGTCTTGAAAAAATGAAAGGCCATTCTAAAAAAAGGTTTATTATTACTATAATCATCATTTTTTATGTATTTATTTCAGAATGGCTGCATATGTAAGCAGAACCCTTTGGTTGAAAACAGGAACAATTGTCAATTTAGTACATCAAGAGAATGAGTGATACCAAAACATTTTTATTTATGACAAAGCAAAAGTTCCTTCATGTTATATACCAAAAAATAACAGTGATTCTGTATTCACTCTACATCCCTTATAATTTAATAATATATATGTATATATATATTTATTTATTTTACCCCAGAAAGCAATGAAAAAAACCCTACTTTCTACTCCGCTGACCCCTCGTCAGGCGATGGTTCATACTGCATCAGCTGGAAAGTGATATAAAGGCAGAGGTTAGAGTTTAACAAAGGAGCAGCACACTCATATACAGGCAGCTCTGGTTATCTGTAAATTTGGACTTTTACCAGCATCTCACCCTGTTTCTCAGCTCTTTGTTCTCCCCAATGAGAAGGTTGCATTTCTGTTGCATGTCAGCCAGTTCCATGCGAAGAGCCTCAGCGTCCGCTGGCTCTGGACCAGCCGCACCGAGCTGAAGCTTTATGAAACTGTGCCGGAGGTTAAGGTCAACGTCTGTTTCTCAATTTTTAATGTACATAGATCTTTCATTTTAACCAAGACAGATGGGTCAAGCTTGGTAAAAAGCAAAAACAGTGACTTGTTTCCATCTAGGGGCATGGAGTCATGTAAAGCAAAATTATGATTTCTGCTAGAAAACAACTCATCTAGCACAATAATTCAAGGTGTCAAGAGTGGAAGAACACAACAAAGTTCAATAAACTAAAGCCTTGATTACAGATTTTAAAACCTATACTGCAGCTGAATAACCCCAGGAGCATTGTTAACATTTTAAACATACTTTAGATGCTTTCAACGGGTAAATACTGTGCTTTATATTCACTGACTGACTGACTGACTGATACTGATTATATTGCATTTGTTAAACCATGGAAAACCTTTTCTGGAAATCTTAGTAGGTCCAATGTCAAAAATTAACTTAGTCTCCTGTTTCAAATTTATGAGAGAATTGATATTGCATTTACAGGTTAAAGTGCATGTAATCCTGCAAATTTCCCCGCTGCGGGACTAATAAAGGATTATCTTATTTTATGCCAAAAAGGGGGCTTGTGATGGCAAAGGTCGAGTCTTTCCCATTGCTGTTGCCATGTTAGATGTAGTACTATTACAACAGGGACCACAGCTCTTCTCAGCTAGTTTCCTGGAGAAGTTGAACTCAAAACAGAATCATGGCATTCTGGTCTTCCAACTGTGATTAATAGGTTGGATATTATTTGTTCTATGTATTACATAAAATGTACTATAATAGTTGACCAAACTAGAAAGTTTGATTTATTCTCATAATTTAAGGCCCACCCACACTCGTGTATTACCCCTAAAATATCTATAACGCAGCACACGTGAGAAAAGGGATACTCCAGTGCATTGTTGGGTTTGTCAGTCTCTTCATAAAGTGCCACTAAAACTGCAAAAAGAGAAACGACAAGTGAAGTAAGCGCATGCGTGGGTTTAACACAATTACATGCTAAAAAAAAAAAATAAGGTTTCCAAATGTGTTGTATACCTACCGCTGGTTATAGTGTCAAGGACACCAGATTTTTCGAGATATCTTCTAAATTGTTCTCGCTTCGAGTCTGAGGCCTGAAACACAAGACACATGTTTGACTTAACGCTACACATAAGTTAGTAAAACACTTCTGACTGGTTTCATTTGAGGGCGAAATAACTGTGGTTAAATAACCAGCCGCCTGTTTAAGTGTGTCGCTGCCTCTAACGTTAGCTTCATTACAACGAGCAGGGGGACAGGTTGCTATGATGCTAGCTAGCAAGCACACACTTTACACCAGCAACTATAACACTTAAAAATAACTAACAGCTTCAGAAAGTATGTAACCAAATACTCACTCTGTAATGGGCCATGGATGCGACGACGGCTGTATGATCTGCAGGTGAATGACTTAGAATGGCTCACCTGTGGCTGGTGATTTAATGACGTTAGCTGGTTCTATGTTTGCCTCAACATACAGGAGATGGACTCGTTGCCATAACAACACATTAAAAGGGTTGCAGGAAATATATTTTTGGGGGAGGCTAGCTTTAATGAGTCAAACAGCCTTGTTGAAGCAATATATTCAACTGAAAAACTGTGAAAATAAGTTTAAAATTATTTGTTTTATATATTTTTAGAGCGAACTAATCGTTGACGCTTTTGCACGAGAGAGGAGGGCGGGCCCGGCGTTGGTCACGTGCTCTGACGTCACATGCCCAGTGTAGATGTGTGAAACATAGGAGCTGTCTCAACTGGTTAGACTAAGACCCGGCGTAGCAGTCCACTCATTTATAGATCCATGTTTCCCCAGAGCTTTGGTCATATGACCTTTTCTGTAGTACAGAAAACACAACAAAGCTCGTCTCACCGGCTGAGATAAGGACACACTTCTATGATACGGTACATGTTTCCTTCACTTTTACGTACATGCCTTTTTAACCAAGTGTCTTTGGTTTAAACTACTTCACAAGGTAAGTTGTATTTGCCGAAATATCCATAAAAGTTGTCGTTGAACAATAATACACCAGTTATAGCTAGTTAACAAACAAGCTAAGCTATATTATGTTACTCTATACTAGCAGGTTCAGGTTGGTGTATTTCTCTGTCATTTAAGATAAAGACATTTTTGCATTTTAATTTCCACTTGTTTTATTATTGGTCATTTACAGTACGTTACATTTTTTTTATTATTTAGCCCTATTTGACAATGTTATGGTGTCCTTTAGTATAGTGAGGCGTCGGTTGACCTATTTACCAAATTTGGTCAACAAACCAACCAGTTTTCTCGTTTTCATGTCATTATAATTTGTTATACTGTTAGCTTACTTTAAAAAAAAAATCTAAAACATTACTTTGGGCTCTGGTAACTTGTGGCTGGCACTTTACTTTATCTGAATAACAAAAATCACTTACCAGCCCAACAGGTTTAACAAGAAAAAATGCAACTTAAAAAGTTACAGTAATCGACCATTTCATCCCAAATTCACCCTGAACAAGGTGGCAGTAAAGGGACATTTCAGTAATATAATGCATTAATTGTTTCAGAATGAATGAATTGAGCTGTTTTTCTGAGGATCTCATGATATGCTCACACATACACACAACACATAGTTGTACAGACACTCACTTGCAGACATGAGTCACATGGGAATGGCAAAAAACTTGCCACTCAGCGCAGTATATAAGGGATGCTCAATGTGTCTGTCATCTTATTGATATCTGTATAGAATTAGTAAAGACATTTGAAAATGTGCCAAAATAAATGCTACGTGTCATAATAATAATGACCCTTATTTGTGTCAAATATTTGAAAATTACATTTGCAACATACTTAAAAATACACAATACGGACAAAGTCCAGAAAATACACTAAAATCGCTCGAAATAAAGGAAAACATATAGAAGAAATAGGAAAAAGTCAATGAAAGTGTATCTTGAGATTGTAAAATTGATCCTGTAAATTTGTCAAATTGATTTCTTAAGTGACGTATTTATCAAAAATGCCCTACAAGACCTTTTTGGTGACAGGATTTGATGATTTTCTCCTTTTATGTGATTGTGATTCAATTTTGTCATTTTATGCCAACATTTTATAAACCAAATGATTACTTGTTTAATTTAGAAAAAAATCATTAGATTAATCCACATAAATGTCCTTAAAGTACAGTCACTCACTCCAGTGTTTGTCTTGTATGTTCTGACAAAAGTATTTTGTAATGTTTTTCTAAGCTGTATGCTGCATGATTAGATTAAGTTAGGATCAAAGTTTTGTGTAGTTGATGTTCTTCAGACAATATGTATTGACCTGACATGGGAAACTGTAGTGATAATCAAAGGGTCATTTGACTGTTTATTGACGCATTGACATCAAAACCTCAGAGGTTCTTTGTTCCATTCTTGTCCCGTCATGTACTGTGATAACACTGTATACCTGCTACTGTCATGACAAGTTCTCTATGCAACTCCTAAAAACTTATTGGAACGCTGCATACTTAAGTATTTTGTTCTCAGTTCCTAAAAAAATATTCACAAAAGGATGAGTCGTCACTTTTCTGCCTATCAAAGCTAAACAGTAAGCAAGTGTGAGAAGTGAAACTCAGAACAATGGCACAGCAGTTATATCCTCTAATAAAAAAACGATTACCTCTAAAGACAAATCCACTTTATAAAAGTTTATGATGCTGTACATTTGCACATTTTCACTTTTTAACCATCAGTTGTGAACAGTTTCAAACTTTAAAATATTTTTTAAAGGCAGAAGAAGACGAGCTCAACCAGTCTGCTGTTGTTGTTATGTGACCTTTTTTGTTTCTTATTCATAGTTTCCAGTTCAGTAGAGAGACAAACTCCCGCTGAGCTTCATCATCATCTTCATCATTTCTCCTCCTCGCTCTGCAGTGTATCTATTCTGAGTTTCGGTAAGTTTGCAGGTTTGGTTAAACTTTTCCAACAGGGTGTAAAAATCAGGAAGCATCACTGTGTGTTTGTGTGTCTTGGTGTTATCAAGCTTCCTATCAAAATCTGCTGATGTGTCGTGCCAACTATCTTCTTACATTTACGTGCCTGTGTTATGTGTTTATCTAACATCCTCCCTGTTTGTACTTGTTTGCGTTTTTCCTTGTCTTCTGATAAGTACTTTTGTCCTTCCAGCAGGTTTAGGGGACTCCATGGCTCAGTGACATCATTGTACAACTTAACTCTTCCTGGGTCAGCCGAGTGCCATGCCGTTACCAAATGGCTACTCCATCAACTCAGCCCCTTTGGAGGAGAGCGAGGACAGCAAACCCCTCATCGAAGAAGAAGCGGGTGTGTGTTATCATTGTAGCAGGAAAAAAAAAAAATAAAGACTAAGAATTTGGGTTTGCAAACATGCCAAAACTCGCGAGTCGAGTACTTTAAATAGTATTTGTCTTTAAGACTGTAACTAACGGTCATTTTAATGATTATTGGATTCATTTTTTTATTTTATTAATGAAAAATTTAGTTTACCATGTCATTATGTAAGAAAGAGAATGTCGTGTTTTTGGAGATAAAATAATTATCAAAATAACTGCAAATGAATTGTCTGTCAGTCGACTAATCGTTGCAGCTGTGTTTATTTTTTATTTAACATCACATCTGGTGCAAACAAAGACATTCTCAAGTTCAAAAACGCAGCAATTTTTTTTTTTTAATCATTTTCTGAACATGCACAACATGCAGTTCTCTGCTTGTGTCACCGCGCTTTCTCCACATTTTGATGTATGTCTGTGTTTTCTTGCTTGTCTTTTCTAAACTGAAACAAAATAGTGTAACTCACTAAAGCTAGCTCTGCTTCTGTTCGCAACATGGAAAAAGTAGTGTTTGCAGTGATGGCAGCTGCACAATAATATACTATCCACTTTATTATTTTGTAGCTCTGGAGTCATGTTCACATCAGCACCTCTGGTTAGAGATTACCTCACCTGTTATGTAAAATCTTTATGAGGTAGCTGACCATCAGAAAAAAACGGAAAAAAAGACAAATAGGCAATTAAATAAAAAAACTTTTATTTAAAATTTAACCTTATTATCAGGCAGTCTCATTGAAATTAAGGTATGCTTTCAAATGACACTTGGAACAAGAAACATTTACAAGCTCACAATCAGCAAAATAGAAGGAACACAACTACACAATAATCAGGAATTAAAAAACATTCCAAGCATTAAAAAAAAATCACATAATAAAGGTTTAAAATCTTGAATGACAGACTTTAGTTTTAGGGCAGTTTGCAGTTCACTCCAGTGCATTGTACCTGAAATTAGTTCTGCCAACATTAGTGCGTACATGAGAGATATCTAAGGTGATGTAGTTTGTGGATCATGTGCTGTAGTTATTAGATTTAAATCAGAGTAGGGATTTGTAGGTTGGAAGCTTCAACATTAGAGCTTTATGAATTATTTACAGGAAATGGCCTTCTTGACTGTAAGTTTGCAAAAAAAGTTAGTTAAAGGTTAGTCCCTGATTTACCAATTACACAATCTAATGCATATAACTCTCGTGTTTTTAAAACTGGGGTAGGCAGATTATTTTAGGAAGTCACTGGGCAAAAATGTACATTAAACTTTCAGCATATTGTAATTCCAGTGGTCCGAGACAAAACTAGACTTCATGTTTGAAATGAATGACTAGTTCTAGTACAGGTTTCCGTATGAAGGAAGATGATAAAATAAGATAATCCTTTAAAAGTCCCACAGCAGGGAAATCTGCTTCCGATTAAAGTAGAGTAGAGTGAGGGTGGACATTAGTTTAACATTAAAGGGTAATCAAAGATAATTTATTATTTATCCTCATAGGAGCAGTGCTTAACATTGAGTGGCATCTAGGTTGCAAATTGTAACCAACTGAATAATCCTCTGCTCACCCCTCCCTTACCAAGCGTGTCGGAGAACTACGGTGACCTCAACGCTAATTTTAACCTAATGAAAACACAGCGATTCTTAGTTTCAGGTGAACACACACAGTTACTTTAAACCCCAAAAAAGGGAAATTTCAAACGTCATTTTAAAATGTAAGAAAACCATGTTTCTGTAAACATGAACATAAACATTCACTTTCAGGAGCATTTTAACATTTTTCAGAATGTTTTTTTCAGATAATTCAATGCGTTTTTTAAATAAACACTTCATTCTTAGCTTTATCTAAAATATTTGAAATGGTTTTCACAGTCCAGATTACATGTAAAAATCATTGTATTCTATGCGGACAGTTCCTCCCCAGTGCTGCTCGGCTCGCCTCAACCTGGCCCTCCTGATGTTCTTTGGGTTCTCTGTGGTCTACGGTCTCCGTGTCAACCTCAGTGTTGCCATGGTAGCCATGGTGAATAACACTGACCCCGAACCAGCTCAGAACCACTCCATTATCAATGCCTGTCCGCTGCCAGCAGGGTCAGGAAACACCAGTGACGCTTTCCAACAACCTGTGGGGGTAACAAACAGTTTATACATCTTTTACTCTTTCAGTGATTCTGGAATATGTTACAACATGTGTGTAGTTTGGGACAAAACACTGTTGCTAAGTGTCCCACTACAATATAAGTCAGTTTGTTCCTTTAATTTAAGCAAGTTATTTCAAAATTATTCTGCAAATAGGACTGAATAGCATTAAAAAAAGATGGCTATTAAGAGACACCAGGGACTTCAAACTAAAAACTGTCCATTTTGATTGATCAAAGTGGCTTTGCCTAATTTCAGAATACAATCTGAAAGTGGATTTGCTTTGACCCTTTTTACACATTTATAATAAATACATATTATATACCACCTCTTTCTACCTTTTCAAGGTGGTGAAAGCTCATCTTACATCAGATGGAAATGTGTGTAGGTTTGCCTGTCAACAGTGTCTTAATGCTTTTTTACCAAAAACACTCCGTCCTCTTGTCCCAGATCCCCCAGTACCCCTGGGATTCGGAGACTCAGGGCTGGCTGCTGGGGGCCTTCTTCTTCGGCTACCTTTGCACACAGATCCCGGGTGGCTACCTGTCCGGTCACTTCGGAGGGACCATCTTCCTGGGTTTGGGCGTGCTGGGCACCGCTGCCCTCACACTGCTCACCCCTCTGGCCGCCAATATGGGCTTATACTGGCTGTTTGCACTACGAGCGTTGGAGGGCTTCGGGGAGGTAGGAGAGTGTTTGAGCTGGGTGTGCAGGAGGCTGCGGGGGAATATGAATTGCAATGTTGTGTGTGTCTGTCTCGGTTACAGAGGAATTTAACAGCAGTAATAGGGTAATGGACATTTATTTGCTGATAAATCTGTGGAATTGCCTATGATTGAAGCTTCTCCTTTTGATGATCTATTGTAATATTTTTACACAGTATTCAATCAATGTTCAGTAATGTTTCTAGTGAAAATTCATCTGCTTATTATTGTGTTGATTATTTGATTAATTGTTTGGTCTATAAAGCGATAAATCGATCATCAAAATAGTTGCCGATTAATCACTTCAGCTCTGTCTTACACTCCAGAAGTAATACTGCAGAGGAAACATTCAAAACATCAACATTCCATACCAAAAAAAAAAAAAAATGCCTGCTTCTCTGTCTCACTCTCTTCCTGACCCGCCACTTGTGTCTACGTTTTTTCCAGGGTGTGACGTTCCCCGCCATGATGTCGATGTGGGCCCGCTGGGCACCTCCTTTGGAGCGCTCTCGCCTGATGACCCTGTCGGGATCTGGGGCCAACTTCGGGGCCTTTGTTGCTCTGCCGCTAACCGGCTACATCTGCCAAACCTTAGGCTGGCCCGCCGTCTTCTACCTCTGCGGTGAGGGAGAAGACACAAATACCATCACATACCTCTGTCAGCCAGTCCACCTCGGCATGTAGTCAGGCTGGGCAGATCCCTAGGGGAGCGGATAGATGCCAGGGTGGTAGACGCGGTAGAATCTTAATTAAGTAAAAATAGTAAAACCACAGCGTTGAAATGCTCTGTTACAAGTAATGTCCTGCATTCAGAATCCTACTTTAGTAAAAGTACAAAAGCAGTGAAATCAAAATAACTCAAAGCTTGTGTATTTCTATCAGTAAAGTATTGTCGTAGCATGTTATAATACACACATTATTTATCTGTATGTAAGCAACTAAAAGTTATCAAATTCATGTAGTTAAGTATAAAGAACAATGTTGCTTCTGAATTGTAGCGGAGTAGAAGTAAAAAGTAGCAGATGGAATTACTCAAGTAAAGTATGTCAAAATTGTATTTTATTTCAGTACTTGAGTAAATGTCCTTAATACTTTACACCACTGCACAAAGGTCATGTTTTAACATAGCTCAACAAGAAACAGTTTGAGTTATTTATCTCACTTTACTGACCTTTTTACCTGATATTACAGCGTTATTTCCCTTTGGGACATGACAGCGATAATAATACTGTTCCTCTGATTGGTTTTTCTCCTCTTTGCACGACACATAAGGATCAGGCATTTAGTATGGAACCTGAAAAATAGCATCTTTCCTTAAATTATTTACAACTCTCTCTCTCTCTCTCTCTCTCTCTCTCTCTCTCTCTCTCTCTCTCTCTCTCTCTCTCTCTCTCTCACTCTCAGGGGGTACTGGTTGCCTGTGGGCGATCGTTTGGTTTGCCTTTGTATCAGATGACCCTCGCTCCCACCGTGGAATCAGCGAACAGGAGAGAAATTACATCATAAACTCAGTCGGAACTCAGGTTAACATTTTTTTATTTACCTGTGACATACAGTTCGGGATTCTCAATCTCGCTCTACTTTTTCTGGTCAAAAAAAGTAAGTGGTAGTGTTTAGAAATGAGATGCTCTGCTTTATTGCAGCTCCTCTTGGTTTTTAAGACATAACATTCAAACGCTAAAATCTTGGATATAAATGCACAAAACCCAAAATATGTGTTATAGTTATGTTTTTAACAGTTATTTGGAAGTTTTTTTGCCGCAATCGACTTATAACAAAGCTTCAGTTCAGTTGTCTGTAGAAGGGGAGTTTTGGATGAATTGAAACTGACTCTCACACCTCTGCTCCGTATTTTTTAGCTGCTTGCAGTGTGATGTTGCTCTGTAGTTCCCTCTCAGACTTCCTGTTTCCCCTCACTGTTCTCTCTTTCTCTTACTTTCTCTTCCCCCTCAGCTGTCCTGTCCATCTGCTGTTCAGCTGTCAACAAGTCAACACGCCTTTATACGTGGAGATGGGATAGAGCTGTCTTTTCTTTCTTGAACTTAATGAAAGCCTCCCCTTTAAATGCATGCATGCAATAGGCATTCCAGTTTACATTATCCTTAGCTTTTAACTTTTTTACTATACAAAAATGTCATTGATAAAAAGGAATTTTTGCTAGATATTCTGTCCTTCCACTCACTCTGCTTCTAGGGGACCGAGAAGTTAACAAGGGGGATGGCTTCCCCTTGTTACTGTGTATAGTGTTTTCTCAAGTTTTGTCGTTGATCTGCAGGGTACAGCTCATGGCTGGTCCGTGCCCTTGCTGCCCATGCTGCTGTCGGTCCCTCTGTGGGCCATCATCGTAACCCAGATGTGCTCAAACTGGTCCTACTACACCCTGCTCACCTCCCTGCCCACCTACATGAATGACATCATGCACTTTGACATCAAATTAGTGAGGTTTCTATTTATTTGTCCCTCTGTTTTCAGTCAAAAATAATATCAAACTAAAACAGTACGCACAGATCTCCACCAAGTGTGTCTGCAATGACCACTGCTGTACTGTGTGATTAAATTAATATTATCCACTGTCTAAATATAATTAAATAAGAAAAAAATTAGAAAATTAATTCATATGGTGTGTTAGGGTATGGATCTGCTCTCCGGTTTTGAAATAATGCTAGCTGTTTTCTATCACTCAGTTCAGTCTTGCTTAAAACACATTAATAACGAGCTTTCCAGGTGCTGATAGGCAGTTTTTTTTAAAACCTTGGGACAGAGCCAGGCTAGCTCTTTCCCCGTGCTTCCAGTCTTTATGCTAAGCTAAGCTAATCAGCCACTGGCTGTAGCCTCATATTTAATATACAGACATGAGATTGGTATCAATCTTCTCATCTAACGCTCGGCTTTATAATGTTTGTGATATTGTTCTTTGTAATGTTTACTGAGAGGACTTAAATGATGTTGGGGTCCCATCACTAACAAGCTGTTCATGTAAGATGTAATATGTGTTTACGTATGGATCTCTTAAAACTGGACAAAGGCAAGCAACCTGTGATCATCAAATCCTTTGCAGAATAGGACAGCAACTCTGACCAAATCTCTCTGTGTCTCTGTCCAGAACGGGTTCCTCTCCGCTCTGCCCTACCTCGGTGCCTGGTTGTTCTCTGTGCTGTCGGGTTTCACAGCAGACAGCCTCATCGAGAGGAAGGTGTTCAGCATCACCGTCGTACGCAAGCTCTACACACTCATAGGTAAAAGGAACTCTCCCACTTAGATCCTGTCTGTGTATGTACCAACCCCTGTGCTGCCTGATTGCTTCTGTGTGTGGTGGACTGTCACAGAACAAGGGATAGAGCTTCAGAGGTCACATTGGACTGTTTGACTTAATTTCACAATGCATTGTGTATTCTACCAATGACTGTGTTCATTCACCAAAGGGAATTATGTTTCCACTTGTCCTCCACAAAGACTCTTTAGTTTGCAAAATGTCCTTGGGACAAACAAACATGTAAGTGTCCTCCACACAGGCAGCTGTGTGTTAGTTTCCATGTCTCAGGTTTTGAATGAAGCAATGCCGCCCTCATCTGGTTTTAATTCAATATTGAATAGATGACCCAAATATCCAGATATACACTCAGCAAACAGAGGGGGTAATGTTTTATTCATTGTTACAGCTAAATATTGAAAGACACAAAGAGGACCAGTAACACCACTGGTGTTTTCTCAACATGTACTGGTATTTCCTTCTTCTTTTAACATTCACTTCCTCTCTACAGGTATGTTGTCAGCGGCAGCTTTCCTCATTGCTGTGAGTTACGCCGGCTGCAGCCACATCCTCACTGTCACCTTCCTCACACTTTCCACAACCATAGGAGGGTCCACCGCCTCAGGAGTCTTCATAAACCAAATCGACATTGCTCCACGGTGGGTGGTACCGTCCACATTATTATAATTATTGTTTTATTTTATTAATAATAATAATTAATTTTTAATTTTTATAATTGTTTATTTTATTTTATTATCATAATGGTTGCCAATTCATATTCTGTTGATCAACTGATTGTTTCAGTTCTAAAAAAAAGTCTGTGCCTGTTCATGTTTGAATGGCAATATGATGATGTGGACAGCCAATCAGCTAAATACAGTACATACAGTGTGTGTGATACACATTACAATAAGGCAGATAACTACTCGCTCTCGCTGTATTTTGAAGAAATACTGAAGAAAATGTTTCTCTCTCTCTCTCCTGCAGGTATGCAGGAATCCTTCTAGGAATCACCAACACATTCGGGACCATCCCTGGAGTCATGGCACCAATCGCTACAGGATACTTTACTGTGGATGTGAGTCTCTAGAAGTGCATGATTGGTTAACAACAGATATTTAAAGCTTGAGGATTATTAGAGAGGTCCTTTATCAGATGCATTTAATGGCTGATCTTTAATATTTTGTATATATTTTATGTTAACAAAAAAGAGAGATCAGTTTTTTTTTCCATGCCATTAAATTGAAGTATGTGAAACAACTTTTAGATGATCACAAGACTCTTAAATTTAAAGTTTAGTTCATTACGAAGAGGAGAACATTAAATTACACAAATCTACAAATGATAAGGATACCGCAATAAAGTCCAAGACATATTTTATTAGGCTGTTGTTTGGACAAAACAATCAATCTAGACGGGATTACAACTATTTTCGGATCTTTACAAACGAAACAAACAAGCGATTAATAGAGTAAAAAAGTAGTTGCAGTCCGATACAAAAATAGTAAAAAATTAGCTCCACCTCAACCAACTATAATAGTAAAATCCTGCTTTTACATGATGCATGATTAATAACAAAACAAACAAAGGGGAAATTTGAGTGCATTGAGTACCTTTATTAACGTACGCATACGTTTTCCTTATTATACTAACATACTTTAAGGTAACATTTCAATGCAGGACATTACTTGTACAAATAATTTTCAGTGTGGTATTATAAATACAGGTATTAGTAAATAATCTGAATATAATTCATCTTTAAGTGTTTTTTTCTTCCCATAATTTCTAACCAGTAATGTAGATTTGTGTAATTTAATGTTCTCCTCCTCATAATATGCTAACCTTTAAATTTAAGACTGTTAAACTTAACTTAATTTAACACTTAAATTAGCTTTTCTCTCCAAAAAATGAAACTCTGTTGTTCAGTTTCTCCTGGATCTTTAATATCACATTCAAAGAGCTACAGCTATCACACAGTACACAACATGTACCGTGTGTAACGGGCCACTGAAGTAACACACTGCTCTCTCCTCCTCCGGTGGTCAGCGCACCCTGGCAGGCTGGAGAAAGGTGTTCTGGGTGGCTGCCGGGATCAACGTCGGCGGTGCTCTCTTCTACACATTATTTGGCAGCGGGGAGATCCAGCCGTGGGCCATCACTGAGGAGGACAGAGAGGAAGCTGAGAAAGACAGGAGCAGGTCCAACTCAAGGGAATATTCAGACAATGACATCCGACAAACTGAAGTGCCCAATGTAGTACAGCTTTAATAGACAGATCCCAGAAAAAGAGATTACTACCTCTTTCAAATAATGTATTGATCCTAGAAGGACTGTATATGCAGTATTCACACTTTCACACAAATATGTGATAGGTGTACAGACATTATTATCAGCCAAGAATAGCATAACATTTATAACAGTGGACCAGGATAGTTTCATCAAGGATCATTTAAATGTATGGGATTTTTTTTAATTGAACAATATCTTGGAAAGTATATACTCAGGTGAGCATTCGAACTGATCTGTACAATAATTCCAGCAAAGAGATGAAGGATTAGAGAGCAGTTTTACACAATGTATTTTATGCACATTTTTAAATAGGAAAAAGACAACCTCTGCTGGATATTCACTGAGTTTATCATTCAGGAAATTGTGAATAGTTTACTGTTGTAAAAGGTCACAGCAGCATAATTTAAGGTCCAACTATTTGTTTTGGACATATATTGACATCATAACTAGTAATACTTGAATTTTACATACAAGACAATGCATGGACTATACAGCACCTCAGGTTGGATCCAAATGAAACAATTTGTGGACTTTTTCTTGAGCTGTGAATGAGATGGGACCATATGTTTTATGGACCAACCATAACATTCCATAGCTTTTTTAAAAGTGTTATTAACCACTTAACTTTTAGCTGCTTTTTTTTTACAGCTGTGTCTGTTTTCTTACCACTTCTAGGCTGTCCAGCAGGACCCAATGAAGCACTTTATCATACAAAAATACACCAAAAGCCTTATATTTGATAGAATTGGCAATATTTTTTGCAAAATAATGCCAATTCTAGGAAAAACATTTTTTGATCTTTAGAAATATAGCCTACTTTAGTTTCATCCAGGAAACCAAAGCACCTTCTACTGCCAATATTGTAATACTTTTTAGTAAATGTGCCATGAACTATGACATACTTTTTGAGATACTTTTCTAAGAAATATGTGGATTTGCAGGGTTTTTAATCCCTCACTGTAACTTCAACTACTATGATTATTCTATTTATAGAAAACACACTTTTGTGAAGATATAATGATTTTAAACAGATGCAATAACATGTTTACCTTAGCTGTGCTATGGAAATGTGTGAGATTGTACAAAATATGTGAAATGTGTCTTAATTTATATTTTATTGTTAGAAGAATCGTGTTTGTTTTATTGGGCAAAACTAAAATCTGTGGCATCTGAGTGGAGTCTTTGTCTGTGTTTAGCAAAATATTTAAATGATGGTGGTTCCTATTGTTACTTTGTCCCATCATGTCTTAAAATGAACAAAAGTGAGATTAGCAGGGCCGAAGTCTTAAATCCAAATCCTCCCTCCCTCACTCTCAGAGGATTTTAGGCTGCTCAACAAGATGCAATGTGTCTCTTAGGCCACTAGATGGCACAAGAAGCTAAATACCAGCAGGGATCTCTGTGCTGCCAAAATGAAATGTAAAGTAAAGCTTTTGAATGATAGTTCTTAATCAAAGCAGCGGTTAGAGTTGTTACTTTTTACTACCAGTGTAAATAACCAGTGGTAGAAGAAGTATTAACATCCTGCACTTAAGTAATAGTAGCAATACCACAATAAAAAAATACTCCTTCATTCAGAAGATTACTAAAGTAAAAGTATTACTTAGAAAAGTGGACTTGGAAGTATACAAGTAAAGTAATCACTATGCAGCCTCTGTCGTTGTTACATTATTTATTATACTATAAGGTTATTATTATTTCTGTAACATAAGATGCATTTGAATGTAAAAAAATAATTTTTTTTTCATACTGTTGGTTTAATTTATTGTATAATAATGCACTGTATTTTATGTGCTCAATTTTGTTTTTCAAACTAATTTCAGGTATCAAATAAATGTAGCGCAATAAAAGGTCAGTAGTGGAGTGTAAGTAAAGCACAAACCAAAAACAACTCACAATTGTACTTAGTATTTAAGTAAATCGTTACTTTACACCAGACATCTGCATTAAAAAACATGAGAAATTTGACTCTTAGAGCCACTTTTGTGATAGTCGTAATTTTTCATACAAAAACAATTCATGATTCCAACCTCTCAGAGTGAGGGATCTGCCGATATTACCTCATAAATATTTCCATCATTTTAATGTAACTTTTTTAATGATTTTGAGGTTTGTACTGTTGGTTGGACAAACAAGCATTGTGAAGGTGTCACTTTGAGTAATTGTGACAGCATTTCTCAGAATTTTCCATGTCTCTCAAACAATCAGTGGATTAATTTTTTAGAAATCAGCAGATAAATCCATACTGAAAATAGTCATTAGTTGCAGTCCCAATATAAAATGAGCTCCACCCTAACCAACTGCAATAGTAAATCCTTATTTTACAGGAATGCATAAGTAATGATTATCCAATGATGAAGTATATAAAAGTTTAACAGTCACAGGGGACATTTTACTTTTAATACTTTAAGTACATGTTCCTGATACTCCCTATACTTACTCACTTTTGTTAATATTTTCAATGAAGGACATTTACTTGTAATGATTGTACACTGCGGTAATGTTAGTACCTTTACGTAATCTAAATTATTCTCCATCAACCAGTGCTGAAACATCCTATGTGCCACAGTTTGCTAGGGGGGTGTAGTGTCCCTTTAAGTATCCACGGGTGTAGCTGTTGGTTACAGGGATGGTGTCAGAGCTTGCATCAGATTTTTGATGAATGACCCGGATGTTCTTATGATGAACCCGGTTCTGTTTAACGAGAATCTTCTGGCCCCTCCTTTTCATTATACTGTATTCACTATGATTCACACTCCCTCTTTGGATGTACTCTTCTACCCATTGATTATTGTTGTTACTGCACTAAACCTTCACACGCTCACTTTGTCTAAAAACATCATGTAACTGGTCTAATCCTTCCTTTTCCATTGACTGATGTATACGACTATTTACGGTCAAACCGACGGATTTAACAACGGCTAGCTAACTAGCGGTATTATTAGCATGATAAATGTTATGTAGCCCTCTTCACATATATAACGTTTCAATACATTATTAAAACATACAATAAATGTAGAGTCCTCATTTTCCACAAAGAAAAAGAATAACCATCTAAAATATGTATTCATTTTTATGTTGTTCGTTTGTTCTTTAATTGTTTTCTTTCATTTGTTTGGTTTAATAATATGTGGATGTCACAGTCCTAGTCTCTATCACTTTTTATAACTATTTCACAGTCACACATGTTACAATTATTTATTTATCAGATTCACTCTATCTATAAGTCACTTACACAACTCTAAAGTCAGGAGTGTATAAAGCAACTTATCTATTTTATTGCTGAGCCAGGACTATTGATCGGGTTCTTGGGAGATAAGTATCATGTCTGCCAAACTGATTATGAACAATACCTCCTGTAGCCTCAGTGTGCTTTCAGGGATACTTTTATCACATTTTCTCTGTTATTTTAATGTGTGTTAGCTGATTTTTTTTTTCAGTTCTCTGTGGACATTTTGTTCTTCTACCCTCAACCTTCTACTGTGCTTTTCTTAATCACATACCTGTACAAAAAAAAGGTTAAATAGAACTGATAAGAGGCCAGTTAGATCTTTAAAAGTCACATGGTTTATAAGAGACTGTACAAGAAACCTCGCCACTTTTGTTAGCAGTAGGATGCACATTCTTTTTAAAATAAAGATAATCAGAGCACCATAAAAATAAATTCCCAACATTTAAAATGAGCAATGTGGTTTTAACTGGTTCCAAGGTTAAAAGGTTCATGAAATACTCAGGATACCATTTACCTGATCAAGCATTTGCAGCAGAAAAACATACACCTAACCCCTGACAAAAGTAAAAACAAGTTTATTTGTATAGTCCAGTATCACATACAATTGCAAGGGGCTTTACAGAGACACAAAAGCTATGTAAAAAGAACCATGTGGCATATGGGCAAAAAACGCTTTGTTTGACTCTGAATGCCCCCTCTTGGCTTGAGGGGCCAATCTAAGCCAGAGGTTGTTGAATGAAATTTGCTACTGCCCCTTTAAATAGAAGCCATAAGATTAATCATACCTTCCCCGGAGGCTGTGATATGCATTTGAAAAACATGTCTCTTTAACACTCAGGGTGTGAAATAAATGCAGACGATGGCCTCGACACCAGAACGGGATACTTTGTTTGCTAGTGTGAAGCGTGGGGGGTGAGGGGGTGGAGACGGCAGGAGATGTGAAACGGGCTGTGTGTTGTAAATACACTTTATTTGCATTAACTGTCTCTCCCTGGCTCAAATTGTATTTGCATTAGGTAGGCTGACAGTGGAATTTAGATGGAGTTACCTTAAACTCTCGCCTATATGCACATGAATGCGGCTGGGATTTTTTGTTGAATGTTGGCATTGATCAGAAGAGAGACTTCTTTTTTTTTTCACCCACACGGACACCAAGTCGGGTCTCTTAAAACTGGCAGATAAAGACGACTCTGAAGTACCAATTGATGCTGCCGCCCACGACAAATTTGGTTCAAACTGGAATTCATAATGCACTTATATGGATAGAATATGTCTATTACTTATGTATGTCTATTACTTATGTATGTCTGTCAACACTATATGGGCAAAAGTATGTTGCTTTTTTTGCGTACTGTACCTTAGATAAGTGCTTCCCAACCATTTTAATTTATGACCCCTTAAAATGGAGTTATGTGTACTTGCAACCCCTCGTCTCATGTTCATCTGAGTAGTTTCACCAAAAAGTGATTTCTCCTCTTCAATTTTTTAGATTCTAAAGAGTTTAAAGTATCCTGATTTTCCACACAAAACAAGCAAATATTATTTAGATTGTTTATAGCAGTGGTTTCCAACCTTTATTGGTTTGTGAGCCCCTAAAACAAAGGTTTGACTCTTTAAACTTTAATTTTCCTGTAAATCATCCCGCATCACTCCTCGGTTAATGCGCTGGCAGCAGTTTGTTTCTCCATTTCCTGCTTCAACACGACGATGTCCCTGTGCAGAAATCTAGGTCCACGAAGACAGGCTTGATTTCTCCAAATCAACCCCATTCAACATCTTTTGGAATGAACTGCGATCCAGGCCCTATTACTTCAACTTCAGTGGCCTTCCTCGGTGCTGTTGTGGCTGAATGGGATGAAAATTTGAACATATTTAGTGTTTGGAAGAAACTCAGGTTTATTACCAAGTAAGTTTTCACATAAAATAAATTAGCCCTGGTATCTATCTATCTATCCATCCATCCACCCATCCATCTGTACTAACAAACAACTTTTTTTTTTCTCAGTCATGCTCAAACGTTCACATCTCTCGTTGCTATAACCACCCCTCACACCAGATGACTCATCACTGACGTGCTGCCACTCAGCCTGCTGAGCAACATTCTCCCTCTCAGACACACTTACACACACACATACGCACACGCACACATACACACACACACATACCCTGTTGTAGTGAATATTTGAAATAAGAGCACAGCTGTTGTACTCCTCTCCGTTCAGTTATCAGATCAATACAGGCTTCATGAGCCGAATGGTGTGTTTTAGCCATGCATCACATTTGGGGTTTTGAGTGAAATATCTCAACAACTGACAGATGGATTGCCTTGAAAACTGGCTCACGGTGTTCATGACTGAAGTAGAGTATCTGAGTACCTCTTCCGCTGCTACACGATGGTAAAACAAGTCAACACTGAGTACACCTCAGGGTCCTTGTCAAGTTGCTCTGGAAAACTTCTTGCTATCGCTTCCTCTCTGTCTCCTTACTGCAGTGAAACCACTTAACCCCATCAATTAGAGAGGTCAGACAGTCTGTATTTACCTGCCCTACAGGTATATTCTTTAAACAGGGTGTAAGTACCTAGTAAAACCCATGTTTTCTAGCAGTCCATCAAATAGACCTTTGCTCTCTAGGAAAAATGTCAGCCTGGAGATATGTTGTCGAACAAACAGACCTGTCCACATTTTTTAACCCCAGGCAGAGAGCTGTCAATCAAATAAATACAGCTGGTTTACTTTTTGTGTCTGCACAGCCAGTTGTTTATATGTAGCTTGAAGCTGAAAAAAAATTACATTCCATTTTTACATATAATGTAAGCAACAATTTACGCATATGTGTTAGAAAGTGTGTGTTTTGTCTTATCTTCCAAAATGAAATCAAACACCAGGAAAGCCGCCATGCTTTTCAAGTCAAGAGCTTTTTTAAGCCTCTGTTTATGGATGGCAGTACAGCACATTGTGTTTAGTTTTTTTACGTTGATGATCGTAGGTGCGGTCAGAGCCTTGTCAGATGGGTTATATCATTTGAATTTAAACGCGGCACAACATGTTTGTTTGACATTTAACAGGGATTTCTTTACAATCATTCTTACAATAAATGATTACATTTTTACAAGACGTCTGCCCATTCTGTGCTTTTTAACAACTTGAACATTACTATTCAGAGGAAACCCCACTTCAGGTCTCTTAACGCTAACTGACCTCCTGACCCAGAGTAGCATCCAAGTGACAAAGCAGGCTGTTTTTCTTAGTTTAAAAACTTCCCCCAGATAAGTCAAATATTCCTAATCAAGCAGACACCTAAGCTAATTTAAAGTTGGCATTTGGCTCAAAGGAGAATAACCTGATGACAATCACATCAATACAGGCTTCCTGAGCCGAACGGTGTGTTTTTAGCCATGCTAGTGGCGTAGCTCTAGGGACGGCAGTGTTGTTCAGTTTGCGCAGACTAAAATATCACAACAACCATGTTTTGTGTTGCACTAATGAAAAATCACAACAAAGTGAACAAATGAGAGCAGTTATAAGGTCATCATGGCATCAGTTTTTAGTGGTGGTGGTGGATATGGGGGTTGTGGTGGTTGATAAGTAAATCAGCTGACCCTGAAGATGCACTTTACCCTGAGAACAATGCGTTTGATTCAATCAAACACTTTTGTATGAGTGTCTGTTTTAAATGTAAAACGACTGGCGAGATAAGGTGTCTTGAAGACCGCATGAGCTCATCTTTTCAAGGTCTGGGCTCTATTTGAATGCAAATTTAGGATTTAGATAATCTCTACGGGCTGATGAGTCGTCCCAGTATAACCAGGGGGTTTAAGATGTGTGCTGTTATGGTCTGAAATAGTTAATTATTTGTATTTTCTTTCAAATATCAATGATGAAAATCAACCCTTGTGCAGAGAATCACTTGTTTTCTAACCAAAAATAAAATTAAAAACTCTAATTACTATAAACTTGAACTTATACGTTATGAAGATATAACTAGTGTGTCTTTGCATGTTTTAAGTCAGTTACAATCAACACACCCTGTCCACCTCACATTATTTGTATTGTTTATATGCAACATTTGTTTAATACTAAGTGGGCTTAGCTGCATTTTGTTATGAATGGAAAATATAATTATTCCTATTCTATTCTAAAGCGTTGTGCACAACGCTATATGGTATTAAGCTGCAGTGGATGTTGAGTCTAAATACTATCGATGAAGGTCGATCATGTTGCGGGTCAAATAACCCTGCTGCTGAGCAACACGGTCAATTGTGTGCTTTTACAATCCGTTTCTGAACCATTATTATTATCATTGTCACGTTCAAAGTGTCTCTGTTGTCGTTAGCTTCAGGGCTAAGCTAAAATGCACAGGACCCGGGTGAGACATCATACATGTTTCAGGCGGTTCATCCGGTTGCGTGCTGACGTTTTTTGCAGGAATGTGTGTGATTTGCGGGGTCTCCACAGGGGAGGGCGAGGGGAAGTCAGGCCGCCTCCCATCCCGTATAAAACCTACAGGCCAACCCTTGTCTTCCTCTTTCTGTTACCTGGCTAGGGGCAGCAGTGTCGGCCGTGAAAACCCAGAAACACCGGTAAGTTGAGCTTTGAGTCATACGGGAGCGATAGCAGACAGGCCTCGATGTTAACCGTATCTGATGGGAAACGTTTGTGCGATTCAGCTTCGGTTTTTATTTTATTATTTGTTTTATCGTCGAGCGTTTTAGTTTTAGATCCCAAACTTGCCTTTTCCGTTATGTAACTTCACCCAAACCTGTGGATTTTTTTCCCCCCGAAGCCGCAAACTTGACTTTACAGCAAGCTAATGTCCTCTGTCAACCTCACCGCCGACCGTGTCTCTGCTGTGTGCTCCCCTTAGTGAGAGCGTTACTGAAGTTATTTAAACAAGCGGGTTATGGTGGAGGAGAGACTGGAGAACAAAGAGGGGACTGGGAAGCAGGGGACCGAGGATGCTGGGGATGTCGTGTCTTTTTGCCCTTAATGAAACAGCTGCCCCGTATCATCCGCGGTGTGAGACTGGATGAAATAGCTGCTGGATATTTGGACGCCTTTGTAACTTAATACGACGTGGCCTACAGAGTAACACGTGTCTCCGCTGGCGTATGGCCGAGTGAGGCCTAGCAGCAGCCGCCGCCTGTTAGCGGCTCACATCCCGACTAGTTAACTGTGTAACACTGGAGGCGGTTTAGACAGATACGTAGTGAAATGTGATGAATGTGTGATTGGCGGGTTTAATCATTTTTCACGGGCCGCTGTCAGCGTTGAGCGGTGCCCGAGCTGCCGTGGCTTAATGACCGCCACATTACCGCCGTGTTTAGCCGTCCTCTAACGAGGCCTACACATGATGGCGCGCTGATAAATTGAGCGCTTATGGGTTTTTTGTGTTTTTTAACAGAAACTACAACAATGGGAAAGGAAAAGATCCACATCAACATCGTGGTCATTGGCCATGTCGACTCCGGCAAGTCCACCTCAACCGGTCACCTGATCTACAAGTGCGGAGGAATCGACAAGAGAACCATCGAGAAGTTCGAGAAGGAAGCCGCCGAGGTGAGCAGCTATAAATGTGTAGTTTTCAATATCTGTATAACCGTTACAGACCAGAGTCCAGGGGCAAGATGGCGGCGCCAGCGTGCCCACTCTGAGCCCCACTGCCCGGCACGAGAATGTAGCGATCAGAACGTGTGCGCGCACGTAGGGGTGGGGCTTAACGCGAGCTGCATTGATGGTGACTGTGCACTTTATTCAGAAGAGCCCTCGGGGTGTTGTTCAAAGAATACATATTAAGAACACTACTAAACTATATCCTACAGATTAAATGTCACCAAATGCCACAGTACAAAGATATGAAAATTATGTAGTAACCAAGAAGTTTACTTGATGGGTTTTAAAATGGTAAATTACGACCTGTGTATCATATTTAGTGTCTATAACTGTACAGAATATAAAACCCTAAATGTAAAAATAAGTAGTAGTAGTAGTAATAATAATGATGTACATCTGGTTTAATATGAAATCTTATTCTTCCCTCTGCAGATGGGCAAGGGCTCCTTCAAGTACGCCTGGGTGCTGGACAAACTGAAGGCCGAGCGTGAGCGTGGTATCACCATCGACATCGCTCTGTGGAAGTTTGAGACCGGCAGGTATTACGTGACCATCATTGATGCCCCCGGACACAGGGACTTCATCAAGAACATGATCACTGGTACCTCTCAGGTTAGTTGTCAAGTTAAAATGTATCAAGCTCAACGTTTGAACCATGTTTGCATTTTTCGTTGCTTAACTTCAATCCCCCCTTTTACATTAGGCTGACTGTGCAGTGCTGATCGTTGCTGCCGGCGTTGGTGAGTTCGAGGCTGGTATCTCCAAGAACGGCCAGACCCGCGAGCACGCCCTGCTGGCCTTCACCCTCGGCGTGAAGCAGCTCATCGTCGGAGTCAACAAGATGGACTCCACCGAGCCCCCTTACAGCCAAGCCCGTTTCGAGGAAATCACCAAGGAAGTGAGCACCTACATCAAGAAGATCGGCTACAACCCCGCCACAGTCGCCTTTGTCCCCATCTCCGGGTGGCACGGAGACAACATGCTGGAAAGCAGTGAGAAGGTGAGGGACTTTAACCTTGTGGTGTTCAAGTAGTCCATTTGATGGACTAGACATAGACTCATTTCTTTCTTTGAAACCCTTTCTAGATGGCCTGGTTCAAGGGATGGAAGGTCGAGCGCAAGGAGGGCAATGCCAATGGAACCACACTGCTGGAGGCTCTGGATGCCATCTGCCCCCCAGCTCGCCCCACAGACAAGCCCCTGCGTCTTCCCCTGCAGGATGTCTACAAAATCGGAGGTAAAAAATTGAATATTGTTTATTACAAAAGACAATGGTATAAATGACCATATTAAACCAGTCCGACTATGTAGAGTTCTCAAACCACTTGTTTTTTTCCCTCAGGTATTGGAACTGTACCTGTCGGCCGTGTTGAGACTGGTCTCCTGAAGCCCACCATGGTTGTCACCTTTGCTCCCTGCAACTTGACCACTGAGGTGAAGTCCGTGGAGATGCACCACGAGTCTCTGACCGAAGCTATGCCCGGTGACAACGTCGGCTTCAACATCAAGAACGTGTCCGTCAAGGAAATCCGTCGTGGATACGTGGCTGGAGACAGCAAGAACGACCCACCCAAGGGAGCTGATCATTTCAACGCCCAGGTCGGGATCATGAAATTAAAAGGACTTGCTTCTTGTTTTGGTTAAAGTTATAATTCTGTGGAGTTCTAACTCAAAATGTGTCCACAGGTCATCATCCTGAACCACCCTGGCCAGATCAACGCAGGTTACGCCCCTGTGCTGGATTGCCACACCGCTCACATCGCATGCAAGTTCAGTGAACTCATCGAGAAGATCGACCGTCGTTCCGGCAAGAAGCTTGAGGACGCACCCAAGTTTGTCAAGTCTGGAGACGCAGCCATCGTCAAACTGGTCCCACAGAAGCCCATGGTTGTGGAGCCCTTCTCCAACTATCCTCCCCTCGGTACGTAATTGAATCCTGCCATGTCCACCATTTATAGACTACGACATGGATTTATGAATTATAAGTTGCAACAAAATGAGTGCATTATCAGGTTCACAAATGCATTCACTAACTGCTCACCCCTCTTCTATTCCAGGTCGTTTCGCCGTGCGTGACATGAGGCAGACAGTTGCCGTCGGTGTCATCAAGTCTGTCACATACAAGGACACATCTGGAAAGACAACCAAGGCTGCAGAGAAGGCCCAGAAGAAGAAATGAATGGTCGTGCAGGACCTCCAGCAACAAGATGTGTGCCGGCAGCAGCGGGCCACTCCTTCCCCTCTGTCCTGCCCTTATCCTGGATCATCTTCTCTATGGCAAAGCTCTCTACTCAAGGACTGGCTTATGCTGATTAAAACTCATCGCAAAAGTTTCCGCAGGAAAAAAGAACTACGTGGCATTGTCACTTACCCGAATCACATGACGGTGCCTCTTCTCAGTTAAGTTTAAGTTGGAAATGTTGTTAAAAAAATGCCACAAATAATTGGAAAGAAAGCTGCTGGTAACTAATAAAATAAATGTCTTCAAAAAATTGAAATTGGCTCGTCAGTCCTTTACTGTGTTGCAGCTGGTAGTAACAGGCGAGCCGCTCTGTCTGTACTGCAGCTGTTTTTGACCATGCTATCTGTGTCCGCTGATGCACTTGTCGTCCAATCGTCTCGATAGGAATTATGCCGCCCCAGCCAATGGCACCCCCTTATTCTAGTCTGACAGCACCAAGAGCATACACAGCCCCCCCTCTCCTCTGGTTCAGTATAAAAACTCTGGACTGATCACATACTGTCCTTTTTTCCTTCCACTCCAAATCAGGGGACGTCTTCTCTGCTTGGCACAGGTTGGTAGAATGTGATCTTTATAATCCGACCCTGAAAACTAAACCATCAAAAACGCATGTCTGTACAGGAGATGGGGTAGTTTTCAGGGCAGATGAATTACAATCGGGTTGTCGTCATGAGCCAGAAAAACTGTCTGAATCAAGACTAAATATATCCTACAGGACTGCCTTAAAATGTTAGTTGTTAAAATAGAAATGGAAGGTAAACATGCCAGCTCACCTCTTGAATTTCTTATCCAGACGTCCTATAGCATGTGGTGTTCTATTAGGCTTTTGTCTTAATGGAGCTTTAATGCACTGATGGTTTAAAAAAACAACAAAAAAACGGTAATTGGGAATCATAAGCTTTAGTTTCTGCCAGTCATGTTAGTCCTTTTTCTGTACCGTCGTGAACGCGCACCCTGTGCTGTAGATGCATGTCGTCGGGTCGCGCGCTTGCATCAGACGGTAACATGGCGGCTCTGCAGTCCCGGCGCAACATGGAGGCAGAGTGCAGGGTAGCCGGCATCGAGCACATGGCGCGTGACTCACCAGTGTCGCCTTTCCGGTGGCGGGCACGAGCACCGACTATGACAGTTACAGGAAAAGAGATTGTAATGTGTGGAAACAGTATCGCCACATAACATATGTAGCGACCTGCCTCACACCAGAGCGCTGCAGTTTAATGTAATACACGGGTATCATGCTATAGGGCCAACTAGCTTACGGAAGCTAACTGCGTATGCCGCAGTTATTACTTTATACGTGATAAATTACATTATAAACACGTAACGTTGACGCATTAGTGAGTCATAATGACCTCCAATTGTGCCCGGCCAAGCTTGGAGACCATATTGAACCTAAAATGTCACTAAAGTTAAAACTACTGCTCCCCATGTTTTATATCCAGTAAATCAAAATGGGAAAGGAAAAGATCCACATCAACATCGTGGTCATTGGCCATGTCGACTCTGGCAAGTCCACCACCACCGGTCACCTGATCTACAAGTGCGGAGGAATCGACAAGAGAACCATCGAGAAGTTCGAGAAGGAAGCCGCCGAGGTTGGTTTCTTTGGAAACACCAGCCTGTTATAAATAAATACAAATCTCCCAGCCAAGTACACACATGTATGAGACAATGAAGTCAGAGTCACATCATCCATAAATATCTGGGTGTGGTGGATGTAGCCGCTCACTATTACTAGGATAAAACTGCCACCTGCTGTTAAAAGAGATGTACTGCCCATACTACAACTTGTAGTGAAAAAGTACCTGATAAAATATTTAACTCAAAAAATGCAATGTGCCATAGGTTAATAGTTCATAATTTAAAATCAGCCTCAAATACTCAAAAATGAAATAGTTATCCCCATGTTACTGAACCAGTATTCCCTAATGGTTCCTTAATTCAGTAAATGAAGGAGTAAGTAATATCTCTATGAAAAATTAGCCAAAATGTTTTGACACATTGGATTACATCAGATAACACACCAATGTTATATTCAAACGCTGATTTGTTAAACTATGTTTTAAACAAAAAGGTGGAAAAAAACTTGAAGTAACTACATAATTAAATATAACAATATAGTTGAGTGAATTGATAATCGGATTAAAACAAACGGTAATAGCATAAAATTATGTGCATTTTTAGTAGAGGATCTGTATGTAATCTAGGACTGGGAAACAAATATAAAAAAGAAAATTGTGTGTGCAGTGAAATGTGTAAAAATTGGCTTTTAATGCTGGGTGAAATTGTTAGACGAGTTTACTTATTCTTTGATTAGATCGCTTGATCTAAACCAGAAAACTTTTCAAACTTTATATTATATTTTAAAGCAGAGACCTTTATTTAACACAAATTAATTAAATTGTCCGGCATATTTTGTTAAATGAAAAAAGGGGCTAAAACATTTTTATGTTCCACATGGTACCAAAATAAGAATATTGAAATGGTATTGGTACCGACAGTCAGCTAAAAGGATTTACTGAAAATTTGTTTGGATGATAGTAAGATATAAAGGAGGTTTGCTGTTATTACACTTAATAAATCCTAAATTATACTTTTCTGGCTGATTCACGCTATGATTTATAAACGTATTTAATTTCCTGCTCTATTTGTCTTGTTTCAACCGCCACAGATGGGCAAGGGCTCCTTCAAGTACGCCTGGGTGCTGGACAAACTGAAGGCCGAGCGTGAGCGTGGTATCACCATCGACATCGCTCTGTGGAAGTTTGAGACCGGCAGGTATTACGTGACCATCATCGACGCCCCGGGACACAGGGACTTCATCAAGAACATGATTACCGGCACATCTCAGGTACAGACGCACCGTATAACCTGCCGTTTACTGAATATTTCCGTTATATTTTATATATAAATATGTATGTTCTAAAAAAAAAATGTCTCCCCCTGTACAGGCCGACTGTGCAGTGCTGATCGTTGCTGCTGGCGTTGGAGAGTTCGAGGCCGGTATCTCCAAGAACGGCCAGACCCGCGAGCACGCCCTGCTGGCCTACACTCTGGGCGTGAAGCAGCTCATCGTCGGAGTCAACAAGATGGACTCCACCGAGCCCCCTTACAGCCAGAAGCGCTTTGAGGAAATCACCAAGGAAGTGAGCACCTACATCAAGAAGATCGGCTACAACCCAGCCACCGTCGCCTTTGTCCCCATCTCCGGGTGGCACGGAGACAACATGCTGGAGAGCAGTGAGAAGGTGAGGGACTTCAAACATGCAAAGCTCAAGTCCACTTCACATCAAATTGTGACTTAGATCTATATCACATCCGTCAATACGTAATATGCCTTGGATTTTTCCCAGCAAGCAATCCTCTAAAGCTAATCATTGTTCTTACTCTATCCCTCATTACTTTTCCTGTCTCCCTCTCTGTGTTTGTCTCTGCACTCTATCGTTTTTCAGATGAGCTGGTTCAAGGGTTGGAAGGTCGATCGCAAGGAGGGCGGTGCCACTGGGGTAACCCTGCTAGAAGCTCTGGACTCCATCCTGCCCCCCTCCCGCCCCACAGACAAGGCCCTGCGCCTGCCCCTGCAGGACGTCTACAAGATTGGCGGTTAGTTAAGTGGAAACGGGTACAACTTAAAAAAAAAATGTAATAGTCATCTTCCTGTTACGGACCACGTTGCGATAAGAAAGAAGAAGAACATGTGCAAACAGGAATTAAATCCCGACTTAAGGACTTGTCAGACGTTATAAAATATGTATATGTAAGCTGCAGAAAGAGTCTCTCTCTTTTGGCCCCAAAAAGAGCTTTTTAAAACATTGCTGATGCAGCCTGTGATGAAACAAAAAGCACCCCTCCTCTCTCTCAATGCTTTTAAAGCTCACAGCATTTCTCCGTCGGTGCCGACACTCTCACTGATTCACCAAAGTTGCCAAATGTCACGCTCCGTGACTGTTTGAGCTGCTAAATGAAGACGTAAGGAATGCTAATGTACAGAAAAATGCCGAAATTGAAAAAAGCCATTACGTTTAAAGATGCAAAAAGCCAGCAATTCCGTGTATTCCATGTCTAAAAAGGGGTTAATTGACTCATCAGACCAAAGAAATGTGGCTGGCCACCAACAGCATTTTTACTCACAATTCTACAATGACTAAAAAATAAAGCTAAACCTGGACCAAAATACAGCCAAACAAAGTTTTAAGCCAAATAAAGGTGCACAAAGTGGAGTCGCTCACCTGGAATCGGGAAAAAGTTACACCAGCAACAGCAAAGCCAGCGTCTGGCAGTGAAATCGGAGACAATCGAGTGATTCGTCACACCAAAGACCAAGCCTCTGATATCCGCTGAACAACAAGTTCTGGGAGTGGATACAGATGGCTTGTCAACGTGTTCAGACAGGCTAATCTTAGGTGGGGGAACTTTATATACCTGATCATATTGTGTAAGTGGACAGTTTATCTCCACCTCCAGTTACATCCGACATGTATTCATGTGATCGTGTTACACCTCCTCGTAGCAGGACCAACTCTCGTTTTGAACACCGAGAAATCAGAATTGATCAAAAGATGGCCGCATAGAAACATTGATAAGATGTTTAGTGAGAGAGTACTTCACAGCTGCCACAACGTTTTGTGTAATGTTGTCAAAAATGACAGCTGTCACTCATGTGTCAATAAAAACATTGCTAATTTCAGAGTTCTTTTATTTTGAAGGTGACTGAAAAGCATACTGTAAACTCGCTCTCTCAGGTATTGGAACAGTCCCCGTCGGCCGCGTTGAGACCGGCGTCCTGAAGCCCGGCATGGTCGTCACTTTTGCTCCCCCCAACTTGACCACTGAGGTAAAGTCCGTGGAGATGCACCACGAGTCTCTCACCGAGGCTCTCCCTGGCGACAACGTTGGCTTCAACATCAAGAACGTGTCCGTCAAGGAAATCCGCCGTGGAAACGTGGCCGGTGACAGCAAGAACGACCCACCAATGGCTGCCGACAATTTCACCGCCCAGGTGAGTCTCAAGAAAAGGTCAGAAAGAAGGAATGTTTTTTTTATTATTTACCCCCAGTGATTTATTGCATTATGTGTTAGGTCGAATCAAGGGTTTTTGGACACATACACAACTAAAGTCAAGATATTAGCAGCGCTACCATTTCTTTTTTTAATCTGTTTCTTGTGAGACCCCCAAATTTACCGAGGTGCTTGAAATGTTAAAAGGTTTTTGTTATTGTCATCGTACAACAGGGTAGCAACAACAAAATGCAGAATGTTGTCCCATTATGCTACATAACAAAACACAAAACGTTCATATTTGGAGTGTGGAGGATGAATTAAGGGGTCTCACAGCCTCAAGAAAGAATCTGTGACCTCTGTATCTCTTGCCAGACGGCAGCAGGGTGAACAGGCTGTGGCTGGGTGGGTAAGGTCTTCCAATATCCTTTGAGCTCTTCGTAGGCGCCTCTTGTCACCAATATCACTGATGCTCAGTAGATGGGTATCAATGATGCTCTTGGCATTTTAGTCCTCCTGTCCTGTGCCATACACATCCCCTTCCAGTATGTATTGTTTCCAGCCAGTAAGCTTTCTATTGCTCTTTTGTAAAAGTTAGCAAGAACGTAGCACGGGAACTTCGGAAGTTTCCCTAAGAAATAAGAGCCATTTATTTTTTTATTTTTTTTATTTTACGGAATCCCATTTTAAATTAAGGAGCAAGGTAGAAGGGAGCGGTGAATGCCAGAAATATCAATACCTGAAACAGAAATATGACTATTCCTTTTTTTGGGGTGAATTTTTGCCTTTAATGAACAGTCCACAGTGTGACGATGGACTGTGAAATATGAGTGGGAGATAGAGAGACTGACATGACGTGCAACAAAAGTCCCATGTTAGATTAATTATCACTTTTTAAGTGTACCCAAATGTTTCTTTAATTGTATTTCCCCTTTAATTTAGGCTGCTTTACACAGCAGAATGGACTGGGAGTATAGTTGTATCCAGCACCATGAGGTCCACATCCTTAGATGTTGCTCTCTTGACCTCCCTCCACATCTCTGTCCGTTTGCAGGTCATCATCCTCAACCACCCCGGCCAGATCTCCCAGGGTTACGCCCCCGTGCTGGACTGCCACACCGCTCACATCGCCTGCAAGTTCAGCGAACTAAAGGAGAAGATTGACCGTCGTTCCGGCAAGAAGCTTGAGGACAACCCCAAGGCTCTGAAGTCCGGAGACGCCGCCATCATCACCATGGTGCCTGGAAAACCCATGTGTGTTGAGAGCTTCTCCCAGTATCCCCCACTGGGTGAGTGAAACACAGTCTTCTTGTTGGTTTTATAATTAGCTGTAGACCTTTTTTTACGGAAGATATTTTGACACGTCATAGCAGGACAAGCACAGGTGTAACTCATTTCATCAATAATAGTTGCGCTTTATTTTGGTGTGCAGGTTTTAAGACCCTGGTGTGTCAAAACGTCTTCTGTGGAAAAAGGTCTATTTAAAAGCTGCACTTATCAATATTTTCTATAAAAATAATAGATTAATTAATTAAGTACACACACCTACAACCTATTTCCCTCAGGAGTTGGTGGGGACCAAAAACAGAGCTAAAAAGAGAGTCACTATTGTTCTTATGTTCTTCAGGAAGCTAAACACACAACAATTTATAATTTTGTTCCCGGTCTACTGGATGTGCACTTAAGCAATTATTTGCAAATATTTTCACCATAACATCTTCGAATCAGTTGTTCCCAAGGGGCCAAATGGAGACGTATAATGTATGTGAAAGAACAAACTGACAGTCACTCAGAATTATGTTTAGACATGCGTTTGGATAAAGACCAATGGGTCGAGAGCTGGAGCACTCTTTTATTCATTCCTGGTGTGTGTTTAAAACATGACTAATATCTACTTCTGTTATGCAGTGATAATAGCTCATTTTCATTCCAGAGGAAAATGGTTAATTTAACCATCTACATGCTTTTAATGATGAATCAATTATATATAATTTACATGACCAAAGATTGATTAGGGAAATGCATAAGATTCAAATATTTTGCTATTCTTATTGTAAACCAACTTTGTTACTGGTGTTTTTGTGCTCCATTACTGAGATAAGTGTTGATCTTTACTATTCACCACACCCCAGCTGCACCTCAAACACAAAGAGGACTCACGTTGCATATTCTCAGCCTCTCATTGACTCCTCCGTTTCTCTCTCTTCTCTTGTCCGTCTCCTCCTCCCAGGTCGCTTCGCCGTGCGTGACATGAGGCAAACCGTGGCTGTTGGCGTCATCAAGTCTGTCGACAAGAAGCTTCCCTCTGGCGGCAAGGTCACCAAGTCCGCGCAGAAGGCCGAAAAGAAGAAATGAATTCTCATGCAGGACGTCCAACACAGAGCCACGTCCCAGCAGCAGCAGCAGCGGCCCGCCACTTCCCTCCTTCTCCCACCCCAGCCAGCGCCATCTTCTCTGAGGCAGAGCTCTCTACTCAAGGACTGGCTTATGCTGATTAAAACCCATCGGAAAAGTTTCCGCAGGAAAGGAAGGCCTGTGCCTCTTAGGGGAAGCTATGATCATAATTAAGTTGAAACCAAAACAATAAAAATCTTAAACATTGCCAAATGAAGATGTTTCTTTTGTGGTTTATTACATTAAGTGATGGTGAAGCTGCAGTAGCACTAATCCAGGGGTTCAAACATTAGGTCAAAACACACATTTTAATTATCAATATTAGGCCTTTTCTTATTGCTTTTGAATATTACAGAGACACTCCAGGTACAAAAGGTGAAGCATGCAGGGATCATAAAGTGTGTTGTATAAGGTATAACGAACAAGAGCAGACTGGCAAAACTTGTTGCCCAAGATTGTGTGCTTGCGTGCACATGTCAGAAGTATATTATGTCTGATGCAGGAGGAGGAGCAGGTTTGAGGAGGGCATAATCCAACAAACACATTTTACAGACTCCCTTTTTTAACGGAGATAGCAGCGAGGGAAGGTGCGGACAGATAAAGCAGGAGACAGTCAACAACCAGGTGAGTTTAAACGCTGTAAAATCTAAGAAATAGTACTAAGAAATCAAAACTCAGCAGCACTGAAAGCCATTAGATACATTAAATAAGACTAGAAGTGGAGTTTGAATGCTGATCTAATGGTTTGGTTAACATCTCCAGAGGGTGAATATTCCATTGCATGAAGTAGGATGAACTAGTTTCCATTGGCCTGTAATGGTTTCTACAGGTTCACAGTTACTTATTACTTTTCAGATTAAGATTTTATAAAAAAGATATAATCAGTTAAAAACTTTTCAGTTTCTAAAACTTGGTTTATAGTTATAGGTTTAACCATCCAAAAGTAAAAAAATTGTCACAAAAAAAGCCAGTTTGAACACAAGGCCAATCGTGCTAAACTAACAGGAGCCCCTCCAATGGATACTATGTTTGATACTTATTTATTTTACCAATTGTATACTTTTATAATACTATTTACTCGTTAAATGTTTAAACACAGGAAGAAATGGGAAAGGTAAAGCTCCACATCAACATCGTGGTCATTGGCCATGTCGACTCTGGCAAGTCCACCACCACCGGTCACCTGATCTACAAGTGCGGAGGAATCGACAAGAGAACCATCGAGAAGTTCGAGAAGGAAGCCGCCGAGGTTGGTTTCTTTGGAAACATCAAGGGGTGTTGAAAATTCAAGTTTTTGAGAAATATTCACATGTTATATAACACAATGAGACCTGTCACATCTATGACTCATCGCAGGTGTGGCGGATTTGAATGCTCCCCGATTTTACTTGGCAGCGACTGCCTTCTAGTGTTGAAATACAGACAGCAGTCATTCAAACTTTAACGTTGTATACTTTTTTCACATGTATTACAAACTGATTACACCTCTTTATTTATTACTTCTCATGTACATTTACTACATTCCTGTTAACATTATTTCTATCCATTTGCAAAACAATCTACCACAAATTTATTTTACTCTATTTTATCTGTTTATATTTTAGCTTTTTATCTTATCTTCAATTAACTAATTTAAATGTTTGAATTTGCATTTACTTACGTGATTTCCTTTTTTTCTTATAAGACACAAAAGGCAAGCTAACATCAAAACAAAATGCATAAGCACACTGTAAAAAAGTAAATTAGTTACCAGCTTTACACTGATTGTATTAATAAAAAAAGGGAATCTGCATGACGTAAATGTCTCTATGTGCATCGTTTCAACCACCACAGATGGGCAAGGGCTCCTTCAAGTACGCCTGGGTGCTGGACAAACTGAAGGCCGAGCGTGAGCGTGGTATCACCATCGACATCGCTCTGTGGAAGTTTGAGACCGTCAGGTATTACGTGACCATCATCGACGCCCCGGGACACAGGGACTTCATCAAGAACATGATCACTGGTACCTCTCAGGTACTGACACTACCTTTTAATTTAACTCTATTTATTTCAATCAGAGGTGACAAGTCAGATGAAGAAAAGATAATTGTGTATTATTAACAGATATGTGATGATAAAGTCTTGACAGAGTCTTTGGTTCAAAATAAATCCCCCCGGGTGGGTCCTTTAAGAATTTGCCAAAAATGACATTTTGAAATGGAGGTAAAGTTATGTTGGAGCCATTGAACGTCCATCTTCAGTTTGATCCCTTGTTGGTTTTCAGCGTCGTTCCTTAAAGAGAACCAAAAGGGAAAAGCTGAAGCCGTGTTAATGCAAAAAAACTGATTTGCATTATGTTCAGAAAAAAAGCCCACACAGAGCAAAAGACAACCATCATTCGGGCTTTAACAAGACACTGCACAAATGTAGAAAAATAGAGCAATGTCTCCCCCTGTTCAGGCCGACTGTGCAGTGCTGATCGTTGCTGCCGGCGTTGGAGAGTTTGAGGCCGGTATCTCCAAGAACGGCCAGACCCGCGAGCACGCCCTGCTGGCCTTCACCCTCGGCGTGAAGCAGCTCATCGTCGGAGTCAACAAGATGGACTCCACCGAGCCCCCTTACAGCCAGAAGCGCTTTGAGGAAATCACCAAGGAAGTGAGCACCTACATCAAGAAGATCGGCTACAACCCCGCCACCGTCGCCTTTGTCCCTATCTCCGGGTGGCACGGAGACAACATGCTGGAAAGCAGTGAGAAGGTGAGGGACTTTAACCTTGTGGTGTTCAAGTAGTCGACTTGATGGACTAGACATAGACTTATTTCTTTCTTTGAAACCCTTTCTAGATGACCTGGTTCAAGGGATGGAAGGTCGAGCGCAAGGAGAGCAATGCCAATGGAACCACACTGCTGGAGGCTCTGGATGCCATCTGCCCCCCAACTCGCCCCACAGACAAGCCCCTCCGTTTGCCGCTGCAGGACGTCTACAAGATTGGAGGTAAAAAAGTGTCACAGATTCGTCACATCCTTAATCCCTGTACGGGCTGGGATGTTAACCGTTTCCACAACATGTCCTTCATGGCTCCCACAGACCGACAATCAAAGTTCACACTCTTTTTAAGTGTATGATAGAAACTTGTTGCCTCCTGCTCTCTCAGGTATCGGAACAGTCCCAGTTGGCCGCGTTGAGACCGGCGTCATGAAGCCCGGCATGGTCATCACCTTTGCTCCCTGCAACTTGACCACTGAGGTGAAGTCCGTGGAGATGCACCACGAGGCTCTGACCGAAGCCGCCCCCGGCGACAACGTCGGCTTCAACGTCAAGAACGTGTCCGTCAAGGAGATCCGCCGCGGAAACGTGGCCGGCGACAGCAAGAACGACCCACCATTGGCTGCCGATACCTTCACTGCCCAGGTTGGTCTGAGTAAACATGTACTGAATATAAAGATTCAGTAATTAAAACAAAGTATGACTTCAAGGTTTCATTTCAGCCTTTTGTTTAAATGAAGACCCAAAAGAATCTGCTTAACATTCTTGGTCCTTCTTTCCTGCAATAACAGCCTACTGTATACAACTATTGGCATAATCAAAAAGTGCCAAACATTTACCCTTTACATGTTTTTAACCAATTGCTTAATAGTCTGTCACATTCAAACTCCAACCAACAATGACATAATTAGGGATTAACCGCCCCCGCCTTTTTCTTTTCCATTTTCCGTCTTTTGATTTTTTTAATGAAAAGAACTGAACAATTTATTTTGTTGAAAATGTCCTGCTTTAATGATAATCTAAAAAAAGATAAAGAGATTAATGAACGAAGCAAGATTCTCTCCAAAATGTAATTTTATAGTGACTCTAATGAGATGATGAGTGATTCCAGCTCAGGTAAACTTAAACATCTGTGGACATCTGTGGACCTCTGCTGGCCACTAGCGGGAACTGCAATGTGTGTTCATCTAAAGCCTGAATTGAGTGCTTGATAGAGAATTCTCCTAAAAAAACATTTTCAGGTTATCATCCTGAACCACCCCGGCCAGATCTCCCAGGGTTACGCCCCTGTGCTGGATTGCCACACCGCTCACATCGCTTGCAAATTCACCGAGATCAAGGAGAAGGTTGACCGTCGTTCCGGCAAGACGATTGAGGACAACCCCAAGTTTGTCAAGTCTGGAGATGCAGCCATCATAACTCTTACCCCACAGAAGCCCATGGTTGTGGAGCCCTTCGCCATCTACCCTCCCCTCGGTACGTAATTGAATCCTGCCATGTCCACTATTTATAGACTACGACATGAATTTATGAATTATAAATTACAACAAAATGAGTGCATTATCAGGTTCACAAATGCATTCACTAACTTTTTTTCTTGATCCGCTACATTTGAAGGTTACTGCCCATTTTGCTGATGTTGTAGAGAATGGGTTTGTTTTTTAGTGCCCAACTATCTATTCAGCACTTCATCTTCTTCTTTGTTATCACTACACTTTAAGTCAACCAATTAAAGTTTCCATTTCTTGCTCTTCAACTGACAGTTCAACAGATTTTAACCCCTCAATTTTCAACTGACATTTCAACCAAAGTCAGTGCGTACATGCTAAAAACTACAATGCAAACACTTCAGTTATCTCCAGCACTTTAACTGATATTTATTTGTTTCTCATCTTTTACTCTTCAGATCGACAGTTTAACTGCTCTCATTTCTTACACTTTTTTGCTGTTTTTTAGTCTGTCTTTTTTCGTTCTTGGTTTCAATTAAGCTTTTAAAATAGAAAAAAAACATATAGCTTGGCAAAAGGGTAATTCTATGACAAGCTGCAGAATTTGGTTTTTATATTATTGTCAAGTTGTTGTTTTTAAGGTCAAAGATTAACCTTCAATCTCATGATGCGTCTTTGAGTACTCTGAAAAGCGCTCTATAAATAAAATGTATTATTATTATTAATTTAGTATTTTTAAATATTTCAATGATTAATTAATTAATTAATTATTAAAGGCAGGGTTGGTTATCTTCTTAAAAAACATTTCAGATATTTTTATTGCAATTCGTATTACATCCTGTCAGAAAACTGTGGCTGTCACAGGACTGTAATAAGCCAGTCCAATCATTTAATTCTGCCAAGATGTAATGACACGATGGGCAACCTGCCTGTCACTTACCTGCCTACTTGCACCTTTTGCCTGTGCAAACATTTCTTGTCACCACATTCTTCCACAAGCTGCTATTTTAACAGCTGTGAGTATTAACAATAGCCCTTGTTGTTTTCATGCATAATCATAATTTTGGGGCGAGTGACTTTTGATGGAGGCCTCAATGGACGAGCTGTCAGTGTTGCCGACTTGGCGTCATTCTTGCTGGATTTAGCAACTTTTGGAGCTTATGCTCCAAGAAACTTCTATTGGAAGAGAGTTGGCATCACTGGGCTAGGTTTTTCAGTTGGATCATTTTTCAAATCTAGCACAATCTTGCTAGTTCCTCAAGATTGCAAACCCCAGCTTTAACTTGGCCATCAGTCAGGAGGAAAGTAGTTTGAAATTTGTCTCCCTGGTCAAAAGTACTACGTGGAATCCTCAGAAATTCCTTAATAACACCGGTGTACCGTGAACTGCAGTAAGAATCCTGTTGCTCACACTGATACTAACTGGTTTGTCGTTTGCAAATTACTTTAAAGTTGTGAATCAACCTCAACAAGGACCATGCCGGATAGCTAGCTAGCCAGCGAGCTAACCTTAGCTTAGTTTACAGTTAACTAGTTGGCTGCCCCTACCTTGCATCACTCAAGGCTAGCAGAAAGCAAACAATAGCTACACGCTACACCTTTGCTTTGTACAGTTACAGAATTTGTTGTTGGCTAAAATCATTGTTTGTCATTATACATAGGTTAGGATCATACACTAAATTAGCTGGCTATTTTGCAAGTTAACCAACTACAGTATCCACTCAGATAGTGTTTTGCTTGCATTAACATTAGCATGCAAGCTAACATTAGGCAGCTAGCCATAACTTTGCTGCTATGCATGGATCTGGCACTGGCAAATATAGTGTGAATTACACTGTATTTCTTGGCTAGACCCGCCCTGTTAGGTGGTTGGTTAAGGTTAGGCATGGACCTTGAGTAGTTGGATCAGATTAACCCATTGGTCAGGGTATAACGCACATTAGTTGCTTTGTAACGTTAGAAGTGACGTAGGCATTTTTGCTACAATAGCTACACACTAAATTTCAATTCAGGTTCTATCAGGACATAGGATGAGCAGAAAGTGCTTTTCCAGCTTTTTTTTGTCATCGATTATGTCAAAAGCATTTTCCAGCCATTGACTCCCCTGTCTGTCTTTTCTTGTCCATCTCTTCCTCTCAGGTCGCTTTGCTGTGCGTGACATGAGGCAGACTGTGGCTGTCGGTGTCATAAAGTCAGTAGATAAGAAGCTTCCCGGCAGTGGAAAAGTCACCAAGGCTGCATTAAAGGCAGATAAGAAGAAATGAATTCTCATGCCAGACGTCCAACAAAAAGCCACGTCTCAGCAGCCATCCCCTCTTCATCCAAACGCTGTCTTATGGCTTATGATGATTAAAAGCCATCGGAAAAGTTTCCGCCGAAAAGGAAAGCTTGTGCCTTTTAGGGAAATCTATTAAAAGAATTAGGTTGAAAGCAAAATAATAAAAAAACTTAAAACATGCCTATTGAAGATGTTTCTTTTCTTGTTTCACAACTTTTAGATATCTAACATCCTTTTTTTGTAATTTTCTTTTAACTGACTTTTAAAGAAGGGAAAACTGTGAACATGAGAGGGAAAAAAATATATGCTTTAATTAATTTTGCACCAAATCTGCTCAGAAGGATGACATATAAATAATACATTTTGTCCAGTTCTCAATGAATGTATGATTGTGGGTACTCAACTTTCTTCTGCAATTTCTTAAGTGGGGATTACAATAAAAGAAAGACAGTTTCCAAGATACCAAACATTTGAGTCATCTAACATTAAGTGCAGAGCTAACCATGACACCAGAGGCATTATTACCTTTAAAAGTTCCTCATACCAACTCTGAACTGGAGAAGACAGGTTTTAAGTGAAAGACAAATAAAGTGCTGCAAGGTTGACGTATTTTTGTAGGCCAACCGGGGAAGTAAGCATCACGCTGGCTCCCTCGACAAAAACACTGGGATTTCTTTTTTTTTGCAGAAAAAAGGTCTGTGTCAAACAAAAGTTAATGATGCTTAAACATTTTGTTTAGATGGATAATCTTCACAAACGAGCGCCACTTTTAAGAGACATTCACTCCTCTTAATGACTCTTTGGATGGATATGCTGGTCTGTAGGTCAGCGCTTTGGACTGGTCTGAAATATCTTGACAACTACTGGATGAAATTTGATTTTGATATTCATGGTGCCCAGAAGTTGAAACCCACTGTCTTTGGTGATACCCTGCATTTTCCTCTAGGGCCACCATGAGGTTGATGTTAGTGGTTTTGACTGAAATGTTTCAACAACTGGTGGATGGATTGCCATGAATTGTTTTGCAGTAATTTACAGTATGTCTTGCAATTGATGAAATGCGGTCACTTTGGTGATCCTTTGACTTTTCCTTTAGCTCCACCATCAGGTTAAAATCGGTATTACACTTTAGTTTAGGACCAAATATTAACATCAGTTTCACTCCGTATTTTGTGTTAATTAGCTAACGTTAGCATGCTAGCATTACTTAGCTTGTAAACATCACACACATGCTGATGTTAGCCCGTGTGAAGTGACTTCTCTGTGTGACTGTATTGGTTTCTTGTGATATAGTATACAAGCTTACTTTATGTAATTCTCAAGTGTCAACATTTTGACAACACTTCCTGAAAAAACACACAGAGCACATTTTTAGGCTTTACTCCAACAATAACGTTTAATAAGGCCAATTCTTATTTTTTTCTGCATATTCTAAAATGATCTTCATAAAAGTAACCTATATATTTTGTGATTTATGTACCTGTTTTGAGAACTTGTAACGTCATTAAAAGATTTTCTCATAAATGGCAACCCAGTATAGTTCAGATACAATAGATGAACAATAGATGAAATACGTAACCTGAAGAATTAAAAGGTGTGCCTTGTTACAATGTGACACAGAAACACTGGTGAAACTAGTTTGCCAAATATGCGACACACTGTTTATTACTTGGCAGTAACTTTATTAATGGGTGGAACTGTAAAATTGGCAACAATTTAACCTTTGAAGTCATGGTGATGAGGTGGCATGAGGAAGGCGTTCTCCATAGATTACGTTTCATGGAAATTGAAAGTGAAACGAAATATACTGAGAGCTGAATGGAAAAAAGCACAGGAGCGACTCAAACACAGGTGAGTTAAACCACCATAATATAATATGTGGCGGCTGTGGCGTAGTGGAGAGCAAGGTAGTTCTCCAATCAGAGGGTCGGTGGTTCAATACCCGGCTTCGGCAGTCGATGTGTCCTTGGGCAAGACACTTAACCCCAAGTTGCTCCCGAAGGCTTGCCATCGGTGTGGACTGGATGTTGCATGAATGTTAGTTAGAGTCTGATGGTGGCACCTTGCATGGTAGCCTGTCATCAGTGTGTGAATGGGTGAATGGGTGAATGATATGTGATATACTACTGATTGTAAGTCGCTTTGGATAAAAGCGTCTGCTAAATGACTGTAATGTAATGTAATAATAGGGATATTATTTCAATCCACTCATCTATCTATCTATCTATCTATCTATTTACACTAAGAATTAAGATCTATCTAACTATCTACACTCTCAGAATTAAGGGTTTCAAGCAGGTTCTTCTAAAGGGTTGAGGTTCTATCGAGATCCAATTGCCTGTGAAGATGATTATTTTGAAGAAAGTTTTTTTTCAAGTGTTCTTTTTAAGACTAGAGAACCCTTTTCATCCAAAGAACTCCTTTTAGAGGAAAATACTTCATCAATGACTGGGTTCAAGATGAAACCCTTCACAATACAACAGGAATCTCGGTAATTCCCCCTGGGTGGGTTATTGTTCTTACAAGGTTGAAAGGTTTTGGAAAGCACTTCGAGGGAGGGATCTGGGTAGAACTGTTACACCATGGAAGGGTTGTATGTATAACCTCTCATAGGGGGTTCTGGATGGAACCTTTCACAGATGGTTTTAGGTTTAACCCTTTATCTTGGGTTCTGGGTAGAACACGGTGAAATGGTTCCAGGGGGAACCTTTATAAAAAGGTATACCATGAACGAAAATAGGTTCTCCTAGGAGGACAAGTTTTATGACATTTTTTGTGCACTTAAAACATCTGACTTACCAGATACATACAGACTTTTCAACCCCAAACTTCTGTACTACTCTCTTCTGTACTACTCTCTTCTTATGTTCAAAAAGATGTGTTCTCTCTGTTTTCTGTACATAAATATCCAAGGCTGAGTGATGGACAGAGAGGACAGAGATGTGAAGGGCAGTCTGACTGAAGCAAAGCAGCGTAAAGACAACACCAGAGGAAAGACAAGTCCTTCTCGGCTCACACTAGCAAGACAGAGACAGAAAACTCAGCAGCAACAAGCTTCAGGTGATGCTGTGGATTCAATTTCTTTCATACTTTTGCAGCTTAATCTCAAAATACCTGTAACTATGGTATGGTTTTGGATGTTGAATGTTTGTGTGGTAGACATATTCAGAGCATACAGTGTGTAGGAATTAGGGGAATCTATTGCACTGAAAAAAACTGAGTAGATATAAATGTAGCATAATAAAGTTAATCTGCATTTTCTCAAAACATAAGAAATTGTGCGTTTTTTCCTTAACTAGATATCTAAGTAATCCTATTCAATCTTTTTAGTTACACCCACACAACAATGATCTTTTTAAGTTCTTCCAATATAAACGTGAAGTGGGAGAAGCCATGGGAAGTAAGCCATGGGTTACACCGTGAGTGTTGTGGGTTCCACTCTGCCACAGAAACTACTACTACTAAACTAGTTTATAAATGTACTTATTAATCCTTGTTTCTCTGCAGAGGAGGGATCCAAAGTGGTCGAGCAGTTGATCTCGCTCTCCCCGGAGCTGACCAGCTGGATCAAACTCAACGCCAAAGACCTCAAGATCCGAATGACGGATCGCCGCTGGGCCGCGGAGGTGGTCAACGATTTCCGAGACAACCTGCTGAAATTCCTGAGGGGCAACAGTGACCAGCCTTTCTTCCAGTCTGCCGACTTCCTCAACAGCGGCAGCTACTTTGAGAAAGTCAAGGTGAGGTCTTGATAAACACCATTTCTAAAGGGATCAATACAGCGTCTCATTTATTTTATAACGCTTAAAGGATTTGTCACAAAGATTTCAATCATCATAAAGTTTGAATCTTGCATATTTATGCAAGTTGTGTTAGTGTGAAGCAGATATTACTAGGCAGTGGGGCCCCAGACCCCAACGTTATTTTGAATCAAAGACAAATTAAATATTAGACTTTTCTAATGTGTATGGAAGACAAATGAGCATCATCTTTGTTGCGTTGATCTTAGATCCACAGCCCCGATGAGTTTGACATGATGCTGAAGCTTCAGGCTCCATGGCGCCTCAACATGACAGAGCTAGACGGCGGCCTCTTCTACCGGATCGATCTTGCCCGGCCCACTCGGAGCCCCATACAAGCCTTTCTTCTGGAGAACGGGTGCACCCTCTCATCGAGCAAGATTCTGAGTGAGATGTTTCGCCTGGTCCGCAAGTTCCTCAAGAACTACAAAGGTCTGATCATTACCTCTCATCTGTTGTGACAATCATCTGGTTTCTCCCTCTATATTTCTGTTGGTGTTAGAGTTATCAGGACTCATTTTCTATACTCTATTTTATTTTGTTGACCTCCATCCCACTTTGGGAACCTGTAAACTGTCTGTGTTCATGTTCCCATGTTTCCAGTGCCTGATGAAGGCTTTCGCTGGGAGGTGAACAGGAAGCGACTTCACTCGCCGGCTGTGACTTTGTCTCTGTGCAGGAATGAAATCTGCAGTGACGAGTTGATATCTGTGGACCTGGTTCCTGCTCTGGAGGTTATCATTTTCATTTTTATCACAAGGACTAGTATCACTCTGGAGATATAAAATCATCGGATTTCGGATTGATATGAACAAGTAGACGAGAAGGAAAAAAACGGACCAAATGCATTGATATATAATTATACACAGATAATCGGAATATTAGCTATGATATAATAAAATGAATGGTAGTAAAATAATAAATATATATATATATGTATATATGCCCCTGAAATTAAGCAGGGTAAAAGTATAAAGTAACATTAAATGTGAATACTAAATAGTAAAGGTTCTTAATTTAGTACAAATAATTTTATGAATGTACTTAGATACTTTTCACCAATGGAGAATACTTATGTACATTTGCTTGTAAAATCCTTGTAGTTTTTCTATTATTTCTTAAAGTAAAAGATATACTTCTACCACCCCTGGTAGCATTATAAGTCATTATTGTAAGGCATTAGTAGTAATGGTAGTAGAAGAAGTACTGGTTGGGGTACTATGTACTAATGGGATGACAGAGGTAGGTAAGTGGTAAGGATAGTCAAAGTGACAGCGGTATTGTACTTCATGTAACACTCGTCCTTGTTCCTGTATGGAGGTTCACTCTTCTCAGGGCTGGCCGCTCGCTATCCGCAATGGTCCAGATGTGGACAACTGGCTGGGAAAGAAGGTTCGCCAAGAAATCAAAAGTTTGCCGTGCTTCTTCGTACCGAAGAGACCCAAAGGACGAAACCTCAGTGAGGAGGCCAAAGGTGAGAGAAACGTCTGTCTGTTTTTGTTGTTTTAGGACTGTTTTGAACAATTACTGTGACAGAAGCAAGGGGGAAATTTATCTGTAGAGGATTTCAACGCAAACATGCAAAACTTTCTGACATCAAGTTAATGGAGTGAAACACAGTGATTTATCTCCGTAGGCAGTGGTGGAATCCAACAAAAAACATTTTCTCTTGTACTGTAATTAAGTACAAAATTGAGGTACTTTTGCTGGGAAATATTGTTCTTTTTACAACATTTATTAGATAACTTTAGTTGTTACAAAAACATGATCAATTTATAAAATAAATTACTTTGTTAAAGATTAATCCAGTGGTTTCCAACCATCTTGACTTCTGACCTAAAAAGAAAACCAGTTTCTAGTTGTCATGTTTAAGTGTTTAAGTATTAGTAAAAATTACAATTGGTTGGTTATAAAACACTTGAGCTGAAACATTTTTGGAGTTGTAAGTTATTGATCGTCGGCGAAACTGTAACCCCTATAAAAATCGGAACAACATGGCACTGCTTTGTGTTCCCATCACGCTTCTCCAGACTGCTGCAGGAGTTTGAAAACTGTCCTCGTAACACATGTGGGACTTCTTTATGTGCGCCAGTGTTTGTGTTATTTGTAAGGTGACATCATCCCATCAGGTTATTTTTGTCTTCCTGTAACAGAGAGTTGGAGGATTTCTTTCTCTCACATTGAGAAGATACTCATCAGGAGCCACGGCAACAAGAAAACCTGCTGTGAGAGCAACGTCACCAAATGCTGCCGGTGAGACTCTGAACTGTTTGTTTTCACATCCTTAACTGTAGTAAGGTTTCCAGGTTGTGAAAAAAATCTCTTTGAGTGGTTTGATCAATTATTTATAGGAAAGGACTGCCGACCATCTGGACCAAACAACTTATTAAGACGCTACAAGGTCAGACTTGATGATGAAAACCCTTTATTAATTACTAATTTACATTTTTAACTGCAGACTTGAAGATTTCATGAAATTGGATTACCAACATGAATACGTGCATTATTACCACACAAAAAATATTTTTTCACAACCTGGCAACCACCAAATGTGGTCTTACAAAATGGTTTGTAATGGATTTATACTAAATCTGTAATAAATTATTGATTGCTAATTAATAAAGCAATTATTTACAACTTATAAACACTTCATAAAAGGGGCTTTCTTAAAGGTGATGTACTACTTTTAAAAAAACGTAAATTCTGTATATAGAGAACATTACTTAATTAAAGGACAAAAGGTTAAGAGATTTAAAAGAACACCATAACTGCCTCCAACTGAAGATGTTTTCGGTGTCGCGATATCTAAACAGAGAGACATATAAATTTGGAATAAATTGTTTTTCTTGGAGCCCTGTATATTTTATTTAATCTTTTCTCTGGTAGTAAACAGTGCTTGATGCTCCTCAAGTCTCTAATTGAAGGCCTGAAACAACGTTTCCCCAAAGAGCTGGATCACCTCTGCTCGTACCACGGGAAGACAGCCTTCCTACACACCCTGTCCATCAGGTAGGACATCTTTATTATTATGAAAATATCTTTATTATCATTGGAAGAAAGGAAACGTAGCACTGGTGGTTGTTGTCACAGTATTATGAGCAGCTGTTGTAACGGCCGTGTGGGCACCATTGCAGCAGTAGTAACTTTGGCAGTAGTGTCAAAGTGGTAAAAGTAGTAGTTGTATCATTGTAAATTGAATAACCTTGATTTTATGCATTTGAAGCATTTGGAATACTTTTTTTTATGATAACAATATGTGACAATGTGAAAGAGTTCACTCGTGGTGATGAACATACAGAGAATTATTGCCTGAATCTGCAGCTTCACTCGGCTTAGTACGCAGCTTTACAATAAGTTTCAGCTCATTGTTTATCTGTCCGGCCCACATCTTTACTGTTTTGGTTCACTCTTACCACTGTCATAGCGTCGTTTTCTGTGAAAAAAAATTACTTTAAAAACCCACTGAACATACCATCTCAGCAGCAAACAGCAGACAGACACAGTAGGAGACCACCTGGTGAACACAATGGAGCATTTAGCAGATAAAGGGATACATATTTCCCCTCAAGAGTTGGTGGAAACCAAAAACAGAGCTACAACCACAATTAAAAAAGGATTGATAATGTTGCTCTGTGACTGTTCATTTTGTGTTTACATTTTAAATAGTTTCTGCTGCCCCAAAGGGGCCAAAAGAATTGGTTGCAGTCCTAAAAATATTTGATATATGTAAGCACAGAAGTAATCACAAAGAATTACATAACCATAGTATTGGAACAAGTAGTCGTGTAATAGACTGATTCGAGTCTATCAACAGAAAATTAATTAACAACAATTTTGATAATTGATTAATATTATAGTATTTTATCAAGCAAAATAAATTCTCTGGTCCAAGCTTCTTTAAATATGAACATTTGCAGGTTTTTTTGTTGGTTATGTTTTTCACTTTTTTCTCACATTTGAAAGACTTAAAAGTTAGGCACTTCATCTCAAAAGATTAATAAATTATATAAATAATAACCAGTTGCAGCCTTATTTCGCTTTTATTGATATATTTGTTAGACGTAGTAGTGGTGGTTACTTCGAATAAATACGCTTTAGTATTTCTCTTTCAGTCATTTCTGTGACATCTTCTTCCCCTGTCAGGTTCGACGACTCCATGTGGGCTCGCCAGCAGCTCCCTGTCTGCTTCCTGCACCTCCTCGGGGCCCTCGAGAGCCACGCTCGCACAGCCCTCCTACCTCACTTCTTTGTGCCCAACTGCAACCTCTTCTCCCCGGCCCTCTTCCCCCGCAGAGCGCTGGCTTTCCTCGTCAAAGCTCTGGAGGAGCAGAGGAGGGAAGGACTTCCCCTGCTGAAGCATCCGGCTCCTGTCCCACCACTCAGACGGATGACTCCTCCAGGAGACACGTCCTCTGAGACATCCTCCCATGAGTCCACTGCGGTTTTCTCTCTGGACACTGTATTTAGGAATAAACTGCTCCTGCTGTTTGCTATAGCTGTAGTTTGTGTTCTATTTTGTATTTATGCGATGGGAAGTTAGGATGGCGTGTATGAATTAGGTGAAAACAGGTAGCATAATAAAGGGCAAAATTCCTTTTTGATTCAAATTGACCTCTGACTATATCAGATATTTTTCTTTGGTGATAAAGGGGGTTTTAACAATGTATAGTGTGAAAGTAAAATAAATATTCTCATGTTTACCTTTAATGCAGATTGTTTCAGAAATGTTTTAATGGGAGACTTATTCTTGTAGTTCTTTTCAAAAAGAAAAACCCTTTGAAAGAACATTTCAATCCTTTTTTTGGATGAGACTAATATCATCTAGGTGTAAGTCCTTTGTACATAAATCTCCTTTTTATTTTACTTTCCTTTGTGTATTTGGGACTTTTGGTTTTAATGTAAAGTGGTTAGTATTGTTTTGTGTTTTTGTAACTCAGTTTCTGCCATCTCTTGTAGATTAAAGGAATATATTAATTGCTAATTCATTAAATACTGTATCTTGAATGAAACTCAGTACCTTGCCTTTTTGATGTAATAAGGAATAAAGGAATTTAAAAAGACATATATGGCAAAAGCATATACTGTGAAAAGCCATAAACAAGGCTACAACTAAGGATTGTTTTTGTCCACAGTGATTCTTTTCTCAATTCATTTTTATTTTACAAAATGTATGAATAACATTGCAATTTCCCAGCGCCCAAGGTGAAGGAATTTAATGTCATTATGTCCTGAAGAAGCAAATGGTGAAACTTAGGAATATTGAACCAGCGGGAATGATTTAAAACATTTTAGATTTTTTTGCTTTATCAAAGTTGTTGCTAATTAATTTTCTCTTCGTCAATTGATTGTTCAACTAATGAACTAAAATCAGCTAATCGTTTCAACTCTACTCATAAACAAGTAAGTGCTGTGAATATAATTGTGTGGTGATTCAAACCACTTAAATCATTCAAAGCTGCGTAATTCCAAAAGAAAATAAACTAATTTTTACTTTATTTGTTGCGTTTAGTGCCGTAAACCGGAACCCTCTCGTTTCCCCACGATGTCTGGTCGAGGTCATTTGTGGTGAACACTTGACTATAAATGTCTTTCGCCGGAAACGTATCGCCCTCTTGTAGTGATCCAACATGGCGGTGAGTACTGTCTCACACCGTACTATGGTGATCATACGTTAAGTTGTAGTTGTAATCTACAATCATCGGAGCTGTTGGGTCCTCCTAACTGTTCTTTGACGTACAGAGACTTAAATTACAATATGAATGAATAAACTAGCGCCTTATTTCTTTAACAAATGTAACGTAAGACTGTTTAACCAAAAAAGCGAGTGATGCCAACAGGCTAGCTACCGGAATATACGGTTCTCTCTTACGGTTGTAGTAATATTTAGTAGTAAAGACAATATTGCAGTTGTATAATGACACTAAAGTTACACCGCAGGCGTGTTTATTTTCTTATTGTGATCTTTTTAGTTGTTTGTCCTTAATTTCCGGACACGTAACGTTAGGTGATCTCCAACCATGCTAACAGCAGAAGCAGCGGGGATATGCACGGACATGTTCTCCGGCCGGCATGCGTTGGTCCAAGACTGTTGGTGGTTTGTTGTATAGAGACAGAGAAAAGCAGTGGCAGGGCAGTGGATTTAAAGAAAAAAGTACATTGTGAGTTTTTACTCGTAGCAAACTGTTAAGTTGTTGAAATGTTCGTGTCTCTGTCTCGCCTGTGCTAACCTGATAGCAGGCTAACGCCAGCAGGTAAACTCAACATGGCAGCAGCGGCTGGCCAGGCGTCACAACTTCTTCGTACTCGTGTTTTGAGTGGTTGTTTTTGTGACAAAGTGTAAACCAAACAGTTTACTTTTGTGTTTTCCAGGAACAGGGTGAGAAGAAGGAGAACCCCATGAGAGAGCTTCGCATTCGCAAGCTCTGCCTGAACATCTGCGTCGGTGAGAGTGGAGACAGGCTGACCCGTGCTGCTAAGGTGCTGGAGCAGCTCACAGGGCAGACCCCCGTCTTCTCAAAGGGTGAGTGTTTGTATGTGGGGAGGGAAGACTAAAGCGGGAATAACTTTTAGCTGTGGGAGTGTTAAGTTTAAGCATTTTTAATCAAGTAGTATTTTATCCAACACCATGCAAAAGCCCTTATTATACATATTCATAGAGCTGACAGTCATAGTGAAAGTTATCTTAAGAGTGGAAAGGATTTGATGAAGTTGTTGGACAATAAAATGTTTATCGATATCACCGTCCTATATTAAACTTTTGTTTTTCTTTTTCGCAGCCCGCTACACCGTGCGATCCTTCGGTATCCGCAGAAATGAAAAGATTGCTGTCCACTGCACTGTCCGTGGAGCCAAAGCAGAGGAGATCCTGGAAAAAGGACTCAAGGTCAGAAAGTCATGTTGTGTATTCCTCTACACATCTCACAAGTTCAGTTGTTCAACTTCTGTTGTCTTTGCTTGTGACTTGGCCGCAGTTGTCTAAGTAGAGTGTGATGGGCCCTTTTCATAGTTGGATAAAAATATAATAAGATATATATACCTGGTTAAATATGGACTAAAGCTTGTTTTTGTCTTTTTGTGTTAGCTTCAATTTTAAATTAAATGACAAAATATTGGACCAAGTTGCTAATAGTGCATAGAAGTTATTTTTTTCCCTTGCACTCAGTCTTGTTTGTACAATTGACAATGTGTCTTTCAATTTTGTCACAATCAACTTTTCAAGAAAATATTTGCATGTGGAAACAAAAAAGTGATGTTTGACTTCTTTAATTGGGCTTCCCTTTTTTTTTTTTTTTTTTGCCTTGAGCCAAGTCTGATTATTTAAAATTTTGCCGTCACTCAACTAACTATCCTGTGTTACCATGTTATGAACGTATTGTTGCTTCCTGCTTCCAGGTGCGTGAGTACGAGTTGAGAAAGAACAACTTCTCTGACACCGGAAACTTCGGCTTCGGCATCCAGGAGCACATCGATCTGGGCATCAAGTACGACCCCAGCATCGGCATCTACGGACTGGACTTCTACGTGGTAAGTGGCCCACAAAAACCTGTTGCTGGGATGTTGTGGTGCGAGCTGCAGAAAGCCAATTGTTATGTGAACAATTCTTAGTTGTGACGGCACAAATTGAACATTCGTGTGTGTATGCAGACTATTTTAGTTGTCAAAGTAAAGATTACAGAATTCCTGGTTTATTTCCTGTTGCAGTCTTTGGTTGACATGGGCCGACAGGAAGTAAACATGGACCCAAGCTGTTGCCTAGAAATGAGGTTTCGTTGAAATGGTGGAGTAAATACAGATGTTTTTTGTAGGAATAAATTGTTGCTGAATATTTGTCACATTACTTAAAAAATGGTACTATCTTGAAGTTGTACTAATTGAGCAACTCAATCTTTTTTTTAATGTTGAGACAATTAAGACTGCTGAGGGTTTTGAATTGTAAAAGGTTTTATGTAAAGTGTGACATGATTTGTGCTTTACACATTAAGATGTTGCAGCTGAGGGAAAATATGTCTGTAGAGTGATTAAATGTGTAATTTAATTTAATGATTAGGTCGTTAACCGGTTCCTGCCACTTTCCTCAGTCAGAGGTCAACAGAAGATCAGTTAAATGCTGTTTGTCCTAGTCTTTCTGTGAATGTTTAAGGTTCCTCATCAACAACATGTCAGCTGACCATGGACATGATTTACTAAAGACAAACATAAGAGAGCCCATACAGTACCCTGGACTTGTAGCCAAGTCTTCTAACATTATATTGAACCAGCTATGAAGTCAAGAGGCCATACAACCGTGAAGTGATATTGACCGGTGCCTCTGGAGTGTTCACGTGTAACCGAGAGATGAGGCTGAAGCTTCTCTGACCAGCTCTGTCGTCTCGTCTCTGTGTATTCAGGTTCTGGGCAGACCCGGCTTCAGCATCGCCGACAAGAAGCGGAAAAGAGGCCGCATCGGTTTCAGGCACCGCATCCGCAAAGAGGAGGCCATGCGCTGGTTCCAGCAGAAAGTGAGTGTTGACATTGACGTCCTGTGACACCTGGAAACTGTAGACTGAAACTGTGGCTCTCCAGGTTTTGTTTAAATTTCATTTAAAAGTGCATTCCCTGAAATAAATAATTAACATGTTTATGAGAGCTTTGGAAGCTTATTTTCAGAAAATCTAATCCCAGGTTGGCTTATTGTACTGACGTCAATTTCCAAGAAACTACTGCATGATTGGTCACTTTGCTTTAAATGTTTTTAATTTGATTTACTGCATTCTCTGACTTTAATATTGTGCGTGGACTCTTCAGTCTGTGGCTCCCTTCAGCTGAAATGTTAATTTCCGAATCAAATGTCTTTAATGTTGCATTTTATTTTCTGTCGATTACAATCTAATACATGTGTCTTTATTTCTCTTTCCTCAGTATGACGGCATCATCCTCCCCGGCAAGTAAAGGACCACCTTTTGATGTTTGTAACAAATAAAATGGAAAAAAAGGACCCTTCCTGTTTGGTGTTGTTTCTGCGGTACTTCAATCGTGTACACATTTTAGACATGGGCACTAATATTCATTGTCTTGTGCCTAACTTAAAGAAGGTTTCTGTTGTTTAATGTGTGATCATCTAACTACCGGTACTTTGGATTCTGTGAGCAACCTCATTTTGTGGTATGTCAGTTTGACTCGTAGGATGAGTTTTAACCACGTGTGGCCCAGTGTTGTGTTCATGTCAGATGAGCTCACTGTACAGACCTCACTCAGTATAAAATCATCTCACTTTAAATATCGTGGCCCTGTTTGCAAGAATTTGGTTTAGTGAGTTGTACGGAAAAACTCTTGAACACACCTTAAAATTTAGAACATCTGGACACATAATTATTTTGTGATTGATGACTCAGGGAAGACGGCAAGAACAAACCAGTAATATACGTTAACTTTCCACATCTGAGGAAACCTGACAACTGGGCAGTGATGGAAAGTTAATTTATTGAAGTACTCTTAATACAACTGACTAAGCTTTAATTTTGATATTTTATCCTTCATACTTTTTGCGCCACTACTTTAATTTGACAGCTGTCATTATTAATGACTTTGTATTAATGTTTAAAAAAAGATATGCATATGAAGTGAGATCCATTGTGAAGCTGTAAAGTACCTGAAAGTATACTTGATAAATATCACTTGACCCAACTTGAACAACTACAACGTCAAAATGTTGCCCAACCTTAATTGAATTAGTACATTTGTGAAAGGGGCCACTCTTTCTGCATGAGTACTATACACATTTTGCTTATAATTCTTAATCTTAACTTTCAATGTAAAACATTAAGTAGTAGTTCTTACATAATGGTATTGCTTGTTTTCTGAATCCTTCCACTATTGAATCTTTAGAGTCTTTTTCATTCCCACATCTGCGAACGTAAAGTAATGATCCTTCTATCGCTGAATTCAAACTTGATCCAAACCTGACCTCTAATGACGCGTTTCTTGCGGCGCATGAAAAGCACAGCTTCTTTCCTGTGGTCAGACTACATTTTCCAGCAGCCTGGTCTGATGTAGAAAAAAGTAAGACAGAAAATTGGCATGTTTTAATGACTTTGGCTTTATTTAGTGAAACCACCAGCACAGATCTCGTCCAGTTACAAATAGAGGGATTCAGCCAATCAAATGAGCCAGATTAACCTCATTGTATCTCACGGTAAAAACAATATTTATTAATAGCTCAATATGCTGCTGCCGCTCTGAGCAGTTTGTCTTTCCACCTGCTGGCGTCTCACTGGTTCATTATTTGGTAGTTTTTATTAGTTTATTACAAGTGTGATTAGTCAGATAACTTCAAATGTTTTAAAACACAAACAGGTGAGGTTTTGTCTCAAAATGTTGGATTTTTTTCATAAAATCTCAGATTTTTTAAGATTTGCATTGCACTTATAAAATATATTTTTTAATACACTACTTCTGACAAATAACCATATAATAAATGAAAGAACAAGCAGGTTTGTTTATGGCTGACCTGCTGAAGTAAGCTGAAATCCTGATTATGTAGCTTTTGTCAGAATTGGCTCATATTCCTGTCATGTCCGCACACTCCTGTCATTCACTTGTCTGTCTCACAGACACACACTCATACTAATTTTCACAGTTGAACGGCACACACTGCTGAAATACTTCTTTGAACCCAAACTACCAGTGGATTCACAGTGACGCCTGTTCAACGCAGACAGCCACTGTTCCCGTCTTCATCACTCCTCCTCCATCCATCACCTCTGTACCTCCACCTGCTCCACTATACGATTCATCCCCTATCCACATTTCTCTTCTCATTTGCCATCAATTTAAAACCTCCTGAGACAAATTTTAATCACACAAGCTCTCTTTTTGTCTTTCTTGCAAAACCAGCACATGGGCATTTCATAGATCTGTATCTGGCTGTATTTTAGATTGCACCTTTCTCTTGAAATTATAATAATGGAGGTCAGATGTCAAGTAAATATGTATTTGAAACCCCAAAATCCCTTTAAGAAGGATTGATGACCAATAGGTCATCTTAATTGTGTAAATCTGTTAAAAAAAGGCTAAATGTTCAATAATTCATTCATCATTGTTACCAGCACTTTTAGAGTTACATTTATATGAATATAAAATGTATTTCTATTAATATATATATATATATTTTATTTATTTATTTAAGTATATAAGTATTTCTACAATATAATTAAGTTAAATAATGCTCTAAAAAGAAGATATTTCTGCTAGGTTGCATTGTTTTCTACTTCACAGATTGTTTTTGTTGTCGTTTTTTTATTTCTATTCTTCTATCCAAAATTCTTTATTATTTACAGATAAAAATGCATTTTGAATTCAGTTTTAAGTAGATTCACTTTTCCACATACACACGGTGTTTCATTCTGTATGAAGCAATATATAAATAAACAGAATGAAAAGCAGAGATGATCCAGATGTTCTCCAGGGGTTGAACCAGCCTTTCTCTCCTCTAGTCTCTCCAGTGCTTCCTGTCTCTATGCGGTGACGGTTTGGGAAGGAGCCGTGCTGCTCTCTCTGCTCCGGTTCTTCCCGGCCTGCTGCTGCTCTTCGTGGGCCGGGGTGTTGCGGTGCTGCTGTCGGCGTGGCGCGTGGCGGGGTGGCAGGGTCAAGGTGCAGCAGGACACTCCCACCGTGGGCTCGGGCAGATCCTCTGCCACGGACCAGCTGTCTGTGGCCGGGTCGTACTTCTGGACGGCAGCTTTGTAGCGCTTCTCCGCCTCGTTCCAGCCTCCCAGCAGGTACAGCTTGTCGGCCAGCGGGGACAGGCCGGCGGTGCTCACACCGAGGAGGAGAGGGGCGGCCCGGGTCCAGCCGCTTCTCTCCGGAGAGAAGACCTCCACGGAGAGCACATCCACCCGCTCACCGCCGGGCCCCAGCTGGCTCCCTCCCACCACGTACACCTTTCCTCCGAGGGCGGCGGAGCAGTGCCAGCCGCGGGGTGTCTCCATGGGGGCCTTCTCGCTCCAGGCGTCGGTGTCAACGTTGTAGCACGCCACGGAGCGTGAGTAGGCACAGTTGATGTACCCGCCGGTCACCAGGATGTCTCCGGAGGGCAGGGTGGCGCTGGAGTGGCAGCAGCGGGGCACCTCCATGGGAGCCCGCATCTGCCAGGTGTTGGAGGAGGGCAGGTAGCTCTCGGTGGTGGCCAGCAGACCCTCCACGTTGCGGCCGCCGATGGCGAACAGGCGGCCGCCGCTGGCTGTCAGAGAGAAATGGGTGCGGCGCTGTCGCATGCTGGCCAGGTGGAGCCAGGTGTTGAAGCGAGGGTCATATCTGTTGGAGGTAAAGGGCAGAGGGGTCACGTTCAGAAGGGACCACAGACTCCTAGATCCCAGTGAGGAGGGCCTTCAGGTGTGTCCTGTTTTACCTGATCTTGTCGCACTGTGTCTCAAAATCTAGTTTTAAGACTTTTCATTACATGTTTCACCACACCACATGTTTCACCACACCTAATTTATATTTAATCAGGTTGCCAATGTGTGTATTTGAGACTAAGTGATTAATATTTGCCTCCACAAGGGAAATCCGGCTTGAGGTTTGTGTCTCGTCATACACTGTTTACTGTGCTTATGTCAGACAACAGCTATATATCGAATTGTGACACATGTATCACGATACATATCGTATCAAGGCACGTGTATCACATTACGAATCGTACTGTGAGGTGCTTGCCAATACAAAGCCCTAAACAGCAGCACCCTGCTACCTGCTGAGGGTGCTGACGGCGTGCTTGGCCTGGTTGCGAGCGTCGTTCTGGTCCTCCCCTCCGGCCACGTACAGGAAGCCGTCCATCACAGCCACACACTGGTTGAAGCTCTTCGCTGGCAGCTGGGTGAGGTGACGCCAGGTGGCTGCTCCCTCCCGAGGGTCCCTCCACATCACCTGGGTTACAGAAGTCACAGGTCAGTAAGGTTTTTTTTTGTGTGAATAGGTGGTGGATAATAGAGACAACAAAAACCAAAGCACCGACCTCGCGGCTGAGAGCTCTCTCTGTGAGCGAAGGTCGACCACCGACGGTGAGCAGAGTCTGCTGACTGGCTCGGACCTGCGTGCGTCGGGACTGCAGGGTGTTCTGCTGGAAGGGGAGCAGGTGGTAGTTCATGGCGTCCACCAGCAGGCGGTGACAGTGCGGGTCCATCATCATGCGGGGCACCGGCTGGATCTGGCTCACCAGCTCGCTGGCTGGGATCGTCTCAAAGCGGATGTGAGACAGCAGCTCAGCGGCGTGAGCCTGACGGGAGGCGTCAAAGTCGAGCCACCTCATGGCCAACTACAGGGAGAGTTTACAGTGAAGATATATAATACATTCAAATGTCATGTGTTATAAGAGAAATATCTCTACAGAGCACTTTTCAAAACCCAAGTTTTAAAAAGTGCTTAACATGTAGCTGCAAAAACAGTCTAAAGGATGTCAAGTTTAAATACATTCATAAAGTTGTTAGGAGGACAATAGGAAATAGATAAATTATTAAATATGTGCAAAAAATAGGAAATAACGAGCTAAAAAAGGTTTTAATTTATTCCAACAACTAATTGGTTGGAAAAACAAATAAAAATATATATCTTTTAACAAACTGATTAGAGGTAGAGATTTTTTATTCAAAAATGTATATTTCATTTTATTATTTAACAAGATATTTATTAAATTAAGGTATATTTTGAACTTATCTGCTAATATTATTCCTTCTTTGTTGGGTTTGCAGCAAATTCAAATTATATAATCAAATACAAAATCCAAACAAATGCACTTTGATTTTAAAATGAAGTTCATAAAACCAATTCAAGTAATAAAAGTAAAGTAAAATTTAATCCAAACCCGGATCAGGATAATATTCTCGCGATGTAGACTGACTCGCATTTGGTCCTGTTTATAAATACAGCGATCACCGTTCTCTCAGCTGTGGGTTTATTTATGTCTGTAACGGAGTTGTATATTAATACCCCAGCTCTCTTCTTGCATACAGTGAGATATTCTCAGCGGTTTCTGCTCACAATGCTGCATGAATCTCTTTTATGCTCTGAGCAGCTGGTCTGGGGTCTGTTTTTAGGCCCTGGGTGAAAATAGCAGGACGGCCCAGAGGGTCGACGGGTTGGTACTGGAAGCCAGTCGCCTCCTAGAAGACCTGGCACTTCTTCTCAGTTAGGATATCTTAAGTGAATATGTTCACTTGACAGCATATTCTATTTCAACCGAAATTTTCAGCTATAAATTTCAGCCTTGACCTTTGAAAGACAACGTTTGACCTCTGACCTGGAAGGCAGTGACCTCTGAAGGCAACAGCAGATAGTCTTCCTGCAGGAAGGCGGAGATCTGCTCCATGGTCAGCTGGTTGAACAACGGCGTGTCCGCGAACTGCACAAAGTTCTCCAGGACGAAGCGGCGGGCGGCGTCGCTCACCGACGACAGGCCGTAAGCGGCGGCGATGTTCCAGATGTAGACGCAGGTCTGCACATTGAGTTCGGCCAGCAGGAAGTCCATGCACATCTTGAGGAGCTGAGGGATCTGCAGGGTGACGGCGGCCGAGGCGGTGCAGCCGATGGTGTACAGGGACATGTGGACGCGACCCAGGTAGGCGAAGGTGATGACGTTAGCCAGGCCTGAGGACAGAGAATCCACCAATCGGTTTCTCATTTTATTCTAATTTTCTGAAGGTAAATCATAATATATCTGGTATCTAGAATGTGAGGGATCTTGATTTGAAGTTCAAATATTGTAAACATTATGTAATATCGTGGCTCAACATAAACTGAATCGGAAGTTGTACCAAGAGGTGAGAGGGAGGGGAGCTCCAGGCGCTTCATGCCCGGGTCTTTGGCCAGAATCTCTCTGAAGTACTGACTGATGGAGGAGATGACCAGCTTGTGGACGTCAAAGGCTTTCGTCTTACAAGCCAACTCCAGATCAGTCAGGAACCTGAGGAGGAGAGCAGGAGGATGGATGGATGACACACAGAGACAATAACTCATGACACCATACAGTACACATGTCAGGATGTTGTACCGCATCACAATTATGTTGTATTGTATTGTATTGCAATATTAACACATCTATATTGTGCTTTATCGTAATTGCCGAGTATCTCACTTGTTTTGTAACGATTGTAATTGTAATGTCCCGTAATTGTACCGTGTTGTAATTTTACTTAACCCGTAATTGTATTTTATTATAACTGCCTTGAATAGTAATTTTACCATATCGGAATTGTATCGTAAATTGAATGTATCTTAATTGCATTGTATTACAATTGTATCTTAATTGTAATGTGCTGTAATTGTACCATGTTGTAATTTTACCATATCTCAAGTATATTAAATGATAATTGTATTGTGTTGTATCATTATGGTATCGTATTGCATCGTGATTATATTGTATTTTTAGCATATTGCTATTAAAGTGTATTGTAACTGTACCATAATGTTGTTTTATGCCTCGTTAGTGTATAGTAAATGTATTATAAATCTGTATTTTATAGTGAATCCATTCTATCATAACTGTATCGTATCGTATCGCTATTGTGCCGTATAGTTATTGTATCAATTAATATCACAATTGTATTGCATCATAACAATGCAATACAGAAAGTACTGTAACCCACTTCTCCTGCCGCATCTTGCTGAGCTCCTCCAGCAGGGCGTTGCCGTGCAGGGGTCGGGTCAGCTCGCTGCCCAGACCGAGGCCTCGCTCCCCGGGCTTGATGACCGGCGGCGGCAGCGGCAGGTTGAGGCTGTTCAGCTGGGCGATGTCCAGCGCCGCCATCTGCTCGATCTTCTTCACCACGCTGTCCACCACCACCACACCGTCACCACGGCTCTCAACCTTCAGCTGGGCCGGGATGGTCTCCATGGCTACCTGAGGGACGGTGTCCACGGCGGGCTTCTTCTGGCGGGAGGCCTTCTTCTTTGGCGCCATCGTTTGACTGTTGAAGTGGTCTTTTGTAGGTTTTAGCATGCGGCTACTTTACACTAAAGGCTGATCAAGCTAGTCAACAAAATTTAATTTAAAATTGTTTCTAGAAACTCAGGCTTAAGTGTTGAAGTCCCCTTTTAGCTGGAGGTCGTAGCTAAGAATGTTATTATGGTTGGACTAGTTTGGGATTATTTTTTTTTTTTATTTGTGGTGTTTTTACTTGAACACAGCACACAGCACCTGAAAAAAAGAAGGAAAGACAAAGATTTAACTATCATGTGGAAAGTAAAGAGTTTGATTACAACGCAGCAATGTTGCTTGATGTACCACCAGTGTATTAATGTATTACATATTTTTTATATTAGTGTCAGAAATCCCCAACATATCACAATAGCTTATTCTGACTTCTGCTGTTAGTTTAAATTTATTTCAGAATTTTTGTGTCATCTTTTTTGAAAGCAGAAGTTTCGCATAAACAACACAGCAATTCCATCTATGGTGTACGAGAAGCAATGAGTCAAAAAGTATCACAGTTTTTAGATATCTGAATCTTTCAATAACATTAGGTCTAGTTTGGATTCGTTGGAAATAAGTGTGAAAATCAACATATAGAGATATAGAACTAAAGCTAATCTATCTTGAAGTATTTTTTTTTATCAATGTGTGCTTTCAACAGAGACACCGTGCTACCATAATATCATTTGACAATGATAAAAGAACATAATGTCCACTGAAAAGGATTAGATATGTAAAGCAAGATTGAAATGAAATGACACATATGTTTACTTTTCATTGTCCTACTGGACTTCCATAAAGTTACTCTAAAGAAAACAAGATTCACTCTTCACAGCTCTTAAAATGTTTTTTCATTACTATTCTTTCCGCCAATGTGTCTTTATATCCTGAATTATTGAAAAGAAAGGTGTGTTTCAAAGCCCAGAGTGAGCTCCTCATAAACAACCGAAACACACCCTGTCAAATGTTTACAGACTTTAAACAACAGTTTCATGGTCACTAGAGGACACGACAAAACCCTCTGACAGATGCACATTTCTCTGTTAATCTCAAACATCGAACAACAAAACACACACAAACTGACACCCTTTTCTAAATCCCACTGAGGATCACATACAAACTCTATGTCTCTATGAGCTGGCAGCATTGTGAACGACAGGTGCGAGTGTCCAGTAAAGAAGCTCAGGGTTAGGTTTTGTGGTTTACAGCAGCCACCCGGCATTTAATGCAACTGGGAGAATCGTATTCCTGATCACAATGAGCCGCGGTCTGCCAACTGCAGCAGAGAGGGGAGACTGTAACAGAGTAGAGGGAGTCTGAGATAAACTAATAGGAGAAATGGTGGGCATGGCGTTTCCTGGAGGGGATATAGAGAGCATATATCTACATTTTTGTAATGAGTTTTTTGTACATTGTGTGTTCGATTGCTTTAGTTTTGTACCTCTTGCACTCTGACTTGGCTGAGAGGAATTGTTTCTAAGTTTTGTTTCCTGTGTTTGTGTCTCTTTTGTCATTTAATTAGTGTGAAAGCTCTTAAAGACACCACGTTGTTGGAAAGTTGAAAACTCTAGCAAATTTTATAATGATATTAAAGGCGATGAGCGTTGGCAACATGTTTGAGGAAGCAAAATAATGGGTTTTTTTTGTATTCAGGTCCACTAAATGTTCGTTGTGTCTTTTTTTTTTTTATACAAAGAAAATCTTACTTGACGTTTATGCAGATTCGGAAACAACACCACACGTTTAAATCAACTTGCAATTGTGGGATAATGCCAGATGCTAAACTACTTTTTAGCATTTAGCTTAAACTATTGTGACAATAGCTGTAGTTTAGAGGTTTTTTAAAGTCAGTGCACTGACTCAGTATTATCACAATTCATTATTGCTGAGTTGAAGGGCTTTAAAGTGAGTGGAAGCTGGACGTCTGGTGGTAAACAACAGTTTGATCCTTTTTCCTGGCTCACGGTTTGTTGATGTTTACCTGAGCCTCGGTGCAGAGATCACCTCGGTGCTGTGTCAGGGCGGAAAGTAAAAGAAACCCCAGTGCCTATTTGGGGACTCAACTGTGTGCCAGTTCTCAATGTTCTTTCTCTCACTGAGCAAGATCTGTACTTTACATTTTATTAATTTTGCCCTTTCGGCCTGAGTGAGATCATTTATTGTCAGTTTGTTATTCGATTCAACTCGAGCTTCTAATAGTCTGACTTTAACTTGCCTTTTTCCATGTATTATATTTTTACACCAATCTTTCGTCGGTCAGTCGCATCACCACTTTGCTCCACACTGAAATAACTCAACAACTGTTGGATGGATTTCCATGAATCTGGTTCCCAGAGGATGGATCGTAATAGCTTTGGGGAACCTCTGACTTTTCAGCTAGCGCCATAATCAGGTCAGGTTTGTCCAATACTTTGTTTTATGACCAAATATCCTCAAAATTAAAGACAATCACATCAGCTTCAACTTGTCGTTGTTTAGAGCTATTTAGCAATTGTTAGCAACACGCTACACTAAAGATGGTTTACATGGCTACTAAACATAAGCATGTTAGCATTGTCATTGTGAGTGAGTTAGCATGTTGCCATAAGCGTTTAGTTCCAGTATAGCATCACAGAGCTGCTAGTATGACTGTAGACTCTTAAAAGGTTCAGTGTGTAGGATCTGGCGGCATCTAGAGGTGAGGTTGCAGATTGCAACCAACGGAAACTTCTCCCATGTGCCAAGTGTGTATTCGAACTACGGTGGCCGACTTAATAACGTTGAAACGCAAATGGGCCTATAAAGAGCCAATATTTTGTTTTAATGTTCTGGACTACTGTAGAAAATGGCCCCTGGCTCTGTGAAGAGGACCTGCTTTGTGTGAAGATATAAACGATTCATTCTAAGGTAACAAAAATACAACCATTCCTATTTTCAGTTATTCATATTGATTCCCATAAATGCACCTTTAAGTATTGTGTATTATGTAACTTTAATTAGACATTTTATGTTCATTAATGTCCTTTGATAGCTTCTTGAGCTCAACACTCTCGAAACAACATCAGATATCTTTTTCAAGAATATCAAAGATTAGTGTTGCTAAGGCTATTTTCATTACTTCCTGAGAGATTCCTTACTTAACTAAAGCCTTATATCTCTATTTCTAAATACCTTCTATGACCTTTTCCAACCACTGTTTGTGACCTCTGTAATAAACAACATCTAGTCACCATTTTGAATAGTACTGACAATGCTAATAATGCTACAACCAATCCCTCTGACCACAAACATGTACATGAATCTCCCCGTCCCTCTTTCCACCCCTCCTCCTCATTGGCTCAGCGTCTGAACTTGGCTCTTTTTAAATAGCATCTATTGGCTCGCCGGCCAACGGGCTCCACACATGGACAGACCGGGGGACGCAGACAGGAACGCACATGAGGTCAGCAGCTGTTTACGGTGTCATATGAAGTGGAGGGGTTCACTGTTACACACCATAGGCTACTTGTTGATGTCGCAATCCCCCTTTAAACAGTTGGAGCAGCAACGATCGGCAGCCAGGACACTGTATAACTTCAATACACCACAAATTAACCGAGAAGAAGAGTTCTTTGTTATTTGACAGCAGCAAAGAGTTTCTGTGAATGTGACCCTGAGCCATTAAACATGTGGGGGAGGTGATAAATCCAGTGTCAGGGACAACTGGAGACACGAGGGGCAGGATGATGTCAAACACATATTTGATTGATGCAAAAACAACAAGGTGGAAGATAATAATTATTATTATCTTATGAGCAATACGATCTTAATAAGCACACATTCCTTGGACTCCTATCTCCTTTACTTTAGTAAAAGCCCCAAAACTACAATGTTAAAATACTCCATAATTAGTAAAAGTACAAAAGTATGAAATAATATGTGCAAAATGTACTGAAATAATATGTCAGACTGATATATTTTTATGTATTAAATTATTAGATTACAAATACTGATGCATCAGTGGGAAAGCAGCATTTTATTGTTTTAACTTTAAATACAGTGGTTTCCTACTTTTGAGTCGGCCCCCTGCAAAGGGTCAGCAGATAAAAAAATCACAAATTGGTTTCCACATATTGGACTTTTCTCTAAACTTTGCTTTTTGGAGAATTATGAGATACTTTTATCTCTTTGACCTTCAATTTAAATTAAGCTATCTAAGAGGTTGAGAATTGAAATTAAAGAGTAAATGTTGCTGTTATATTAATGTTGTGGAGTAGACAGTAGGATAGAATTGAAAAACAAGTGACTCAAAAGTACAAGTATTATAACTGTAAATGTAGGATCAGTCCGCCACCCTGCTTAAATCAAGGTCTTGGCAACATTTCAGACAAACCAACCACTTGTTCAGGGATTCTGTGGCATGAAAATAATCTCTGCAGAGATCAGCCTTCAGAAATATCCAGGACCAAGGTTAGCACAGGGAGACAGCTGCTCTGTCAACCACCATACTGGGAACCAGACCTCACCACGACCCCCCAACAACCACCACCAGCATCATCATCACTGACAGATATACTGGAACTGACAGCAGAATCTGCCTTTTAAACAACCAGAGGAGGGTATTCAGTATAATAGATCCTTTTTACACCTTCCTCTTGGTGGTAATGGTTTCAAGGTACTAAAATTCCCAATTATTTGGGTATAATTTCCTCAAAACTGTGTAGTTTGGCACTAACTACAGGAAAAAAGGGTTTAATTGGTGCACTCCTAAGTGAATCATTTAAACTGAATGCTTAGGAAAGATAACCTGTGTTTTAGTCACACAGCTTTCTTATATATTTTATATACATTTAAATGTATTCTTTTACATTTTTATTTACTTTAAGTGTTTATAAATATGTATGTTACATATAGTATTTGGATACCTATATTGTATACAGTATATATGAGTTTCTTTTTTTTCTTATATTTGTGTTTACATTCTAAGATATAGTGATTACTGTATCAATGACAAAAAAAACAAAACAAAGGAATAAGCCAACAATTATAGATGAGCAGTGAAGAAAGAATTATATGCTTTAAATGGCGCAGTAGAAATGAACAACTATCTAAAAATAACTGTTAAGAAGTTTGTCACTATTTCTCTATATGATTAGAACCAATTTTACAGGAAACATTTGTGTAATAATTAGTAAACACACTTGAAAAATAGTGTAAATAATATTTTCCTGTCATGAACTACTAACTATATTTTACTATGTTATGTTATTATTATATAAGAAACTGGAGCCTCAAGGGTTTTTGAAAATGTAGCCCAACCCTAAAACATTGCAGGTGTCAGTAACAGGTCAGACAACAAACAGATAGCTGGATGTGAATAAACACAGTTTTTGAAGTATAAAAGTTATGATTTGCTGTGACAATGTGATGACCCAAAAAAATTTGGGAACTAAATTGACAAAACCCTAACCTTCAAAGGCCTAAGACTCATATATATATATATCAGTAATTGATATGTGAAATAAAGTACTTAGGAGAGATATTTATTAAAGATATTAATGTTATACATCTGTTGGACAGAAATAGAGCTCATTTTGAATCACTGCCTTTATCTCGAGCCAAAGTGTCGATCACTGGTGTGCTGCAGAAACACCAGCTTTAATTTGTAGCTTCCATTTACTAATTGACATATTTTTTAAATCCCTAACTTCCTCTGGTTAAAACCCAGTCACCTCGTAGTTTGTTTTGAATATTAAAAGTTATGTTTAGAGCCATGTGACATTTGACAGTGTGTGTGTGTGTGTGTGTGTGTGTGTGTGTGTGTGTGTGTGTGTGTGTGTGTGTGTGTGTGTGTGTGTGTGTGTGTGTGTGTGTGTTAAACAGAAAAATTAACCGTTATAGTGCATAACAAGAGAAAGGAGGTAATCTAAGCGACCGGGGCTCTGCGTTTTATTTTTAGACGCTGACCTCAGTGTGTGAAACTGATCTGAGTGTTTGAAGTTCCGCAGAGTGAAGAAGACAACTGACATTGAGTGAAGCGTTGTGATGCATTGGTGGTTTTAAGGAGTGTTTGCAGAGGACCAACAATTGTGTTCTTCCAAAGTAAATTGCATTACCGATGGCTTTGACGCTGGAGGGATGCCGAAAACAACCACATCCTTAAGATTCCAGTTCACTGAGTGTCTTAATCCTTCTGCTTTGATGTCAATGTTGATAATTACCTTGTTTAGGTTTGTTAGGTAAGTTGTTATAAAACCAAAACAGTTGTCTAAAACACGCTAAAAAGTTGACCATTTAGAGACGATAATTCCCTGTGGGGTTTTCAAAATATTGATTATAGCTGCTTTGATAAAGTTCGGTCCTTCAAAATGACCAGTAAAAACATGAACATTATGAGCTTTATCAAGTGCTAATAACTGCAGGGCTGTGGCATAAAGTACTGCAGGAAAGAATCCTAAAACCAGGAAATGCACTTCCAGATTACGTTGTCTTGAAGGGAATGTTACTTTTAAATGTGTTTTTGCTTAGAATCCTGAAATAAGGTCTGTGGTTAACACAAGCTAAGGAGATTTTGATATTCAATACAGCAGTAAATACCCTTATCGTAAAAAATGTAAGCTTTTACCTGTCTTAAAAGACAAGTGTTCTACTGAGACCTCAAAACATCATCACTAGAACACTAGTCCGCCTTTAGCTTTGTGGTGGTGACGTGAAGTCATGTGACCATACTGTCGTTCATTTATAGCCTAACGCTAGCTTTTTACATCTGCCGATTGCTTTAAAGCTTAAAAAAATCATAAAAGTGAATTTCATTTTGTGAACATTATTTTGCTGAACAAGTGTAAGTATCTCCATCGTTTGTTTGCCACAGAGTTTATTTTCTGCAATTATCCAAGATCCAAAAATCCAATTGTCTTCTAATCGAGGGAACCTGTACAATGCTATCTACCAGGTTGGTCCCACAAAAATAGTTAATCCCTGCAGCACTCTATTGTACTATACAGTGTTTCTGTTATTTTGTCCACCACTTGAACCTCCACCCACACAAAAAACACCACCCTGTGTGCTTCCCCAACTCTTCTATCCCTCTGTAGATGCAGCTGAATTCCCTGTTTATCTCGTGTGTGTATTTATAGGTCCTGAAACACACACAACATGTACTTTATGTGTGTATTTTGTGTGTATATCACAGCTAAGGACTGGAAAGAGAAGGGCAGACACCCCCCCTGCAGAGTAGTAATATCCACACGGCCACTGGCAACTGCTTGACATTGTTTCCATTCAGCAGTTAAATGTGAATATTAGTATTTATTACTAATTATTACAATGAGGTCATTAGATGTATCATTTGATATGTGGTTTCCAGTGGGGGTAATCATACAGTATATTTTACTTTAGGAAAAGTATCAATAACACTATTTAAAAAACTCTGTTCAAAGATTGAACATAAGTGAAACTACAAAATAGTAAAATGTACTTAAAGTATCAAGAGTAAAAGTACACTTTGGGTATAATACTCCTGTCAGAGTGTTATATCATATATTATTTGATTATTATAACTGAAGAGGCATTAACACACAACAGCATTTTAATATTCCAGCTACTAGTGGTGGAGCTAATATTAACTTATATTCATACTGGTGGATCGTTATATATACATATTCATATGTTTTGTTTGTAGAGTAACTATAACTCCAGTTGTCAGATAAATTTAGTGACGCAAGAGGTACAATATGTCCCTCTGAAATGTAGTGGACTAGAAGTATAAAGTACAATTAAAATTGGACTTAAGCACAATGCTTGAGTGAATGTACTTCACTGGTGATTTCAGACAAATTTTCACTTTGTTTCACTCTAATGAAACCTTTGTGGAAATGGAAGTGTGAGTGGAGATTTAAAGATGTTAAACCTTGGATCTTTTAAGTGACAAACTCTTCTTGTCCCAACAAATTATCAGGCAGTAAAATTAAGTGTATTTTTACCTCTTTCTGCCTCCTGGTTCCTGCTCTTCTTCCCTTCCTTTTGCTCTCTCAGCTTCTTTCTTTAAACACTCTTTAACGTTCTTTCTTTTCTTTGTTGTAGTTCTCTAACAGGCTCCTCTTTGCTTCGTCCGTCTGTCCTCTATCAGAGGGCTGTGTGTGTGTGTGTCAGCATCAGAAGAAAATCAGGGTCCCAACCAAGGTTGTGACGTATAATTCTACGCCCCCCCCCCCCCTCCACTAAACCTCTACAATCCAACCACGCCCCCCTGAAGCTCACATCAGATCCTCTTCTTTCATTGCCCACCCCCTCCAACATCCACCTCCATCTCCAAATACAGGCACTCCGCGTTGCCCTCCCCTCCAAAAATATCCCATTAGAGGCCGCCTCTTTTCTCACCCAACCCTGTCTCCCCCCTCTCGTGGCCTGTGGGTTTCAGGTTTTAGATTTGGCTGTGTGTCTGCTTTCTTTGTTAATCTCACTCATTCCTCTTTTACACAAACAAAACAGGAGAAATTCAACAGTTATCTGCATGAAGAGGTTTAGAGCATGTTATCTAATGCATCTCTAAACAGGGAACACAGGTCGCCATAGTTACAAGAGGATTACTGTAGAGTTACTATAGCTATTATCTAACAGTGATGGAAGAAGTATTCCTGAATTGTAATTTACTGACGTAAAAGTATTCAAAACATACCGAAAAGAAATCAAAAAGTAAAATTGAACCTAATGTTGGAGATAGTTCAATCTGTCAAAAAAGGCATGATAGTTAACGAGTAAAATGTTGTGTATGATCACTCATAACGTGCAAAGGAACTGCAGCTGTCAGATAAATGTAGTGCAGTAAAAAAGGACAATATTTCACTGTGAAATGTAGTGTAGTGGTAGTATAAGGTAGCATTATATGGAAATAATCAAGTCAAGCACAAGTACCACAAAACTGTACACAGAACTCGAGTTAACTTTCTTAATTATTATCCATCATATTAATTTCCATAGCTTGTGAATTTCCCCCCATGATCAATGATCTTATCTCAACCTATCCAAATGTGTTTGTATTATCAATTTGAATCTGCAAAGTATTTTGTTACTTAAGCTAAAAAATAAATGGAGTTATTAAAAAGGTAAAACATATTCCTTTGAAAGAGCTGGAGAAGAAATATCAAGAAGCAGAAAATGAAAAGTAAAGTACAAGTACATCAAAATTGTACTTAAACACAGCACTTGAGTCAATGTACTTAGTAACTTTCCACAACTGCTATTAAGTCTACAGTAATAGTGTAGTTATTTATATGAAAGATTAAACTGTCTTAACAGGTTACACAGTAAACTTTACTAAATGCTTATTCGACGCTTTCACTGACGTCAAACCAGCATGTCTCACTGCGTGCTCCGTCAGCTGTACTGTGACGTAGTTCCGTCTATCGTGACTGTCCTCATAATGTATAAACTTCAGTTTTCCTCATGGCTCTTAATAGTTGAATTATTTATGTATTTGTGGCTGGTGTTCTATCATAAAAAAAAAAAAAAAAAGTTTTATTATTTTAACGGCTGTAACGTCTCTTCTTCGCTTGTTCACTGAACTTAGCGGAACCTCTCCGTTTTTTTCAGCCTTTCTCCGCTCAGTCAGGATGAAGTAGTTTCCGGGCGACAGGGTACCAGCAGTAAACATGGCGGAGGAACTGCTGGAAGCAGTGGATAGACTCCAGTCGCGGCTCCTGGAGAATCCGGAGCCTCGAAAGGTAACGACTGAACAGGTGGAGACGAAGACATTTGGTGTGTAGCACCGACCGTCTCCCGAAATGCGAGGGTTTGTCTCCCGTGGCCCGAAACGAAGCCGTGGTCGCGGCAGTTCTCCGAAAGTCGCAACGGTTTTTTAAATGGTGCATTTGAGGGCCGCTTTCAGGTTTCGTTTTCCTGACAATCAGTTCCGTTAAAGACCATTCAGCTGCTTTTTGTGGGGTTGGAAATACAAATTATTGTCGCTCTGAAACTACAGCCGTTCCCTGTAGTAATAGTTTAATATATAAATTAATAGTTCAGTTGTTGATAAGGAAAATCAAGTTGTGGCAACTTGTGACAACTTGTGACAACTGTAAAGTAAATATACGACAGAGGAATGTAACCTTGACAGCCCACTAATCACCAAGTATTAATAGTTGGGCTGAAATAATACATTTCATCATGTTGTTTATACATTGAAGCCAAGTTGGTTATTTTTTAAGTAATCACAAATGTCCAGCGCAAGTTTCTAGAGGTTGAAATGTAATAAACACTATCAACTCTGCCAGGTAATACACTGACTTGTTTTGGCACTAATATTTGGATTTTTAAAAAAATATTAATTTAAATACATTCATCAACAGAAGCAGCTATGATTTGGACATCCTCTTTCCCCTAAAAATACAAATGGGACATAACAGTCTTTCCATTAATATCCAACATTCACCATCTACTCGTGTGCTCATCTTCCAAATGTTCTTTTAAAAAAATGAAGTTCTGAATAACACAAACAACAAGGCAGCACAGCTGTGGCATTAAACACTCAAACCTGTGATCACAATTAGAATATTATTTTTAATAATGTTTAAAAGGATATAAATAAGGAATAAATATCGGTTCTTTTGCAGTTTTAGGGCTGTAATTTAGGGCATTTTTATTTAGATTTGTGATCTTTTTCAACTATGAGAAGATGTGTATATGAGTAAACTTTATAGTTTTTTCCTTTTATTAATAATCCATATTTCCTATAGATTTTGTTTTAAATGCATTCTTCCATTTGCTTCCAATATAGCTTAGAGTGACCACCACAAGAAAATACAATTTGGTGTGTGTGCTTAAAACTTACTGTCTAATTCCCCCGATATATATTTGTCTAACTTTGAGTAATATAGTATACTGTACAATTGAAGTTCTTAAGTGTCATGATACTTTGGAGGGACCCATATCAAGATAAACTTTGTTCAAGCTTGGATGTGATTCATTCTTGCTCACTTTAGAATCCCAGCATGTCCGACAGCATGCGAAGGCACCATGAGAGACGTCACGATCATTAAGGGGTTTTAACTAGTTAAAACGTACTACATTGACGCTACGTTTGAGCTTATATTAACCCCAGTCAGACTAGTTTAATAACCGCTCATAGACACTCTATATCTGTCATTAAAATAATAACATTAACCACAACGTAATTTCTCTTTTGCGACACTCGGGGCCAGAGCAGCCGTTAGCCATCAAGCTAACTAACGCTAGTGCGGAAAGTGATGACAGTGAACGTTACACCGACTCCAGGCCTGCAATGTTAAAATCATTTGATCTAATTCAGGTCATGCAGCAGCTGCACACCACTGCATTGGGATCTGCTTTTACAATGTTGAAATTAAATCGGATACATTGTAGTTAACAATGTCCGACCCTTCTTTGTTTACTTTCCCTGCTCAAATGGAAGCTCCCAAAACAAAGCAGTCATGCCCCGTGTGATGGGTTTGGTCAACGGAAGCTTTATTCCGGTGTCGAGAAGTAAATATTTAATCAAAAAACGGCGAAATCACAGCTGGGTGATCTTAATTTTGTTAACTACAGCCCGGCCCCGTTAGGCCACGTTATCATTCAGTCTCCATGGCGCAGGGCTGGTACATGCTGCTGTTTCCAGTGTTTATTAGACACTGCTGTTTAATTAAAATGAATTGTGAATTAAAAGGTCAAGAAGAGGTCCTCAACCACGAGGCATAAACCAGGTGTAATTTCTTTATGTCAGAGAGTTCATTCATAAGACAATCATGTGAACAAAGGCAGTCCATATGTGAGAACATGTTCATGTAAATCATCTTGAAGCGAGAACAGTGGTTGAAATTGAAACCTGTGAACAAACCAATCGTGCATGCCCACAGTAATGTGAGCAGATTTGTTTTCAGTAATGACACAGTGTGTCATGATACAGTTACAGGTATACAAAGTTCAGACACCTGCATCCCATCTTAATTATTTTTATGGAGATGATGATTATTTATTTAATCTAATCAAATTTTTCCTAATCACAAACACTGCTGGTTCACCTTTCCTGCTGTCTCCAAATATTAGAAGATGATAGAGATCTAATCCTCTCTTACTTTTATTTTCACACCACAATATTGATATATTTATATTATAGTAGCTCGTTATTTAATTGACTTAAGAGTGCAGTACAAACATATGAAGTAACAAACAATATTTTTATATACTATACAATTCAGTCAACACATTTGATATTATATTTAAAGTATGTTTTCTATTGACATTGACACACAAATTAATGCTTGCTGGCTTTTTCCGTCTCCTGCTCTAGTTTAGCAGATGGAGACGGCTCTATCGCCATGGTGATGGCTCAGTTGTTGTCATGTGACCCTTGGCATTGAACTTCTACTGTGTGATAACAGGTGGTCGTCCATGTCAACTAAGCCAACTCCATCCTCCGAGGAAGACCATGAGATGTAGCCATAAACTCTTGAAAAACGATTCTTTAAGATTAAGATTTAAGACTTTTTTCAGTGTTTATTGATACAATAACCAGAGCCCAGTGTCTTTTTTTTGACTAATCAAGTTAATGAAATAATAAACAAATCAAAGTATTTCATATGAATTCCCAAATAATTTAAAAATAAAATATAGTACTGGCAGTAAAGCAGTCCTGCTCATTGATTCCTAATATTACCTTTAGTGAAATAATACACACAGTTTATATTGTCCAACTCATTATAATCACCATAATGATAATAAAGATTTATTCACTGTCAATCAATGCTAATACTAAAGGAATATAGGCACTGTAATCGTCCTTACTGTTTACAAAGATACCAGATTTGAATGCGTTGATACCTAAAATAATTAGTCAAGTTAATATACAGGGTTCATATAGTCATGGAATGTGAAAATAACAATTTACAGTGTTTGGAAAAATTAATAAATCCAGACATTTTTTGGAAACGTTGTGGATATTTGCTTCACAAATACCTGCAATAATAGAGTATATGAGGTTCTGTTAAGATCCACTGAGAGAAATCTTTATTTGTTTAACCATTCTGAAATGTTCAGGCAAATCAGTTAGGTCACTTTACGTTACGTTGTTCCCTACGTTGGTGTAACTTCGGACTCTGACCTTTTATCCTTATTTTCCATGCACACTGTACACTGATGTTTTCAGAGGGGAAAAAATGTATTGTTACACTGAAAATGTGCTACCTTTAATACCAGAATCATCCTCAAATTTTATTTTGTTTTCCAGCTACTGAAGATTTTCAAAAGACTGGGGGAGCTTCCCATGACCGTGGACATACTGGTGGTAAGGATCGTCTTGCTTTCCAAACTAGAATGTCCGCCAATAAAACAGACAAGACCATTTCGGGGAAGAGCTCTTAAGCAAGCATTTAATAACTGACTATTCCAGTGAGAAACAAACTAAAACAGTGTTTGTAGTGTGCAGGAATTGGAATTTTGCTGGGAACTAAAATGCTTTGCTCCTCAGGCAGCATTTTCTTTCCCGTCAGATTGCGATTCGTGGAAATTATCAGCGCTGCCTCAACATGTTTCTGACCAAACTGATCACTCTAAAGCTGGCAAATAACAGCTGTAACAGTGAAAACACACACAGAATAAATGTAAGAGGATGTCAGACTATCGTAATATTGGTGTTCAAGGCTTAAAATATAAACTATAGAGATTTGCCTCTTGTTGTGTAGTTCAATAAGAAAATCCGGGCTTGGACGCTCTTAAGAAAAAGTGATCGCTGTCCCTGTTAAACTTTGTTTTGCTCTGTCTTGTAGGAAACTGGAGTGGGGAAGACTGTCAATTCTTTTAGGAAGCATCAGCTGGCTGGAGAGCTGGCAAAAGACCTTGTTGCTAAATGGAAGAAACTGGTTCCTCAGTCAGACAGGTAGGTTCAGCATACCTGAGCTTACACACAAACAGTAGTAAGGAGTGGAGAGGTCCCTGCTTTAGCTTTCATGTCCCTGTATGCATGCATGTTTCCTGTATGGTTCTAATCCTGCAAGTTTTTGGTTCAGAAATTCCCAACAAGACAGAGCTTTATTTGTCCCAGGTGAAATTGTCGTGCAGCAGTACAAAGCTGGAAAGAGTATCAATGGTGCAAGTATAAAAATACCAATAAACAGATCTAGAATACAAAATGAACACTTTGGCAAAATATAAACAAGTTAATGGTGAGTGTGATAAGGACACCATGTTTTGGTGTTGGGCGTGTCACATAAATCAGAGTGCTGACTAGTTATGCTGTTTAACATAAGTTCTGCTTGAATGGAAAAGTCATCCAGCTTTTGGGTCGTTTTACATTGTTTACTGTTCACTGTTTGGGTTAAATGGATTATTCTGAAGAACTTTCCTTTTCAAGCTGTTAATATGTTAACCTGAGAGGTGTATGAATGTTATTGGATCATTAATGTCCTAACACTTCATGTCATTTATTGCATGTTTTGCATGTAAAACTGAAATTTGAAAAGTGACTGGTGTTTTTCACCACTGCCTATCTCTCTACCTCAGACCCACCAACGTCAGAGAGGCGCCACGGTCACACACGCACTCGCGAGGCCCAGACGCAGGTGGTGGTGGAGGAGGAGGCAACAGGCGCACCCGGGAGCCCTCCCCTGAGGAAGAGCCCTCCTACATGGAGGAGGAAGAGGAGGAGGAGGCGGTAGAGAGAGGCTATCACACAAACTACTCGCCCTCGCCTCCTCAACACGAGCACTACAGCCCCCCACAGCGAGGAGGCTACCAGTCAGACGAGTACGAGAGCCCCGAGCCTGAACCAGAGCCCGAGCCTGAGCCTAGTCCTCCTCCTCTTCCTCCTCCTCCTCCTCTTCGCAAAGAGGTCCGCCTCGCCAAACCAAACAAAGAACCCAACAAAAACCACCACCACGGTTCCCACGGCGAAAGAAACAGGGACAGAGACGAGGAGCGCCGGCAACGCCATGCACAGACGAGTAGCGCTCGAGGAGGAGGAGGAGGAGTAGTAGAAGAAGAAGACGGTGAAGGGAAGAAACGCAGCACAGACAGAGATAGTCCAGTAACAAAGTCTGCAAAGCACAGCAGGAAGTCCACCACGCATGAGAGTAAAAGGGAGGAGAAGAAGAAAGGAGGAGACGAAGGTGAGTGTGTTTGCGTTTGATGGAAGAGGTTCACTGTGACACCAGAGATAGCTCTGTGACATCAAGACTTATCTTGCAAGTTGATACAAAAAATATATGTATGATACTGTCAGACAGCGTAGAATAAGATTATTATTATTATTATTATTATTGCTACTTAAGACGAAACAAAAAAAGGAAAATGGGTTAAGGCTTCATGAGTAGGGCTGCAAAAGTTTGAACGGTGAATGACTTTCATAAGTACAATATTGAGATCAGGACTGTTAAATAGGAAGAAAGATTTTATAAAACGATAATTAATACCATAGCCAACAACAGAGGATTTCATCCCAAGTAGATAAGGCACTTGCACATGTTTGGAAAGCAGAGATCAATCTATTATCAATGGCCACTTTTCACTTGGTTTTGGTGCTCGAGAGCAGGAATCATAGCATACAATACAATTGCATTTCATATATCTTTAAATCATTAAATCAGTTTCGTATCCATTGAATAAATATGAAAATGAGAGCAAGAGTTAAATGTAATGGAAAATAATTTCAACATTTTCCTTTAGCTGACTATAAAATACCAGGTGTATCTATCAGAGCTCCCCAAAACTGATAACACTGCCTTCTGAAATGGCTGTTATGCTAAGGATCATAGAAACAATCAAACGGTTGTTTGTGGGCGAGAGTCTGTTGGTTAAGTTGTGAAACATTGTTAACACCCTACCAAAGTCACCTCAAGGAACGTTGCTTTCTACCCAACTTGTTTTTAAATAGATGAATTTTGTAAATTCGTTAGCGTGTTTGGTTCTGTTGCTAAAGTTGACGTGCTAGCTAGCTTATTTTGTCTGCAAATGTTTAATGGTGATTCCACTGTGGATGGGTGTGTGTTTGGCCATTTGTTGAGAGAGCTGGATAATAATGGATGGGAAGCCAGGGTTCAAACAATCAACGGCGGTTCAAACAATCAATGGCAGCCCAAACCAACGGCTAAATACTGGCTAACTGTACTTTTTTACTTTGCTAGCATTGTTTTTACTTTGCTAGCATTGTTTTTACTTTACTGCATAATGCTGCATTGTTGAGGCAAAAATGGACCATAACATGACATGAAATGTTAAATGTTTGTAGGACATTGGGTTTGATTATCCTTGTTAAAGACTCCAATTAATATGACTAGTAAACGGGCAGAGTAAGTATGGTGGGACAAACTGATGCGAGTAAGTGGCAGCAATGTTTGGTCTAGATTTTGGTGGTAGATTTCGCAAAATTCAGGAAGCAATAGTAGATATGATTTTTTAGAAAAAAGGGATTTATCAGTGTCTGACATACTAGATCATCACTGAAAATGTCATGGAAAGGGATTTCTAGAAAAGAGTGGGAACCCTGATAATAGTAAACTTAATATCTTTGGGTTTGGAAATTTGAAGACGTCACTTTGGTCTCTTGGAGCTTGTGATGGGCTTTTTCCACAATTTTATCGACTAAACAATCAATTAATGGAGAAAATAATTGGCAGTTTAATTGTAAGTTTCAGCCCTAGTTTGACACTGCCAACCAGCTATTGGAAAGGTTTCTCCATCTTTCAGCTTCTAGTAGTTTTAAGTAATTTCGATGATTCCCATTGATCCACTGCATCATCTAACTTTACCACTTGCCTCTGTGCTACCAGGGCGACCGCGGGCGCTGAAGGACTCTCCGCCCAAGGAGGAGGAAGAGGACTTTGAGACTCCCACAATGTCCTTCGAGTCTTTCCTCACATATGACGCCCCAACACCCGTCAAGAAGAAGAAGAAGCAGCCGCCTTCGTCATCGTCCTCGTCGCACAGTCGACCGCCCCACTCCTCCTCCTCCACGTCGTCCTCCCACCGTTCACGCACCCCTCCGCCTGCCCCGTCCTCATCTTCCTCTTCATCCAAAGGGAGCAAGTCCAACGGCACCCAGAGTACCAAGAGGCCACATTCAGGCTCCAGTTCGGCGACAGCGGAGAAGCGCAAGCGGGTAAGAACAGCAGCAGAGATTTTTACATTTTCTTTAGATTTTTTCTGTCCAATACAAGTTGGGTGAGAGATCTTCTTCCGTTTAAAGACTTTATTACCGCCTGTATTTTCCTTCACAACGCAAACCCGGGCTTTTATCTTGTATAATTGTGTTTGTTTCCTGACAGCAGTAGTTTATTTCACCTTCAAGATAATTCAGAGAAGAAGTTTAGAGACTCGAGTATCACAAAAACTCTCTTTTTGGGGGTGCTTTATGAAATAATTTTTCACTGGAAACAGTCAATCTCTTCAGTAGCTTCTTAATAACCAACAGATATTTAAGAGTGTTATCAATGTTTTCATTTAACCGTCGGAAAGATAGAAATAAGCAAATTTCCCAAAAGCATTCTTTTGGGAAATTTTGACTGCTCCTCTATTGTATTAGAAACCTTTAGTTTGAAAAGCTGTTATCAGATCCTACCTGTCGATTTCAACATGATGTTGTTTGCAGGTGGTTGAGGTCGTTGCTTCTCTTCCTGAAATTCCTCTGCCAGCGATCCAACCCAATTACAGACCTCTGCCCTCCATCGACGTCACGCCGCTGTCCCCTCAGAGACGGAAAGGTAACGCCCCCCACCTAAAATAACGTATGTGTTGCTTATGAAACAGCATGATCCCATCAAAGGGACAGTCATCTTGCAAACACAATCCTCATTTTATGTATTTCTAATGTTTTATAGAGAAACAGTTTCACTCTCCTCACAGCGTTCTTGCAGACAATGCTTTAATCGTTTTACGAACTTCTGCAGTTATGACTAACTTGCATAAGTAACCGGGTTACAGTCGGCTTTCTCTAGTCACTTGATTTCTTAAATGTCATGAAAACAAGAAATCTGGTTTGTGTAATGGGGGATAGGGATTAGAGGAACCCAATAGTACCAGCTAAATTATGGCCGAAGAGGGTTGATAACAAGGTTTCTTAATCAGCTTTTTACAATTCCGTTTATGCAGGACAAAGAGGGTATTCCCAAATTCAAAATGATGCCATCGAAGTGCGACTGAAACTTAAACTAACAAAAAAACATCTAGAAGTCTAAGTATTTTTTTTATTTTTATTTTTTTTTATTTTACAGCTGAGCGATGGACTGTTTGTTAAATTCAGATACATTTGATTTGGGGAAGCTGAGTTTTCACTCTGACTCTGACTTTCTTCTTTTTAGATTTACTGCCAATGCAAACAATTAATAGGAAATGCAGGGTGTTTATCCATGCGTTAGTGAAGCTTTGTAAGGGGTGCCATCCTTCAATTACAGAAGGCCTTATCAACTAGATACGGACAAATCTGCATTCTTTGGTCGGCAGATCAGTTTTGATATTGCTGGAAAGAACAGTACAAACAGAGACTTACCCCCCAAATATAGGAAAAATCCCTTTAAATACAGATTAAATAGCAGCCAGACCTCGTATGTTTGTATGCAGATTAACTGTAACTAGGTTTATAAAGTGGATGTTAACGCTTTGGCTGTTGTTTTGAATGTTTAATTTCCTGCAAATTCACCATTTGGCCATTTCAGTGCTAAAAGTGACTTTGAACACATAACTGTAACTGTGTAGCTGTGAACCTCCGAGGCCTGGGGGCTTCTGTTCCACTCAAATACCAAAACTGTTTCTTCGACATGTTCGAACAAATGCATTTTGCATTTGTGTAAATTGTAATCTTCTTTCTCTTTCTTTCTTGTCAGTGTCACCGTATCTGTAAAAGGTCATCCTGCCCTGCTCCGTGTCACCCTGTCTGTCTGACTCACACACTCCCTTTCCTTTGCTTTCAGTTCCCGTCTGCAACGATGAGGAGGACTCTGGGTTCACAGGGAAGCGGTTCAACTCTAAGATGGTGGTCTATTCGGGATCAAAGACTGCTTACTTGCCCAAGATGATGACTCTGTACGAGCAGTGCATCCGTGTGCTGCAGAACAACATTGACTGTGAGTGGAGCGGGGGGCGATGTAGGGAAACATGCATGGGCTGGCAGGAGGGCGGCATGGAGATTTTAAGTGGTGGCAGAAATCAATATTTGCTAGGAAAAGTCCAACAAATATATTTTAACCCAAAAACAATACAGTAGTATGGCACATGAGTACATAATTGAATAGAAATACCAAAGGGTGGCATTAGAAATCAATAAATTATTTTATTTCCAACTCTTCCGACATATTCACTTAAATGTGGCCATAACAGATCATTAAATGAGGATAATGAACACATATTTTTTATAATGGTGTTTTAAAAAAAAAGAAAGAATCTAAATCAATTCGTGGAAGTTGACAGCCCTTCTTCCTGAATGCCCTTCAAGGCTTTTTTTAGAGGATGCAGCTGCCAACTTATGCCACGCCATAGATCCACCATTGGAGTTGAGCTGCTGTATATTATTTTAATGTTAATGAGCAACAAAAGCTACAGAATAAGCAATCAAATGTATTCTTGTTATGGTTTTATTATGCATTTAATACTACTATAGTAATAGAGGTGCCAGAGGGGTGGGCCAGAGGGGTGGTTCACCACAATACATGAAAGATAAACAGTCACATAAACAATTGTTTGAGAGTCAACATGTTCTTCTCCGCAAACACTTCCAACCCCACCCGCCCGTTATCTTAAGGTAGCTTAAACAAACTGTGCTCTTTCAGCCATCGCCGAGGTCGGAGGAGTGCCGTTCGAGATCCTGGAGCCGGTGCTGGAGCGGTGCACGCCGGAGCAGCTGTACCGCATCGAGCAGAGCAACCAGGTGACGCACGCATTTTATTCTCTCTGTACTTGTGAGGACCCTGATCAGCACAACACATTCCAGTGTTCTGTTCATCCACTGGTGGTTGAGACACAACGTGTTATAAGAGCAATCTTCTCTTAATAAAGTTACAAATCTAACTAGCCAGGTAAAACAAACATAAACCAACTTAATCAAAAATTACAATAATTCACCTCCCCAACTAAAATAAACAAGACGAGAAAAAAATATAGAATGACGAGCACAATATGTAGGGAGACTGATGGTACTCCTTGTTGATTTGGTTCCACTCTTATCTCAGTGGTTTACGGAGGAATCTGACGAGCTCTGGATGCGCCACTGTCAGCGGGACTTCAAACGCGAGACGCCTCAGGAGTACGAGTCGTGGAGGGAGATGTATCTGAGGCTGCACGATGAGCGCGAAGAGCGACTGAGGATGCTCACCCAGAACATCTCCTCCGCCCACGCCAACAAGCCAAAAGGTAGGAGAAGCATCGTGTCACTATTGTTTTCTTATTAATGAGCACAAAGAAGGTGACAATAAATGGACCTTTATTCCTGGAGAAATGGCACAGATTGAGGTTTGTGCATCGAGGCGTTTTGAGGGTTGTGAGTATTTAGTGAGAGCATTGCATTTGTCTCGGCAGGGCGCCAGGTCAAGATGGCGTTTGTGAATTCTGTCGCCAAGCCGCCACGCGACGTCCGCCGCCGACAGGAAAAGTTCGGCACCATCAGTGGTTCTTCGGCCAGCTCCACCGCAGCGGCAGCTCCCATCAAGTCAGTATCACATCCATCACATCAACATACTTAACATCTAGGCATTTAGGACTTGAGATACAATAAATATAGAAATTATAGATGACTTTACATGAAGTTTCATTTATCTATGGACAGGGTTTTTCCATGAGTGTATTTACAGTTCGTCAGGGGAGTTAATTAGTCTTATTGTCACAGTTATTCATGAGATATTTAGTGATTAAGATTTTTCAATCAGTGTTTAAAAAGTAAATTGTATATTTCTAATTTTATTCCAATTTCACGATAGGTATCCATCTACTGTTAATTAATGACACTTACACTCATTCTGGACAAAATAATGTGCATATTTAAATCCTTAAATACCATAATTTACAAAGACAGCATTTCTAACCCTTTTTTAAAACATTTTAATAATGTTATGCCTAATTATTTCGCCAGGCATTTAAAACAATAAAGTTTTCTTCAAAAGTATGTAGTGTTCAGTGAGTTGATCCATTGATTTGTTCATTTTCATTCATTTTTGATCATTTATGAATTGTTCATGTAATTTACACATAAAATAGTACAGATTCTCCCTTTGCAGCCTCTAACATGTGGGGATTTTCTGTTTTTCTACATTTGATAGACTAATTGATGTATCAGTTATTTGAGAAAAAAAATCAATAGGCAATCAATAAAGTTCATCTTTAGTTGCAGCCCTGATAGAAATTTGAAATAAAGTCCATCATTTATTTTCTGCACTTATTTAGGACTTTTTTCAGGCATTTTGCTTTAGATTTAGCACAATTACAGACTTTTTTTCTCTTTCTGTGTCCTTCAGAATAAGACCAGCTATGACAGACTACTCTGGTGAATCGAGTCGCTCCTCATCCTCCCAACTCGACCCTTCTCCCGGCTCGTCTCGCTCCTCAGCACCAGGTGGTGGTGGTGCAGGAGGAGGAGTTGGAGCAGGACCTGCCGCCCGGGACAAACCACAGGTCAAAAGTAAGTGTCTGTGAAAGGTCCGCAGTTTAGTAACATAAAGAGATCCACAATTATGTTTTGAGGTTATTTTTTATTTTATTTCACACAAACCATTTGTTCCCTTTTGCAGAAATCGCCCCCATGATGGCCAAAACTATCAAAGCTTTCAAGAACAGATTCTCCCGCCGATAGTGTGAATGAGACTGAATGTATTTTATGGATTCCAACTGTGTTTTTAATTTAAGTTTTTAGCTCAATTTTACTGGAGACCCCATCATCCCGGAACACACACACACACACACACACACACACACACACACACACACACACACACACATCATCTTTACCACCAAATGTACCATATGAACTTTTCAGTATTGGTGGAAAAATGGTTGATTTCTTTTAAACAAATTTTATTTAAGTGGTGGCATCTGTTTGGGAGGGGGGTCTTTGAATAAGTATTTAAATCATAAATGACAGTCAGGTGGTGTGACATCTGTGTTAAGAAAATTAACATTTTACAAGATGCAAGGACACACACCTGCAAAAACTCAGTCTGTTACTTTCTCCTGTTTTCTAGCAGACATTTTAAAAGGAAAAGCTCGACCCACTTTTTTTTGCTTTTTAACAGCATTCAAAAAGAAGACTGAAACCACCGACCAGTCTGTATGCTATCTTTAAAGCTGGACCCGGGAGAAGGTTAGCTTAGCTTAGCATAAAGACTATAAACAAGGGGAAACGGCTAGCCTGGATCTGTTCAAAGGGAACAAAATATGCCTTACAGAATCTCTAAAGCTCATTAACATGTTCTTGTTAGCTTAAACGAATTCTGGGGGTGTTATGGGCTAAGCTTTACACAGGAAACTACAAATTTTTTGAAAATATCAACCAACTAAGACACAACGTTTTAATCAGTGAGCTTAAGGTGTGCTGGTCGGTAAATTTTGCTACTATGCTAGCCGTTTCCAATTTTTATGCTTATGCTATGTTATGCTAAGTTAGCCAACTGCTGGCTGTAGCTTCATATTTTTATCCTACCGACATGAGAGTGGTAGCAATCTCAATACCTCTTCAACTAAAATATCGAACTTCCTCATCATGGTACAGGAAAATTACTGATTCAAAAAATTTTTTATTTAAAGAATAGTTGTTTGTCTCTTACTTACGAGCAACTTCAAACACTACATGAGGAAAACCGTTACACACTTTTTCCTTTTACCTTAATGGCTTGCATGGTGCACATCAGCCGAGACATCAACTTGCTGGTAAAATACTCTGCTTTTTAAAGAAAACAAACAAACACATGCATATCTAAACATGATTTTTTATGTGTAGGGCTGAAAATGATATCAGTGAACAACACACACACACACACACAAACACTTTGTAGACTTTTTTTAACCCTCCTGTGGCTTCAGATCATGTTTTTTCCTGCTGTTGAATGTGTGTGTCCGGTTTATATCTGCTTCACTGTGAGTGAATTCTGAAGAGAAGAAAAGGAATTAGGAAACACGACAATAAGGAAGCAAGTTAATAGGACGTCGGCAGTTTGAGTCTACAACAATGATGAGATGTATTTATTTTTAACACTGGGACCTGGAACCCTACAACATGGGCCCCAAACGAAGTAGATTACAAATTGTAATTTTATTAGATTTTAATAAATGTTATATGGTCATTTTTATTAAAATTGACTTTTTGCCCTTAAAGACTGTGTGAAGAAATCTTTTTTTGTGTGTCCGTGTTCTATCAAGCAACACAAACAAAACATTTGTGCTTTCTGTTGAACATGAGAAAGGAGCATCACTTTTTGTCAACATTTTCCCTCTGAATGACAGAAAGAATTCAAAAGGTCCACAGAGGAGGCTGTAAAGTAATATGGAAAAACTGTCCCTTGAGAATTTTCTGTTGCCATTAATAAAGAATTATTGGTACATTATTTACATTCAATGTTTTTTCTTTAATCATGTACTGTGGCATTTATTCTTTATTAAACCTACATTTTCATTTTTTTCCTTTGTTTCAAATATCTCTTCATTAACGTCCAGGATCTAAAAAGATACTAACCTTTTCAATGGGTGTGGTTTCCATATAAATGAATGTCATAATTCACATTTGATCAAGCAGATACTGTTGATTGGTAAAACCTAGCGGACTATTTGAAGATTGTGTAGCTTTATATTTATGGAAGTGAAAAGTAAGAATAAACTGTCAAATGTAAAAAAATATGTTTTATTTGTCTGTAATGTTACAATACATGCCCTTACACAGCAGCCATCTTGGCATGTCATAGCAGGGTAAACACAGGTATATCTGATAAAATTGATTATGGTCCAGTTGTTATTGCCATAGCAATCCTAGGGCTGGCCAACCCTTATAGAACAGGGCCATAATTGATTTTATCAATTACACCTGTGTTTACCCTACAATGACACAAAAAATGAAAACAGCTGTTGCAAAAAGGGCCTGTTGTTTAGTGTGACTTGGAGGTTATACAACAATATGTACTGTTTTCTTCAGTGTATCACTTTACACATTTGACCGTGGATTGTGCGCAAAAGCTGGGCACATGGGAGAAGTTTGTCTTGTTTTCTGCCAGATATCTCCTTAGGTTTAGGCAACAAACTTCCTTGGTTTTTGGTTAAAGTAAACTCTTTTTTCACCGGCATAAAGCACTGAAGGCAAACTCCTTCAACGCACAAGCTCCTGCGCGAATCAGTTTTCAGGAGAGAACATAAACACGCCTTGCTGCTAATAATCTAACACTAGCTCAATGCTTCAGTATGGCCAAGTGTTGTTTTTAACCCTTCATGGCAGCAGAATCCCTAATAAGAGTGGGTTAACCCTCATTCCTAACCCTAACAACAACAGGAGAAAAATACTATTTGACAGGGGAACAGCCTTCAACATAACACCGTGGCTACTGCTAGCCATACTGAAGAAATATCATCGTCTATACTGCAGCCTGTTGTTGACCTGTCAGCTCATTGTGGCCAACTCTTCGAACAAAGGCCGTTTGGATTCTGAAATTCGTTTTGGACTATAACTCATAAGCTATTGTGTATTGAATAAATGTTAGTATTATAATAATTCCATGGCTTAAAATCCTAGTGATTTTCCATTATATCCTTCATATTTAAGTCAGTGTTGGCGTGAAGTTTGCAATACATTTCATTTTAAATGTAATTAAAATAGTCTTCATTCTTTCAAAAGTTATACAGTTGTTCTTTAAATGAAGGTTTCTCCTTACTGTGAATATATACAAAATATGACCATGGCCAATGCTTTTCAAATATAACCCTTGGACTCAAATTACATACAATAAGGAGAAACATGTTTTTTGAAACATTTCTGTTCTGTGTGCAGGTGAAAAAAAAAAAAAAATATATATATATATATATTGTATCATTGTGTGAATCATAAATTCACCCAAAAGTAAATCAATAACAACAAACAATATAAACAATTATACACGTTTAGGATGATGCATTTTTGTGTGTAGAGTGCTCCGCAGTTCCACAGATGGAATTGATGGAATAGTTGCATTCTGGGCCTTTATGACATTCGACATTCCAGTATGGTGCAACGTTCTACAATCTACAGTAACATTATTGACAACAGAGGCAAAGTGAACAGATCTACACAGACCTTCACTGAGTAAACTACGGAAAAACTAAGATAGTTAACGTACCTGATTGCATTTTCACATGGAGATCCTCGCTCAATATGGGTAGCAAGGTAAGATATTAATATTCCCAACAGTTAAATGATTATTAAAGGCAAAACAGTTAACGGTTGTACTTGGACATTAAGCTTTTCAATGCACATATCTAAATATGCTCTCTCTGAATGCATGCAGTTTGCAGAATAAAAGATGTCTTGTGAATTGTGCAGGGCACCGATAGCCAATCATAACTGCTAAACGTGTTGTCCAATTTTGAACAAGTAGATATTCCCACAGTCCCATCCCAATGAGAAGTGTTTTGTCGATATGTAAAAGATGCCAGGTTCTAAAACCCGTTTGTTTTTCTTTCCATCAGATTTTATCGGATGAACTGGGAGATCAGACATGCAGCGATTTGGACGTGCCTCTGCTCACATCAGAGACTTTGGACAAAGTTGTCATGCCATATCTTGAGTGTATAACAAATAAGTGAGTCAAAGTTAAAAGACATCAATCAACCGGTTGTTAAATGTTTGTCTCAGTTAACCATTCCTTATCTTCTCCTCCAGGCAGTGGGCGTTGGTGGCATTGGGCAGTATTACTTCTGACATGGTCACGATGGTGTAGAGCCGATCTGCAACTTGTTCCTGGATGTTGTGGCACCTCAGGTTTATAACAAGACTTGGGGCCATATTTCAGCGGAGAGCGCCGGCAACCCCAGCAACATGTCTGCCACAATGTAAGAGAAAAGCTTCAACAATTCTGTGTTATTCACTCACACTTTGTAACCTTGAGAGTCAACAAAAAATTCAAGTATTGATCAATATTGCTTCTGAAACATTTTTAACCAGATTGCTGAATACTATCATCAGTTATCAGGGTGGATTTTGGTCGCCTTAAGTTCTGAAAAAAGGGGCCGATGCCAGTGGGAACTATTTAAATGTCACTGCCCAGAGCAGATCAGTTTACTAAAGTGTGTTTCTCTTTTTAAGGGTTGGGATTGAATCTTCACATGAGCAACGAAACTACAACACAGTGACGGAAGAGGATATAAAAGCCAGCCTTGGAAATTCACTTCACCAATGTCTTGGGGAAGCGTTTGGGTCGTAGAGGAGAGTTCCGACAACTCCGAACAACTGATGCAGCTGGTTCCAGAAGTTGTGACCGAGGAGGTCAACCGCTCTCTGGCTGTTATCAGGCAGTCATCCTCTTCACTGCAATCTGAGATATCCGTTGAGTGGGGAACATGGGAATATTCAACTAAACATGGTTTACCATGTTGCCCTAATACTACAGAGGTGCGTGCTCAAAAAGTACTACCCTGAGTGTTCTGATGAAGGATGCCTGGTCGACGAGTTGTCTCAGGCATCCAGTCAAGATGAGAAGACCATGGTTGAGGAATTCAGCACAGAGGCAACCAAAGGATCTCAAACGTAGTGCCAGAGTTCAGACCACACCATTTCTATGAGCTCGGTGTCTCCATCCAGTACCAAAGAGGAGGTCTCGCAGGGAGAGAGGACCTTCCTCATTGTGTTCCTTGCTAAGCTGCTTGACCACATTGCCCACTCCAGCAAGACATCAGTGCGTGACTTGCACTTTGATGGAGTTTTGAAGAATCTGAAGAGGTCTTTGGGAGAAACAAGTTTCACCATCCCACAGACTGTGGGAAACCTCCACCATATAATCTTCAAGAAGCTTCGTCTGGAGTTTGGATCTGCAAAGCTGCTGCAGGCTGCCATTGTGTCTGAAGGTATGGCGTTCGAGAAAACGGTTACAAGGGAATTAAAAGGCCAGCTGCAGAAGACTACACCAAAACCCCTCAGCTTTGTTAAAAGAGTAAGGAGGTTTTTCAGAGGAGAAAGCCCCGAAGCATGTGAAGTCGACAAATCGATGTCCCACTGTAAGGTCGCTCACCTCGAGGATGAACCGACACCCCGGCGTCAGAAGGAACAGAAGTGCCCAGCCATCATGGGGATGTTCTCTGCCATGGCCCGGGTCCTGAGGAAGCCTTTCACCTGCATCAGCGGTGGACCAAAGGAAGACTAGCTCACGGAATTGTTCAACTTTCAATCTTTTCTTCCTAAAATCATTCTTTACTGCTTTGCCTTCATGCAATCCCTGTTTTTCCTCTTAATAATGACATGGGTAGTTTTTCAAGATGAACCCACACTATCAAAAAGGAAAGTTGTAAGTTTAGAGTTTGGTAGAGTACAGGTGAAGCTTACGTTTCAGCTCTAGTTTGATAGACTACTCTGTTCTATCCTAAAATGGCCCCTTGGCTGACATGGTTGAACAATTACAATCCTTTTGAAGAATGAGGGCAGCACAGTGGCTCTATGTGGCCTCACAAGAAGAAAGTCGAGGATTCGGTTTAAGGCCTTGGCCCGCTCTTGTGTGAAGTTTACATGTTCTCCCAGCGTTGATGATGGGTTTTTCTCGAGGTGCTCCGGTTCCCCCCCACATTTCAAAGACATGGAGCTCAATTGAACACTCTATGTTGCCCTTTGCAACTTGTCTGGACAAGGTTTGTCAAGTTAAAGGTAAAAGAGTCAGGTGTATATATATATATATATATACACAGCGGGTAAAATAAGTATTGAACACGTCACCATTTTTCTCAGTAAATATATTTCTAAAGGTGCTATTGACATGACATTTTCACCAAATGTCGGTAACAACCCAAGTAATCCATACATACAAAGAAAACCAAACAAATAAGTTCAGAAATTAAGTTATGTGTAATAAAATGGAATGACACAGGGAAAAAGTATTGAACACATGAAGAAAGGGAGGTGCAAAAAAGCATGGAAAGCCAAGACACCAGCTGAAGTCTATCAGTAATTAGAAAGCAATCCTGCCCCTTGTCAGTGCAAATTAATCAACTGGTTCAGTCCCAACTGATGGCCTTTAAAAAGGTGTCTCATTACCAAGGTGTCACACAAGAAACATCTCACGATGGGTAAAAGCAAAGAGCTCTCTCAAGACCTTCGCAAACTTATTGTTGCAAAACATACTGATGGCATTGGTTACAGAAGGATTTCTAAACTTCTGAATGTTCCAGTGAGCACTGTTGGGGCCATAATCCGGAAGTGGAAAGAACATCATTTCACCATAACCGGCCACCACCAGGTGCTCCTCGCAAGATTTCTGACAGAGGAGTGAAAATAATTATCAGAAGAGTTGTCCAAGAGCCAAGGACCAGTTGTGGAGAGCTTCAGAGAGACCTGGAATTAGCAGGTACAATTGTTTCAAAGAAAACAATAAGTAATGCACTCAATCGCCGTGGCCTGTATGCACGCTCACCATGCAAGACTCCATTGCTGAAGAAAAAGAATGTTGAAGCTTGTTTAAAGTTTGCTGCACAACATTTAGACAAGCCTGTGAAATACTGGGAGAATATAGTCTGGTCAGATGAGACCAAAATTTAACTCTTTGGATGCCATAATACACACCATGTTTGGAGGTCAAATGGCACTGCACATCACCCAAAAAAACACCATGGTGTGGGGCTGTTTTTCAGCATACAGCACTGGCAAACTTCATATAATTGAAGGAAGGATGAATGGAAAAATGTACCGAGACATTCTTGATAAAAATCTGCTGCCATCTACCAGGATGATGAAGATGAAACGAGGGTGGACATTTAAGCAAATGTTTTGCAACAATAAGGTTGCGAAGGTCTTGAGAGAGCTCTTTGCTTTTACCCATCATGAGATGTTTCTTGTTTGACACCTTGGTAATGAGACACCTTTTTAAAGGCCATCAGTTGGGACTTTACCAGCTGATATTAATTTGCACTGTTAAGGGGCAGGATTGCTTTCTAATTACTGATAGATTTCAGCTGGTGTCTTGGCTTTCCATGCCTTTTTGCACCTCCCTTTCTTCATGTGTTCAATACTTTTTCCCTGTGTCATTCCATTTTATTACACATAACTTAATTTCTGAACTTATTTGTTTGGTTTTCTTTGTATGTATGGATTACTTGGGTTGTTACCGACATCTGGTGAAAATATCATGTCAATGGCACCTTTAGAAATATATTTACTGAGAAAAATGGTGACGTGTTCAATTCTTATTTTAACCGCTGTATATATATAGTCTGCAATATATATATTGCATATGTCAGACTATCGCCAGATGATTGACAACTTTGTTTTGCTAGCTTGCTAATTCCACGTTCCTTTAATGTAGCACTGGTTACATAAAATTAGCCAGCGACCTGGTGGCCTAGTGCAGTGCTAAGGGTCTAATGGTCTCACCCCCTCGCTCCCTATTTTCTTGGAGTAAACATGTAAACATTTTCAGCCCTCAGGTATTAGATGTATATTGTGCCCAAGATTTAATTAGGTTGTTTGAAAATTAGATTTGAATGTATGATTATTGATTGGATTTCTATAAGCCAATCACAGTGCTCCACGTCATCCAAAGTTGACTATTGCTCTCAGGCTGCTTAAGGATAATGGGCACGCTCAATTAACTACTTCTAATTCAGCTTTTGGACTTTAAGCCTCACTTTTATTAGCTTGATTTATGGCCCCTGATCCATGTTAATGACATCAGGCTAGTGTTTAGGCTTAGCTTAACCTCAGGCTGAACCTGTGTACAAATCAATCTGACAGGGTGAAACAAAGATTTTTTCCCCCGAAGTTCCTTGTTACTGCTGTCATCTCTTATAATGTGAGTAATGATATTAAAGCAACAGTAACACAGATATCAATTTATTGAAATGAAAAAAAGGTATTCATACGGTTTCTCCACCATGTGGAGGTAATGTCACTTGTATAAAACAAATCATATAATCCAACTGATTGAGAACTTTAATATCAAGAAAATGTTAAGTACCTTGTTTTGCTCTTGCCAACATTTTTGCCCAATTGTATGCTATCTATGTACAACTACATATTCATTTTCAGAACTTATAAGAAAGTTCACATCCCTTGCATGTGATTTTAACTGATGTTTACCCTTTTTACAAGCAAAGTGTAACGATATGAGTTATCTCTATTTCTGACTGGCTTTAGGATTTGAACTCCAGGGTTACAAGAAGCCACGTATACACACACACACACACACACACACACACACACACACACACACACACACACACACACACACACACACACACACACACACACACATTTATATATATATATGCTATAGTTCACAACAGTATGAGCCATAGAGATTACCTTCAGGTAATGTAAAAACCAAAGGCGAAAGACCTCCTTCAGAGCCTTTCTTTGGTTTGTCCGTCCTCGGCTACTGTAGAAGTATAAGGTGAAGTTGCCATAACATCAGAGGGGATGGTTTCCTTACCCTTTCAAATCTGCCTGCAGATGTATTGTTCGGAGAGGCTACACTGTATTATCTCACTTACCAAGAACTAAGAACCACCATTTTTTTATGTTTCAAAATCAGTTTTTATTTTACGACATTTCCCAATGATAGTTGAATTTCCTAATAGTACTTTGCCTTGTCCTTAAAAATACCATATCAAACAGCCTCTTTTATTCTACAAATCTCCAACCGGAAGTACATAAATAGTATCTGCTCGCTTGACAGACAGAGTTGAAACTTGCTGATAGCACTAGTCCACTTTCTGTAAACACAGCGAACGAGCGGCAGGTGGCTGTTTCTGTCTGAGCTAACTGTAACTGAAAGCAAGGTTTTTAAGCCCCAATATGTCCGGCCACGGTCATGGTCACGGGCACGGCTGTGGGTGCGAGGGGGAGCACGAGCCCGCGGAGAGGGGCCTGGAGTACGGACTGTACCGGCGCATCGACCTGGAGAAGCTGCAGTGCCTGAACGAGAGCAGAGACGGGGATGGGAAGCTGGTGTTCAAACCGTGGGACCGGCGGAACGAGCGGGACAAGGTAACGGCGACACAGAGCCTCTACCCCGGTCAGCTTTCGTGTCCGTGTCCCCATAGACCGGCGGAACGAGCGGGACAAGGTAACGGCGACACAGAGCCTCTACCCCGGTCAGCTTTCGTGTCCGTGTCCCCATAGACCTATAGAAGTTATACGATGGTTACGTGAGTTTGCGACATGAGAGTGCAGGGACTCTGTTGTGGAGCCTCGCTGTGGAGCTGCGCAGTTACTAAATCAAACAAAACTTTATTGACATTACTGAGGCTGACAAATTACACTAGGGCTGCAGTCCTGCCATTTACTGTATTAATTGGGGCTGAGCAATATGTTTTTTTTTTACTCTACTTCCGTTGGTCTATATGTTTGAGATGCTTGTATTTTTTTAATTTTATGCTCCACTACAGTCCAAAGGTAAATGTTGTACTGTTGTTTCACTACATTTATTCTACAGTTACTAGCTACCTTTCAAAATAAGAAACGACAAAAAACGAACACAGGAGTTAAGATTAGTTCAACTTTTACCTACGGCAGTTAAAACCTGCTTACGTGTTAATGCATCAGTCCTAACAACTATTATAGTGTTATATGTAATAATGTATAACTCAGAAAGGCCTTTTCTTTGCAGAAAAACTACTTTTTGGGGGGTTTATTGTACATTCAGCAGATCATAATTTTACTTTGAATGAGAGTCTTTTACTTGTAATGGATCAATGAAATCAAAAACATGATGTTAATAAAAGTATTTTAAGGTGTTGATATACTGGTATGTCACAATATGGCAAATGTCGGAAAAATTACATTCAAATAATTGAACTATATTTGTCATGATCCTTTTCATTTTAATTAATTTGCTGATTATTTTCACGATCAAATGATTAATCATTTTCTCTACGAAATGTCAGAAAATAGTGGAAAAAATAATGCCCAGTTCTGTTGCCCCAAAAAACAGGAGAAATAATAGTTTTTTTTTATATTGCTGCTGCAACTCTGATTGTCCAGAAAGGATTCACTTTTGTTTGCCTATTTTTCTTTTAGTAGCTTTATTCTGAAATGTTTTAATGCTTTCAGATTTGCTCACGCTTGATATGACAAGAGATGAAGATTGAAATGGGACAAAGCAGTGTAGCTTGTACATTAGCGCGTGAAGCGGTCAAAACACAAGTGGAACCAATCTTGTTTAAAAAATAATGCCCAGTTCTGTTGCCCCAAAAAACAGTAGAAATAATAGTTTTTTTTTTTTATTTCTGCTGCAACTCTGATTGGCCAGAAAGGATTCACTTTTGTTTGTCTATTTTTCTTTTAGTATGTCGAGAGTGACGCAGATGAAGAGCTGCTGTTCAACATCCCGTAAGTCCCCATATCATCATCATCATCATCATCATCATCATCCTCTTCATAATGTGCCTGAACTTTAACATTTTGTCCCTTATGAATTAATTGTATGCTTTGCTGCCTTATATTATTTTTCTGTAATTTCACACCAAAACGGTGCTGGTTCTAATTTCATTTTAGTTTTTTCATAATGCACAGTTCCTTTATTGTGACAGCTTCATTACATTACATTACATTACAGTCATTTAGCAGACGCTTTTATCCAAAGCGACTTACAGGAAGTGTATTCAACATAGGTATTCAAGAGAACTACTAGTCACCAGAAGTCATAAGTGCATCTCCTTTCTTAAACAAGCATCTTAAAGCATAAGCCAGAGCAAAAGTATAGTGCAGGAACAAATTACTACGAAAACAATAATTGCAACAGACTAATACGAATACAATAAGTGCTACAAACTAATACGAATAGGATAAGTGCAGTAAACGAATACGAATACAATAAGTGCAGCGAACTGATACGAATACAATAAGTGCAACAACTAATACGAATGCAATAAGTGAAACAAACTAATACGAATGCAATAAGTGCTACGAGGAAGGCTCAGGGTAGTACTTCTTGAAGAGGTGAGTTTTCAGCCTGCGGCGAAAGATGGGCAGCGACTCTGCTGTCCTGACGTCAGTGGGGAATTCATTCCACCACTGAGGGGCCAGGACAGAAAAAAGCTGTGACCGGGTCGATCGCCCGCAGGGACCTCTGAGCGACGGGGCAACCAGTCGCCCCGAGGCAGCAGAGCGAAGTGGTCAGACGGGGGTGTAGGGCTTGACCATGTCCTGGAGATAGGAAGGAGCTGTTCCTTTCACTGCCCTGTAGGCTAGCACCAGGGTCTTAAACTGGATGCGAGCTCTTACAGGGAGCCAGTGTAGAGAACGGAGAAGGGAAGTTGTGTGGGAGAACTTGGGGCGATTGAACACCAGACGAGCTGCAGCTTTCTGGACGAGCTCCAGAGGTCTGATGGCCGACGCCGGGGCTCCGGCAAGTAGTGAGTTGCAGTAGTCCAGGCGGGAGATGGCCAGAGCCTGGATGAGCACCTGCGCCGTCTCCTCAGTGAGGAAGGGGCGAATCCTCCTGATGTTGTAGAGGAGGAATCTGCAGGACCGATGCAATGTTTGCTGAGAACGACAGTTGGTCGTCCAGGGTCACACCCAGATTCCTCACAGTCCGAGTTGGCGTCACCACGGCATCATCAATGGTGATGGACAGGTCTCGTGCGGGCAACCCTTCCCCGGGAGGAACATTAGCTCGGTTTTGTCCAGGTTGAGCTTCAGGTGGTGTGTCGCCATCCACTTCGAGATGTCAGCGAAGCACGCAGCAATGCGTGCCTCCACTTGGGTGTCTTCATGTCGTTCACAGCATCCTGTTGTTGTTTTCTCTTGACTAGTGTCTTTATGATTTGCCCTGTCTGATCAAAGATAGCAGCAAAGAAACTCTGTGTCATCTCTTTCAGTTTTACAGGCAGCGTGAAGCTGAAAGGCATCATCATCTCTGGGGAAAATGATGACTCTCATCCGGCTGAGATCCGCCTGTGAGTGTCTATTTGCTGCTTTTTAAGTCCTATTAAAACCAGAATTAAACTGATCTGCAGTTAAAGTGCTTCTATTCTTTTCCTCTCTAGAGGGCAGTGACCGCATGAACTTTATTTTTTTCATTCCAGGTACAAGAACATCCCTCACATGTCCTTTGATGACACCGGCAGAGAACCTGAACAGGCCTTTAGACTCAACAGAGACCCTGTCGCTGAGCTTGAGTACCCAACAAAGTGAGAGCATGAACAGTTTTTTAAAAATATCCTGACCTGCCTTTAAGCAGGAACCGTTAGTCCCGTCAGGTTCCCCAATCAACACTTTCCACCTGCCTCATGAGATGCCAGTTAGCGATGCATTCAAGAAATCTGCAGTTCAAGAAGCCACATTTTATTGGTCTTGTTCGACAATTACTGCGTGCTTGTTCTATAGATTCCTGGCGTTTTAGTTGTCGTAATCATTGATTTGTCTAAAATACGCTGTTGGTTGTACCTTTTTTTATTTATTTTTTATTGGTACAGATGTTACAAATAGCTTTTAAGAGACCAATTTGCCTTGTGGCTTTATTCTGAAATGTTTTAATGCTTTCAGATTTGCTCACGCTTGATATGACAAGAGATGAAGATTGAAATGGGACAAAGCAGTGTAGCTTGTACGTTAGCGTGTGATGACACAACGCGGTGAAGCGGTCAAAACACAAGTGGAACCAATCTTGTTTTTTACTTTCTATTCGTCTCAGTGTGTCACGCTTGTACGAGTTTCTACTTGCCGCTGTAGTTTAGCATCGCCTCCAATTAAGTGTGAATGCATTCCCTAACTGCTGTCTCAAACAGTTTTTCCCGTTTTGTGACTATTTCCCAGGATTGCTCGTTTCTCCAACGTGCAGCACCTTTCCATCCACATCTCCAAGAACTTTGGAGCAGAGAGCACCAGGGTCTACTACATCGGTCTGAGGGGAGAGTACTCAGAGGTCAGTCTGCAAAAGAAATGCTGAATCCTCTCTCAGTCTTTCTCATTTTGTCTCATCATCTAAAATACTGTAGATATCAGTGAGGGAAGTGACATCGTCCTAAATGACATTTAAGTTAACTCAAACAGCTCTGAAACTGTATCAATTAATACTTTATTAAGGAAGGGTCAGACTGCAATAGTTTGAGCTTGGTGGACTTAATAAACTGGCTGGTATTATTAATCTTCTTCACGTTCCCACATGTCGGAATGTATTTACAGAGTCCAGTGTTTCACGGATAGATAAACAGATTAAGATCTGTATTTTTTTCCTCAGTTGTCCCATATTTGGTTTAGCTAAGTACGTCAGATCACAACGACATTAAAAGGAGATATTATTTTGACTCCCGAGGGCAGCAGATTCTTTCCCAAAATATTTTGGCATTTGTCTGGTGGGACTCCAGTTTCGCCGTGCGTTAGCTCTTCACAAAGTCCTTCTTTTTCAAGTAATGCCAAACGGTCCACGTGGACTGTAGCTTTGACAAAACATTATAGTTTCCCCCCATTATTTATTGAATGTTAAATATGTGTATTTTGCGTGATTAAGTCATGGGTTACCGCTTTTCCCTTGCAGCTCTGAATAGCAACGCCCATGGACGTTGAAAACATGCAGACAGTAGGTTCAGCTGGACCTGTTGGTACCATATAGTATGATCGTTTTAAGTCTTTAAATCTTTGTTGTCACTCCTTTGAAGCTTGATGTCTTTACCTCTGAGAGAGATCACAGTTTTACTTGATACGGTTCAAATCGTTATGTAGTCAGTTATTTCACTATTTTCTGTCATTCTGTATCCCAAACATTTTAATTGGGGAATATAGTCTTTTGTATAATCTATTAAGGTATTGAGTTAATTAGTTACAGCCATAGACCATATATAAGAAGTGGACATAGTCAGCTTGCCATTTTTACAGTTGCCATCTTTTTTATTTTTAGCAATAGGAAGCTGCAACACAAGATGGTGGAGCTATGTACACCTGAAGGCTGAAAAAGACATTTTTAGGCGACCGAAATGTTACAGTTAACCTGTCAATCACAGTAAGCATGCCCTAAAGCATACTCTGCTTTACAGTCTATTTGACTCTAAATCGACCATAATTTACAAAATGAACATCATGCTGTATTGAAGAAGACTTGAAACTAGAGATTGAGACCATAAACTCATGTTCACAATGATTACTGAGGTAATAAATCAAATGAGAAGTAGAGTTGTTTTCTCATAGACTTCTATACAACCAGTGGTGTCGCACTCTGATGGCCATTGAAAGAATGCAAGTTCAAGGCACTTCAGAATTGGCCTCACTTTTCAGACAGGAGGATGTTGAGTGATTGCTGCCCTGATAGGTCAACTATTTAAGAATTCCTGCCACTCCCCCGTTGTGTTGTGAACGAATGAAGTCAACATGGTATCATATACACTGTTTTCCGCTCATTAGCCCTGCCTTTCTTTTAATTGAATTGAGTGCACCTGGAACACTATATATACATTTCTATGAATGTTTGCCTGTGCGATGACCTGTCTTTTCTCCGTACGCTCTTCAGGCTCACAGACATGAAGTGACAATCTGTAACTACGAGGCATCAGCAAACCCTGCAGATCACAAGGTGGAGAGCATCATCCCACAAACCAACTTCATTTCCTGAAGAAGCTTCAGAGAGACGGAAGAAAAAGGGAGGTGAAGAGAGGCTTCTTTGGCGTCTGCTGGCTTGTCATTGACAAAAAAAAGTCTTAAGAGGAGTTCAACGCTGTGTATCGGCAGGCTGGTTGAGCCTCGACCGGTGACTGGAGTGCTGTACTCTGAAGAGCAGAGAGCTCCAGATGTGTCTGGAAGTGCCATGTTGTTGCTTTGTTTTTTATGGCAATAAAGAGTGAAGGCTTAATGTGGGGCAAAAAGCTTAATAATAATTGCATGAAACATTTGAAACTCAGATACAGTCTGTTGTTATCAGTTTAACCTGCATACTCTGATTAATGTTTAAAGATATTCACCACTTCGATAACGTGACAGCTGCTTAAATAAAACACAGAAGGCTGGAAATAAACCAAGTGATGTTACTCTTTTATTGATTAAAGACTGGTCGCCATGTTTACACTATGGATTCATAGTTGGCTTCACACACTGATTTTTAGGTATGAAACATGTAAAGAAAATTCAATTTGCTCTCAAAAATCTTCAGAAAACAAAATAAACAGTCAGAAAATACACTCTGGTAACAAACACTTTCTAAAATGCCTGGAGAAATTAATATAATTCCAATAAAACTACATGATTTGCTTTTTGTAAAGCTAACACATTTTCCACTAACAAGTGCTGGATATTTTTTTCCACCTAGTGGTTTATTATCTTTCTATTGGATCTTACGTGGGTCTCTCTCTATAGATCGATATGCTTTATTTGTCTTTCCTTGGTTTATCTCTGTGAAGAGATGAGTTTCCAGCTGCATAGTGCGTTCACACAGTTCAATGAATTTTCTATCATCCGAGGGAGAGCAAGGTGAGTGCAGGGATTGATGGGAAGCCTGCATGAAGAATTTAGACTCAGGCTTGGACCAAATCCAAAGCTTCCTGCAGTTAAGGACCGCGCAAACAGGCTGAGGTGTGATTCCTCTACAATAACACTTAAATCAAACATGTTGCCATTTGATCAAAGCGTGAACTCCCTAAATCTTGTAGGGAGTAAATTTATTTTAGTTTGTAAATTTCCCTGCTGCGGGACTAATAAAGGATTATCTTATTTTATCTTAATCTGTCCTGTTATACCTTCACTCCTTTTATTTGCTCTGCACAAACGGGTTATGTCATTCTTGATTTCATTGTTAGTGATACAGTGTGTCATCATGCAGGCAATCTGAGAGTGCATTTATGAGAATGTTTAAGCTCAGTGTGGAGGACCATGTGTCAGAAAATATGTTTGAGGTCTCCAAGAATGTTGCTAGAAATAATGCAAAATGGAAGAATTATTCGTTTTATGGTTACACACAATACACAAAATATAATGTATGCTCTTTGCATTTTTGGTTGTTAATGTAGATATTTATAGTTTACACCCAATTATAACAATTACATCTTGATTTTATCAGCTCCCTTATTTTTTTAATATGACCATCTACAGAAGTCATTAATACAATGTTTCAATGCTGTCAGCCCATCAGACGAAACAATTCAACTGAAGTTTGCTAGTACAGTTTCCATGTGTGTCATATTTTCTTTGACTGTCTGTTTAATAAAAAAACAAAAAAGGAAACATTTTTATGGTAAAATCTTGATCTTAAAAGTAACCTTTAATTGATGTATAAAGTAGCAAGTAGTGTATAGTTAATGAGTAAATATACTTTACTACAACCACTGTATATTAATCATTTTATTTTTTATCATTTTATGAAGGAAGAAAATCGTGATCAGAGAATAAGATACTATGGAAGGGCGTTGCTATGTGATGACGTCTCCACGCTCTGGCTCCGCCCAAGCTTGTGTGCAGCTAGTACCGGAAGTTCCGTTCGGTCGCGAACTGGGACAGCAAGCGGTAAGTGAAGTGCATTTGTAATAGCTAGCGGGCCGCGAGTGTCAATTTTAACCTCTTTATCCCGGTCCAAACCAATTCCTAATAGAGCATTTTCTTGCTTAATGTGTCTTCTAAAAAAGGCCTTGGTTAGAGGTCCGAATTTGAATCGCATCGTTAACCTGAGGTAGAAGTAGAGAAACACCGGCAGAAGACAATGCAATGTGTGTGTGTGTGTGTGTGTGTGTGTGTGTGTGTGTGTGTGTGTGTGTGTGTGTGTGTGTGTGTGTGTGTGTGTGTGTGTGTGTGTGTGTGTGTGTGTGTGTGTGTGTGTGTGTGTGTGGCCAGCTAAACCGAGATTAAAGCCGAGCGCGAGGGTTGGGAGGTGGTCAGTCTTTTTGGAGCAACAGAAGCTTTGCACCGCTGAATGCCATCACTACTGAGGGTGATGGGTGGAATAACACAGCTGAGCTCCAACCATTCATTGTCTTATTCATTTTCGACACGACACCCCCACCACCCGCTTCACCAGCTTCAACCTCAAATATCTTATATTTGTATACAGCCGTTGTAGACTTTTTCTCTCTGCGGCGGCGCGGTGTGTTTCTACATCAGCTAGCTAGTAGCCGGACTATAACCCCCATCAGCAGCAGGCGGAGAGCAGGGTTAGCTGCTGCTGCTGCTGGTGCTGGTGCTGGTGGATGGTGTGTGAGTATGGGAGGAGAGAGGGGAGGGGGCTGCCTGTCACTCAGTACCGCATATTATCCTGTTGTTTGTCAGCCATCCGTAGCCACTGAGCAAAGAGCTGTCTGAATGCAGCAGCCTGGCGTTTGTGCTTTCACACACACACACACACACACACACACACACACACACACACACACACACACACACACACACACACACACCGACTGCAGCACGACTCTTTTCTTTTTTTTGCTTTAGACTTTAATGTAATTGGAGTCATGCAGGATGGAAACTCGTGATGTGCTTTAAGTTGGCTGCACTACAGGCGGCGTCTTTCTTTTCTTTGGTGCTTTGTGTCACCTAAAAGTCACATCGAGCCGTTGCGATGGATTTACATTTCTGCTCACAGCACAACACAGTCTTCCTATCAGGAAAAACATTCCTTAATGCGAGATGTTATCCACTATCATTATTTGAAATTATCTATTTTGTATCAATCAGCTAGCTACTGAAATCAGTCTGGTTTGAAAATATTTTGGAGGGATTTTGGGCCTTTTTAGTAGACAGTTGACCGAAAGATGACAAAGAATGAGGGGGTAGAGAGATGGGGATGACATGCAACAAAAGTTGCCACAACCAACGATAAATGTGCAAAAAAAGCAACCAATGTTGTTTTTTTAAACATTGCGTTATCATAAAATGCAGTAAAAGTGTAAAAACAATTGTAAAACATATCCCTGTAGCTTAAGGCGAGGTTTTAAAATGACTAATTTGTTTCTACCAGTTGTTCAAAATTTAATGCAACATCCTCTGTTTCCAGTTAAGCTTGTGTAACGATTTTCAGCTTCAGTATTGGTCAATTCTAGACTCTTATCAGACAAAATAAGCAATGTTTAGTTCTTACCACAGGCCCAGAGAACGTGCCACTTACAGACCAATCGATTAATTGCAAACATAATTGACATAAAATGGAAATAATCATCACAGCCAAAGCCTTAATACAGCCGCTGATATCAGGAGAAGGCTCAAGATATTAGAACATCGAATTAGCAATATGCATCACTTCTACCAATACGTTTTGAGAGCTTCTCTGGCGCTGAACGTATAGTTCACGCATGTCCACCTGCAGTGTAAATATTCCTAACAAAGGGCTGTTAGAAATAAATGATTTCTGCTGCATCCATTCAGTTGTTTGAGGAGTTCACTGTCGCTTAAAAAAACCCCAAGTCATTGATTAAATTGAATTTGTGGAACAATTTCTGTTTTCAGCAGTTTTTTAGACACAGCCTGAATTGAGTTCAGATGCTTGTACACAGCGCGCCACTATTTTTAACCACAAGCCTCCTCCAGAAGCATTGAGAGTGAGCCATTGTTTTTTCTAGCATTGAAGACCCACACGTTTATTTTCTGCTGGTACTCTGGGTTACAGGTCGTTGTGAATCTGCTGAACGAAAGCAGGTGGAGGGTACAAACGTGATTAATCAACTCTTTGCTTATGCTACCATGTTTTAATAGCTCGTTGGAACAGATTATCCGATGTTCCTGCACTCTCACTCCTCTTCTCCATCTTTTCTTATTATCTCTTTGTTTCCATCACCTGCTTCTTGCGAGGCCTGCTTTTAGTCATATTATCTCTGTGGCACTGTCTGTTCCCACTCGGGGCCAGAGCGCAGCTAAATTACATTTTCTGAAGATTTCTTTTTTTTTTTAACACTGAATTCGAATATTGATGACAATGCACAGTCTTTTGATGCACATTTTAAACACATCACATTTAAGATTAAGATGCATTAAGAGGTTTAAGCATTAAGATGGTGGAAAGAGAGCTCACATCTCTAAACTCAAAGTACCAATCCAACCGTTGCCGAATACATAATTAGGAGTAAAAGTCCTGCAATTAAACTCCCACATAATTAAAAGCACAGAAGTATTATCACTAAAACGCACTAGTTTTAAAAGTATTTGTTCTGCGGAAAAATTGCTCCTCTACTGATATATTATTACATCTGATATTGTTAGGTTATTAATACTGATGGATCAAGTTCATTTTGTTTCAATCGCTGCTCGAGTTGCAGCTAGTTTTCTTTATATACAGTTGCATCTAGTCCAGTGAGAGGGCTCAGGCCCCTCCAACGAGTCACACGTTTAATGTGTGGGGTCATGAGATGACGGTGGAAAGAAGAAAAAAAGCAGTCGTACACACATACTATTTTTTTATTATTATTATTTTTGGTGACCTATTGGGTAATTTTACCTTTTTATAATATTATTATAATATAAAGTTTAAATTAAATGAATTAAACCATTTGAGGCGTTTATGAAGAGTCATCAAATATCTGAAATGTGGGATATAGACACAACAATTCAAGCTTATAATAGCTTTTTAAATGTTTTAAATATGAAATCTGGCTCTAAAAAGTATAATATTATAGCTGTTGGATAGAAGTAGTACACTAAAATGTAGAATATTTTAGTCTGAAATGTGATGAAGTAGAAGCATAAAGTAGCATAAAATGCAAATACTCAAGCAAAATAAAAGAATTGTACTTAAACCGACTGGAGTTAATGTAACATTATACATGTGGAAATTGTCCTTGCTGCTTAAAGATTCCTAGCAGAACTTTGTGCAGTACTGAAAGAGACTACTTCCTGGTGTTTAACCCTACCCAGTTATTATTGAACATTACTCATTTAGCACCGGATGAGAGGCAAAAATAACCTTCTTTTGTCCACACTTTGGATGCTTGAATCACACATTTACCGTCCACTTCCATGTATTTTGTCTGTGAGTTTGACCTTCAGATGACAATTTTGTCACCCTCCAAAGAGCGTCACACAGTGCACAAGAGCTGAGCGGCAGCTTTTAGCTGCTCAGCCATAACGGCGGAGGAATTTTAACACCCTGTAGAGTATAATCCCTCTGAAGGTTTAAACATTAACCTTTGTCTTTCAGACATTTCCCCGTCTCCCCAATGCCTGTTTACCAATCAGGCAGTGCGTCGTCTTGACCCGCCCCGTCTTGCCTTGCCTCATTCTTTTCCACATCCACGTAAAGTGAAAGGGCATTAAGGCTTTTACTGCTCGACGTTACTGTAAATCTGATGTCATGTTTCAAGTTTGCTATCGATGGCTGACTCACAGAGGGTATGGACGTCTGCAGCGGGTTTCAAAGTACAGTAGAGGGAAGGGGAGGTATTTTTCATTTAGTTAATGAGTCTGGTGACTTGCTGACACACACACACACACACGCACACACACACACACACACACACACACACACACACACACACACAAACACACCTCGTGACTGCTGTTTTTAGGTTCAGTAGCAGCTTCATTATGTGTTTTTTGCATATAAGTGGTATGTTCAGCTTTGTTGTTACTGTCTGAGGACTCAATGGCTGCGTTAACCAGCCGGAGGTAAAACTGTCAAAGAGGGTTGTTCATTGTCATCGCTGATGTTAAAAAAACATTTAGTCCTCCAAACTGCGTTACAGATACGACTATCCATTACTTGTGTTTGCATGTAACTTATTTTTTTAATACATCCTGGACAAAACAAGCTAGATGAAGAGATCCTCTGTGTTCTTGGAGAAAGTGCAAACGGCACTGTATCACTAAATGTTATTATTTCACAGACCAAAAGATTAACTGAGAAAATACAAGGCAGATTACCTGATAATAAAAGTAATTTTTAGTTGCGGCACAAATGGTATTCCAAAAAAACCCAATTATATTCTGTCCAAAAAGCTGTATTAATAATTAACCAGCCCCGCTTAAAATCCCATTCATTCCATAAAGCTCTCACTGCCGCTGCTCGTAAATTTTATTGCTCTGAGTGATTAGTGAAGGCTGTGAAACATTTATCATTGTTAGAAAATTCCTCTCTTTTTTGTGTGTACATCAAAAATGCCAAAATATGATTAAAAAAATTGCAAATGAAGTCCTTTGTTGAGCTTGAACTGTTCACTTGTCCTGCAGATGAAGAAACCAGAGTAAATCAATAACTCCAGAGCCCAGGGCTGATTCATTAGAAGCAAAGTTGTCTGTTAGATCATTTGGGTAAACCGATATTCATTTGTATTATTAAAAACATTTATCAGATCTACTAATCGCTCTTCAACCCCTAGAATAACAGATGTTAAGTTTGAACTCTGAGTAGATTATTTAATATTCCTTATCTGTCATGTGAACAGTCCCATGGTTAATACCAAGGCTCCGGGAGCACTTGATATCATGTGGAAGTTTCGCAAATTGCTTTAATTGTCTGAGATGTACGAGTTAAATACAGCTCTTTGTTTGGCCCCAACGCACATGACGGCATATTGTAATAATGTACTTGTGCAATCTGCTGACCTTTTTTTGTCCTGTCCTCTCTTCTGTCCACAGTACCTCTCACAGTGTATGTGTGGCAACAACATGTCTGTGCCGCTGCTCGCCGAGGCTGTGACGGTGTCTGGGATGGAGAAGGAGACCGCGGCGGTAAGTGAAACTGCGAAAGCCTCGCACATGTACTCGTATCCGAAACGTCTAGCAGTCACAGAAGCAGCTGAGGGCGGGTTGGGAGGAAGTAACTTCTCATGATGGAAGGTTTCATTTGGCCATGTTTTGTAAAGGAACAGGGACTTTTACTCGCCTTGCTCCATTAAAACAAGATCAGACGGCGACAGCTCTGTTGTGGATGATATTAAAGTATATGAAAACCAAAATACACTCCCATCCACTGGGCCTATACTTTTAGCTACTGATTCAATAAAGGAATATAATTAATTAAATTCTACAGAAAGAGAATTCCAGAGGAAGGACCAGCTTTTCCTCATATTTTCAGAGTGTTTTTAATATTCCTTTACTTGCCTTTCAGCATAATGTTATTGAATGACTCATTAAAGTGAAATTATACTGTGGCCTAATAAGTTTCTCACTTAAACAAATTTCTTATTTATTACGATTTTTGTGTCCTTGTGCTGAGTTTTATGAACATTAAACTCCAATTAACGTATTCTCAGAACATGTTCTTCCTAATTTTCTTGACTTGTTTCTTTTTTTATTAGATCATTCCTAGATTAAGTTAAGATTCTCTCAGTTTCTCAGTACTATTTTATTAGTGCAATGTAATTCTGCTGCTTTTGTTTTCGTCAAGATTTAACATTGAACATTTTGGTTTCTTTCGTTTTTATTAAAAAGGTTTTTTTGTTGAAAATATTTTTAAATTCTAAAGATACCGAACCCTAACCATCCCCATGCAGATCAAGACACAATCCACGATTTAAACTGTTTCCCCGGCGCAAATATCTAAAACATTACAATGAAAGCTGTTAAAGTATGACCCACATTGATTGACAGAGGTTTTAATGCATAGACTTAATCCATGTTAAGACTCACAACAGCTGTTTAACTGAGGATTGCTGAGACAAAAAATGATGTACTTGCTGTGATACCTTTTCATAGCGTAAATAAATCCTGTCACATCGTATCATGAAGTATTCTGTTTTAGCGTCTGATAAGCCGTCAAGCTCATCGATCTGTGACTCAATGTGGACCTCCTGGATTTTATTTGATCATCACTTCTGAAAGCCACTAGCTAAAATAAAGCTACATTTTAAAGTTAGTCATCTCTTTTTTTTTTTCTAGGTATTTAAGGTTTGCTTGCACAATTATTGTTTGTAAAGCCTCCAGCAAAGATGATGATCAGTCCTCAAATGTACACAAAACTTATATTTCATCACAAATTCCTCAATCAGATTCTTAGATATACCTGTAAGTAACAAAAATATACATATTGTCATTTAAAAGCCATGAACACCAACACCAACTAGAAATATTCAGCCCTGTTCAGTGCATTAAAAAAATCACGATAAAGATTCCAAATAGACACTATTCACTATATATGATGAGAGGCCACACCTGTAGCAGGACGTGTAACAAGTACAGTGGATGCTCAGCTTGGTCTGGGTGTAAAAATGAAAGGAGCTGTTGTCAGGTACAGTGCACGGATCTGTTAAACACGGGGATCAAAGCTGCCTATCACCGGTCCCAGCTCCCGGCAAACCCTACATGGATCTCTGCTTGTGTTTTTGATCTCTGCAAAGACAGCCGAGTCTCTTGATTTCCAGCCAGCGAACAGCGAATTGCCAGCGTTCTAGATTGTTGTTGTTCCCTTTCATGGTTTCTCTGCGGGGAGCAGCGTGTGTGGAAACTGCCAGTGAGAGACTATCTTGGCAAGAATTGGAGATTGGCACCTTTTCCCCCTGTTTTGGAACAATCAGCAACACTTATCAGGAGTACTTTGTGTACTACAAGACAGACACAATCCGATGAGTTGTCTTCAAGTACAAAGCAGGTTTTATTCTGGGTTCTTCCCTCCAGCAATTAATGTGTCAAATGTGCTCGATGGCTTTTAGAACATTCTAAATATTTTTGTATCTGCATTTGTTTTCTTTGGGTATAATGTGAATACTTAAAGAGGTATAAGTTCTAAAGAGACAGTTCTAACCAGCTTTTCTTTTTATCGGTGCTGCAGGTGATCTTCCTTCATGGGTTAGGAGACTCAGGGTGAGTGGTGTTCTTTATTCATGTTGTGAACATCTCTTTCCATGCAGACCTAAGTGAAAGATGTTTTTACAAGCCGTTTTGAACAGTTTTAACATATATATGAGCAATATCCCAGCAGAAGCGCACCTGTACTTTCCAAATAATTTCGTGGTTCCTGGTTTTGGTTAAAAAAAAAAACGGCCAATATCAGATTATTTTAAGGTTACAGGACTAACGGTGATCAAAAAGCTTGGAACAAAATCATATTGATTGAATAATTTGCTAATAGTTATCAAGTACTGTGCTTACAGTGTCCATTTTGAGACTTTTCATACATGACATATGGGAAAAAACATAAACTACGGTAATGCTATATTTTTATTTTTTTTACATTACTCACATAAACTTTGCCTCTGAGCTGGTACTGTGTACACGCTTGAATCTTGACGGGAAAAAGAAAGTCCTATTTTCTCAATAAGGAACGTAGTCGCCTTGAAGCTTATGACAAGCTGCCAAAACTTTGTGTTTCTCAGGCAACCTTGTGTTGTCTACTCAAACAACGAGAAACAGTCATGGCTGCTAGTGATAGAGAAAATAACCAAATGCACACGGCAAAAGCACCTGTGGTTGAAGCTGCGTTTGAAACAGCTGTACTGTATTAAGAAACCGTCAATAAAATTCAGTAAATAGCAAAGCTGTCCGTTCCCTTATATTTATGTTATAAATGTACAAATGTCAATTAAATGGTCATCTGCATGAGAAATAAAGAAAAACTAAATTGTTTCTAATAATCACCTGCCTATAAAGATCAATTTGACCCGGACCATCGTTATAAGTGGTTGTGTACTTTCAAGTACAATCGTTCTGCTCAGTGATGCCCAAACTTCATAGTGAAGTAACAATAAGCAAAACACATCTTTGAGTGGAGGGGGACTCTAAACGGAAAAAAAAAATCAAATTAAATGTTTAATTTTGTTATTTTCGAATAGTCCTTTTATTACATTTTACACAATTTTGTTTTTACAAATGGTCCTAGATGTTCCTGTATTTGGATTTATGATCGGAGTATTTCTGAAATCCTGGCTACAGCCCTGTTAAATTTACATTTGGTATTATTTTTAAAAAATATCAGATAGCTGTTTGAACTGCCCAAAATACCTGAAGTGGCGCCGATTGTAAATGCGGCTAATTGATGTCCTCATTCATGTAGTTTAATTTCATAATATAGTACTGACAACACCACAAATTACTAATTCAAAAAGCTCTCAAACCAGCACTTGATGTTGGCTGAGCCACTTTGGCTATTAAATCGTGTCAGCAGAGATCAAAAATATCCCCCTTTTTTTTCTCTTGAGTACCTAATTGTACCTTGAGTCAAGGGCACATACTCTCACTCCACACAGCACACACTGCTGTCGTAATACATTTGGGTTTCGACATGCTGCATATTTGTCGTTTTGCTGAAGCTGGATGAGAAACAAAGCGTTTCTTTCTCTCTGTTTTCTGTCAGGCATGGGTGGGCAGACACTCTGACGGGGATCCAGCTGCCTCACGTCAAGTTCATCTGCCCCCACGCGTAAGTCTTTTTCTGTTTATCAGATTCCTCCTGTCATATTTTATTCCTCAAATGATTGTCACTTGTCAGCAGGGGAGGGAAAGCTAATGTATTTTTCTTGGTGTGGTTGAGTGGAGTAACCTGTGAACAAACTGTCTCTTGCTTTCTTTTTTCAGAATGCAGAATGCTAAATCAGCCAAATATTTATCTGTAATCTGGTCTTGTTGAGTGAATAAATCAATACACCAACATTTGGCTGCTGGCGATGATCGCCTACGCTGACTTTCATTCTTTCATTTCTCTGCAGGCCCCCGATCCCCGTCACTCTCAACATGAAGTCCATGATGCCTGCGTGGTGAGTTGGCAAAATGAAACAGACAGCCTTTTTCTGTTAACTCAACACTGGATGCCATTGTTTCGCTGGAAACCGCGAATAGGCTCCCGTCCTGGCATTGACAATACCGTTCTTGTATCAATCGATTTCCCTTAAACGCCTCGCCTGTCCGTGTGTGCAGGTTTGATCTCATGGGCCTCAGCCCTGACTGCCAGGAGGACGAGTCTGGAATCAAGAAGGCGGCAGAGAACAGTGAGTGAATGTGTGCACTGTTACATTCATATTTACATGATATTATTTTATTTTATTGTTTTTACACTTTTAGACTGTCGACACTTTGCACGATCAAATTTAGTTCAGGCATTACCAGGCCTTTAGTTTTCAAATTTGACCTCCCCACAGCCAGAAATGCTTTGAAGATGTGAAGCGCCTCCTGGTGGTCAGAGAGCAATGTTTGTTGAGTAACACACATGTATTCTTGCTTTCCTCCAGTCAAGGCCATAATCGATCACGAGGTCAAAAACGGAATCCCCCCACACCGCATAATACTCGGTGGCTTCTCTCAGGTTGGACTTCATATCTTAGCATCGTGTTGTATTCAACAAGAGAAATACTTTACACACCATCAATGTGAAAGAATGCACACATTAAACTTCTCTCCCTCTCTGTCTGCTTCCTGCGTTCCTCCTCAGGGCGGGGCCTTGTCCTTGTATACCGCCTTGACCTGCCAGCATCAGCTGGCTGGCGTTGTGGCCCTCAGTTGCTGGCTACCACTTCACAAGAGTTTCCCATCGGTACAGTCACAGTCTCACGGGGGAGAAGTTATATGGATGTTGTTCTCATTTCAAATGGGCTGCTTTATTTAATTACTATTAACATAGTTCTACTAAACTCTCCCTGAAACAAAGAAACGATTTTCAGATTTCTGATTTCTGCAGTGGACTGGAGTTTTTGAAGTTGTGTCATGTCTGTCCTGCAGGCGTCCAACGGCCACAAGAACCTCCCTATCCTGCAGTGCCACGGTGAGATGGACGTCATGATCCCGGTGCACTTTGGTGCCATGACGGCAGATAAACTCAAACACCTAGTCGACCCTCAGATGATCACCTTCAAAACCTACCCAGGGCTCCCTCACAGCTCCTGTCCTCAGGTACTGTGCGTGGGTGCGTGTGTGTGTGTGCATGCATGTGTCCTGCTAATGTGAGCGTACATCAGTTTGTAAGAGTTTTTTTTTTTTATATATATATTTTCATACTTTTGTAGACCACCAACAGTTCGAGACCACAGTATCATGCATTGACTCGTCCCCCTGTACCATCATCTACTTTACTCTCTTGCAGGAGATGGCGGCTGTAAAGGATTTTTTGGAGAAGTATTTGCCCCGTATCTGACCTCACCTCATCTCCACTGTGACCCCCCTCTGAGACACTGACCTGTCACCCCTGATCTGCCATTCTCCAACAGGAAACAGCCATGAGCGCCCCCCCTTCCCACACACATTGGCAAACACAAGCATGAAAACACACACACATTTGATAATCCTAATGATTCGATCCACACAGCCAAACTTCTCCACGCAGTCCGACAACGCTCATACCGAAAAATACACACTGGTTTGATTCTAACTTAATTAAGCGCTCGCACTCACAAGTCTTAGCCTTTCGGAGTGAGAAACACTGACTCACGTGATACATTCCCCTTTTTATTTCAAGAGCCTCTGTCTGTCGCCTCCACTCGACCTCAGCTTTTCTTCACCTTTGTTTCATTTAGCGTCATCTTAACCTCAAGCTGTCGCATCCTCTACCGCCTTTCCCTTTTTTTCCCGCTGCATCGGTCTGTAAGACATTTGGTGGGAAACCACTAAGCAGGTTGACACCTACCTGATACTGTCAGCGACCATACTGAGGCTCAGTCAGACCGGATTTCACTTCCCAATCGTTTCTATATGAAACAGAGCGAGACACATTCGCTTCTTGTCGCGGATTTGAGCTGTGCTTTAGTTCAACCTGATTGAACTTTGACACGTTATATTTTAACGCTCTCCGATGTACCAGTATGATTTAAATCGGCGGAATTAATTCCTCAATCTAGAAATCTTGGTTGTTCATAGTCTTGATTTTTAACTGCACAGTGAAATAAAACCCTGCCCTCGCTATGTCCTGTGCCCTCCAGATTTTTTGCCACAGGTGAAATTCAGTCTGACTGCGACTTCACTCCTGGAGCCCCAAAGAGTCTGACTCCGGGCTCAGTGAGTGCTGGTTTTAGAGCTGGTTTCCCACCAACCCATCCATCCCAGTGCATGCCACCCCATGACTTGACACTGCAGCCTGTCCGGGTCTGTCATCGGTTATCTACCTACACACAACACCGTTTTTATTAAAGTACCAACATCCACAAGGGCCTCACGTTTATTTAATTTTTTTTAACAAATGTGATAAAATATCGTGAAGTTTATGAAGAAAATCCAATTGAAATAAAAGAAAACTAACAAATCGATGCTTTTGCCACCCTGTGCTGTTTATTTCAAAACTTCCCCTCCTGCATGTTAGTAACCTTTTTCTGCTTTATGTCATTCTTGATTTTAAATTACCTTTTTTATAATAAAAAGAGTGTAGGCTTAAGGATGAATGACTAACAGGTATGAGTTGCATGAAATAAAACACTCTAAATGGTTGCAGGCCTGAACAGACTGCACACACCTCGAGTCGCTTCACTGTTCCTCCCAACGACTTCTCCTCTTTAAACATTTTCCATATTCAAGTGTTCCTGTTTCAGCACGTGCTCACTCCATGAAACACCCTCCTCTCCATTAATCCCAGTTGATTTGCAATGGTTTTGTTTGTTTTAAAACTCTGGGATAAAAGCTGCTTCCTCTAAATCTTCCACGACACCTTAGCAGCCCTGAATTTAAAACTTCAGACCATTTATTCCCCACAAAAATGTCAGAAAGTATACTTACTGTAACCCACTAATAGAACATGAAAGGTCAGATTTAAAGTGAACCCCCATGCTATAATTGTTCACTACTTTAACATAAAATGGCTACGCACTTGGAGGGCTTTGGCAAGAAGCTGTTCCAACATAACTGAAGGGTGATTTTACAAATTAAGAAATAAGTTAATCTTGAACAACGTGTGATCCTTGAATTTAGGAGTGTAACTCTGAGGAGTCGTGTGTGCTTAAAAAATATATACATCAGGTGTTCTGCATTTTCCTTTGTGAATGTTAATTTTGCTCTCCTCATGATTACGTTCTGTGTTGCTGTTCTCAATCCTGATTGGAGAAAAAAATAAGCAAAAAGGAGGAACGACATCTGTTTTGATTGTTGTGCAAAAATCGATGAATGTCTCTCTTACTTCCTCGGGTCTTTTTATGTTTTCCTGTCACTGAATCTCTCTTCATGTGGTTTATTTTTCTCCTCTTTGACACCTTCACCATTTCTTTTTATTATTCCAACATTTCCCGCCCGTGTGACAACGTCGCACCGTCTTGTTTTTCTCCTGGGTTGTTTGTTGTCATTGGTTAAGCTTTTTACAAATGTGTGTTTTGTTTATTGAACTTATGTTTTGTCACTGTTGTCATCTCATCCTTTTTGTGTTTATAATGATTAACATTTAAAAAAAAACATGTTTGGGGAGACTTGGTGATCTCTCTGCTTTTTTTTGTTTGTTTGTTTGTTTCCAAAACACCTCTATGCGGAATAAATGGGGAAAAAAAGTATGTGAATTAAGCGTCTTTCATTTCGCATAGCTGGATAAGATTAACTTGGTAAAAGATAGGTATGAGGAATATTCAAACCTATTTATAAAATCTAGAACGAAGCGAAAACCACAAATGTCCTAATGGGGAAAAAGTAATCAGTGTTTTAATTTAATTTATCAAGCCTTTGGACAGAAGGAGGAACAAGTCATTGTCTGAGAAATCACACAAAAAAGTCTCTAATCCTGGCATCAAGTCTTAAAGTCTATTATTTCATATTGATTATTTGTTCTTTAGTGCCACTTCAACTTGTTAACACCAAAAGACTGGGATTAAAATAAATGTTGGGAAATTAGAAAAATATAAACACGTTTGTTCTAATTAAGTTAATCCATCCCTGTAGGAGGGTTCAAGCTAAAGGACTCATGAAGTCTGAGTTATTTTTAATTATATCAAGCCTTGCTAAAAGATTAGCAAAAGTGGATGAGTTTATATGGCTGACTTTGGCTCATGCGGTAAAGCGCTCTTCCAGCAACCGCAAGTTGGGCGGTTTGAACCCTGGCCTCTACAGTCCACAGGCCAAAGTGTCCTTGAGCAAGACACTTATCCCCAAGTTGCTCCTCGGGCGTGTGACGACCGTGTTACCTTCTGCTAAATTGCTCCATCTGTATGTCGTGATGCAGGTTCATAAATACAATTTGTTTTTAAATAAAAAAATATTGCATCTAGTTGAATTACTGCTCAGGTATGCAAAAAAAAAAGAGCGATCTAAATATCAACGCAAGGGTAACTTGCACAAGAATATAATATATAATATTTTATTACAAGGGACTTAAACTGTAACAAACGGATCAGTATTGTTATGCGTTATATTATAAAAAGAACCGGATGCTTCAAAAGACCCTGAACGCCCCTGGTGACTCCTCCGCTGAGCAGCGGACCAATGAGCGGACCGGTGGGCCGACCCTACCGGAGAAAGAAAGGCTGCTTTTAAACACAACCGTCCGTCGCCATTTTAAGAGCCCGACGTGCAAACACCGGCAGTAGACCGTTGTTGCGCAGCAGTTTATACCGTTTTTTGCATTTTAATTATAGTTTTCTCTGATATAAGGATCAATGTCTCGATTCAACAATAACCGCGGCGGCCTCGGGATGAATAACTTCCAGCAACGCAGAGGGGGCATGGGGCCCGGCGGGCCGATGCGGGGTGGGCTGATGGGGAATCCACATTTCAGGACCCATCCGTTTCAGAATCAGAACCAAAACCGGAGGGGATCAAACAATAACTTCAACAGACCGCTTAACCAAGGACCACAAACTCCTCAGAAGCCACAGCCGAACCAGTCGCTGCCGATTATCCCTCCACCGAGTCCCGGTCCGGCTCTCACAATGAAAGGCCCGATGCAGCAGCAGGAGAAACCGGCCACGGCACCGGCACAGCCCAAACCGACAACCCCCGCGCCTCAGCCAAAGATTGAGTCACCCTCTCCTAAACCCATCATGGCCTCCCCTCCCCCGAACCAGCCGAACAAGGACCAGAACCAGCAGCTGAAGTCCCCGGTAGGGAATGCTAACGGGCAGAAGCCGCCTCCACAACCAAGCCCCAAGTCAGTCCCCCAACAAGGCCCAAAGGCAGGTCCTCACCAAGGCCAGAGGACGGGGCCACACCAAGGCCCGAGGGCAGGCCCGTACCAAGGCCAGAGGATGGGGCCACCGCCGATGAAGCCCAGACATGAGCCAGACAGAATCACCACAAAGAATGACGCATCCGGGTCAGATGGGAGCCAGGAAAAGGTATGTTTTATTCCTATTAACATATGTTCTCTAGTGAATTGCGTCGACAATCACTGTTAGCTTAACGTTAAGCTAACGTTAGCTTATTCAAAACTAGCAATGCGTTCGATTTTAAAAAATGCTTCCCCGGCGGGCGGAGTCTCTGTTGTCTCTGAACGGCTTTCAGCTCCTCGTACGATCGCTCCCTGTGGCGGCACAAGCTGTGACTGAAATCGCGCACATCCTCTTCAACTCGCTTTAGATATCCGCCATCTTGTCTAAATCCGTACAGTCACGTAAATGCAAAATGTTTACTGGTAAAACAAACATGTTTTGTTTGTGTTTAAACCAATTGTGCCGTGCCATCTGTGGTTATATATATGATAGTTCGACGAAAATTAACATTTGAAAATATAAATCATGTTTATCTGTTCTTCGAGCATACACGTCGGGTGGGGGATGGGCGGCCGGAGATTTGAGTGTGACTCGACTGGGCATACAAACAAAGACATATGAGCTAACATGTGAGCTGAGATAGCGTTTCAGTCTTAAGTATGTTTTGTATCCCCTGTTCTTCAATATACTTGTGTTGTCTTAGTGTGACTTTTTATTAGTATTTTTCTTTGGCGTAGCACAGATATTTGAGGGTTTCAACGTTATATCGTTTATCACTCGACAGGCATTCAGGGCAACGCTTTCCATGCTGCTGAAACCCGGCGAGAAGACTTACACTCAGCGGTGTCGTCTATTCATCGGAAACCTGCCCAACGACATCACAGAGGAAGATTTCAAAAAGCTCTTCGCTAAATATGGAGAGCCCAGCGAGGTTTTCATCAGCAAAACCAAAGGCTTTGGTTTCATCCGATTGGTAAGATATCACATATTTAAATGTACTTAGGTTTCATAGTTTATGTTGTTAGGTTTACAATACACTGCAAAAAGTTGAGGTCCAGTTTGAAATCCATTGTCACATTACTATTAGTGCAGGGATGCACCCATATCATATATTCTGTTAAACGCTGTAAAAATATAAATGGTTTGTTTAAAAGAAAATATTAATTTGAGTTTGAAAGGAGTAATGTTATAATTGGTTTCTTGTAGGAGTCCCGTGCACTTGCAGAGATAGCAAAGGCCGAGTTGGACGACACGCCGATGAAAGGCAGGCCCCTGCGTGTCCGTTTTGCCACGCACTCCGCAGCTCTGTCTGTCAAGAATCTGTCACCGTTTGTGTCTAACGAGCTCCTGGAAGAAGCTTTCTCCCAGTTCGGAATGGTGGAGCGGTCCATCGTCATCGTGGACGACCGCGGGCGCTCCACAGGGAAGGGCATCGTTGAGTTTGCCTCCAAACCTGCCGCTAGAAAGGCCCTGGATCGGTGCAATGAGGGCGTCTTCCTGCTCACCACGTAAGTAAAGCTGAAGTTTAAAAAAACCAAAAAAAAAAAAAAAAACCTGTGTGCATTATGAGTTTATAGATTGGTGCTTATTAGCTTTACTCATTTCACCCTTTCCAGGTCACCACGGCCTGTCGTTGTCGAGCCTCTGGAGCAGTTTGATGATGAAGATGGTCTTCCAGAAAAGCTTGCACAGAAGAACCCCAGATATCAAGCGTAAGCAAATCACTGTTTGTCCCATCCATTTGCCTTTTGTAGGGACAGGTTATTGTTTTCTAAGCAGCAGATGGTATGGGGGTTGGGAGGGTAAGGTGCAGGGATCGCAGCTGTTATAAATCAATCATCGGTGTGGGGTGGCAGATGTTAACCCTTTTCAAATCAAGGCTAGGAGGAGAAAGGATGTTGCCTAACGCATATGAATCCATTCACAGGCAACTAGCACCGATTGTGTTTTCATTGAAGATAAAAACATCAAAAATACTATAACAAAGTAAAAGAATAATATTTTTATGGTTAATACTGACTACAGAGTGTTTGACATGATATTTGGTACGGTTGCAAAAATACAAATAGTCTGGATCCTTGTAGACAAGATGTATAATCAAACAACAAAGCAATCTGTATCTACCAATATTTTTTATGACCGATACCTATGTAGCTCACTCAGGTAATTCTGAAATAGTTTATTATTATTTTCACCAGACAGGGCTGAACTTGTGGTGTGAATACAACCATCTTAACCTTACGATCTGTAAATTGTGTCCACAGAGAGCGTGAGGAACCTCCTCGTTTTGCACGTCCCGGCACCTTCGAATTTGAGTACTCCAAGCGCTGGAAGTCCCTGGATGACATGGAGAAGCAGCAAAGGCAGCAGGTGGAGAAGAACATGCGCGAGGCCCGCGAGAAGCTGGAGAGCGAGATGGAGGACGCGTTCCATGAGCACCAGGCTAACCTGCTCAGACAAGGCAAGTTTAGTTTTGTTGTTGTTGTTGGGATAACAAAATAAACAAAAGGCTCTGCAGCTGTTGTCATTTATCACTAGAGAAAAGATATCACTCACAGGATTTATTGGTGTGTTAGTGCCACAATTGAATGTGTTGGTTTCCTTTCAGATCTGCTGAGGAGACAGGAGGAACTGCGACGCATGGAGGAGGTGCACAGTCAGGAGATGCAGAAGAGGAAGGAGATGCAGATCAGGTATTTCTGTTCATTAGAATTCTGTTTGGTTGTCGATTGGGGTGGATTTTTGTCATTGAGGTGTCCTCTCAAAAACACAAACTCCTTCCAATGCTCTTTGTGATAAGGAATGAAAGTATAGACCGATTTTTTTTTTTTTTCCTCTTTCTTTTAATAAATCAATGCTTAACTGCGATCACATGATTAACGTTTGTGTTTGTATACAGACAAGAGGAAGAGCGCCGCCGGCGGGAAGAAGAGATGATTCGCAAGAGGGAGATGGAGGAGCAGATGCGCCGCCAGCGTGAGGAGAACTACAGGATGGGCAACTACATGGACGTGAGTTCAACTTGACAATAGAATACATGACTTTTGTACACATTGTATGCAGTATAGCAAGAGATTAAATCAATATTTTTCCATTTGTTTAATACTCTTTTTCTCATCTTTCTTTATTTTATTACAGAGGGACAGAGAAATGAGAATGAATCCTGGTGGAGCTTTGGGCATGGGCGGTAAGTTCTTTTTCAGTAATTTTAAAATGGGCCTTGTTCTGATGTATGCCAGAATAGGACAATTCAGTTCAACAGCACCACAAACTACATCCTTCAACACATATAAAGTTTGACCAAAACAGGTTAAAAAAAATCTGAACATTATGAATGTAGGATTGTGTGCAGGACTGTAATATTAGACCGCATTATTTTTAACTAAACTGCACTAAACTTTTTTTTTTATATACAGATCACTGATCCGACACCGGTTGTAAATCAATAAATTCACTGTGGGGAAAAGGCTGGGATTATTGTTATTTGTAAGGCAACAGGCTTGACTTAACATTGCTGTCTTAATATTGTAAAACGTAACAAATTTATACATGTGTATAACATACACACCTGTGAAGTATCGAACTGTTTAATCCATGGCGCAACAAATTGGTCACAATAGGAACTACAATTCAAATGTATTTAATGTGTATAATATGACTATAGAATTGAATTAATTACATCACTGCTGTTGTCATCAAAAACCCCAGCGATCAATATGAGTATGTATCGGCATGATCTCTGTAACAGTGCAGCCCAAAAATGTATATCTTGTCATTAATGGGCATTATTGCAAATTTGTCTAACATGTTGAATTCAAGTGCAGAACATTTATTTGACATACTATGTTTCTTTCAGATATGCCCTTCGGTGGAGCCAACCAGAAGTTCCCCATGGGCTTTGAGGGGCAGAAGGGAATGGGACCAGCCGCAGGAGGCCTGATGGGCAACGAAATGGTAATGTATCCCGCTTTTTGGATCGACCAGTAGTTGACGTAGTTTGTTTTCAACTTTCCTGTTGGTTGGAGAGACTCCCAGCTGATCTTCTAACACAGATGTCAGCTGGCCAAGCAGGGTGGGAAATGATGAATAATTTGTGCCCCCAGCTGTCTTCAGGCGGCTTGCTGGTTGTTGAATGATACAGACATGCTGCCTGCCCGATATTGTTTCTTTAAATGGTAAGCCATGCCCCCTCAGTTACCGTCAGTTGAGTGTTAATGCTCCGAAAAACCGTCAACCTGCACTAAACCATGAGAAATGGCTCTGACAGCTGTAGACAGACTTCAGTGGCTCTGCTCACTCTTATCACACTGTTTGCGTAGTGGACTGCTATTGCAAGACCTGTCTCACGTGAGTTGGACAGGCACTTTTTCTCCCTTTAACTGTTGACAAAGTGCTACATAACTAATTAGTTTCCTACTGTGCTAGCAGTTCAATGCATTGTCTGTCATGAGAAGAAAAGAAGTTGTACTTTTGGGTGGCAGTGTGAAATCCTGTGTAAAGCTCCTCTTGTGCTACAAGCCAATTTGAGACCTGAAGTAGTGGTGTAGTTCCTCTCCTGGACCAGCAACCTTTACCCTCTCGACATCTTTTTTTGTAACTGAGCATTTATAATGCTTTTAGTGCAGGCTGACGGTACAAGGCATTCAATTTTAAATACAATATTCTCAATTGTAAAGTACAGCGGGGATAATTGACGGGGGCAGGCCAAGCTTTGTGACCACCCTATTATTAAGATGATATTGGTTAACACTGGACAATCATCTGCTTCTGGCAGAATTGTAGTACCAATGTTATGTTGGTTTCTGGGTCACAGTTGGCCACAGTTGGTTAAACATGTGTTAACATTGGAGATCAAATGAATGAACAGCATTTCCAGAATACTTAACTTTTTAATCAAGCGTTGAAGTTCAATATACAATGTATTGAACTGTTTCGTATTTGAAAATGGTGCGCCTCACTTTTGTAGCTTTACACTTATTAAACTTTCTTCATGCTCATAATAGCAAGCCCGGATAATTTAGTCTTGCACCATTTTCCCTTAATGTCGTTGTAAGAAAGTCTTTTTTTTTAATTTTATTTTTAGGAACTGAAAATATTTTTAGTTTCAAGTTGGTTGGCAGTGTTGTTGTTGTTGTTGTTGTTGATGATGCATCATTTTCACAATCCATGGAGTGTGCAACATGACACACTGCAGTGTTATAGTAACATCTGAATGTAAAGTTCAGTAAGATATGGCTGAGCAGATAGATGTAGATTAGGGCTGCACGATGTGAGGAAAATATGCAACCATGCATTCTGCTAAGATGAAACGCCTAGCATGTTGAAGTACAAATTATGACAGGAAATGATTACCAACTTTCTTTTAATTGAATAAATTGATAGGGGTGGGAATCACCTGAGGCCCCATGATACAATATTATCAGGATACTTAAATCAGGATACAATCTCATGGCGATAACGTATTATATATTAGATATATATATTTCCTTTTTTCAACTTCAAATTATGCAGTTTTACTCGGTTCAATCACTTTTAGCAGCAATACAGGGTTTATCTGTCATGCAGACAGAATGACCAACACTCAATCTTTTGACCAACTTCCTGCTAATACCGCTGACTTTACCAGACTTTGAACACACCAGAAAACAAAAACAGATACAAGATACTTTTTTCCCCAACACCCATACAAATCATTGGACACAGAAAGCATGGGTTTAAAAAGTGATACCTGGGTACAACATTGCAGTCTTTCATGATGCTTTATTCGCGCAACTATATAAAACAATATATTGTGCAGCCCTAATGTAGATCCAGTTCAGGATATATTCATATTCTAATTACATTATTTTGTATGTTCTTACCATATTATTCCACTGTAGCCAGTGTGTTAAATAAAAGCCACCTCGCTTCACGGCGTTTGGGCTTTTTGAGTTCTTCACTCTAACATTGTTCTAGTTTCACAGAGCTGGTGTTTTTACCAATATGCACATTATATGCCGTTTCAAATTGCTTTCTTGTGGAGAAATGGTTGTGCTGAATGTTGTGCATTGTTTACATTTTACGGTGCCGATATATTCTTGGTACAATCCCTATACTTCAGATTCTTGTCCCATTTGGGACCATTAGTTGAAACTTTCCAGTTTATCAAGGCTGTTTCATAAGATAGCTGGACAGATGATCAATACACCATCATTCCTGCTCAAGAAATGTTTGAACTCACTTACATCAGTCATGATTTGTTACAATGGCAATTATTAATTTATTTAATGCAGATTTCTTAGGCACGAGACTTCTGCCTGCGCAACGTTTTTTTTTTTTAGCATTTATATAAATGTAATATATATATATATATATTTACCTCCCTCAAGATGTTGGCTGTTGCTATAGGCAATGATCTTGAAGAGAAAAATACGGGCAGCATTTGCAAAATGCTAGTCCTATGAGAAAGTGAGGCAAGGCTAGTCTTGGCATGCACAGGAGAGACCATACTAGGTAGGCACTGACTAACGAAAGCATTACCCTCTCTTCCTTTTCCGTATGTAACCTGTGGCACCTGTGGACCTTCATATTGGAACGAACGGTTTCTCCGGATGTGTCTCCTGCTGGTTGTGTTGTAAAATCTCACAATATAAAACAAATCACCTCTATTGCCGTACCTTTTTTTTTTTTCTTTTTTTTTTTTTTTTTTAAAAAAAACCCTTCCACATGGACATGAACTGTGCGCTTTGGCACTGAACCCATACCTTACTCCCCCTCTCCCTTCCTATCTGCCTGCCTGGCAAATTGATCCCCCACAGCGCAACGAGCGCTTCGCCCAGGGCGGTCCTAGGGGAATGGGTCCTGGTAACCCCGGGTTCGGCAGGGTACGCGAGGAGTTTGATGGTCCTGCTAAGAAACCCCGCTTTTAAAACGCTGCCCTTTTGATGCTCCCAGCAGCACCATTTTTGTATAAATTCTCCACAACAAACATATTGAGTCGCATTTCTTGTATTTAAGTTTAAATTGTTGCTACATTTTAGCTTGACAATTTACTCATTTTATGACAAAGTCAATATTTTCCCCTTTTTTTATTTTGTATTGTCAGTAGTTTGGAAAGATGGGACACCCTCGTGTGATCTTTAGTTCTTTCTGATCCATGTATAATTTTCTTTTCTAGATGTATTATGCTCTGTGAGTCGCCGTGAACTGATAACTGTAACAATTCTCTCTACCCTTATGGCTGTGTTTTGTGCCATACATTTGGAGTAAGCATGTATTATAATAAAGAGACATTGGTTCTATCAGGACAAACGTTAGCATTCATTCCAAAGTTGAGACGTACAGTCAAAGCAACCAAATGCCAACATTTGGCTGTTTGTAAGTAATGTGGATACATCTGCCACATTGGGTCTTAAAGGATCTATGTGTTATCTCTGCCACAGTCCTGGCTTCGTTTGCGCGCTGCAAATGCCCCATCCCCACCCTTTTTTCCCTCCAATCAAATTCAAATGACCAACTGACAGTCAGTCACTATAATGTCTGTTCATTATACTTCTGACAAAGAAGTGACATTGCTTGTGCGTGACGACACTGGTAAGACATTTAGCATCTGCTAAGAAGTCAGCACTCTTGAAATGTTGAACCATCCAGGAGACTCCATTCTTAATTTCCACTTACACTGCTCAGTGGAAATGGAGGTCCCCCCCCCCCTTTGAAACATGATAAAGCAATATTTCATAATGAAATGGCTGCACTGAGTTGTTAACCAAGCTTCATTCATTGGCATTCAGTGACTCTGCTTTTACAGTCATGATCCAGGGAAGCAGAAAAACAACGCATAGATCCTTTAGGAAAGCCTATAGTGTGTGTATGTGGTTGTGTGTGTGTGTGGTTGTGGGTAGCCAAGTGGACACATTCTGCTCATATGAAATACTCAGTCTGTCAGTGACCCACAGTCCACTTTAGTGTGTCTTGTCTGCCCGTTTGGAGAGTATTGACTACGTTTACATGCAGTCCAATATATAATAGCAAAATCGCCAATCCTCTTGGCATATTCTTTGTAGCAAATGGGTTGTTGCGTTCATCAATAAATTATATCTCAACACATTACAGTAAAAACAGCTAGTTGGTTGACTAACTGTAACGAGTTAGGCTGTGTCTACACGTCTTTTTCCGAAAGCCTAGCCCCATCAATTAAAAATGTTAAAACCTTTTATTCATAAAAAAGAACCTCCATCCATACTTGATCACTAAAACAACTTGCTAGAGCCAGTAGGTGGCCATAAAAGCTACATTAACGATTCGTCAAATACCACAGTGGAAGTTGCTGGTATTTTTCCTTTGGGGGTTAATCAAACTGTACTAGCGGATTATTTCTTCAAAAACATATTTGATACCAATTTATTTCAACAACTTTCTCTTGCCCAAGGTGATGTGGCAAAACTTGACACGTGACTTGCATGGATGAGCCGGGAGTTGGAGTCGCTGCTTAGCGTACCTCACAATGCCGGTTTTCTGCCATCTTTATTATTTCTGCTGCACGTTCACAGATTAGGGACATGACGTCATCATTTACCTAAGCCTTAGACAGATTATCTTTGCATGTAGACGTAGTCATATTAAGTTCAGTTATCGTCTTAATTTTGGGTACACAGATGTCGACATCTTGTATCTGAAAATGCACACAAAAGGAATTCTATACTCAATTGAAATACTTTATTTTGAATCGAATGTCCGTTCTTTGGACATGAGTAAACCTGCCTTTGCATGACTAGCAAGAGGCTCACTTGTACTTGCAAACATGCATTGTGGACAGTTATGTAGTCATAATCAACAGAAACTTCATTGTGTGTATATACAACAAATGTGTTCAATCTATGGATGAAAAAAGGCAACCTTCTCTTATTTCCCCTACAAAAAAGTCAATGTGACATCTCTTTTCAATTTTTGCTGGTCATTCAGAAATAATTATGCATATGTGATTTTTAATAGAGCATGATGCTGGTATATCATAAGCCAACAAACTTATCCAATGTTGGTATAGGATCCTACACTTGAACCAGTTGTACTGTGATGAAGCATACATTGTGCTTGACCTGTAAGAAGACAAGGAATCAAGAGTCTGTCCTAAGAGAGGTAATCTGCATCAATATGGCTCGTTCTGCAGTGAGATAAGTGGCTCGTCTGCTTCAACTTTTTTTTTTTTTTAAACAAAAAAAATCACATCCTCCAGTTTGTGAATTCCCTTTTTACGGCTTGTCTTTTCTGCAGAAGGAAGACTGATAAGTTTTATTGGTTTTGATCATCTTTTTTGGTTTTATACTGTGAACTCATATTGTGTTGTACAGATATCTGGATGCATAAATCAACATGGCTGAAATAGGTTCTCTTTCTCTTGAACTGATGGTAAAAAAAAAACTAAAAAAACATCCTTACGTGTTATCCGGATACAGCCGGGACACAGTGCTTTCATGTTATCTCCCTCAGATCTAGCTTCAGTTTGGTCTTCTCACAGTGCTTCATATCATTAATTGGGTTGCATTAGACACAAACCCATTGACCAGCACCTTTTTCTGCATTTCAGAAGACGTGTATTGATGTAATTTGTGGCCTGAAACTATCGAATGTACAGAACAATTACCTACCTAATGTCATGGCTACCATTTTGCCCAGGATGCAGGGAACTATAAAAGCATGGGCAATTAGATATTTGAATTACCAGCTACCCCTTTTTTTGACATTTGCATCACAGAATTTAAACTGAGTTTTGTAAATTGAAGCCTGATATGGATAGAAAATGTCAAATGATTAACTTTTAAAATTTTATCAAAGAAAATAAATCTAAACCTTGCAATTGAAATTCACAGTTTTACTCTACTGCCCCATCTGGCCATTCCCTTTGAATAATGCTAATACCTGCTGTGAGGTACTCTGACTTCACTATGGTGTCAAATGGACACTGGCTTGCCTCTGCAAGCAGATCTCAGAGTTTTGTGGTAGGAGAAGATGGGATGGGCTGTAAAAGTGAGTAAGTATTCTTGTATTAATTACAACTTTTGCAGATTTAGCACATTTTATGACTTTTAAGAATAATAGTTTCACTTGACTGTTTTTATTTTATATAGAAATGGAGAATACTAAGAGCCAGAGAAATAGGAGTAGAACAGACATTCCCATTGAAATCACTTTAGCATGATGGTCAGAGCGGCAGCCATTTTATGTGTGTTGATGAAGTGGGCCAAGTCAGGGGAAGTAACGTTATGAAGCGCAGACATTTAACGAGATTTTAGAAACTTTATGATTGATTCACTTTTGTCACAGCTTAGGAAAGCACATTGTTATTTCCAGATGAGTGACCACTTTGTTTGGCTCGTTTTCTGTTACCAGTGTAGACCAGAGTAGCATGAAATCGTGGTAGAGTTGGCAAGATAGTAGCTAATTCCACCATGCCGTCATGCTACTCTGGTCTTCTCTGGTGGTCAGCGGCAGCGCCGGGTCTTAATGGTCCCTCGCCTCACTCCCCACCACTCTGGAGAATGACAAGCTGTCGAACCGGCAAACAATCTCTGGAGCTGCATCTGCTGCGAAGAGACACTACGACCCTACTGACATGTGTTGTCACCCTAACAACAATCACCATTTTCTTTTGTTCATGTCGACAGTTCAGTGTCCGTTCTACTCCCATTTTATTTCTGTGGATGAAGCACTTTGTTTTTGTTTTTCTCTGGCACTAGCTTGATGGATATTCTGTGCCGGTTGAAGCTGTATTTACATGTAGTTGACAAGTGTCCTTACAGAACAGCAGCTGTTCTTTTATCATGCTTCCATTTTTGAGATTAGTACCAAAATGCATCCAACGGTCTTTTTACTTGTCTAAAACATTGAAGTATACAAGACATAAAGAAACCTTACACTGACTTGTAGCGTGCCTATCTTGCACAGTATAATAATATATCTACACAATATCTAAAAATAAGAATTTCATTATTTTTGCTTTTTTATTGGTATGACTTGCAATAATTTTTTTCAGTTTGCCAAAAAATTACAAATGCATATCATATCATCCATATTGCTTCCTCCCTGCCCTTTTACCCAATAACAAATTATATTATCAATAATGAAATATTGTAGAAACAAAATACAAAAAAGGACAATAAACACATTGAACCTCAGTACAGAAGTTGACTTTTGACACCACTAAATCCATCTAACTACTTTTAATTCAGTTCCCTTCACTATACTCTTTCCACTACACCTTCCCCACTCAAGCCAATATATTTCTGTGTTATTACTATTTAATGATATTCTAGAATCAGTTGCAACCTTTCCAATTTCATTTCCATAACTCAAATCTGAAAAGCAGGTGTTCAGGGGGCTTTACAGTTCCTGAGATTATTTTGCTAACCTATCATTACTAGTGTCCTCACCCCTCCTACATTTGCAACTAATCATAGAATTTTTTTTTCAATCTTCTCTAATCCCTTGTGATTTTTAGAGAACTGCCAAAAATTTGAGGCCATTTTTCATCAAATGGAATGCCTTAATCCCTTTCCCAAATTTCCAGGACTGCCACACTTGTATCACTTTCTCCCAAAGTACAATAGTATTTGGACACCTTGTGTCCTTCGCATTTTTGCTTTGTTATAGAAAGTATTTTAAATTAATCCACCTCCTTCATGTGGATCACGAGAACTCTGAAAACACCCATCTGCAATGGCTGCGAAAAAGAGGACTACGGATACTTGGTAATAGTTGGATGTCATGGAGTGTTCATCTGTATGATACGTGTGTTTGTGTTATGTACATTTTTTCTTTAACAGGTTTGACCAGCTTTAAAGATTGTGGACTTTGGAGGAATTTGTGGCTGTATAGCTTGGACTCGGGAATGATGCTGATCTTGCTCTGTAGCATTCCTCTCGCATGGAAAATGTTATAACCCTGTAGAGAAAACAATTATGCACCTTTTTTTGAGAGAGAAATGAACATGACTAAATTCCTTTTCCAAAATGGTTAGATGTAGCCTACTCTTTATTGTTAAAAAAAGGAGATCCCTAAAATTCCATGAAAAAAAATGTGACTTCAGTTAATGGAGCTTAAATTCTGTCAACTTTCTTTGGCTTAGTTCTGTATTCACTTTTCTTAAAGTGGTTTCCATCAGTGAATGCCTACAACTTTTAGGTATACTGCAGTCATCGATTTCACAGTTTATCTGATATCTTTGATGGCGTGCTGTAGTTAAATCATTGCACTTCTGTTGTGGGATTGGAAGAACCCTTTAGTTCTACAACAACAGATTGGTGTTGTTTTGATAAATTAGATTTTCTGAAAACTATTCACACAAGTTTGGAATAGGGGCATCTCAGTGAAGTTCCACAATACTGAATTTAACCCCACGACAAGAATCAAACCTGACTTTAACATTCACTCCTTTATTACGGTTTCCTTACTGTTTTTCGAAAATTTATTATAATCCCCGCTTGATCTGCCACACGTTTCTCAAAAAACTAAATTTGAAAAGATTACAATTGAACACATTATGATAGAATTTATCTTCTCCTAATGCTCACTTTTACACGATGAGCTTGTGCACATCAAAATGTAACGCAGTGCTACCTCTGTAGATTATCTGTTGGCTCTGTTATTTAGCCAAGCAGGAATGGGCTACCCACCGGCAGCTAGCATTAGGTAGCAAGTCTTCTGCAGATTTCCTCAACTACTTATTTTTCACAATGTAGTATTTTTGTTCTGTTGTCCCAAGGACACCGTTAGTCTAGAGCCCTGATCTGGGTATCTTCTGTACTGTAGAAAAAGGATTACCCCTCAGGTTTTCAATATTATGGCATCGACTAAATACCGAAGTATTGGTCCTCGTGACATCCCTACTCTGGAACCAGTTTACAACCATTGTGTTTGTGGACCAATCCTGGTGTATCTTTTTTTTTATTATTATAATGCAACATTAAAGCCATTTTTTTAATTTACCATACCACTTTCAGCCTGGAAGATTATTCCAGATAACAGTTTTGGATGGCTAGGCTATGTATATGGTTTATTTTTTATTTTTCAGATGACTGATATTCTTTATAAAATCATGAATCTAACTGAAATAATGGTTAAAATAATTTTAACAGTTAAAAAAAAAAAAAAAGATTTGTCAGATTTGTCCAACAGTTTTTGGTGCTTTATTTCTTGTAAATAGTTTTCTGACTTTATGAAGATTTATAAGCAGAATTTAACACAACAACAAATCCCCTTTGTATTCATTTATGTGGCGCTCTTTTGTAGATGGACTGTCCAGTGTCTGACTCAAAAGACAGATGTTTTACTGCATTTCCTGACTGAAATGTTCCCTCTGGAAGGGATTTTGTAGCGAATGGAAAAAATAATATTGGTAATAACAACTGATATTATTAAGAAGTGTTAAATGAAATAGAAAGTTAAATACGCAGCTAACAAAATCGTAATCATTGATGTCTTGTGTATAGAGTATTACACAAGTTTTAACGAAACATAAGGCTAATTTAGGGATTTTGTAGTCAGACGGATGTTCTCCACACAGCATCTGAACATCCTGGAAAATAGTGCAATTGCTAATTGACGTGACAGAAGTGTAACTTTTAAAACTTGTAATGTTCTGTCTGTGTATTGTGTACAATTTGTTTTTCTTTAACAGGTTTGGCCATCTTTAAAGGTGTTGGACTATGAAAAGGAACGTTCCAAACCAAGAAATTCAAAGTCTAGCTTCTTCGCTTTTATTAATGAAACACACTCACTCTTGTGGACCAAATAGCATCTTTTTTTGACATTTATTTCTGATCAAAATAGGAGGTGGCTCTGTATCTTTGACTCTGGCTTGTGAAGGTCGATGGAAAACATTGGCCATTTGTTTTGCACAGTTACTTGAGTTAAAAATGGAAATCAAACTTTTTACACTGACATTTTTTGAGACAAGTTCATAGTCGAGATTTGTTTAAAAAAGGCGGCAAGCACATTTAACAAACTACACATTTATTACATTACATTTTGGAACAGGGGTGTCCCATATGGCCAACACATTTTGACATTTTAATCTTATCTTTGACATTCTTAAACAGATGTCTTTTGTCAGGAATTGTTCAAAGGCTTAACTATTTAGCAACGATATTAGGTAGGTTCAAAACAGTACTGACATTGTCAAAGACAAGTTCTGAGTCAAGATTTGTTTTAAGGTGGTGCCAAGCACACTCAAAATTATTTTGCAGTGATTTTTAGGGAGGTTCAAAACAGCGATTTCCCTGATTGCGAGCACAATTTTACTTTATTATAGTTTAACTGGCAACTGAAACATTGTTAAAGAGGAGTTCATAGTCATAACTGTTTAAAAAGTGGCGAGAAGCACACTGAGCAAACAAAGTAACTATATTAGAGGTTCAGAATGGGGACCTATTACAGCACATTTGATGGCATTGAGTGAGTAAATGTCGTTTAAGACTATTTTAAAGTTCTTTGTCAAGGTTTATTAAAAGGTCGGAGTCAAACACACTAAACAAACTACACAGCAACTATATTAGAGGTTCAGAACAGTGATGCCCGTTATTACAACACACTTTGAAGGCATTATTGGATTACAGCAAAGCTTTGACAATGACATTTTTTACATAGTCAACTGACTGTAAAGTAACTAATAAAGAGGTCCTGATCAGGGAAGTCCCCTTTTGCAACACATTTTGACCTTGTGTCATTGGGGTAGTAATTGATACCAAAGCTTTGACGCCATCATGCCTAAGGAGAAGTTCCTAGTCAAGATTTGTTTTAAGGCTTTACCCCTCATAATTCTCTTTTCTTTTTGTGTAAAAAAATTCCGGACTCCTAAAAACTCCACTAGTAAACCTGACCAACCTCCTATTCACCAACCTACCTGAGGCAGGAAGTCCCATGCGCCCTAAGCGGCGAAGGAGAGGATGGCGTGTTGTGCCCTTGTGGTTATGTGAGTGTGTGCGTGTTTCATGTCCTTTTGGTAAATGAGAGGGTGCGTTAGCTGCTGTCAGCCAGCTTGTCAGAGACGGGCTGCCCCAGTCCACAGTAGAGGCTCTTCTCTGCAGTTGGGTTACATTGGCGATGAGTAGTTCTGCAGAAGTCAGTGGACAGTAAAGCCCGGACTTGTTTGCACTGCAGCCAGAGGTATGCTTACACAGAGACGAGCAAGGTAAGTGTCCCATCCATATTTATAATACAAGATGCACAGTTCTTCTCCCATGACTTAACTCTTCTCTCTGTCCTCTTTTGCACCGCGTCACTGCTCTACAGTGACGTCCCTACAGGGCTTCTGGCATCACACTTGAAAAGAATGGCATCACAGTGCAGATTCCTGTTCTCCAACCTTTCTGTGTGTGTGGCGACGCGTCATAGCCCCGTGCGGTGTGTTTGTGTGGTTGTAGTACTTTGGCTTCTCTGTATGCATGCATGAAAGGTACTGTCTATGGACGGCCGAGTCATTGGTTCAACACTGCAGTGTGTAACCAGAGTGTTGTGGGATCTAGTGCTGCTGCCCTTTTGTGAACACTAGAGGCATTCAAGAAAGATGGACGAATGTATTTAGTCATTTTTAAACGATAGAAAGCTTTAATCTTGTAGAGCTGTGCAAAATAATTTGGTTCTCCGCACTCAGTTCATGTTTTCTTGAGGGATTTTTACTGAATTTTATGAGACCTCATTTTAACAATAAGCTTTGGTATTAGGCAGGTTGTGTGCAACAATGAACAGAAAATAGTGTCTAACAAAAAAAGAACGGCTCCTAGATGGCATTTTCCACTGTAATGCTGTAAGAATGCTTTTTTCCTGTAGTTTTGACTTCACTTCTTTTTTAGATGTTTAAAAATCATAGTGCTGTGTCTGATACAAAAAATGTATTGCATGGATTTATTTTAAAGGACTACAGTCCTTATGTGGAATTGCTGAATCATAGTAAATTTAAAAAAAAAATATCTAACTTTTTTTTTTAAGGTTGTGGAAGTTAGCACTTGCATTTACCCCGTTGACAGACAGAACTGCTCCATCTGTGGTCACCACTCCTGACTCCCTCCGAAATGAATGTGGAACTATAAACATGAATATGTGGTGGTACTGGGTTGGGACAGCTTTGCAGCTTCAGAGTGAAACGTGTCGCATACTGCTTTGGTTGCTCTGGGTGGGATGTAGAAAATGTAAACCTGATTCCGACATTCTGTTTGTGTAATCCATGGCTCTCCAGTTTGATCCCTAGATCACAACCTTTTGCGACTTACTGAGTTTTCATGTAGATGGAGCCTGGTGTGGATTTTATTTCCTTTCTTTTGAAAAATTCTGATATTTAAATTCACACAAATTACGAGAAACACTTTCCTTACAACCATACACTTTAAATTACTACATCACCTCAAGTGATATGGGTGCATCCTGGTGTTCTGAAAATGTAATCTTGATTATTTTAAATAGGAATCACACTTTCTTGAAGTCCTAACTGTTAGTCTCAATAGACAGATGTGATTTTATTTTTTATTTTTTATTTTTTTTGATTCAGTTCACTGACACTTCCAAAAGATATCTCCGTTGATGTCCATTGCAATTAAACCTCGAGAAATGTGTAGAATCACAGTAAAAGTAACTGCTTATAACTCCACAACTTGCCTGAGTGATCACATTTAAAAGTTTTCTTCAGCATCCTTGTAATTTCGTGATAGTGCTAATGGGTTTTATCAGTGTTATCTTAATGGTGCTTATTATCTAAATGTAAGCAAGGTCTGAAGTTGCAGCCTGAATCGTAACTTCCTGATCTCACCCTTATACGTTCTGTTAACAGCAACCAAAGCCTCATGGGAACTGTGGCCAAAAAGCCAATTAATTGTTTTTTTTCTGAGCCTTCACACCGCAAATAAAGGCATAAACCAATCGCATTTTCTGAACAACACACACTAATATTTTAGCCGAGTTTGAGTGGCCCCTAAAATAAGATTATTAAGATTATAAAATGACAACACAGAGGCTCCATGATCCGAACCAAGACGGCAAACAGTATTACTTTCAAACCTCGGCAAAGGCAGCGCAGACCAGATCCACTACTTCCTTTCTTAGCTTTCACAATAAAAGCCCTCAACATAGTCGGCTGTTTACCATAGGGAACCAAGCAGCTTCAGCAGTTCAGCTCAGACAGACTGCCAGACGTGGCTCTGGGTCAGTAGGATCTTGGTAGTTTGTCCTGTGACTGCAAACATCAGTTTGAATCTTTTACTTAAAAAGTTTGCATCTCCGCTGTGTGAAGTTTGGATTTTGAAGCAGAGTATTTTGCATTTCCTTGTCGTTATCCACCACGTTCTCGGTGTGTAAAGGCCTTGACAAGGCAACGCCCTTCTAATAGACTGTGATATTTCCCTTTGGGAAGAGCACCACAGTGAACATATAAAAATACAAACATTGAAAACTCTTGCTTTAAATGCTGTTTGTTGTCAGTGGTTAGCAGACGCAGCAGAAACACATTGACTTTTTAAGGTGCTGGTTGTTTCACATCCTCTGGAAAGGATGGAGTAAAAGGGAGAGATGTGTAGTTTTTCTCTTTAGAATAACATTTTGCAGCAGTGCTGGACTCTTTACTGCTTTCCTTTCCTCTCTCCTCTCAGTACCTCTCGCTGCTCATATTTTCTCTCTTCCTGTTTGAACCTGAACTGTCCGTCCTGCCAGTGACCAGCCAGTCATTGTGAAATCACAGCACATCACCACTGTGGCATTTTCCTTTTATTCCACTTAGTACGTAGGAGTTGCCTTGCAGCTGTAAATGGCCGTGGTCGTTCTCCTCGATCAAGAGAGAACCACGCTGTGTTCAGCTGATGCTACGAGTCGAGCCCTGGAGGCATATCGAGATGTATCCGTCTGCACTGTGATCCATTTTCTAACCGAGTCCTCTGTCCTGATTGGCCGCAGTGCTATTCTCTATGTTCCGCCTCTGAGTGTGATGCCAGAACAACCCTTTTGGCCTCTTGATGGCCTCGTCTAAAAAGTGCACTGCCCAAAGTATGCACGACTGACACAGAAACAGACCAGGTCTACCTCTCTACGATCTTTATGGTGCCACTCCCAGCTCAGTTTGGGGTTTTTATTTTATATTCTTGCAGCAACACCCCTGATGTGTCAGAAAGAAGTCCAGCTTCACATGGCTTTGTAACAGAATTGCCTTCCCCAAGGTTTGAAAATGATCCGAACGTTGTCATGAGTTTGTTTTGTCTGGAAAAACAATCTACTTCAGGGTGCCGAGAGGAAAAAAAACAAAACTGCATTTTAACATGATCATATACAACATATTTGTACTTCTCACATTTACATTGTAATGCATGTTAACATCATGACCTATTTTTCCAGTTAAAACATGTTTGTGATTACTCAAAAGAAAACCAGTCACCGCCCACGCAAACACACATGCACACTTCAAAACACATGCATATTCATTGTTGTCTTTTTTTTTTTTTTTTTTTTTTTAAGGTGGTAACGTCAAAATAGTTGGTAGATATAACAAACAAAAAAGTAACGGTAGAGACCAGTTCACTGCCAGACTCTCATTGTTTGTCTCTCGCCACAGGAGCCTCGACCTGTCGAAGGAGGCTGAGAGTCCTCACCGCTAAACCAGGGTAAGAACCGCAGTGGTCTTTTTTTTTATATATATATATATATATATATATATATATATATATATATATAGAGAGATGTGTGGTTTTTTTTTTTTTTTTAAATAAAGAAACCCTCTGGATTCAGCTTTGCATTACCAACAATGTATTCCACTGTTGACAGTTTGGAAGTTTAATGAAAGTTGATCTTTTCTTTTTTGTTTCCTCCTGTTTTGCAGGTAAAATGAAGACAGTCTGATAAAAATGCCAGAGCTGCAGGAGACCCAGCAACTGCACTGCGGTGATGCCCGGGATGACTCCATGTTAGTTCCCTCCACAGTTTATTACTCAGACATGGATGTGAGAACATAAAGATATCTGGGTATATTATAATAAGAAAAAAATGCTTTGAATTGCATAAGAGGAGATGTGTGTTGTCTTTAATAACACCCGGGAGGTTTGACTGTTGAATCATTCATGTTAAATCTCCACTAAAAATTTAATTTATTCCTGCTTCTCCCTCGCAGAGCTGCATGTGGTGGAGGAGACGCAGTAGCAGGAGGCGTCCGGCAGGAGGACAAGCAGCTCGCAGTCCAGAGGAGAGACGCACTGTTTTGTTTTGAGGTTTCAATAATAAATGATGTATAAACCTGACCTTTTTGTTGTTTGAATTTTCTTACAATGTGGTTTACCACCCGATTATTTGGGGTTAAGAGTTATTTTTATCTGTTATTGCATTGTGAAGTTTGTATGAGGTTAAAGTAGAACTACTCTGGATATCATAATTTTACGTAATCAGTAAAATTTTAGTTGCAGCATGTGAAGTTAATCCAAAAAAAACATTAAAACTTTCATTTGATCAAGTCATACAGATGCTTTTTGTACACTCTGGAAAAAATGCTCCATCTGAGCAGTGAGAAGTCAATTTAAAAAAAAAAAAAAAAAAAACACCTCGGCCAGCTGACTTGGCTCACTGCTTCCCCTCGGAGACCAGTCCAGCTACAATTAAGGATAAAGGTGCAATGTTTCTGCTGCTGGGTCACACTCGCAGGTTTTGGCTGTCAACCCTGGAGGAGGTCCAGCCCCGGAGGCAGGAAGATGATACGGAGGAGCCCGACAGAAGGAGGCCCAATGTTGGCCAGTTTGGTGTCGTCTGACCTGAGCTGCTCTTGGTACTACAACACTCTGTAAACAGTTCGTCAGCAGCTGGAAACACAAAACATGTTAAAAAGTTACTAAATGGAATTTATTTATTTTTTATAAATCCTGTTTACTTTCAAATTTCCCCGCTGCGGGACTAATAAAGGATTATCTTATCTTATCTTTCAAAGTGCCACTCTGTCAAGAGGTACTCAAAATGATGTGCTGTTAATTATATAATTTTGCTGTATCATTAAAAAGGGCATAGCTACAAATGGGGACCGATTGCGCCAATACAACAGTCGCAGTGTCCGTTATTCCAGCGCACGTTAGCTTGTTGTTAGCATGTTATTTTTAATTAAAAGTTGAAACACTTACTGAAAGTCAGCTTTAGATAAATATCTGTAATTATCAGGACTGTGCCAGTCTCACTACTCTTCATTTTCTGAAAGCTTTTAAGATGAATCACCTTACATTTAGGCTATAAAAGCTGTCATGTTGTTTCCAAATGCAATTTAAACAAAGTCACCCTCTGTTTAAAGGAATTAAGTGGAATTAACATCCAGTTACATTGTAAATCTCGCTGTTGTGGGACTTATAAAGCTTACCTTTATATACGATATGATTTAAAGGTCATCACTATCAAACAGACTTAAGTGTTTAAGTTTAAATATTTTAAATTACAAATACTTCCAAATGTTACCTTGGAGGTTTGGATTTTATTTGAAGTTCATTGTATCATATCTGCATGTTTACCACCTGCTCCCTCCGGCTGTAAACTGACCTTGGGGAGAGAGGGAGAGGAGGCAAAGTAGGTGGTGTCCACCTGACCAGCTCCAGCCATGCATGATTAATGGACATGCATCATTGATGGCGTCAGCTGCCCACAGGTGGAGCGGTATAATCCCCTCTCCAATCAGCCCCCCACCCAGGGCCTCCAGATCTACACAGATGCAGGTCTTTGCTGTAGGGCGCTTTGCTCGCTATCTATAGTGATCATCTGGTCTTTGTCGGGGCTGTCCATATGTGGCAGGATAAACCACTTTCTAGTTTTTCTGTCAAGAGGACATTTTCAGGTTAACTCCCCGCCCCCCTCGGGGTCCAATGAGTGGCACCGCTGGAGCTGCGCCCCAGACGGCCATAATCGGCCTGGGTTTGGGCACCAGCGTACGGTGGCATGGGAGGGCCATCCAGAAGGACAGAGCTTTGGTTCAGACCTACCTGCTCCCCATCTCTGTGCTCCCTCCACCCGCAGCAGGAGGAGCCAGGGGGACCAGGACACCCGTGAGGCTGCCCTCACTGGTAGCTACGGCCAAGGGGCCTCGCAGATGGAGCGGCATGGCTCGTCTCAGGTGAGCTGCACATCAGAATCTAGCTGAAGGACCAGGTGGGTTCAGTTCGTATGGAGCACCAGTTTACATCGGAGTCAGTGGGCCCAGCTTCTGTTTCTTTGAAAAGTATTTTCTTCTGGGGTTTATATAAACATCTCCAGTTATTCCACAACACATACTGCTGTTGTTACGTTATCTGCAGACGCCTCAACGACTCTTCTAACTATCTGGGTGAAAAATAGTTGTTTCTCCAGTTGAAGCTATATTTTCCTTTTCAGAAAGGAGCTCCAATCTCATTTTGTGCCTCATGAATTTTTTTTATATAAATTTATATTTTATTTTGGATAAAAATATAAAACAATACAATGTAACATGAACATAAACAGATATAAGCTGTTGTTACACTTAAAATGTTTGCAGACATAGGTCATTTTCAGCTCCCGTCTTTGTTGTAAATTACATCAAGTTGACACCGACCCAAACTGTCCTGATGTGGTGAAGCCCTGCACATTGGAGAGAGACATTCAGAAAGGTTTGGCTTTTAATCTAAATAATTTGGCCTGAAACGCTTTGGTGGTTAAATAAAGAAAGGAAATTAACTGGCAACTATTTTGACATCACTTAGGACTTAAAATTTAAATGTTTGCAAATTAAATTAGGTTTTCTGAGTCTGACGGAGGATCTATGAATTAAATTTGATAATATCAAATGTTATATCAAAAGAATAGTTTGTCCTTTTCGGTAATACGCTTATTTGTACTGTCATTGTACAGCAGGGTTTCACAACAAAATGCAGTTTGTAGTCCAATTTTGCTACACACAAAGAAACAGTATAGTAGAGGGTGGAGGATAAATTTAGGAGTCTCAGTCTGAGGAAAGAAGCTGCTCTGAGGTCTGCTGGTACAGCAGCTAATGCTTCTGTATCTCTTGACAGATGGCAGCAGGGTGAACAGGCTGTGTCTGGGTGGGTATTACCTTTCAATATCCTTTGAGCTCTGCGGGCACCTCTTGTCACCAATAACACTGATGCTCAAGAAGTACTACCCTGAGCCTTCCTCGTAGCACTTACTGCACTCGTATTAGTTGCTGCACTTACTGTATTCGTATCAGTTCGCTGCACTTATTGAATTTGTATTTGTTTACTGCACTTATCCTATTCGTAGTAGTTTGTAGCACTTACTATATTCGGATTAGTCTGTTGCAATTATTGTTTTCGTAGTAATCTGCCTCTGCACTATACTTTTGCTCTGGCTTATGCTTTGAGATGCTTGTTTAAGAAAGGAGATGCACTTATGACTTCTGGTGACTAGTAGTTCTCTTGAATACCTATGTTGAATACACTTCCTGTAAGTCACTTTGGATAAAAGCGTCTGCTAAATGACTGTAATGTAATGTAAATGTAATGTAATGTACTGATGAGTGGTTTTAATCACCCGTATAGAGCCCTCCTGTCCTTGGCTGTGCACATCCCATGCCAGTTTGTAATGTTTCCCATCAGGGAAATTATCACATATGTTTAACTAGTATAAAAACCAAAGTGTACAAATGACAACGTGTGATTTTACCTGGAGTTAGGTGTAAGCTTAAGACCTGCTCGTCAGTGAGATTGCACATGGGAGAAGTTTTCCTTCAGGGCTAACTGTTGGAAAGACCTATCTGCTAGAACACTCCTTTGGTTTAGAAAACAAACCTGCTTGGTTAGGTTTAGGAAAAGGCTGCGGTAAGGCCTTAAATAAACCCTGTCTGGCATATTGTGTTCCATTGGTACACAGCCATGCTAGCTGTTTTCACTCATTTCCAGACTTTACGCTAAGCTAAGCTAACTGGCTGCTGACTGCACACCGACGAGTATCAATCCTCTCATCTGACTCGTAACAAAAAAAGTGCATAAGCCTATTTCAAACTATTCCTTTAATGTAAATGAAACCAACATTTTCAGTATTATGCGCAAATATTTTTTATAAATATTTTATTCATTATTTGGTTATGTGGAGCATCTCCTTATCCAAACTGAGTTTAAGGATAGAGATTGCACTCTGGGCAATACTTGTGATATCCATTTACCTTATTTAAACAGACTTGACCTAACTGAGGTAATTTACATTATATTTATTTCCAATGTGTATTAAATGTCATAACACACATAAACTTGCAAACAAATCCTTTAATATCTTAAAAAACAACACGAAACAAAGGCCCTAGTCACATCAGTGTGTTACCGATAAAGGACACCCGATGCTGACCATGCAGCCTCATCACTGCTCGTTTGGATGTGATTAATCGCCTGTATGTCATCTCCACTCTCCTCGTCTCCACCGTCCCTCTATTCATTTCAGCAAAAGTGCCTGTCAAAGGTTCATCGCTTGACTGGAATTACAGTGTAATTGTTTCCTCTCCGGTCCGTCCCAATTTGATAGCATAATGTAGGCCACTTCTACGCCCCCCTCCCCCACACCCCCAGCTGATTTGCTTTGAGTACAGAGGGCCGGGACTGGTGTGTCATAAATCTCAGGTGTGGAAGCCGATCCGTCGCCTGATGCAGCACTCACGCTGGCTTTGCTCAGGGGAGGGAGAAACCTGAGTCAGGCGCATACACTAACGCACGCCTTTGAGACTCTTAAACACACACACACACAAACACACTCACCTGTTGGCTGACAGAGTATTTGGTGGCCTCCACTCACCCAAGCAGAGCAGGTTTTGAATAACTGTCGAATAGATGAGAAGGAAGAGGAAGTCAAAACAACTATTGAATGGATTGTCTTAGGAAAAAAACACCTAAATTTGGTCCCCAGAGGATGAACCTCTCTGACTTTGGTGATCCCTGGATTAGTTCCTCTAATGCCACCATGAGGTTGACATTTATGATGGTTATTGGGTGAAACGACTCGACAGGATATTGGGCAGATTTCGATGAAATTTCATTAAGACATACGTGGCCCCTCTTAGGATGAATTGTAAAAAATTGGGGTGATCTTTACTTTCTGTTAAGCTCCTTCATAAGGTCAAAATATACATTTTTGAAATACTTCGGTGATGACTAAATACCTGCATTACTACATTTCCGTTAGCCTCTGCACTGTACTGTACAGCTGTACTTTGTGTTGAGTGCTAATTAGCAAATGTTGGCTTGCTAACATGCTCAATAAAGATGGCCCACATGGAAAACCTAGCAGGTCAGCCTTGTCATTGGGTTAGATGGAGTCCAATCATAATTTTTTAAGAGAAAATCCTGCATAACTTGAAAGCACTGCACCTAAGTACAGCCTCACATATATTCCAGAAAATGTTTTTGACCTAAAAAAAACTTAATTTCTGTCTTCCCAGCCTCAGTGAGCCTTCCCTCCTCAACCAGGATGAGAACATCCTATACGAGGGATTCTCCGGCAACCGTCGCCCCAGTGTTTTACAAAAGAGACCCCCACCTCCTCCATCATTTTCAAAGTCACCAGTCCCGCTCCCCTGCCAGACCTGCCGCCCACCCGTGAGCAGCCAGCCCCATCGGCAGCAGAACCGCCAGCAGGTCCAAAGCTGCAGCAGATCGGCCTATATTCACTTCTCCCAGGCCATCCAGCCCGGCTCTAAGCCGAGACCGGTGAGGCGTAATTCCCACAACCCCTCCCTGAGCGCAGAGATGGTACAGGGAGACCTCCGGCCTTTAGTAATGCAGTATCGCAACTCGTCGTATCAGGGAGAGCTTTTGTCTGTCGTTGGTAAGCCTTGTCTCCTGAGCTGCAATGAACGTCCTGCTCTGGCTGCTGCTGCCGCCGCCGCTGCCGGTCCAGCTCGCGCTCAGCTTCATGTGTTCCTGCCCACAGAGGCTGAAGGAGAGGAGGTGGACAGTGAGTCTGTGGATGAAGGCTTCATGGACGAGTTGGACAGCAAGATAACTTCTCTGAAGCTCCAGCAGAGAGCGCCAAAGACACTTACATACCACTAATATGACATCCCCAATTGTCGCGCCAAAAGTATATGGACAGCCCTGTCCACCTACTTTTTGTGTATTTGTGGTCTGGGGCTGTGTTTTATATTATATGAGCTAGATTCCTGTGATCAAATCAAGGGAAATCTTAATGCTGCAGCAAAAAAGCATTTTGGACAACAGTGTTGGATTCAGTGAAAGCCCTCCCCTGCTTAAACGTTGCAATGCCCCTTGCACAAAGCCAAGACATGTTTTCTTTGAATTTGGTGGGGAAGAACTTGACCAAGAGCTCTGACCTCAACCCCAACTAATTGCTTTGGGATGAAATGGAAAGCCCACTGTGAGTCAGACCTCATCCCTCAAAGTGCAAAGTCTTAAACCTGAAGAGCAGGGACTGTTGTTGCACGTGTTAAAGCCCATTGTCTTGGAATCAAATGTGCAATCACACTCTTTATGTTTGGGTGTCTACATGCTTTTGGCCTTATAGTGTTCATCTTTAAACCCAGCTAAAAGGCAATGCATTGAACCTGGGAGACAAATTAAAAACATGGAAGTCACACAGAATAATAAGCTAGTTACAAAAAATATGTGTATATATGCCAGTATTATATGAATAATTTCTTGTTCAAAACATGGTCACTCTCTCGCATTTAGAAGGTTAAAGACTCCATGTTTTATAACTAAGAAACAGAAATACATTTTTCAGTTCCCACAAAAAAAATATATTTTTTGGTATAATGGTGGCAAATGAGTGTATTGTCTTCATGAATTATTCACATGAATCGACAAACATTTTCATTATTACCCTGTTCCCGTTGAAGTCCAGAGCTTCTCCTCTGCTCATCATAAGCAGGGTTTGAGTATTAAAGCATTGGTTAATGTAAATACAGTATGTTGTGTAGATTTAATTTGGTCTTCATTGCTAGAAAATAAAGTTGATGAAGGCAATATGGAGGTTGGCCTACTTAGATGTTATAATAATAAGTAATAAATCAACCTTTATAAAACAGTTTCTGAGTACTGTTCTTAATATTGACAGGGTCAAATCTACATGTCACGTTGTGTGTATATATATACACATCGTACATACATACATACATACACTATGATGATACAAAGACAATAATTAAAGCACACAACCAACATAAACAAAACTAAAGGCAAACAGAGGATATTTATTAAAAAAAGCTCTGATCAAAGATATATTAGGGTAGGCTTAGCCACACGCTTCCTTTGGGTTTCTGCTGATGGTTGTGTGGAGGGAAATGATCTGGTGGTTAATCCGGCCAAACAAACCAGGAGACCTGAAAAGCCAAAGCCAAGACCTTCTTAAGGACATATGCCCAATCAGTGTGGCAGGGGTATTGGGATGGAAATGAAACTGGAAGACTTCTATTATTTATAATACAAAGACTCGTTGGTGCTGGGAGGCCTGGAAATGACAGGTAAAAGTTATCTTCGCTGGCCTGAGAATAGGTCAACTATACATTACATAAAAAAGGCATAATGATGAGATAGTAATTCATAATTATGACATAGTAAGTCATAATGATGAGATAGTAATTCATAATTATGACATAGTAAGTCATAATGATGAGATAGTAATTCATAATTATGACATAGTAAGTCATAATGATGAGATAGTAATTCATAATTATGACATAGTAATAGTAATTCATAATTATGACAGAGTAAGTCATAATGATGAGATAGTAATTCATAATTATGACATAGTAAGTCATTATTATGAGATAGTAAGCCATAATTATCAGAAAGTCTCTTATTATAATGACTTAAAGTCAATTCAATTTTTCATCACAGTGGTGTAAATGGGCTTCCATAGATTTTAAGAAAAGACGTATTTGTGTATCTTCCTGTATAATCAATTGTTCCACACTCCAGTCCAATCGGCGGCGGCCAAGCTCCCCTAAACTGGTGTGCCAACCGTCCTAAGAACTGAGGAAGAAGAAGTAGACACTCGAGAGTCTTCAAGCCCAATAACAAAATAGACTGGATGCAAATGATGTAGTTGGGTACTAAATGAAAAGAGTATGTTTTAAAAGCACCGAGGCGCATTTCGTTTGCAAAACTCGTATACATCAGGATTTTGGAGCAAACATGGCGGCCACGGCGGAAACTGGCGACGGACACCGACTGCTGGCCACCAATCAAGTGTCCTCCGTCCAAGTCGCTGGCGCGGTAATATTGTGCACGTTGTGACGGCTTTATAAATGTCCTATAACGTCGCTAAGTGAAGACATTGCATATCTAACAAATACAAAAGTTATTGGTTTAGCAAAGGGGTCAGATATTTTGTCGCGCGGAGATACTGACACGTTAAAGGCGAGCTAACCCGTAGCGAGCTAACCGGACAGGCAGAGAGTTGTGCAGACTTGTAAGCAAGCTAGTGTTAGCTTAGCAAATGGTGAGCTGGTTCTTCTCTTGTTTACAGGTCATGTAATTAGTCTACATATCATCCCGACATGGCTGAATCCAAGGAAGCGTACCGGACGGAGGTAATAGAAACCCTCATTTCTCAACCTGTTGTTGTGTTGTAGCTGTCGGCTAAACAGCTGTGCATCCGTTACGCTAATTACTTGTGTTTACATTGCACGAGCAGTGTTGCTATATCAGCAACGAGCTAACGTGTCAAGTTGACATGTCGTGTTTGTTTTGAAGGAATGCACGGGTAAAAAGACTGACAGACAATGCACGTTAATGCAAGTTTATGTTTTCTGCAGCCATTATTTTACTGCAACATTAATGTTGGTTTTCTATCCATGCATGTCGGCTATTATTACACTACAGCTAGTTGGCTTCACTGTAAAGGTAAACTGTACACGGGTATATTGCAGTACTCGGTCCATATATGTGCGTGTGTAAATTACTCGATATATAATAGCCTGCTTTTAAAAACTTTTTTCTTTTTAATTTTAATTCTCAGATTGTCTTTTTATACTTGTGAATTTCCTTTTATACATATTAATAACAACTATTTATATAACTTTTTAATACAGGAATGTTCAAAGTGATTTACAATAAAGTGAAGAAGCAGGAAAATAAATAACTGGCAAATAACAACTAACGCAAACAAATTATTAACAATAGAAGGGGCAGCAAATATCAATAACAGGTATGTGAAGTATTACAATAGTATATGTAAAATATATAAATAAAACATAGGAAGGTGTACAAACAATAAAGCATTTATAAGAGTGAAGACATGCATCGCAGACAACTGGCTCTTTGTAATTAATGTGCACTAGTCCACAAATGACTTGAGCTTGAACTATACTTCCCAGTGTGACAGGCACAGCAATGACCCTTTTTATTGATTTTTTTACCTGCAGCACAGAACGTGCCAGCTGTTCAGGCGGCACACAAAGTCTCTGGGTTTCTTTATCTTACAATAAAAGCAAATAGAATGGTGCTGAAGTTGGGGTTATTTGTAATGCACATAAAAACAAAAACTTCAGTTTCAGAAACCGATAACTATGTCAGCAATACATCAATGAATGCATTCTAGTAGAATCAGTACAATAATAACAGGATAGTTTATAAACTAGCTTCTGTGATCACTTGATTATTACAAACCCTTACTGTGTTTTGAAGTTCATGAAATATTGGGATCCATCTAGCTTACTTGGATTCAAATACTTACCAATACCCTTCTAGTAGTACCATAACCATTTTGGCTGATTAGTGTTGAATGATCACAAGGCTAAGTACAGTAGGACATCAGGTCTGCAGCAGTGAGGACAATTGTAATGGGAATGTGTGTTCATCTACAAAAATTGCATCTGAAATGGTTTGCTTCAGTTAGATTTGTTTTAAGACAATAAATTGATGCAAAACTCAAAGCAACGATCAAGTGCTACTGTTTTCTATTGTTACGTATGTTTACATGATCAGTCATGTGTGTTAACAAAAGGGTTAACAAAGCCTTTACTTAAGTTTAATTAGTTGAGAAATACACAAAATATAGATCTGTTCAAAATTAATTTGTTTAGGTCTACATTTCCCTCTTTAGTTGCACATATTTTGACATAAAGTAGTTGACTATATCGCAAAAATATCACATGTTTAAATAGAATTTACCTCATACGCTAGTCATAGTCATAGGTGAAATATTGTGATCTTTGTGTGAGCTATCTTGTTTACACTGACAACTCATAAACCGGTGCAAAAACAAACCTTCACTCTCTGTAAACTTTTAGTTAAGCTCTTTAAATTCAATCATGATTTACATCAAAATCCAGCAACCTCTTTAACAATGTCATTTTGGACCGAGCGGCTCAAGTTGTTATATTTTATTGTAAGTTCCCATCTCTGTGTGCATGAAACGTTTTATTATTTTGTTAATTGTATAATTAATTTGCTCTCATTTTAAAAAAGATACATGCTGATTCTTTGCCCTCCAAAATATTTTTATACCTGTAGTGTTTTGCAAGCAAAAGACTGTCCAGTACAGTAACATACCCAACTGCTACTTCAACTCAAAACTCGCATTAAGGTAGAAATGATGGCTAAGCTGTTGTATTTCATTGCATTGGAATGAAATAGGTGTACTTAATAAAGTTTCCAAAGTCTGGAAGAATAGAAAACAATGACAAAATGATACTTAAATTTTCCAAACGTAAACTTGAAACAAGTCTCTTAATGTATCATTGATTAAAACAGTTGTCAAGAAAGTGGATATCTCCAATAAATATCCAATAGAAATATTACGTTAAAAAAACGTTTTAGCATGCAGTGATCGTGAAATAAAGCAGAGCAGCAAGAATATCAACATGAATCCACATTAGAAGTTTTTGTTTTATATATCGAAATTCCGTACTGATCTTTGGGGGTTGTTTTTAAAGGAGTGTTTTTTTTCTTTTCAAAAGCACAACAAAAAAGAGTCAAAATCCTGAAATTGTAATTAATGTTAATTGTTTATTGTCTTCCACAGGTAAAAGAGGGGACAGACGGAGAGTCCATGGAAGCTGTTTCAGAGCAGGGATCGTCGGTGGATGTTGGAGACCTGGAGCATGTTTGCAAAGCTTCTCCTAGACTCTCTGAACATGTAGAGGAGGATAAACCTGTTGCTGTTGAAAAAGCAGTGGAAAGTAAAGACACTGAACATAAAGAAGCTGAAGAAGAAGAAGAGACAGTCAGAACAGTTTTGGTCCACGGTGGTGATCCAGGGAGCACCTCAGAAACTGAAAGAGAAGAGAGAGTTGAGGTGAAAACCGAGGAGGAGTATGAGTCAAATGAAGAAAATGTGTCAGTAAAAGATGAACACTTAGAGGACGGTCCTGCAGGACTTGATTCCAGCGAGGACACAAATATGCAAAAGACTTCTGAGGAGCTAACAAACACGGACATGGACACTAAGGAGTGCGTCGACACACTGCAGGATAAGGAGGCCGCTGCCGCTAAATTGAGGGTTTCCACAGTGGACCATCTCGATGAGATAATGGACATCGGCACGGTGGATCAGGTGGAGCAGGAAGCCCAGATGAATGAGGAGCAACAGAATAGTGAGATGGACATGGACTACAGCAGCTCACCTTCAGTTTTATACACAGGTAAAGTAAAGCACAAGTTTAATCACAATGATTTAGTGTTTAATGATGCAGAGAAACATTTTCAACCAGCGAAAGTTCATTGGCACAAAGCAAAAGTCGTGTTGTTCTTGTTGGAAAAGAGGATGTTTTATTTTTTTTATTGTGGAGCACACAGTTGACATGTAATCAGTAATGAATCATTGATAACCTTCCTTCATGTGTTTCAGGTAAATATTATTTTCTTTTCAGAAAAGAGCTTTTGGAGATAGAGATCAAAAAAAGTAAAAGATGATTTCTGATGTAATGAGTGATTACTAATGAATTATTAATAACCCCTGCTTCATATCTATCTGTTAAATAATGTCTTATGATTTTTGCATCACACCGCTGAGCATCACATTCATGCTGTTATTCCATATTTAATAAAGAGCTTTTGGAGGAAAAAAAATCACAATAGCTGTTAGTAGTGATCACATTTACAGAGATGCTTATTTAATGGATCACGCGGTCTTAATTGAGGTCTAAACTATAGCCCTTTCGGAACACACAATAACATTGCTGGCTTCATATCTCTGTGACAGTAAATAAAGTACTGTGCCCTCTCGCACCACCATTCACCTCTACTTCAAATGCTCACAGCCTCAGCGACGAGGGAGAGTAACTCTGTCGAGGAGGAAGAGGATGTGAAACCCATTGTATTGCCACCACCTGCTGAGGAGGAGCAAGCGGAGGACGTGAAGGTGGCTCTAGACTTGGTGCGGTCCAGCTCGTCTCCGTCCTCTGAAGCCACGGCCAGCACAAGTGAGTGACACCGAACATCCCGCTTGCACTCTTTCAGATGATTCCTTAAGGAAATCTCTTATGATAAGAGATAAAATCCCAAATTTGGCCCATCCGATGCATCTTAATGCTTCCTCACGTCAAGCAATTAAAAGTCAATGTTTTTAAACTCTCCGGTTATGGTTTGGTTTTTGGTAAAATTTCTATCTGTCCAATCATAGAGAACTTGTTTCATTTTCATGTCACTGTCGCAAGGATGATTATTTTCTGCACGTATTTTCTTGTATTATTTACTTCTTCACAGTTAACAAATTCACATGTTTATTGATGTTCCCGTAGGAAGGGACAGCTCATCACCAGCGACCATGATGAACGGGATGAAAGTAGTTAAGCTGTCAATACCAAGATTAGACACTGTTAGTGTAAGTAGGACGATCTGCTTCATCGTATACAACAAACACAGAGAAAAGTGTTTGTTGGGATGTTACCATGTTAGTTGAAATCTACATCAGTTAGGAAGTCAACAAAACAGCAACAACTTTTTTTCCCTGTTGTAGGAAAGCGTACTCGCTGCTGCTCGACCAGTCAAGTCGTCTCCTTCGCCGCCCTTGGTCAAGGTGAAAGATGAGCCAATAGACGAAGAGTACGAGCAAGCTCTTATATCTTGTGCGTCTACAGCGAGCGTGAAAGATGAGCCCAACACTGCAAAGGTGGGACACACACACACACACACCTTTTCATAAACTAAGCTCCTTTCAGACATGAACCGCTTTATGTTAATCCGGCAGCAGATTGACACCTCTGTCTCTTGTCTGAATGATGTCAAAAGTCAAGACGACAATCTTACTAGGTGTGATCTAGTAACATGTATTATTAATACTGTTACTGAATCAGATTTTTTATATTTTTATGATTGAGTATTATTTATATTTTGACTTCTTATGAACAAAGAAAATAACACCAGTTTTTTTTTTAAAAAAAAAGACAATTTAAGTTGTTGGAAATTCTTTTTGTACCCGATCAGTTTATAAAAACTTTTCCTCGCGACCGGGGCAGAGAGTTAAAATAAAAATAAAACTATCAACACAACAATAATCTGACCAACACATTTTTACTTTCCATTCAACTGTATGGATTTATATTTGGCTCCAGGTGCCAACTCTAAAAGATACACTGTAAACTGACTTGAAAGAAACAAAATAGCCTAGCAACAGTAAGGCTTCCAATAATCGATAATGCAACACTTTTTTTATTTCCATATTCTAAATTTAGGGTCCCCCATTTGGGTCATAAAGGTTGTGGTTTGTTTCCTGAGGTCAACACAAAAAACAATGACAAATATGACAATAAAATAGTCGCAATAATTTAAAACTCATTGATCAATAAAACAATCTAAATATAAAGGTCCCAGTGCACACTTGACACTAAATGTTGTGTAAGTATAGGAGCGGTACCCACTTCATTCAAATGGAACATCTGTGAATGTCTAGTATTTGAATATCATATGCCCCCCACTTTCTCAAACATAATATCCATAAAAAAGTATTTCAATAAGGATTTGTTGGATCCAGAATCATTGGTACACCTTTTCACCCCGTCTCTCTATTTTGAAAATGGCAGGAGGACTTGAGGATCGGATCGGTCTTCTCTGTGACCCCGGCCGCCGAAACGCAGCCGCTGCCCGTCGTCAAGCCATCGGCGCCACACATGTCCTGTTCCCACTGCAAAAAGAGCCTGATGAAAGGTCAGACGGCGTTCCAGAGGAAAGGCTCGCCGGCACTTTTCTGCTCCACCACCTGTCTCACCACGTCTCTCCCCACGGTCAAAGGAGTCCCCAAGATCTGCCACAACTGTCAAAAGTGAGTCCCAACAAAAAAAATCTTTCCAAACTGGTGCCAATGTTGAGAAGGGCTATTGATACTTGATACCTTATTAAGGCAAGTTTAACCACTGCCAAGCAGTAGAATCGAAACTTACTCCATTTAGACGATACCTGCAATTGTTCTTTGATTTAATGCGACTGGGGTTTGGCCGGCCTGCACGCGTACTGGCGTCGTAATTTTTTAAACAATACTCAGCCCCAATATTGAGACATGACCCAAATAAACTATTACTGAATTTGGACCTGTTGTTGATGTCATCCCAGGTTTATAATTCGGCCTCAGGACGTCATTCTGGCTCCAGATGCTAAAGGCACCATGAAGGAATTCTGCAGCCAGAACTGCCTGACCTCCTTCAACTACAAGAAAAACGTCAGAATGTCTGCCACCAGAACAACACCGCAACCAATAGCGCCACAGTCGCTCTGCAGCATGTGCACAAGATACTGCATTGTAAGTCAAAACAGAACGGGGAGGCAACTTAAGTTTATTTTCATCATTGAATTTATCTGCCAGTTATTTATTTGGATTCACTGATTTATCATTTTGTCTCTAAAATGTCATTATATATTGATCTAAATTGTAATTTCTCAGAGATCAAGGTGACATCTTCAGTCTGTTGTTTCGCTGACCAACAGTAAAAAACATGAAGATGTTCAGTTTACAATGATATAAAACATAGAAAAGCAGAATGTCCTCACACTAGACAAGCAGGGGAATAGTGGCAAATTGTCTGAAGAATTAGTCAAACCTCTAATCGATTATCAAATTAGTTGCAGATTCATTCTCTGTCAACTAATTATTTGAGCTCTGAAACAAAATATAAAAATTTAAAAACATTGAATAATTGTATCTTTTCCCTCTTCCCTTAAGAGTATCCACACAATCATAATTAAACCCAGTTATGAACTTTATTTGTAAAACTATTGAAAACAGTGTGCCACTTACAGGCAGCAAAAAATATATTTTTTTATCCTTTCAAAATCATTTGATGCATCAGAATTCCTTTTATCTCGGGCCGAAGGATGTAGTCAAAATGTAACTTGTACCAGTCCTGCATCGTCATATTACAGCATATAAAGTATTTAGCAGAACAGAAGTAGTACACACAACCTTTTCCCCTCGCTGCCCCTGTAAACCACACGTTCTTGTTGAAAAGATCGACCTCTGAAATAACACACCATAGTTGTTTTGTCATCCCTCCTGCAGAGTAAACACGAGGTGATCCTGAGCGGCGCCGTCCACAAAATCTGTAGTGACGCCTGCTTCAACCGCTTCCGCACAGTGAACAACCTGGCCATGGCCGGCTGTGCCAACTGCGGCTCCTACTGCCACAGCAAGCCGCTCATGCTGAAGATGGAAGACTGCAACAAAACTCTGTGCAATGCAGAGTGTCTGGCCAAGTACAAAGAGGTATGAAAGTAAAAAAATTAAATAAACAAGCATAACAGGATTTAGTTAAGGTCAGACTTGTGCAGATGACAGGCAGTGTACTCAGCGTTTGGTAAGGATGTCATAAAAGAGCTCTTCAACCGGCATTTATGTCCATCGAAACATCACAGTGATGCATACTCCTGGCAGTATTTAACAATAAATACATTAATGTACACTATTGGATCTTACATGTGGTAGCTCAAAATGTGGCCTTGACGGCGCTGTGATATCAAACTGAACTACGCTGCAGAACAGACTCCATATTCTCTGCATCTTCCGGATATCTTTTGCCCCACAGGTCTATTTTTTATAACACAACAGTGGGAGGCATTATGTTTTGGGGTTTTCAGTACATCTGTAGGTCCGTCTGTTACTTCCGTCCCATTCTTGTGAAAGCGATATCCCAAATCCACTTGGACTTAAGGATTGTCTCTGGGACCGCACAAAACAGCTTTTTGTCTAAAAATCATATGCTAATTACAACAATTTCACACACGTCTGATAAAATCATTAAGTGATGACATTTTGGACGGACCTGGATCAGTTGTCGTCGGATGAAACCAACCAGCAGGTCAATTGCGCAGGTCTAGTTGTGTAGAATTATGAATTGTGATTTAAATGTTCAGTTAACAAAATGTGCACGACTATTTAAAAGGAACTTAATGTTCTGTATTCTTTTTATCTCATAATAGAATACGAAGATAACCAAGCCCTGTACGATGTGTCGCACCACCCGGTTGCTGGTAGAAATGGTTGACAACAAAAACAGTGATGACTCTGTGAACCTCTTCTGTAGCAGCAGCTGTGTGATGGCATTCAAGGTCCAGACTGTCAGTGCATCAGGTACAGGTAGTTTCCTGACTGACATTTGCTGTTGGCATTTATTACTTCACACTTCAACATGTTCTTTTCATTTTTTTTATTTTTTTTTGAAATATATAGAAAAGTTTTTTTTATTTTCCACAGGTGCTCGGTTGAATTGTGATAGTTGTGGGAAAAAAACCATACCAGCCTACCACCTGGCCATGTCTGATACAACCATCCGGAACTTCTGCACTCTACCTTGTGTCATGGCTTTTCAGGTAATGAGGGTCCCTGACTAAAGAGTTTGGTTAATGCAAGAGCAGAACTAGTTCAATGTGTTATCGGACCACATCAGAAATCCAAAGTGTTTGTTTCTGATCCAAACAGTCACAGTCGGGGCAAATACAGCTCAAACAAACTTTTGTTAATAAACTGTCTACAAACATTTTCTGTGCCATAGGAAAAGTTCAAGAAGTCCCAGAAACAGGTGAACGTTTTTACCAAGCTGCCAATCGGCTCCACCCAAATCCAGACCATCACTCCCAACCAAACCCTGCAGGACGTCCCCAAAGGACCACTCAGACTGAACTGCTCCCAGTGTGACCGCAACATAGCTTTTAAACCAGAACTCCTCCAGATCAAGGTAACGTGTGTGTGTGTGTGTGTGTGTGTGTGTGCGTGTGGTGTGTGTGTGGTGTGTGTGTAAGAGTGATGTTTTTTTAAATATCCATCCATCCATTTTCCGTAACCTGCTTATCCAGTTAAGGGTCGCAGGGGTGCTGGAGCCTATCTCAGCTGTCAATGGGCGAAGGCAGGGTACACCCTGGACAGTTCGCCAGTCTGTCGCAGGGCTAATATCAATGATATAAAATGGAAGATATCCACATTTTACTGGAGAATGCTATCCCACAGCCATAGTTTGGACTTTGTCATATATAATGTCTTTCTTAAGTTTATACTGACAGTTCTACTGTACTAAAACAGCTTTGAAAAAAAGCAACGGTGGATGAGAAACATACCGACAGAGCAGATTAATATTCGCTTCCTTCATGTTTATGCTTGTTGTACAGGTGCATTGATAAATTATTTGCGTTATACAAAGGTTTTACTGCACTTACTTTCAGTAACGAGCGTAGTTCTCATCAACTAAAGTAATCTTTGTCTGGATCACTTCTCTGATCTGCTTTTTGCTGACTTAGCTATACATATTCATTGTGTTTTGTTTCGGGCAATCTTTTGCCATGTGTTCATTGCAAAAGCGATGACAATGAAAAAACAATTTATCGATCAGCACTGGTTTAATGTTTTCCTGATTATACCTGTTTTTGTGCAGGACAAGTTAGTTTTCTTCTGCGGCGAGGACTGTGCTCACGAGTTCAAGAAGGACAACTTTGTGACGAGCCTGTGTGAATACTGCAAGATCGAAAAGATCACGAGAGATGCCAAAAGGATTAACAACAGAGACTGCTTCTTCTGCAGCGACGGTGAGGAGGCAGAAATAAAAAAAAAAAGACAATCACACACCATCACAACTTTAAACATTTTTAAACAACACACTCCTGTCTTCCTCCCAGGCTGTAAGCTCCTCTACAGACATGACTTGACTAAAAACTGGGGGAAACACTGCCACTCCTGCGTTTACTGCCACAGCATGTCCAAGAAGCTGGTGACGGCCCAGTACGGAGGCTCGACAGAGGAGTTCTGCGCCGAGGAGTGCAGGTCCAAATACACCATGCTCTTCTGCCACGTAAGCAGGCCTCAGCACAGTTATTAAATCACAGTTAGATTTTATATTAAAAAAAAACAGTGGTGATGATCTAAACGTTTACCCCTAGTTTTTTTTCTCTCAGGTGGCAAAGTGTGACACCTGCGGTCACAAAGGAAAACTGAAGCAGAGTCTTCCCATGCTGGGAGAAGTCAAACACTTCTGTGATCTGAGCTGTTTGCTGCAGTTCTGCTGTGACACAGTGGCCACGCAAGGCGAGGTCATCTTAGGTGTGTCTAATTGATGCCGTTTTAATTTCCTGTATTGCTTTTTTTAATCCTGACTAAACCCCTTTAAATGCCTGTTTGTTTAAATAAGTTGTCTGTTGTTTAATATGAAAAACACCAACATTTAATGATTGTTTTATAAGCAAGGCAAATTTCATTTTTTACATTAACACAGCCCAAATGAGCCAAAAATGTCCCTAGTGATGCATAAGGGTTGAAAGAAATGTAATTAAATCGATCAGTAATAGCCCGAACTGACTCTACTTGTGTGTCCTGGTGTTTTCTTGGATCTGCAGGTACAGTGGAGGCCACGCCTGTCATCGCCAACGTCATCTCGCTTGCTGGCCCTCCGACAGGAAAATCAAACTCTTCTGACAGAGCCTCGAGGCAACAACACACAAATGCAGGTATTTACGAACTATGTGTCAAACATATAAAGAAATGAAAAGAGAAAAACGTGCTCCATTCTCATCCAATCAGTTAAAAGTGTTGACTGTGAAGCTTTCATACTCTGTCATTGTCTCCACAGGAACAGTCTTTCAATCAAAGAACTCTGGACATGTAAGTTGCCGTGTCATACATGTATTTCTTATACAGAAAAAATAATTCATATTTTGTAAAAAAATAAATAATAATAATAATAAATAATTATATATATATATATATATATATATATATATACACACACACACACACACACACACACACACACACACACACACACACACACACACACACACACACACACACACAGACAGTGGCATTCAGAAGTTTGGGGCATTTAATCAATGTTTTTCTTCTTTCCTTCAATAATGACTATTTTAACAAAGAAAAAAAAAGTGTTACTTAGACACCAAATATATTATTTAGGTTGGAATACTTTTTGCCTCCAAGGGAAGAAGATTTAAAAGAATTAATGCCAGGAAGGAATACTGTTGGAGCCATTTTTTCCTAATTTGACCAAAGTTCATTATTGAACCAAGACGGTTCAGATGCATTTTGGCTCTAATTATTTTGGCTAGCCATTTTTATTTGGGCCCTCTGCAGTCTACTCCATGGGTAGATTGAAGAGGCTTAAACTATGATTTTGTCAGTCCGTAGCTTGCTATAAACTGCATTATTGTTCACTTGACACTAAAACAGTAACTTGCTCCTGTTTAAATCTGCACACATGTTCATGCTAAGATTCCAGTTTATTTTACCAATGAGTGGTGATTTCTTCTGATCTTATTTAACTGTTGCTCAGAAATATCTTTGTCTCTTTCTCTCCTTTCAGTTGTCAGGTCTGGTAAAACCATTTTACAGCGCTCTCCATGAACAAAACATGACATTTTTTTGCAAACCCTCATAAAAATAACATCTATTTTTAAATGAGACTTTCTACAAACTAAAAGCATGAAAGACAAATCCAAAAATCTAAAGTAAGATGACCAGAGGAAAAGGTACATGCCTTCACACAACATTTCAGCTCATCAAATATAAGAATAAATTATTAAACTTAGTTCCATGATCAGTCTTTGGTGCAGCTGGTGCCTTAAGAGATATTTGTGAGGATTTGTTGTTAAATTTATTTATTCTGGAGTTGTTCCTTTATTTATGTCCTTTGTCTCTTCTCCAGATCAGTATTCAGACAGATGTGGTGAAAGTCCATCCTCCGTCTGTCCCTAAAATTCTGAAGAACAAGGCCGTGCTCTGCAGACCGCTAGTGCAGAACAAAGGGGTCTCCTGTAAAACACAAACCGTGGATGTCGAAGCACAGACAGGTAAACACCCAAACAACCTGTCTGCATCTCGTTAACAACATTTCTGCGTGTTGATAGATATATCTGGCGTTGTTGTTCTTTAGAGTCCACAATTATATCCTCGGTCACTGATTTGAACTTTCTAATGTTCTGCACTGTAAAGTTTGTATTCTGTATTTATTTTGAAACACTTATTTTGTAAATCTTTAAAACTTAAGAACATTTTTTTCATTTTTTCCCCTCTATATAGACGACGTCTACCCTAAAATCATGGTTGTTCCTGTCCCAGTGCCGGTTTATGTCCCTGTACCCATGAACATGTACAGTCAGTTTACTCCCAAAGCTCTAGGCCTGCCATTACCGGTATGTCACACACTACAACCACCTCTGGTTTTAGTGGTTGATTCTCTGAAGTGATAAATCAGATAAAAAATGGATTCATCTCATTATCAGGATTACAAGATGAAATATGTATATTAGACAACAGTGTCCGGACCCCCATATGCAGTTACATTCTCACTCTGACTCCCACAGGTGCCCGTGCCCATGTTCCTTCCTGTGACCATGGACAGTGCTGAGCGCATCATGGAAACCATCCAGGAGATCAAGCAAAAGATTCCGTCGGACCCCTTCGAGGCAGAACTCATCCTCATGGCCGAGATGGTTGCAGAACAGAATGAGAAAAATGACAAAGAGGAGGGACCAAAGGAGAAACTGGTGGAGAAAGAGAGAGAGAAACAAGAAGCAGCTGCTCCGGATGGTAAGCAAAACTTTTTTTTTTACTGTTTCAGGAAATAGTGAAAAAAAAAGGAGGCACACAAATAATCAACAAAACAAAAATAATCTCAAAAGTAGTAGGAGTTTCTAGATTTTACCCTTTTTAAATAGTTAAAAAGAAAAGAAAATCAAAAATGAATGCGGCCTGCCAGAAATAAATCAATGTACGGTAAACATTGGCTCTTTTCCTGCATCTTAGATTTATGTCTACATATTCCACAGCCTTTCACTCACAAATGTTTTTATGTTGTAGCTTTGTATTTCTTTTTCTATTACAATGGATGACTAACTCCTCCAATGTTTCTTTCACAGACCACGCCAGTAACTTCAGTGACGACTTGGACACGGACGACTTGGCCAATTTCCTCAACAACTGGGAGGACGGCTCCTCTGAAGCAGGTCTCCGGTATCCAGGCCGACCCTCCGGTCAGGAAAAGCTCAACACGATCCTGGACGTTTCCCTGGGCGCGACCAATGAGCCTTACTCCGAACCCCCGCCTCCAGCTCCGCCTCCCATGGACGTCGAAGCTGACTTTGCTGTTGGTGAGGAGATGAGATGTGCAGATTTCTGAAGTGTGTGAGGTGTCAACATTTGACTTCTCTCCCTCTGCCTTGACCTGTGTTTGAAGAGGTTTAGTTGAAGTGTCTTAAGTGTGGTCTGGTAAAATAAGTACTTTGGAGCACTTGGTCTTATGTTTCATGTGGTGTCACTGCCAGAAACCCTGGAGAGGATGGCCCGGTTGAGAGAGCAGACCCGCCGATCCCTGAGCCCTCCGCCTGCAGCTTCACGACGACGACAAGCTCACAGGAAAGCACGAGAAAAGAGGGTAACTGTCTGTTAAATGAGATAAGATGTTTCTTTTGCATCTAAAACTAGATCTGATTGTACTTGCAAAAAAAGAAATGTGTAGTTAGTCGGGTGGGGTCACCCTGACCACATCAATAATGCAACCTCCTCTCTCTCGCTCTCTCTCTGTCTCTCTCTCTCTCTCCACTGTCTTAGGGTCGTAAGTCACAGCGGACATCTAAGGCAGCTGAAGCGTCTACTCAAAGAGGCGCCACCAACAAGGTCATGGCTGTAGACGTCCCAACACTGAAGAGTCAATACGGAGTTGACGCCTGGAAGCGATGGATCCAGTGGAGGCAAACTCAACCCAACCTCGAGAAGCCACGCTTCAGTTGTGAGTACATGTACAGTAAATCCAACCAGTAATGCTGATCTTGACCCAAGATCATGTATATGTATATTATAATAAAAATGCAAACCATTTAAAGTCTGTTGGAAATTCTATTCATAGTTTTTTTTTGTAAAATTTGCAATGACAAATAAAAAACAACTTTATTTTTAATCTTTTCATAATTTGGACTCCTCGTGTCTCGATTTCAGCTCGGCCCATGGAGCTGAAGGAGGATGTTCTTCGCTGCACCACTGCAGAGCTCAGCTATGGCCTCTGCTGCTTCATCACTGAGGTGAAACGACCCAACGGAGAGCTGTACTCCCCTGACAGCCTGTTCTACCTCTGCCTCGGAATCCAGCAGGCAAGACATTTTTCACACACAAACCATAAACGTATATAAAAGGAAGTACCTACAATGCTGTATGAATATATGTACACTATCACAATTAGCACATGTTGTAGAGTTTTTCCGTGGGGGGGGAGCCAGTTCACCAGTGGAAAAGTTTTAATGCAAAGCGGCAACAGCCGGAAAGCTTGGGTTTGCATTAGCAGTAACTTAATACAGCTTGAATATGGCGGGAAACAATCTGTAAAAAGTAATATAAGACAGATATGTACTAAAAAGATGCAGTAAATATCAAAAGTGAAATAAACGGCCACTATTCTCATTGCATATGTGACCTGTTGTTTCTCTGCAGTACCTGTTTGAGAACGGTCGCGTGGAGAACATATTCATGGATCGGTTCTACAACAAGTTCTCCACTGAGTTCAATAATATGCTAAGAGATTTCAAACCCTCAATCACAGCAAGTGGTGAGTTATACTTTTGCAATACTAGTCTGTCGTTAATAACTAAACTGATATAACGACTCGTTATATCAGTTTGTCCTCGTGTCAGGCTCCTGTTTCCTGATTTCTACTCTCCCTCTCTCTCCCTAGGTTATATCCACTCCCGTGTGGAGGAGGGGTTTCTGTGGGACTGCAAACAGCTTGGGGCGTACTCCCCCATCGTCCTCCTCAACACTTTGCTCTTCTTCTGCTGCAAGTACTTTGGCTTCACCACGGTGGAGCAGCACCGCCAGCTGTCCTTCGCCCACGTCATGCGCTGCACCAAAACCAACCCAAACAACACCAAGACCACCTTCCTGCGGTTCTACCCGCCAATATCCATAAACGAAGCAGAGACAGGTACCAATGTGGCTGAGTGAAGTACCTTTTGTTTCATAACAATACATGGTGATAACATATATGTTAGGATATTGAAACAGTCCTCTTAATTTTTAATAATTGTATTTTAACAATAACCAAATTTCTGCTTTTATAGGAATGTTAAGTTAAGCAATTGGCATGAAGGAATGATTAGCAGCAGAGCACTGACATTATATGATATAATGTTTATTATTATCATAATAGCTCTAAGTCAAATCTGCAATATATGTTACTTAAAGAAAAACAAATGGCAATAAATACATATGCAGTAGCATATGCTTAATTCGTCTAGTTTAAAAAAAAAACTATATTCTAAACAGTGCAACTTCTTCCACAGGCAGTCGAGAGGAAATCTTTCAAATATGAGCCTCCATGTTGTTGCATTCACTTTACAGGAAAGCACTTTCAAAAGTAGTGTTTATTTACAGTATTTATATCGTTTAATTATGCTTTCACAAAAGTTAACAATGAACTCCCCACTGACGTCAGGACAGCAGAGTCGCTGCCCATCTTTAGGCGCAGGCTGAAAACTCACCTCTTCAAGAAGTACTACCCGGAGCCTTCCTCGTAGCACTTACTGCACTCGTATTAGTTGCTGCACTTACTGTATTCGTATCAGTTCGCTGCACTTATTGAATCTGTATTTGTTTACTGCACTTATCCTATTCGTAGTAGTTTGTAGCACTTACTATATTCGGATTAGTCTGTTGCAATTATTGTTTTCGTAGTAATCTGCCTCTGCACTATACTTTTGCTCTGGTTTATGCTTTGAGATGCTTGTTTAAGAAAGGAGATGCACTTATGACTTCTGGTGACTAGTAGTTCTCTTGAATACCTATGTTGAATACACTTCCTGTAAGTCGCTTTGGATAAAAGCGTCTGCTAAATGACTGTAATGTAATGTAATGTAATGTAACAGTGAAATGGTTTCATAAGAAATGGTGTAAATGTGTTTGTGTCATCCTCAGATCCAGAGGTTCCTGTGAAGAAGCGTAAGGAGGAGGAGAGTAAAGAGGATATTCTAGAGATGATGGAGAACACAGAGAACCCTCTCCGCTGTCCAGTCAGACTCTACGAGTTCTACCTCTCCAAGTGGTGAGTACAGAAGCACACTGAACTACTAAAAAGGGTAAAATCTAGGGATGGTAACAGCGATAAAAAAACAGTTTCACCTAACTGCTGTTTAAAGACAGACTTGAAAAATTGTGAAACAACCCCTTAATGTGTGTAAAGTTTAAACTTTGTCAAAGGCAGATCTTGACACCCACAGGCTGTTCTATCCATTTTTGTTAAAGCATTTAAATCTGTTGACTGTCTTGCCCGATCAAGTTCCTTTATTATGTTTCTATCAAAGACTAAAATGTGACTTAGTGCTGCATATTGTTCTCCTCATCCACCGGTCACCACGTTGACATTACCAACTGTCTTCCATCCAGCTCGGAGTCGGTCAAGCAGCGCACCAACCTGTTCTACCTTCATCCCGAGCGCTGCTGCGTCCCCAACAGCCCCCTGTGGTTCTCCTTCACCCCTCTGGACGACAGCACCATGGAGGGCATGCTCATCCGCATCCTCACCGTCAGAGAACTGCATCTCGGGAAGAGGAAAGCTGAAGGAACGGAGCAAAAGACCTCAGAGGATCCACTGTTTATACCCGGCGAGGAGGATGATGGGGATTCAGAGTGATAAAGAGCAGAAGTGACCTTTTTATTGGTGTAGCAGCTTGTGGTGTAAATGTTTGTAGATAAACGGAAATGTTCATTTAAACATGGCCCAATTAATGAAAATGGACGGAATAATTATCTCACATGCATAACTACAATGTGCAGAAGTGCAAAGAAAGTCATACAACATTCAGACTGTTGACTAACTGCTCATCAGGACACATAGCTGTCCTTCTGTGTTTTGTCTGGTGAATGGTTGCTTCTCATGGATAATGCTACTTGTTTCCTTCCAGGTTATGATTTCTTCAATTCTATGTGCAAATTGGATTTAAGTTGTTTTTTTTTGTCCTTGCTTAAAAGCACTACAATGAAAAACATTTCTGACTGCTGTTGGTGTCAGTGAAGAAACGACCAGAAGACAAACTGAAAACAGCTTCCTGTGAAGTAGATGTAAATCGTCAACCATCAGTGACAAACCTGCAGTATAGTTCGATTTTCAGCAATGCATCAATACCATGATTTTGTGTCAGTCACAGATCACATGCTAATTTTTTTGCTCAAATCATTCTCAAATATTTAGAAAAGCACTTCATAACAAAAGTTCTCCAACTCCAACTTGCCTTGGTAACTTGTACAAGAATGGAATTTACATAAAATATTTGATTTATCAGATAATCAGACTTCAGATCTGGTCACTTGATTGAGAGATTACAGAGTAATTTATGACTTGTTTTCAACGTTAAATGAAAGAATCAAACAGTTTTCTTTACTTCCTTTTGCCTCATTAATAGAAAGGGACAGATTGTGAGTGTCCGAATGATTGGATTAAAACATGTTTGGAATTGCTTTGAATACATTTAAGTATATATGGCATAATAATTTCACAGTTTAAAAAGGCTGGCAACTTATTTGGCATTTGGAATAAATATTGGAAGCAGTTTTGTTAAACACGCTGAAATGAACAGAAGAATTTGGATTGTGTTACATTCATTTTGGACATGCTGTTTCATCCAAGCATCATCTGAGACATTTTCTTTTTGCATAACCATGACCCTGGTGTATAAAAACTACGTAGTCTACAGACCCTTCATGTATATCTTGGTTATATTAACTCCCAGTCCTTAGTATGGCTGCCAATGTTCTGAGTATTTTCTATTGTATGTTGTTTTTGAATAAAAACATTTAAAACGTAATTGTTTTATAAGAACAGTAACAGGGTTTGAGTTATATTATAATATGTGTTTGTTACGTGTATTAGCTTGAAGCTTGTGAGGACATTTAAGGTCTCGACATTTTTCTGTGTGTGTCCTCATAAACCACACAGGCAAGTAAATTCATGTGTTTACTGCTGTCCTCCCGCACTGCTATGATACCGCCCCTGGTAGAGACAACAACGACCGCCGATTGGCTACTTCTAGAGTCACTCATTGGCGTTTCAATCAGTGATTGGCTGGAGCTACTGTCGCTTGCCGTAGTATCGCAGCTTCGACCTCACAAATGTCTCTGGGAAGAAAACAGAAAGAAAAGATGGCTGCCACTCTGTAAACTACATCTGCACCCCTTCTTGCTTCTTCTTTGGGACATTGAATCAAAGGTAAACTCATTTAACAGATATATTTATTGAAAGTACATGTATTTAAGTCAAATCAATTGGCACAGTGTTGACAAACCACTGCGAGCTTACTCACCACTTGCTGGTTATGTTAGCATGCTAAAAAAGGCATGTGTGCACTAGAAAGTAAACAACAGTCAGATACAAAATTTATTTTAACAAAATATAAAGTCAATTAGACAGATAAAAGCCAACATAGCCAGGTAGCTAGCTTTGCTTTTCTTTGGTCATAGTTGCAACATTTCTATTTATGCCCACATGAAGTTTCTTAAGTACACAGAGCCTAGCTTATTTTATTGAATTGGCAACCAATGCAGATAGAAAATGTTATTTTTATTTTACATGTCTTTCCTGACAATAGAGAGGAACATCTTTCTTAAGTAAAAAAAGGACAATACAGAAATAAATGTAGTGCGCTTTGGGAGAAGCTGCCTCAGTGATATGCTTTAATCTTATTTTGTAGTTCAACTAACCAAGTTGGATCCTCAAACCTTACTTGCTTCACAAACATAATGTTTCGTTATTTTTGTCACAGTGTTTCATAAAGGTAAACAAAACTAGTAGCCGCAAGCTGTCTTTATTGGCTAACTAACCTGTGAAAGCGGTTTGGTATGTGTAGATCAGCAAATGCATTCAGCAAAAACTCTATATGATCTACTATATATTTACAAAAAACAGTGTGCTCAGCAGCTTTCATCTCACCAAACTAATAAAGTTTCTTTGGAAAAAATTCCAGCTGTCATGAAGAAGCAGAGGAGGCCACTGACTCCAGAGCAAGATGCCCTGGAGCACATACTTGCTTGTAGAGACAAATCCTTCCTGGATGAAAGGTTTATAGACTCCTTTAAGGGTAGGTACATTTCTGATGGCAGAAAATGAAGGTATATCTGGTATTAGTTGACAACAGGTCAGTTTTTGTTTACATCTGTTATGAAGATGTAACTAATTCAAAAAGCCATTAACTGGATGCTAGAGGGGGCGTTTGGAATGAAATAGGAGCCTTCCAGTGAAGATGTAGGAGGCTAAACATTTGTGTTTTATAATACAGTTGGTAAATGTTTGTATAGATTAATTATGAACGAGACATGCACTGGTATTCGTAGACTATTATCAAAATAAATGTAAATGCCCATATATACTCACTTTTAATTGTTAACTGTTCTTTAGGACTAAAATGTAAGACCTTCTTGGAAAATGTACATTGACCCAGTTTAGAGTTAAACTTGAGAGTTAAGGGAGACTGAGGGAAAAATTTGAATTGTTGATTCAAAATATTTATTTATTGGAATTTGTTTGGAGGGAGTAAAACAATGATCATGGTACATGGCAGCATTAGAGTTGAATGGAATGCTGTAGAAATAAAATCAAGTCAGCCCTGTAATATAATTTCATATATATATTTCTTTCCTTGCTGTATATGGAAGGATGTATTTTTTTTTTATGTGGCCTATGTGATAGAGTGCCTTAGTTATCTTAGTTAGTTGTATTGCTATCTTTGTCTTCCTGGAAAGAGGACCGCAATGGAAACAAGTTCAACTTTAACTTTATTGTGTTATCCTCAACATTTTTCTATATATTTTCTATATATTTATATATTTTTGATATGTAAAAATAAAAATGTTAACTCAATAGTTATGCAAATTGGTCATTACAATGATATAATTTTTCCTGGTAATCTTTGTTTTTCTAGGGAGAGGATTGTTCACCCACAAGGCGATTAAACCATCCACATTTGTTGTTGAATATCGGGGGAACACCTTTTCTCATAAAGACACAACGCCCAAAAAGAAATGTGGTTATACTATTAACAAGTATTTGTTTGAGTTTTCATGGGAAGGAGCACGCTGGTGGTAAGTTTTGTCAGAAAGAAATCTTGTTAATTTCTCTACAATTTACATACACGTTTTATAAGAAAACTTTGTAAGGTGCAGTCATTTTAAGAGGGGTTTAAGTGTCATTAAGAGTGTTTTGCTTGCAGCGTTGATGCATCAAAAGAGGACAAAACCCTTGGACGACTCGTGAATGACGATCACATAAGACCCAACTGTGAAATAAAGACAATTGTCTATGAGGGAAAACCACACTTGTGCCTGTTTGCAGCCACAGAAATATCTCCAGGTGAGGAGATAACTTACAGCTACGGGGACTCATCTTACTCGTGGCGATCAGGGGTGAGTTGGCATTAAAGAAGGAGGCTTGCTTTTGATTTTGTTTTTTTTAATTACAGTCACTTGCCTTTATTAGATATACCTAGCTAAAACTAATGCAGTCTAACAGTTTTTAGAGAGAGCCTACACTCATTGATATAAATGTGGTGGACAAATATAATACAAAAGTAATATATAAACGGATTATATTAAATATGATAAACTGGCAGTTGAGTGTATATGCCATGCTTTAGATGTAAGGTTTGACTCGAGATAGTCAACTAGATCAATAGTTTTTTTAGAATGACAGATTAAATGCAATAAAGTTTTATTATGGAAAGGAGCAGGATGAGATAACATTTAATTATGTTAACAGATTTTTTTAAAAGGGGAACATTTTAATTTAATTTACAAATTAAGGTTATATATTTTTTATGTATTTATTCATGTGCTTATTTATTGTATTATTTATTTGATGTTGAACTCTTCTCACCAACACAGAGTTAGTATTAAGGCAATACTCAAAGTGACTCAGATTTGTAGTTTGCTATGCAGAAAAATTCAAGTGTCAAATTTTTATATTTCTTTGACATTTGACATTTACAGGCGTCCTTTGATGGATCCAGTACTTCATATTCTTATGCTACTTCATCAACATCAAGTAATATAAGGGTATGTAAAAGACTATTCACCTTACCTCTTTCTGGCCACTTCAGCAAATAAGACTGAACTGCTGTATTCGGAAAATATGCACACTGCTCAAATTCAGCACTAACGCCCACTTTGACTCAAGGATGTGCTAATTAGATCTAGGAGGTCAAAGTTCACTTTGACCTGACAACAATAGTTTTTGGTATTCATATGCTTATTAAGACAATGTCACACAAATTCCTGATAGGAAAATAATATAAAATTATGAGATTTTGGACAGACATGAATGTAAATTGCATCATGACTGGTTGACAGAGACATGCAACCGTGAGGCGGTAATTCTAGTTCTGTGTGTGCATAAAGTGATGTACTGTATGTTTAAAATGTCTTGTTTTAACTGTATTTCCAGCGCAAGGACTCCTCAGCTTCCAGCTTTGAAAATTCCTGCTCTGATGATGATGACAAGGAACTACCTGACAGCGGACCAAGTTGTGGCAATGACGGTTTTGCCAACATCAACAGTCAAATGGATTGCAAGGACAATTCACCTTTTGCCAATTTAGACTGTTCTAAAGAGATGACAGGGACCTTTTTGCTTCAACCAGACGATGCCTCATACACCCAGCGAAAAGACGAGGCTGCTTCAGGCTCTGATGAAGAATACAGACCTCGCACGGCTACAGCAAACCCCAAAGAAACTTTTCCCACCACAAAAAATTATTGTTACATTTGCAGGAAAGGTGTTAATAAATTTTCTCGACATATTTTAAGGCATGCCGATGAAGAGCCTAGTATCGCTGAAGCCTTGGCATTGCCCAGGTCCTCCAAGGAACGAAAAAGGTTACTTGAAGAACTGCGTAACAGGGGAAATTTCCAACATAACCAAGAGGTGTTGAAGAACAACAGCGGAGAGCTAAAACTGAAGAGGCGACCAAAAACCACAGCGATCACTACTAAAACACATGTTCACTGTTTACATTGTAAAGGCATGTTTGGACGTAAGGAGATGTGGAGGCATGTGGCCAGATGTCCTTCTAGGACAGCGTCGAAACCTGCAATGGGTGGCAAGACAAAAGTCTTAAGCGAGATCGCTGTTGCGGAGTCACTATTTTCCCCCAAAATTCCATCTGCCGTTTGGAAGACGCTCCTATGTATGAAACAAGATAAGATTGCATCTGCCGTCAAAAATGATTTCCTTCTAATGCAGCTGGCACTGTACCTATGCAATAGGTATGGAAATCATCCAAGCAAGCAGGAATACATCAGACAGAAGCTGCGAGAAATGGGGAGGCTTTTGTTAGCGCTGAACGAAAAGTCGATATTTAGCATCAAAGATGCTATCAGACCCAAAAACTTCTACAAAGTCATTGACGCTGTCAAAGACGTCACTGGTTTCGATGAAAAGATGCAGAGCCACAACAAGCCGAGTCTGGCTTTGAGACTAGGAAATTCACTGAAGAAAATTTGCGGAATAGTCCTCACCGGAGCCGACGGCAGTGATAAGATGATGAGGGACACAAAGACGTTCGTGAAACTGTGTGGGAGGCAATGGTTTAAGCTCGTCTCCCACACAGCCCTCGCTTCGATGAGTGGACGAAAAGTAAGAAAACCGTCCACCATACCATTCACGTGTGATGTGCAGGCATTCTACAGGTACCTGGAAACAACATCGGCTTCTGCCATCAAAGGCCTTGAGAAGCATGAAAACCCGCAGGTCTACAATGCCCTTTGCAGAGTGACCCTTGCACAAGCGTCAGTCTTAAGCAAATGTGCGCCTGAGCTCTCAAAAATGACACTGAAGACATTCCAGGAGAGAGACGACTCCACCCAAGTGTTGTCCAAGCACTTCATCAGGATAAATATTCAGAACAGGTCTGGCAAAAACGTTGCTGTCCTGCTAACCTCTGAACTTGTCACCGCAATGACTCTGCTCGTGAGTAAGAGGAAAGCATGCGGCGTTCACAAAGACAACCCTTTCTTGTTTGCAAGGCCCAACTCTTCTCCTACAAGCCTCTTCCACGGAGCCATCTGCATCAGGGCCTTTTCTAGTCTGTGTCGCGTAAAACACCCAGAGCATTTCAGGTCGGTGCATCTCCACAAGCACATCGCAAGAGTCTTCCAGATTCTCAACCTCGAGAACGACGAGCTCGATCACCTGGCTAAACTGTTGGGCCATGACATCCGGGCGGACAGGGATTATTATCGGCTACCGGAGGCAGCTGTGGAACTTGCAAAAATATCTAAACTTCTCCTGGCAATGGAAAAGGGCTCTCTTGAAAAATTCAAAGGAAACTCTCTGGAGGAAATTGAGATTGAGGGTACATATCCAGTGTAATACACGTGTCTGACCAGCCAGTGCTTGTTAAGTAGAGATACATTTCTTCTTAGACTACGAATGAACACAAACTGTATCTTTCTTTTCATTCAAGATGAATTGGAGCCAGATGTGGAGCAGGGCAACTCTGAAAACTGTGATGCTGAGGAAGACAATGAGGAATCGGATCTTTTACTTCAGCAGAGTGGTATGTGATCTGTAATATTCATACTGTTATTTAGAAAACTTTCATTTGCATAAGTGACATCACTTATCACTTGACAACTGAAATTATATAACATAAATCAAATAATCACAAGAAACATGATGAGACGATACAAATGCAATTAAGAAATTGCAGTGCCAGTTAGAAACCATAATTACCTTCTAGTGGAAACTGACTTTACTAGACTTTGTTCTTTGTTTTGTTTATGCTTATAATTTTTACAATTTTTTTTGATAACTTTTACAGATGCTGCAGAACAAAAAAGCAGGCAACTGACTCCTGAGCAAGATGCCCTGGAGCACATAAAGACTCGCAAAGACAAACCCTTCCTAAAGGAAAGGCATATAGACCCCTTTAAAGGTCTGCCTCTTTGATTCTCTGTTACTTAACTCTTTATAGAAACAGATGCTGTTTTGCTTTCAGGAATAGCTAAGTTCATATTGTGTTTGTGTGTGCGTGAAATAGAGAGGCGCTCAGGCCATACAGCTGTTGGCGATCCGGAGATGTTACAATGACAATGATATGTTATTGAAAGCTTTTTAGGCAAACGAAGTGGGGAAGAAGTTGCAGTTAAGTTGTCAAGTGGTAGTAAATGTACAGTTTTCCAGTCGCACTCATCTCTGGTATGTTTTTGTAAACATCACAGCCCCCAAGCAAATACATTGCATTAAAAGTACTTATCATGTAACCAGGGACATGAATAACCAGATTCCCTGTGCTCAAACATCATATAATTACATTTAGTAATCATAACGGGAATATTCTCATTAATGGGTTATTTTATTCCATGTAAACACAGCCAGTGAGATCTAGATTTCTTATTAAAGAGAGACGTGCACAAGATCAAGAGTTATCAGTGGGATGATTGGTCATATTTGGACTGTGATTTTATTCTTGCTCTTACAGGGAGAGGTGTGTTTACCCATGAAGCCATTGAAGCATCCACCTTTGTTGTTGAGTACCAGGGGAAAATCTTCTCTCTAAAAGAAACCAGTCAAAAGAAGTGTGGCGATACTCTGAACAATTATTTGTTTGACTTCTCGTGGAATGAAAAAAGCTGGCGGTGAGTTTGCTGCTTTTTTTCTGATCGGTCATTAAAGGAGGGAAGTTGTTTTTAAATAGTCTATATTGACGTTTGTTATTGGGAAAGATTGATGTCACCAAATCAAGTCAACCTTTTCACCACCCTCCTCCATGCATGCTGCAGGAATTACAGTTAGTGTATGTATGTGTGTGTGCGCAGTAAATTGACCTGATATTTTTAACGCCAGTTTACTGTAAAGATTGTGAATTTGGAAACGTAGGCAAATTGTAAGTGGACATAAAAAACAATAAAATGTTTTCTCCCCTTTTTAAAACTGAGTTGTTTGAGTACAGCAGGTGTCTGATGCCGTGCCTCGACAGAATTGCAACATATCTAACAATCTGTCACCACCATCAATCTCAGTCAGTGTGGTAAATCAGATATATGAAGAGAGTGGTTTAAGTTTCATTTTAAAGTATTTTTGTCTGTAGCATTGATGCCGCAAACGAGGATGGGACCCTTGGACGATTCGTGAATGACGATCACACAAGTCCCAACTGTGAGATGAAGAAAATTGTCTTTGAGGGAAAACCACACTTGTGCCTATTTGCGTTGACAGAAATATCTCCAGGCGAGGAGATAACTTACAGCTACGGGGACTCATCCTACCCGTGGCGTTCAGGGGTAGGTTTTTCTTATTTTTATCTATGTGTGCTTTGTTTTTGCGTAGAGAGTTTTTGCTTATTATGTCATGACTTCAAGTTCAAGTATTGAACTATTGCAGACATGTCTACAAAGGTTTTCACTGTACTGCCCTCCTCTGTTTATTGCAAATATTAGAAAATGATTTCAATGTTGTGACTTCCAATACAATATGGCATCTCAACCTTTTCCAGGACCACTTTCCCAAGTAATTGAGGAAAAAATGCAGTAATAATGCAGACAACTTGCCGTACTCAGGTTTTGTTTTCATGTTGTGTTTTTCATATTTTCCCTTACATTTCTGTCTCCCTAACATTTACAGGAAAACAGTGCGGAACTGAATGCATCACAAAGAGACCTTAATTCTGCTGCATCTTCACCTGAGCATGAAAGTGTAGGTGTTTAATGTATTTATCTTATTAAACACGGGTGTCTCCATTATAGCTGCAGCAAATGTTTTTTAATTTCCATTCGCAAATAAGATACTTTCTTTAAAATGTTGTCAAAGCTACAACTCGCGATTATTTTTATTATCAATTTAACCTGCCTGGGTGCTCGTGTTGTTCTGTAAGTTTCCGATGCTGGTGAAAAAATGTTTATAGGCTTTTTGCAGATTGGCTATGGGATCATTTTCCTATGCTGGTATTAATCCGATATTAACTAACTAACTATCGGAACTCAAATGTATATGTCTAGAATCTGGGCACTTAGATGTTTTTGGTGGAGCGGCAAAATATTAAAATATTTAAAGTTGGCCTACTTGGGAAGCATACTAGATTGGCATTGTTTGTGTTTGATTCTATAAAATGAGTAAAACTACTCGTCCATAATTGCAGGCTGACGATGAAGACTTTGTACCTTCTACAAGCAACAACAACGGGCTGAGCTTTGAGCAACAACCCCTCAATGCCTCATGCATCCAGGAGGAGGACGAGTCTGACTACAGCTCTGTTGATTCTACCTCTGATGAAGAGGTCAAAGACCCGTCCGTCACCAACAAAAACTACTGTTACGTTTGTGGGGTGGCTCAGTCTAAAATTTCGCGGCACCTTTTAACCCATAGAAAGGATGAGCCTGATATAGCCGCGTTGTTGAAGTTGCGCGTGAACTCTAAAGAGCGGAAAGAGGTGCTGGAGATGTTACGAAACAGGGGAAATAACATGCATAACCAAAAGGTTTTGAAGACTCGCCGCGGAGAGCTGAAAGTGAAAAGAAGAAGCGCAAACCTGCACATCACTGCGAAAACATTTGCATCCTGTCTATATTGTAAAAACATGTACGTTCGCAGGGTAATGTGGCGACACATGCAGAGGTGTCCGGCAAAGACGAGCTACGAACCTAAATCAGAGAAGATTAAAGCCCTAACTTTGGTTGCTGCTGTAGAGTCAACAGACCCTCAAAACCTCTCACAAGAAGTGAGGACGATGTTAAGCACGCTGAAGAAAGATGAGATTTCATCAGAGGTCTGCAATGATCCCTTTTTACTGCAGCTGGCACAGAGTTTGTACCCCAGGAACAAAAGCAAAGCATGCCGATTGGAACACATCAAACAGAAGCTGAGGCAAATGGGACGGCTCCTGTTGACGTTAAAGGAGAAGTCGATATGTAGCTTTGCAGACGCCGTGAAACCCGAAAACATCAGCAAACTTGTCGAATCTGTGAAAGAGCTTGGTGGCTTCAACGAGGAGACAAAGTCCTATGAGAGGCCAAGCTTCATAAAGACTATGGGGAGTTTGCTCAGGAAAATTGGCTACATCAACTTAGCCAGAGCTTTGAAAGGGGACGCCGGCAGCAAGGTGATACAGGAAGCGGATGCATTTATGAAGCTGTGCGCGAAAGAATGGAACTATACCCATCCGATATTATCAAAGGACAGCACGCCGACCGTGCCGTTCATACACGATGTTCAGCTTTTCTATCAGTGCTTGGAGAAGACCGCGGCTTCTGCAGTAGAAAGCCTGACGTTGTACGAAAGCCCTCCGGTCTACACTGTGCTTCTCAGGGTGACCGTTGCGCAATTGTCTGTCTTTAACAAAAACATGGCCCAAGTCTCACAAGCAACGCTCAAGTCGTTCCAGGAGCGGGAAGAGGCTGAGCTCCACGAGGACGCTGCCATTAGCCTGTTGCAGCCCGAGCAGATCCTGTCTAAGACCACAGTGAGGATCAATGTCATGAGCAACAGAGGCCAAAAAGTTTCCGTTACGTTGACCCCTAAACTGCTCGCTGCCATAACACTGCTCGTGGACAAGAGAGTAGTATGCGGCGTGCAGGAGAACAATCCCTTCTTATTCGGGATCCCGGATGGCCCGTGCACCAGCAACTACAATGGACAGCAGTGCACCATCACTTTTGCGGCTCGTTGCGGCGCAAAAAACAGGGCGATCCTGCGGTCGGCGTTATTCCACAATCACGTCGCAAGAGTTTTCCAGATTCTTGGCCTCAGGAGTGACGAGTTTAATCAGCTAGCCAAGCTGTTGGGGCGGGACATTCCAACCGACAGGGAATATTATCAGACTCCAGAGGCGGCTAGCGACATCGCAAAAATCTCAGAGCTGCTGTTGGCGATGGAGAGCGGATCTCTTGACAGATTCGAAGGGAAATCTCTCGAGGAAATGGAGATCCCAGGTGAGTGTCTAGTTAAAGGTGTAGATGTATTTTTATTTTTTTACAAACATTTTGACTGCTTTTGCTTCAACAAAATGGTCGCAGAGCCGATTTCTTTTTTTTGTTTTACAGATTGAAACCTGAGTTGTTTACATCCATGTTTACTTGCCAGCGGTCTTATTCTTTGCATCTTTCTTGCACATTTCTGTTTTTCTTTGGCAGAAAATGTCTTTGTGTGTGTGTACAAGTAAAAAAAGTCTAAACTGCAGATTTAAGTAGGTTTTAGTAGACAAAAGCCCCAACTTGTTTGTCAATGAAATGATTTATCTAAATTTACTATTAAAAATCAGATTGTAATTTACATAACTTTAGTTATTCAAGTTTTTGTGTTGATGTTTTCAAATTGATTGAAACCATATCACTTGTAAATGTTTCCATATCTTGCTTTCCTTTGAAGATGAATTGGAGCCGGATGCAGAGCAGCACAACTCTGAAAACAGTGAGGCTGAAGAAGACGATGAAGAATCAGAAAGTACTCCTCTGATGAACAGTACGCAGTAGACACACTCCTACTACACAATGATCAGAGTTATAGTAGTCTTTCACAGAAGATTTCCATGCAGACATCTTCTATGGCATTGAAGCTGGTTATATGCATTGCTCCATTTTCTTCCACTGGCCCAAGATTGACCTCCATGACCAGCTGCAGTTTTGCGCTGCGACAGGTTGAATGAAGATCTAATCAAATTCTCAAATTTGTATGCTCATCTTAAGTTTTTGACTTTAAAAAAAGGCTCCTTGTTAAAACACCATATGTGTGAACTAAGGTTTGTAAGAAAATCGTTGACATCAATCCTTGATATCAAACATTACTGATTATTGGAGTCAGGTGACTTGGTATCAGAGATGTGGTTTCATTGACTCCTAAAATCATTTTAATTCCATTAATTCCGAAAGATCCACCTTGTGCGAAAGATCCACCTTAAAACAACAAAATGAGCCCCACCAACATTTATTTTTCAACAATGTTGAGTGAACTCTCCTTTAATAGACAAGTACTAGGCAATAAACAAGAATACATTTTTTTTTATTATTGATGCTAATTCTATGTTCCCACTATGAGAGAAAAAAGCAACAAACAGTAAAGCGACATGAGCCAGATTGTCACCACGTCACCGTTGAAGTGTTGTTCAAGCGCAAAACAGTTTTTAAACTTGTAGAATGTCAGAAACTCATCTTCCACCTGGTGAACAGTGAGAAAGATTTAAAAAATGTATTTATAGATTTGAAAGAAACCCAATAGAACCCAACGGAAAATGTTTGACTTCGCCGGCTGAATAGAAATGAAATGATAAGAAATAAATAATGAGAGCTTCGGTACTTGTCTCAAATGGCTGTACCTGTTTCTCCTCTAGGTTCTCTCTTTGCAAAAGATTCCTCTTCGGTTACCAAAAGAAACGTCAGAATTTCTTTCTCAGAGAAACGTCCCCGTGGCCGGAGAAAGAGGCAGGAGAGTGAAAACGAGGCATCTGAGCTGAATGGGGATGAGAAAAATGAAGAGGTGAACACAGAGAGGGACGACTTGTCAGAGGAAATGCCTCTGAACTGCTCTGTCAACACACCTGAGGCAACGTTGTCTCGTGGCAACGAGGACACTACAAACATTTCCTTCAGCGATGGCGATGACGACATGAATGTGGACTTTGACATGGACATGGACACAGATGAGGACAATGTCAGAAACGAGGAAAATGAAGAAGATGGTGACACAAGCGGCTCGGCAGCGACACCTTTGACACCAGATGTGACGAAGCAGGACAACGACAGCAGTGATACTAAGAAGAGGAAGGACGTCTCACCCAACAATCGCCCCAGTGTTGCAGACCTCAAAGAGACCATGGACATTGACACAGTGAACAATGTGGAGAAAGAAGATCAAAAGAAACAAGGTCAGCTAAATAACTGGATGGATGTAGATTGCTCTGACTGTTCAGATACAGGTAAAATAAATCTGGTCGCTCAAGAGGAAAGTCAGGATCACAAAACACCATTGTCTGCATCATTTTGTGACAATCTATGTAGAAGATGTCAAACTATTTCAGTGAACAAGTTTAAACTTTGACCAATTAGTGAAACTACAGGAAAAGTCGGGGTATCACAAAAGTCTTCAGAGTTTATCCTCATGCACCGATGTACGACTCAAGCAAATTCCACAGCAGTCCATCCAGTCGTTGTTGAGATATTTCATTCGAAGGTTCTTCCTCTGGGGACAGTGATAACTATACAGAACTGCATGGCAATCCATCCAATAGTATAGCATGTGAACTGCATAACAAATCCACCCATATTTGATTTCATTCTTTATAGAAAAGAAGAATAAATTATCAGCGGCAATGAGCAGAATGAAAGAAGTGAAGATATTAATCCACAAACTGGACATTGTGAGTATCCAGTTTCCATCCAATTTTTTCTTATATTATAAGTAAAATTGGTCAAAGTATGAATTTAAACTTTCTTTATGTACACATTTTTGGCAACCACATCTCTCTTCTGCCAAATAATGGCTCATGTGCCAATGCTCATTTCTAGCGTTCTTTTTACTTAAATGACAAGAATATTAAAAAAGTCTCAACAAAACTTTTTTTTACTTAAAACAAAGTTTAATCTTTTGCAGAACAACAAGAGTGTCAATGTTGTTGTTCGTTGTTGATGTTTTATTTTCCTAGGAAAAGTTTAAGGCTCCAGTCCACATTTCGCAGTTATCGTCTGAGTGTAAGTCTGTCAGGTCGCCGGTGAAAGATCAGTCCATCCAAGACGACAACAACCAGTGTCGAACATCCTCTACATCCACAGAGGTCAAAGACAAGCCTAGCTACGCAAAGGTAAGGGAACACAAGGAATGTGCTGTTCAGCAAGTGAACACTGAATTTACAAAAGTATTAATTCACCTTATATGTATGAAAATATTTAAGTGTAAAAATGTAAAGATAAAACCATCTGAGCTGAGCATATGCCTTCTAAAATGTAAAAGGAGTATCAAACATTCTTTGAAGCTTCATTCAGAGCTGGTACGAGCAGTACACATGTTGCATAATTTCCTTTGTACAATGAGCTTTTTATATACCGTATTTTCCGCACTATAAGGCGCACTTAAAAGCCTTTAATTTTCTCAAAAAACGACAGTGCGCCTTATAATCCGGAGCGCCTTATATATGGATTAATTCTGGTTGTGCTTACTGACCTCGAAGCGATTTTGTGTGGTACACGGCGCTCTGTCAAAATGTTTTAGTACGACTTTGGTAAACTACAAAGCCGCACCGCTTGCAGCATTACGGCCACCGTAGTCAGGAGCGTCGCGGAGTAATACATACTGTGCTTCACCATAATATTACAGTGTGTGTGTATAAGGACCCCAAAATGGCACCGGTCAAGAGACACGCTTACTACGCGGACTTCAAACTCAAGGCTATCAGTCACGCAGTAGAACATGGGAATAGAGCAGCTGCGAGAGAATTCAACATTAATGAATCAATGGTACGGAAGTGGAGGAAGCAAGAAGATGACCAGCGCCAAGCAAAGAAGACCACACAGAGTTTCCGAGGGAACAAAGCGAGATGGCCACAGTTAGAGGACAAAATTGAACAGTGGGTTATTGAACAGAGAGCAGCAGGTAGAAGTGTCTCTACAGTCTCTATTCGACTGAAGGCAACAGCGTTAGCACGGGACATGAATATCAATGACTTTCGAGGCGTTCCTTCTTGGTGCTTTCGTTTTATGAAAAGACGTAATCTCTCCATCCGCACACGAACTACCGTCTCGCAGCAACTGCCAAAAGATTACCAAGAAAAGCTGGCCACTTTCCGCGCATACTGCAAAAACAAGATCACTGAAAAGAAGATCCGGCCAGAGCACATCACCAACATGGACGAGGTTCCCCTCACCTTTGATAGTTATTGTGAATACGCTCATTAACGTTTGAACAATGTTGAGAGTTATTGTGAACACGTTTAATAAAGTTTGACTGACTGACTGTTTTGTTTCGCTTAATGCGCCTTATAGTCTGGTGCGCTTTATATATGAAAAAAGATCGAAAATAGACCATTCATTGACAGTGCGCCTTATAATCCAGTGCGCCCTATAGTGCGGAAAATACGGTAGATATAAAGTTATATTTAACTTTAAAGATTTCTTTTTTTGTGAGTGATTAACATATATCGATTTTTTTTTTTGTTCTCAGTTATTTAGCCTTCATATGTGCATGACTTTGCAATTTTCAATCTAAAAGAGCATGAAGTAAAATGAAAACACCCAAAGGAACTATACATTACAGTTTAAATCTTACTGTTTTCACAGATATTTTCCTATTTTGAGGTCACTTAATGCAGATCTGTTTTGAATGCCATTTGTCTTGGTATTGTGTGTTTATAAACCTAACCTGAAAAACTAAGATAAATTAAGAAATGCATGTTCTTTATCTTTTCTCTTGCGTGTTAGGCGACGCAGATGAACTGCTCCCACTGCATCTTTGACCCCTCCCCCTCCCCCAATGCCTACCCTATAGACACTCTAGTAGGTAATAATGTGTGTTTTTCAGATATCTCCAAAGATAATGTTGACCCCGCCAGTGATTCCAGGAAGAGCATGATGAAGGGCCAAACGGCTTACCAAAAGAGGGGATTCACAGACGTCTTCTGCTCCAAAAACTGCCTTTTCGGAATGTTTCCCATCAACAAACCAGTCACCAAGATGTGCTATCACTGTCTCAAGTTAGTCTTTGAAAAACATCACTTTATTTAAGTAGTAAGCAAGTAATCATGATAAACAAGAAGGCAATCCTGGTGATCCAAAATCTTGAGGAAGGAAATATTTCAAAGCCTTTATTATAGTGTCAGAATCATTAAAAGAACCAACATGTTTCCACCCAGGTCTTCATCAGGGCATTTGACAAACGAACAAATCGGGCGTGGCCACACCTGGATAGTATAAACAACCAATGGGAGGATATCACATGACCCGGATAATGACATGGCAGGTGAAACAAATTGAAAATTGTGAGAATACTAAATATCAGGAGAAGACATTGCACAGAAAATAAATTGATGTATTTATCTGTCATAAATGAAAGATATGTACCCATAGATTTTTAACATAGGCTGTAAGAAAAAACAAAGAAGCCGGTACAAAAAAATTTAAATGACAGAAACCACTTAAGGTCTATAGACTTATCATCGTCAATACACAGAGGCTTTTTAATATTCCCTTCCTCGTTGTTCAAAGATTTTGGAGGGCCTGGATAGCCTTCCTGTTTATCCTGAATTTCCTTTTCCAAGAGCTTCCGACATGTTTTTATCTACACAGAGCAACCAGTTATCTCTCTCTTCTAGTAAGTAAGAATTGATGTTGTAGTAGTGTAATTGTTTGAATGTGTACTCCTCGTTCTGTCAGGGCGATATCTCAGCCTCTGGACCTCGTCATGGCTGCAGTAGACATTAAGGGGACCATGAAAGACTTTTGCAGTCCGACCTGTCTGCTATCCTTTAAGTCCAGCACTGTGTACACTCAAACGCCACAACGGCTCTGCAGCATGTGCAACAAACCCTGCACTGTAAGAAAAAAACTTTTTTCTTTACAACTTGTTCATTTAAGATTTAGGCTAGTCGTCGTACTCACTGCCCCTTCATCATCATCTCCCACAGACCACGTGCCAGTTGACTCTGAACGAGGCTGTCCACACATTCTGCAGTGACTCCTGCTTGGGTGACTTCCGCAGGGACAACATAGCCGTCTGCGATCACTGCAGCTCCACCTTTTGCCACAAACCGCTGAAGCTGAAGCTGAAGGAGGAGGAGGCCAAATCCATCTGCAGTCAAACATGTCTGGACGATTTCAAAGAGGTGTGGAAATCTAAAAATAATGGTCACAGAGTGTCAAAGGCAGAGAACCGTACAGCTTGGTTAACGCACTTGCACTGAAACACTGTAAATATCTAGTACAGGTCCAAAATCATCATATAGTGTCCAAGCCGCACAACATTTAGTTTTGTTCCACTTAAGTTTATTGTTTAATTCCACAGCAATTTACCTGAAATTGAAAACTGGTAATATGTATAACAATTTATAATAATAATAATAGATAGATTATAATAACAAGCAAAATAACAAAATGGGAATGAGGTTGAATATTCCTAATCTGTATTTTTGTAATTGAAAAAATAAAGCCCAAAACCATGATGGCACTCAGCCGACCAGAAGTAGGTCACTGTATTTTTTAGCTCCCTCAAATAGGAGGAGTTATTGGAGTGGTATTATAGAGTTAATTTGTTAGGAACTATTTTCAGCCACAGATTAATGCACATTTGGGGCTAGTGAGTATTTGTGGCACCATGGGCGATGTGGTAAGGCCAGCTGCTGTTCAGAATCTGCTGCACGTCTGTTTGTGCAATTACGGTACAGGTGCTGAGAGAAGCAAAAAACTTCTTCTACTAAATACTTCTATACAACTTTAGTTCAGAGTCAAATTATTTAAATTCTATTCCGCTACATTTATTTTAGAAATTGTGTTACTTTTCAGATTCAGACAACAAATAAATGATCATGTATTAAATAAGTCAAATACAACAATCTTTAATTCAAGACTTTTACTTGTAGCAGAGTATATCTTCTTCCGACACTGCATTTCAGACAGAACACAAATCCAGCTCTCAGAAATGTATTTATTTTTAGGGCAATGTCCCCAGGGATGTAAAAAGTCTCTGGAGTTGCCTCAAACTGATCTACACTGGATGTATTCATTGCAATGGAGGAACATGTCAACCACTGGACAAAAGTGGAATTTGTTACTCAGATGAATAAGCTTTATTAGACTTTGTCTACACAAGCATTGGTTTGTTAGAAGGGTAAATTCATTATTGGTTTTGGTCTTCTAATGGGTTTGTTGACAATAACAAAAATATTGTATACTTAAAAAAAGGTGCAGGGCTGCAACTAGCAAGCTTCTTTATACAGATTAATCAGTATGTATCTGATGTCTTCAGATTGCTGGGTTTGTTGAACAAACCCGAACGGCTACTTTCGGTGCTGAGAAATGAAGCCAGCGCGGGAAGTGCCAATCACTGCAGTTCCTCAAATGGCCACTTGAGTTTGGCTTCAAAAACGAGTCAGTATCAATAGACTCCCATGTTAAAATAACCAACTTTAGAACAGAAAAACATGTTTACAGCCTGGTACAAAAAACGGTGTTGGTTTCTATAAATAATATCCCTGCTTATGACAACTGTACCAACATCCACCTCTCTGCAATTTTGGGAAACATTCCCATCAACTTTGACTATGTTTGAGCACCAAGCATCAATCCCCCATGTGTATCTCTGTCATATATTCTGCATCCCTGAAATTCTGTTTCCTTTTTTCTGTTCTCATGCAGAATATCAGGACGACCCACCAGTGCACCATGTGCCATACTTCTCTGCCGGTTTCAGACATGTTCTATCTTAAAAGCAGCGAGAACATGGTGGAGCTCTTCTGCACCCGCACGTGTGTGACGTCATACATGCTGCGGCCCGAAGGTGTACATGATCTTCAAGGTACCGGACAAAAAGTTTATCAAGATGACAATTTTCTCTCTTAAACTCCATCCTACTCTTTTCACTCTCTCTCTCTCCACCTCCTCTTTAGTGGGAATTAAAAAACACAAGGGGTTGTGCTGCTGCTGGTAAAGAAATTAACATTATACCTACCTACTACCACCATTTAAGTCTTCCCACCCTACCACATTTTTTTTAAAGGCATTCATCATGCCATGTGATAGCCCTCAAAATAGATGCTGATGTCTGACACAACAAAGAGAAAATGTTTACTTTGCATGTAACACTTAAATCCCTTTTATTTGGCATTTATTAGCAGGATATAGACATTTAATAAATGGTTTCTAATACACTTTAATGTAGTAGTAAGCAGATTTAAGTGTTAATGCATTTATACACAGCTGTAATCATATAAGATGTCTTCACATGACATTGTACAATTGTTGACAAATACTGTACATTGATAAAAACTTACATCGTCCTTATATGTGCTTATAACAGAATTATTGGGTGTTAGAAACCATTTGTTAAATGTTTATGTAGTGCTTATAAAAGCTACATAATGGGGCATTAAAGTACATTGGTAGTTTATGTTCAGTACCTATATTTGCAGTAAACCTAATCAGGTTTCTGATTTCTCCCTTCAGCAGAGAGAGAAGGCCCAGATCGGTCGAAGAAGAGAAAACCCCAACTAACAATACAAATAATGACAACTGTGAGTATTTCATACCATGAATTAATACACTGGCATGACAGTAAAGATATTAAGGCACAAGTTATATGTGCTTCACAGTAGAGCAACATAAAACTGACATGATATTTGCTTACTCATGCTTTAAATTAAGCTTTCTTCTGGGTAATTACGAGACATACGAGTCCAGGGACGGCTTCTTATCCCTGTACCGTAACTGTGCATTGTCCCACAGGAGCAAGTGAAGAGGAGCACGGTCTCCGCCGCGAAGGGAAACGATGCACCCGCACCAGCAGCCTCTGAATCGGACGCCGTGCCGAAGCTCGTCGTAACGGAGTTGTGGGTCTTCTGCTGCAACTGTGGGAAGAGGATGCAGAGAGGAGGGACCCTTTACCGGCCGAAGAGCACACTGGAGGTTTTCTGCTCGACGCAGTGCCTCTCAGAAAAGCATCCCAACATCGCATCAGGCACCAAAAACTGCTACAACTGCTTGCAGTAAGTCCAGGATGTTCCATTTATGTATGTCACCTGTTTCCTTTTTGTAAGATGATTGGTTGGTTTGTGTGCATTTTTAATGAAAAGAAAAACAACCCAAAATGTATTACATTCACATTATTTTACAAAGTTTAACAGTTATGATGATCTCCAACTACGTTGACGGTCCATTAAACGTTAAAGTCATTCATCAAGAAAAACGAATCTCTTGTTTCACTTTCTCATTTGTGAGAATTTGGTGCTTTTCTTTGCGTTATGCGAGCATAAACTGAAAATCTTTAGGTTTTGTTGATTGGACATCACAAGCATTGTGATCAACTATCTGTTTCTATTTTGGTGACAGATCAGGTAGACATTTAGCACTGCAGATCAAGCAGAAGTAGCACCTTTAATTCAGGAGTCTTGAGTTAGGCCAAAGATCTTCCCCCATTAAAGCCCCACCCCAAAAAGCGATAACTGAGAAAACCGCCCCTGAAGTTGAGTCTCTCCTTCCCCTCAGGGCGATCCTGTGGCCTCACAGCATGATCCTGGCTCCGGTGGACGATTCAGGAACTATAAGGGAACTGTGCAGCGCCACCTGCCTCGCTTCCGTCAACTCCAAGAGGACCATGGCTGCCCCAAAACCTCCACCTCCAGCTGCAGGACCTCGATCAGAGTGCATGATGTGCGGCAAATTTTGTAATGTAAGGAAAAAAAACAAAGACACTGACTGTAGGTTTTTGTTTGACTTTCAGTTGCGTCTTTTTAAGTTTTTTTTTTTTTATATTTTTCTCATTGTCAGCAAATCTCATGAGAAGGCCTAAAAATCTTTTTAAACCTAAAACTGGCACTTTTGGCAAACCTCACTCTAAAATCAGTAAATGGTTCATTTGTACGAGTATTTTCAGCCGTTTCACGTTACCTTTTTACAAGTATTTCCATCAGCAGTGTTTATGGAACTGTCTCAAATTAAAGTCCAGTTTTCCTGTGAATAATAAAGAAACATGCCAGTCAGTTCAAATGTGTGGCTTGTATAGAAACAAACATTGATGTAAGTAAGCACAGAAGTTGATTAGGGTTTAAATGGATTACTAATATCCACCTCTAAGTTACAGATGGCCAGGCTGTGAACACATATTTATGATGTTTGTTTAGTAAAGTATGTGACCCTCTCATTACCAGCCAGTACAGCCATTGCTGTAGTCATTTTTCATAAAGAGTTGGAAGTGTAGTTCAGCCAACTTAGTCCCTCTCCTTTCTGAGTGTTCTGAAGTTCAGTCATTTAGCCCAACATATATTAACTGTTTGTTAAAGTCTTAATACTTCCAAAATATAAGTAGAATAGTTATTTTCAGTTGGATCAATCTATTTCTTTATACTTTATATTAATGTTATCAAGCGTGACAGGTGGGTCTATTGTCTGTTCTTCTTTGACTTTGTGCAATAAGTCTAACAACTGTTCCTACAGTAAGTAATAGAACTTTGGTGCAATGTCTCTGTATGAACATCATATAGTAAGTCATTCTCACGAATGAGATATTTAGAAAATACCAAAATAATGAATATCACTACTTGCTCTTTAAATAATCATAATTGCAACGATTTGATCTATCAACATGCTGCTTTTTTGTCCTCAGTGCAAATTCAATCTGTCCCTGGATGGCTGCACGCAAAGAATTTGCAGCGACGCCTGCTACTTCAAATACCGAAGGATCAACAACTTGCTGGTGTCCGCCTGTGACGTCTGCAGCTCCGTCGGCCCCGACATGCGGTTCACGCTGAAGGTGGAGGACGGTAGCAAGACCATCTGCAGCGAAGAATGTCTGGTCAAGTTCAAAGAGGTGAAATCAAACATTACATCTTCTACATCCAGGCAATGTGTGTGTGTGTGTGTGTGTGTAGAAGCAGCACGAGTGATCCTGTCAATAACTTATTTCCTCACATTTTGCACAGTTCAAATTGTGCTGCATTTCTGTAACTGTAGCACACCCCTCTTATCATACAAGATGTTTTATTAATAACAAAGTTATTTTTATATTGTTTTTTATTTTTGCTGTGCAAGTCTATTACCGTCTGTTGGCTTCTGAAAAGCCTGCTAGTTCTCATTATTAAAACATTATTAAAACATTATTGTAACAGTAATTAACCTTTGATCCGTTTGTGTTTGGTATAAATAAACACAGCTGTAACAGCAAAGAAGAGTGCTAACAGGATTTAACACAACGTCAACAATTGCACAATTAATGGCAATATCCAGAGACATGTTAATTATCACCTCAACCTTTAAGCAAGCTTTCAAACTGTGTATGGGTGTTGCTTAGCAACCATTCTGCTAAGTTTCGATGAAGAACTACATCGGAAGTATGAGTGTTATCAATACATTTGTTTTATTTTTTTTGTTCCCTGTGTGTTTATATTAGGTGAATATGGTAAATGTTTTATGAAAGCAATAAACTAAAAGAGGCTGTGATTTTATAACATTTAAGGCGCGTTGTTAGATATCTTTCACGTCTGATCCTGCACTGTGCCTCAAATCTTTCTCTACCGGTTTGTTATATCTTCACAGAAAATCCAGACTCCTCGGCTGTGCCCCATGTGTCAGACGCCCCATCAGTTGTCAGACATGGTGGAACATAAAAACAATGAGGGCAAGTTGGACTTCTTCTGCAGCAACAGATGCATGCTGGTACACAACGCCCAGTCTTCCACTGTGTCAGGTAACGCACGCTTTCATACAAATCTGTATCTTCACCCTCCCACTTCCACTCTCTCCACTGCATTTTATGCACCTGGCTGCTAACTTTGCTAAATAATATCAATGTTTCCACCTTTTCATTGAGTTAGAGCCCCCATGTTATCCATACGATGCTTATTCCATCTATGCTTGTATTGCAAATGTATTTGTAGTGTTTCCAGCAATAGAATATCTCTTTGTAGACCACCATGTGTTTTAAATCCACTAGCACAGATTCTGTTTAAAATAGGCCCGTTCAGAGCGGGCAGAATGCTTGGCCTTGGCCTCTCTCAAGAACCGTTCATACAAACAACTTAGTGAATACTTGGCTTCCTTTGGTCCTCAGCAACACACCTGCCATGACATACAGTCCTCACAGTCAGAAACACCGGTGAAATACACTCTGGTTCAAGGGAAAGAAACACCAGGGGCAGACCATTAGGCAAGGTGGGCAACCTGAGCCTTAAGGCCCCAACTGAAAGGGTCCCAAACAACTATAGATTTATTGTAATGTTTAGATATTATAGAACAAAAAACGCGTATAAATATATTTTAGTTACAACATTTCGGTACGTAGACCTTCATCAGGTTATTTTTTTATAAAATTGTTCTATATTGTCTACCTAAGGTATTCTTCTATGCACCTGTCATCCTACTGTAGTGCAAAAGTTTTGCTCTTTTAATGTTTAGATATTAAAAATATTGATTTATGTCTCTATTCTAATTTATTGCACATCAAAAACCCAGGTCTGGGTTACTAGAGGTTTCACATCGGTGAAATACACTTGGGGAAGGAAATTTCCAAATAGTCTTATGAGTCGCTTGCACGGTTATAAAGTAGAGCATAAATGTTATAAGCTGAGGTATTTTATTATTATAATAACACTAACGTTGTGTTTTAAGATATTGGGGTAAATACTGTCTTACGCACAGGGGAAAATTTATTCAAGTCACGGCTTACTCACAGTCACACCGGTGAAATACACTCTAGTTTGATTCTGCCTCCAGTTGGCTATCTGCTTGTGATGACTCCAGGGACGTGAACAAGAGCTTGGTTGTAAAGTGAAATGCTGTCAATGAGTCAGCCCGCTGCTGTTAACACGCTGGACTCTGCAAAAACCCTGAAGCCCCGCCCCCGCTGCTGCACAGAGTGCTGTTCGCTTGTTTATTCAGAGTTTATTAATATTCAGTGTGTCGCGTTTAATTGCACCAAATTCAACAAAGCACCCTCTTGTGTCCCTATCAATAGTAAGGAGTCCATTTGACTCATTTTTTACATGTCATTATAGAAAGGAACAGCCCATCACCTGAAGGGAATGACGTTAAAGAGGTGAAACCGTTGCCTGAAGAGAACGACGTTAAAGAAGTGAAGCCATCACTACCATATTTGGACTGTGTGAGTATTATGTGTAATAATGTCCTCTTTTATAATGGTAATACATTAAAATCAAGGCACGACTTAAAATCACAGCATGTACAACGTTTCTTTTGCATGTGTGATGTACAATATTGCAATATGACAGATTTTCATTGCTTATAAGTAATAAGTAAGTACTATAAGTTGAACTACAGCAAAGTACTCCCTCTCTAGGTTGGCTGCAGCATGCACACATAATAAAGTAGATAACCTGAATTACACACCAGTTAGAATCATTACATTTCTCCGCACAGACTTCTCTGTTGTAAATTTCTCTCTCCCCTCACTCCTCATCAAGATAAAAGAAGAGCCTATTGATGAGGAGTACAACCAGAACCTCTCATCCTCTCTTTCCACAAAAGACATCAAAGATGAGCCTAAGGCGGGAGATGATGTGGTGAAGGTAGGACACATGACACATGAAACGTTAGGAGAAAGGAGAAACAAAACAAGCTTTTATTTTATTTTTATTTTTTTACAAGCAAGCATAAAGCATGTATTTTATGTATTGATCACCATATGATACGTTTGTGAGATAATGTTTACTACAATAAAAGTCCAGCATTAAAAAAAAATGTTACTTACAGGTAAGTAAGAGTATGTAAGTAAAATACACTTTAAGTACCAAAAGTAGAAAGTACTCATAATGTTGTGTTACATATATATTTAGAAGGGGTACTTTTTAGTATTTTGAAGCATACTATAATATTTCAATATTTAATTGAAATCAGCTTGTTTAAAATTGTTTTAGAAAAGTGTATCTGTCTCTCTTGAAATTATTAAGAATAACAAGTTACAACATTAGAATTATGGAAAAAGCGGATTTCAGAAAATAAATTGCATTGAAAATTTCGTTGAAATATTCCTACCTCACTTTTTATTAAAAATTAAACCTTGAGGACTCATTTACATACTTTTGTTTTGAACTGAAAAATAGCCCATGTTTTATAAGTCCTTTGTATAAAAATGTATAATAAAAAAGAAACCAAGTAACTTGTTAGTACAGTTATTGTGGTAGAGCAAAATGTACAATATTTTGTATTTCTAAGCACAGCACTTAAAGTAAATGTAGTCTCTCGTCATTAGTGTCTAAAATGATGGTTACAGGATTTATACTGCTCAAAGATAAAATCCTCCTCCACCTTAAACAATGATTGACTTAATAATGATATAAATAGTAGGGCTGCCCCCTCTCATTTTGGTCTTAATCAACTAAGATTTATTTTGTCAATTGGTAATTTCTTATGCTTTTTCATGCTGAATGACTTGTATCCAAGAAACGGCTGAGCACTGGTAAACACAAGATTGTAAGTAGTACTTTTGCATGATGCCTTGTGGAGAAACTCAGTTTTACAGATCTGTACATTAAATCAACTAATCGATCAAATGCTCGTGGACTAAGAATTTTTTGGTCGAGGACAACCCTAGTGAATAGTACAGCAGATGATGATCAATGATACTGATGAGGAAAATGCTAGAAGAGACACGCAGTCAGACATTTTGAAATTAATCCAATGTAGAGTGTCCCGCTGACAGCTCCGCCATCACTGTGCATCATCTCACTGCTCTGTTTTTTGTACTAGGAGGATTTGAAGATCGGTTCGGTCTTCTCCATGACAGGGGACTCGTCCACGTCTCCACCACCCGCTGTCGCCCGCCTGGATTTTCTTGCGTCGTGCTCCGACTGCAAACGTTTCCTGATGGACAGAGAGAGAGTTTACCAGAGGAAGGGCCACGCTGACATCTTCTGCTCCACTCCATGCCTTTTGAAATTCTACCAAATGAAACAAGTGAAGAAGACCTGCAACTTCTGCCTTCAGTGAGTCACGCCGTAGTTTGATTCATTGGCTTATCAATGTCAACTTTATTAGATTGATCTTAAATACCCTCCAGCAAACCTCATCTCAGCTGTATCTATACATTTTTTGGGTGTGTGAAAGATGGCATCCTTTAAACCGATCTCATGCTTCCTCTCAGAGGGATCACACAGCCTCAGGACGTCATCCAGGCCCCGGTGGACAACGAGGGGACGATGAAGGATTTCTGCAGCCAGACCTGCCTGTCCTCCTTCAACTACAAGAGAATCGTATCCACCAAAATACCCCTCATACCAGTCGCGTCACAGTCACAATGCGGCATGTGCAGCAGATATTGCATTGTAAGAGACAAGGGAACAGGTCCCGGAAAATTTTATTATTTTTACTCAAAGCTTTACATATGTTTATAGGAGTATGAATTCTCCTCCTGTTTATCCTCCCGCAGAGCAAACACGAGGTCATACAGCAGGACGTCGTCCACAAGATCTGCAGCGACCCCTGTTTTCTCCGCTTCTGCACCATGAACAACTTCTCCATCTGTGAGAACTGCCGCTCCTGCTGCAGCGCGCCTCTCATGCTCAAGATGGACGACGGCAGCAAAAAACTCTGCGATGCAGAGTGTCTGGCCCAATTCAAACAGGTAAATTACTCTTAAAACACCTATCATATGTCAGAGATTTTTTATATTTTCAACATTTTAAAAAGGATATACAGAACTACTTTTAAAGACTGGTAGCAGTGTCTAGTTTAGTTTTTTGTTTATTTTTATGGGAAAGAAAACTTTTTAAAAAAACCTCTATAGAAAAACAATATAGAAAATATAAAACCACCCTCCCCTTTCTCAACCATCTGGTCTCTACTACTCATTCTCCCACTCCATCCCACTGCCCTATTCTACCCCTAGTTCCACCCAGCAGGCTACAACTGACTATAATAACATATAAATTGCAATAAATTAAATTGCACAAAGGTGCAAAAAAACCCACAAACAAAGTTATTTAAGTAAAAGGCAGGATAAGATGGAATAAAAAAAATTCTATAAGGTCTACACAAAAATACCAATGCTCTGACATCAAAACTGAAATAAATGAAAAGGTGGAAATCCCCACTGCTCCTAAAATGCCTCTTCAAGTTTCTCAAGACGAGGTGACCACCTACATTCACTGAATATAAAATGCCCTGAGTTTCACTGAGTCTGTGAATTGACTCAATATTTTCTCTGAGCTGTTTTTAATTTCTTCACAGAAAACTAAAACACCCCAGACGTGTGCCATGTGCCGCGCCTCCCATTTAATGTCAGATATGTTTGAAAACAAAAACAGCGAGGACGCCGTAGAGCTCTTCTGCACCAGCAGCTGTGTGATGGCATCCAAGATCCAGGCCATCAATGCATCAGGTACTGTAACTTAGATAAAACAGCTGCTCTTTGTGTTTATCCTTCTCTTTCTCTCTCCGTCTTTAATATCATTCCAGCCCTCAATGAATCAAGTCATTATTTAATTTTTTGGTAATGTGCCATTGAGTCACCTTGAAAAACTTCAAATGTCAAGGTAGCTTAAAGTTTAATGAAGTGTAGTCTCCAAATGTAGGTCGACAGGATTATCCTACTCTCATGAAACCTCACAGCCTTGTTGACGTTGTTCACTACATACACATTACATTACATTACATTACAGTCATTTAGCAGACGCTTTTATCCAAAGCGACTTACAGGAAGTTACACAAGATATTAGTTATTGCTTCTACCCTCATTTCTTTCATAAAGTCTCTTTTCCTCCTCAGGTACTCCACTGGATTGTGACCACTGTGGTAAGACTACATTACCAGCCTGCCACCTCGCCATGTCAGACGCCTCCATCAGAAACTTTTGCACTCTTACCTGTGCCATGTCTTTTAAGGTAAATACAACCTATGACACATACAATGTTCAAAACTCTCAATTCTAGCCGGGGTTTTTAGCTGAATATTGGGTAATTATCACCAACCATACAGTATCATCTGTTCTTTCTCTCCCGGAGTGATGACTCTGAAGAATTTTGGAGAAGAAGGGCTGGATACATGAGAACATTTCTGTTAGGCAGGAAATTAAGACTTTTAAGAATGAAATTATCAACGCTTAAAACCAACAACAGATTAATTAGAGATTAGATCACCAGAGACCCCACTATATGATATTATCACATTACTTAAATCTAGATACAATTTTATTTAGGTTTTAAACATTTTGCCATATGCTTAGTATTGCAATAACATGTATTGCGATTTATTACCTTTTTCAGCTACATATTATGCAGTTTGTCTGTCTTTCACTCTGTATAGCTCACTTCAATCATTTTATAGCAGCAAAATGGGTTTGTGAGTCAAGCAGATAGACTGATCAACACAACATCTTTGTTTTGACCAACCTCCTGCTAATCCTGCTGACTTTACCCACGACAGCACCGAAAAACACTCATCCCCATCTAGTGGACTGAAAAAACAATTGTTACCAAATTGTGAGTTTGTAGTTGCTATAATAATAAAATATTTAAAGATCGATTGGTGACATTCTTAACCAATGTTAGCCGTGGTCGGCTCCAGCCATCCTACAACACTGTAAAGGAGAAGTGAACATAGCTACATCAGTACTGGCAAAAGTACTGATCAAAAACATATTAAGGACCCACACTTTATATGATACAAGTTTAAAACCTTTTGTCCGTTTTTGTGCCACAGGAGAACCAGAAAAACATGAACGCATCCACTAACGCAGCAGGAGCAGCTGACCAAAGCCAAACTGATTTCCTTAAAACACCTGAGAAGCTGCCATGCGCCCAGTGTCGTCGCATTATAAAAACTACGCCCAAAGTCATCCAGAAAAAGGTGTCTGTTTTTTGTTTTTTCTTTATGATGTTTTTTTACTTGAGCTGTAGTAGTGTAACATTCGAAGTATCAGGTTTGAGAACTAGCTGGGAAGTGTTTTTTTTTAACTTTTCTTCAACCGTTACTGTGGAAGTACCCGAGAGTGAATCATGTAAATCCCAGTTGAGCCAGTGGATTGAATCTCATGTTATGTCAAGTGGTTTTTTATTATGAGAGTGTTGACCTGCCTGTATAGCTGTAAACCTCTGTATGAACTTTAATATCTTAAAAAACAGTCAGGTACTCTATGACATGTGTGTGTTTATTAAAATACACTGTGTGTGTGTTTGTGCACAGGGCAAGATGAATTTTGTGTGTAGCCTGGCCTGTTCTCAAGAGTTTAAAACGGCCAACAACATCATCGGCAAGTGTGAATATTGCCAGAATGAAAGGATCATCAGAGACGTCAAGAAGGTCGACGGCAAAGACTGCTACTTCTGCAGCGACGGTAAGAGGACACTTGACACTTTGTCTTTTTATAATAAGATATAGAGCAACAACAAAGATGTGTGAATCCCGGAGCCTCCTTTCTCTCCTCCCAGGCTGCAAGATGCTCTATCGACACGAGCTGGAAAAGCAGTGGGGAAAACACTGTAGCTTGTGTGCTTACTGCTTCTCCATCTCCAAGACGCTGGTGACCGCAAAGTATGAAGGCAAGAACAAGCAGTTCTGCTCGGAAGACTGCAGCTCAAACTACAATATGGTCCTCTGCCGTGTAAGTGGTGCTGTGAGTTCAGTCGATGCACACATGACCTGCCCGTTGTAGACAATTTAGTATTCAGGCTTCAAATGTGTGTCCTTTTCCTTTTCTCTGTTATTCTTTGTACGTTTCATGCTTTTATTAGCTCAAGGTAAGTGATGTAATGTTCAGATTAGATCATGTAAACCTTGCTTTAACCCTCTAAAACCCCAAGCAGTTTCAGGGCGTTTTTTGCTCCTCTCACATTTTTCTCTCTGTGGCCTTGATTTCCACTGCAATCTCTATGGAAACAGAACAACCATGGCTGAAAGAATAGAGAACTCAAACATGTCTTTTGTGCAATATAACTGAGGTACAATGCCATAAATCATAAAAAAAGAGTTTAATTTCTTTGATAATTTAGATTAAAAAAATTGGCAAACAATGGAATCTATTTATTCAACATTTGGGTAAGTGTTCACAAGTGATACCAATGTTGGAAAAAATGGAGGCTGCACATGCTGTTAGCATTTAACATTTTTCCAACCCCTCCTGTCCTCTCCTAAATGCTCTGTGTTCAGCAGCCTGCAGTTCAGTCAAAGTTTCATTGGATTTTTGTCGCGTGACTGTTGGTCTCAGCAAATATTTAAATATTGCTTCCTAGATGCACTAAGGAGCTCAAAATGTGTTGTTCTTTACAGGATCTGGTTACTTCAATTGGTTTCTTTGGGGCGAGATTTTAAATGAGAAATGTAGAATAAAATGTTGTTGATGAAACATCACAATTTTAAGCTAAGTTTTGGTTGCTTTTTCTGATGGAAGCGTTGTTGGAAGCGGTTTATACAGCGTCTGGCTGTGATAAACGGTGTAGTTTGGGTGATTGTTTAATACAAACATGCTTCTCCGAACTATAGCAACCGAACTTATAAGTAGTCCTATCAGTATTAGTGCACAGTCTCTCAAGGATTGTTTGATTGATCACATTGTTCAACATCATGGTTTCAACTTCATTATATTGCCCATCACAGAGCACCATCCTTCCATGCACTCAGCTTTTCACCAAACCACTGGGTCAGTTTATATTGATGTCCTTCATATGGAGCTAAAACAATCAGTGGATCGGCAGAACATCTATTTGGATGTATTTCGATAACAGATTTTTTAAAAGTCATTTTTAAACCCAAAAGTATAAAGCTATATCATACAGCTTCCAGCTGCTCAACTGTGAATATTTGCCTTCTCGGATGGACTAAATATCTTTGAGCTTTGGATAACTTTGGGCTCTGAGAAATTGAAAAAGACCAAGTAATTAATTAAGACAATAATCAGCAGATAAACCGACAATTAAAATAACCGTTAGTTGCAGCCAACCTTCATATATGCAACCTAAAAGCTAAAGTCCTTAGAATCCTAATTAAGATCCTACATTGATGATAGCGATGAGTTGCTCTGGACTGACGACACATATCCTTGTGGCTTTTTCTCAGGTTGCCAAGTGTGACACTTGCAGTCGCAATGGTAAACTGAGGCAGAGTATTCCCATGGTGGGAGAGGTCAAACACTTCTGTGACCTGAGATGTCTCCTGCATTTCTGCAATAAAAAGGTCCAGATGGTCAACACACGTATGTATTGTTCATGCTATTTGATGTTTTGTTTGCCTGTTTTATTGCTTTAAACCCTGTTTATGTCAGATGTTGTGGTCCTAGTCTGTCTAAATGATAACATTTGTTATTTGTTTTCTTATCCAGCTCCAAAAAGTCCCATTTTATAAAATAAAATTCCTGTGGTATCAATGCATATGGTGAACTTTTTAGCAAACGGCTGCTTATTTACACATCCAGCAGTTACAGTTCAACATGAACATTCTTTGGACTGATGTTTGTTTCCACCTGATGAATGTTAGTCCAGTATTCTCTCTCTTTTAGCTCTGTTTTTGGTCTCCACCAGCTCCTGAGGGAAACATCTGTCTCTCTAGCTGCCAAGTGATCCACTGTGATCACCAGATAGTCTCTAACTGTCTGTCTGAGCTGCTAGTGTACAGTACACCAAGTAGACCCAAGTATAAGACGTTGTTAGATCGATCACTAACGGCTCCTGGTGGCTCCTCTTTGTCTCCTTCCTGCAGTCTCTTTACCTACTACCCCTTCAGGGACAGTTGAGTCCTACCCCGTCATCGCTAATGTCATTTCGCTTGCTAGCGCTTTGGCTAGGCAGCCCAGTGACTCTACCAGCTCTACACAGCACGGTACACACACACACACACACACACACACACACACACACACACACACACACACACACACACACACACACACGTACTAACATTATGTATGCACAAACTGGAAAAGAAAAGATGCTTCATATACTTTGGCTACATCCACACTTCAATGTTTTTGTTCTAAAATGGTGTTTTGGCACAGATTTAAGAAAGAATCTCTGTTCATGCTAACACTCCTGAAAACGCATATCACATAAGCATTCGCGTACACGGGGCATACATGTGCCAGAGATTTCTTCACCTGGATCGACGACCACATGGAGCTGTTGCATGTCTGTAATCCGTTAGCCATGTTGAATTAACCACAGGTTTTTGTTTTCTTTCTGGAAAAAGGTAACATGATAGGAGCGTGGTAAATCAAGGAAAGAAACGTGACTGCGAGGTTGAATAGATGTCTGCATAAGCGTTTTCAAGAGTCACCACTTCCATCCGTCCAGACTAAAAGGCAAACCTGGAGTTTTTGAAACTCAAATTGCATCAGCAGGGTTTCAACAGTGTACTTCAAGTTAATAAGACGCCTGAGGTAGTGGGGACACTAGCCGTAAACGTAGCAAAAGTTTGCGTTTTAAAATGAAAACGTGTGGATGTAGCCTTTGGGTTAGTTGCTGTGGACATCTTTATCTGTCTGACTCAAGCTCTGTCATTTCTCCACAGTCTCTGTCCCTGACATACAAACAAAGGTTGTTGGACATGTAAGTTTCACTACAAAGACATCCTCCTCCACACAGTTATCATCCTTCTGTTGACTTTATTCAAAACAAACTCCCTTCCTCTTCAGCGCATACTGTGATAATTATTTTTAATTGTTTCAGGCCAGTGTTCAAACAGTCCCCAGGGAGCTGAAGAACAAATCCATGCTCTGCACACCGTTGGTCCACAACAAAGGAGTCTCCTGTACGACACAGACTGTCGATGCAGAGGCACAGACAGGTAAAAATCACCACCAGGATTTTAAAATGGTCAACCTAACTGAGTTTTTTCCAGGTGCGCCCTGTACCCACGTGTTTAGTTTTGCCAAACATCAGCTAATCCTCTATTGCAAGGTATCAGAAATGTCCATATTATGCAAACGCAAACATCTTCGCTCCTGTTAAAATGTACAAAATATAAAAATGTGAAGATGTACATGTGTACCCTCTTTCCTTAATAATGAGCTGTTATTTTGTGTGTTTCCTTTTCTGTTGTGTGAAGACACCTTTGTACCTAAAGTCATAGTCCTGCCTGTCCCAGTGCCGATCTATGTTCCTCTGCCTATGAACATGTACAGCCAGTACACACCGACACCAGTGTGCCTGCCCCTACCGGTATGTAAAACACCTGTCGCCAACCCCGATCACATACAAATATCAGAACATTTCTAAAGAAAATATGTTGAATCTGATTTTGAAGCTTCTCTAGAACAAAATGGTTTCCCCGCTGTTTTCTGCTTTTGTTTCCATGCTTTAAAGGGACAGTGTGTTGGATTGAGTAGCATCTAGCGGTGTGGTTGCAGCTCTCAGCCAACTGGATTCAGTACCACGTTTTGCACTCTGCAGCTCACGTTGCCGCAGTTTCACAAGCCTGTTGGAGAACTACGGTGGCCTTTAAGTAACGTAAAAACACTAAAGGCTCTTTCTAGAGCCAGTGATTGGTTTTTCTGGTGCAACCTGCTCCCTATATTGATATGAAGGGCTCATTCTAAGCTAAATTAAACCCAATGATTCTAAGTTTTAGCTTATTATAAACCAATGAAAAAATTGTTATAAATATTATATTCCATTTCTGCTAATAGTTTGCCAAAATCCTACACACTTTGCCTTTAAAACTCAACTCTTCATGCCACTAGTTCACAGAATCTCGCTTTTCATTAGATGCCAGATGACTGATTAGGTTCAAATTTAATTCAGACTGATTCATCTTTTTTTCTGTTAAACACCAACATCAGGGGACATAAAACCACTGCCACAAAAAAGATGTATGTCCATATATCCCCTTGATTGTAGGTTGAGATTCTTACTGTATAGGCAAATATTATGTGTTGAAAATATAATGACATGTTGATCTGGTTGGTGTTTTTTACACACTCTGTCTTCCCCAAACTGTCCCGGCTACAGCTGCCTGTGCCCGTGTTTCTTCCTGACTCAACCGTGAAATCAGCAAAGGAGGAGATCCAGCCGGACCCGCTGGAGGGAGAGCTCAACCTCAAGTTTGAGATGAAGAACGTGCAAGATGAGGGGAACGAGAGAGAGGACAGAAAAGGACAAAGACAACAAATCCACGCTCCATCGGGTAAGACATGAGATGAACATGAAAGGAAGTGAGGATGAACGATTCTATGAACTTAAAGAAATGGCTGAATCAAGAGAGCTTTATCATCAAGCTCTTTATTGAATCCTTAATTTTGTCATACAATAATTAAGACTGGTTTAAGAGTTGAGCACAGGATTAGTTAAAAAATATTTTATTATTTTATACATATATGATTGATTTATAAGTGACCATGTACAATATTAAACATGTTGCACATTTGATATTTTATCGCACAGTAGAGCTCATTTCTATCCGCAGGCCACAATTTAAAACGAACGCACATTAACACAAAATACTAAACATACAGGATAGAACATATGAATGTTCGTATCGCATTATCACCAGCACATGAATGTAGAATAGAGCTATCAGTTCTAATACTGTGACCTTCATGTACACCGACGTACAGTATGTTTCCCTAGTTGTTAACAGTTTCTGATACGTAGCAGCTCAGTGTGATGACTGGGGGGGTTACGTCTGCTCCTACTATTCTTCTCCCATTAGTTATTGGTTATTGGTTCCTTTTTGTAACATGATTTTGCTGCCATTTTGGCCAGGGCTTCCTTGAAATTTAGATATAAATCCCAAGGCACCATAAAATACTATGAAATTCTATTTAAAAAAAATGTATTTCTCAGTAACTTCAAGGATAACAACATCAAGTTAAACACAATAATTAGAAATGCTCCAGTGACATAAATATAATTGATAGACTTTCTACCTTTTTTTTGCAGCCAAAATTGGTTGCTTTTTTTTCGCATTAATGTACTTCTGAATTAATGTACCATCTTGACAGAAAAAAACAGAAATGTAGAAATTTTTGCAAATTTATTAAAAAGAAAAACTGAAATATCACATGGTCATAAGTATTCAGACCCTTTGCTGTGACACTCATATTTAACTCACATGCTGTCCATTTCTTCTGATCTTCCTTGAGATTGCCAATGTCAAAAATAAAGTGTACACAAAATAACATAATTGTGTACACTTTATTTTTGACATTATTATTATTATTTATTTTCAACAAATTGCACGCATTATCTGCATGACAAAGTGCCCGCAAACGCCTCAATTGGACATGGAACATCTGATTGGTGAAGTCAAAATGAGGAGTTCTCTATAGGATATTTCCTCATTTCATTTACAAAATCTTAAGTGAGGTGGCAGCTGGCTGGAGGGAGATTGCTTTAGAGTTTCCTACTTGCTGTTGGGTATTTAGTTTGTCTATTCCAGTAAATATCACAATATTAAACATGTGTTTTTCTGTTTAAAAAGCACAAACATCGTGAGAAAGCAAGCACTACTCACCCATCTTTTTAAATGGTTATGGTCCCATCTGATCTGGAGCTCACAGCTAGTGAACAGAAAAACCCAAGATAATCCACAGACCTTGTTGTGAGCAGTTTCATGTATGAACAATTTTCTCTCTACGGAACAACATCCAACCATATCACCGCACAGAAGGAAGCGAGCATCTACTGCTTTATAGATTAGGTCTATAATCTTTAGGTCTCTGGTTAAGTGCCAAAACAAAATCATGCAAACTGTTTTGCTCCTGTATCTCTAACTAATATCTATGTATCTATATTTTCAGACCACAGCAGTAATTGTAGTGATGACATGGATTCAGATCATCAGGCCACTTTCAACACCCAGGAAGAATCCTCATCTGACACAAGATGTGGGTCGCTCAGTCGACCACACACCCACAAAAAAACACCTCGAGCTCCTCCTTCTCCACCTTCTTCTCCTTCTCCTCCTCTGGAGATGAGAGGGGATCCCCAGAGCTCACGTGGCCCTGAACCGGCCCCTCTGCCATCACAACAAACTCTGGGGAAAGTCCGCAACAAGAACAAGGTAAGAAACCAGCTGGGGAATGAGTTTAGAAGCTGAGGTCTCATCTTTGCTGGGTTGTAATCTTGTCTGTCCTTTTCTTAAAAGCGTCGTAAACTGCAACAGTCATCCAGAGCAGCTTCAGAGGAGACAAGTCAAAGAGAAGAGGTCAAGTCCAGGAAGCACCGCAAACTGAAGAGTCAATGTGGAATTGACGCCTGGAAGAGATGGATTCAGTGGAGGGAAACACAAACCAACTTTTCTTGTATGTTTTTTTTCCATTTAAATACAATTTATTTTCAGTCATTTAATGTGTCCGTTTTTTACCGGAACAAAACTGAACAAATGCAGGTTCAAACTGATTTTGAACCCTTTATTCCTGACTATTTTCCTCTGCTAGCTCACGCTCTGACATTAAATGAGGATGTTCTGCGCTGCTCTGCGACCGAGCTGAGCCACAGCCTTCGTTGTTTCATCACTGAAGCAAAGCGACCTGATGGAGAGCAGTACTCCCCCGACAGCCTGTTCTACCTCTGTCTCAGCATCCAGCAGGCAAGACGAGCAACACTCTACTCACACATTCACTGTACACTACATCTATCCAAGTTCAGGGTATACCCCTCAAAAAGGTCCTGGGCGGGAGTTAGTACCTTCTGAAAATACAGGAGCTTTCGGGGGTTGGGTTTGCAGGGATTACCGTCACCGATTGGTCAAACGCACACAGCGCCGCTGCTTCATCTCCAGGCACAACTTCAGTCATAAGAAACAGATGTACTTTAGTTAGTTAGTTTATTTTTTAGGATGAGGGGAGAGTTTCTTTCCTTTTTTGATAACATTAAAGGAAAGTTAGGTTTTACTGTCAGCCTCCCAGCTCATTAAAAGAAAAAAAGACTAAGAGAAACAGTGAGAGACAGCACACCGGTGTTATTTTCTGATTGTTTCACAGCAGTTAGGTTCTAAAGCACAAATAAATAACCATCGACACTTAACGGTGATTTACTGTGGAGACAGACTCTAAGTGTCATTTTCCTCCTCTGCATCTAATCCAACGTGCATCGGTAAAAACTGTGCAGCAGTAAACATGTTTTTTTAGATGAAGCTACTCCAAGTCCTTAGATCGCTATGGAAACACAGTGGGCTGAAGGAAGCTTTTAGTTCTTTGAAAAGTATCCCCAGGACTAAAATGAACAGAAACTTGATTATTTAAACGCGGCCATTCAGTTCTTCTGGCCTCTGCCATCTGCCGAGGGTACACCTTCAGAAATCATTTATGGACAACAGCGTATACAGTCACACAGTTGTTGTTGTTTTGCAGACTGTTATTTTGACGTTTCTCCTCAGTACCTGTTTGATAACGGCCGTCTGGAGAACATCTTCAGTGATCTGACCTACAAGAAGTTCTCCAAAAAGTTCACAAAGATCCTGAAGAGTTTCAAACCCTCGTTGGCAGCCGACGGTGAGTCCTCATGTCTTTTTTTTTACCTCTGATCGCCCCGGACCCACCAGTTTTCTAACCGGTCCCTCTTCTTCTCTCCCTAGGTTATATCCACTCCCGTGTGAAGGAGGACCATCTGTGGGACTGCAGACAGCTGGGGGCGTACTCCCCCATCGTCCTCCTCAACACTTTGCTCTTCTTCTGCTGCAAGTACTTTGGCTTCACCACGGTGGAGCAGCACCGCCAGCTGTCCTTCGCTGTCCTTGTTGTAAAGCGCTGCACCAAAACCAACCCAAACAACACCAAGACCACCTTCCTGCGCTTCTACCCGCCAACATCCATACATGAAGCAGAGACAGGTATGGGTGGTTTTGTCTAAATGCAGTTTGCATGTAGGTAATGAACACCATAAGATAGTTTCCCTTAAATGCACATTTATTTGGACCCCTTTCATGGCATATTAAAGTTACTGTGATCTCAGTAACTTTAATATCTGTGATTCCTCTATATGACCTACATAAGTAATCAAGACCATCAGAGAGGAGCTTGTCTATTTCTATGTAGCTATTCTTAATGTAGACCGTCAGACCCTGCTGCAGTAAAATTAGAGGTTTTCTTAAGGGACTCTGATGCTCAGACACACTGGCACTTCAGTCAACAGGGACCACCAAAAACAACACAAAATTAAGTAATAACAGTAAGAATGTGTAAAGATCAATTGTGTTGTTATATTACACTTACAAAAGTTATGTGTGTCTGTTTTTGTCATATGCAGACGGAGTTCCTGCTAAGAAACGTAAGAGCAACAAGAGGAAAGAGGATTTCCTGGAGATGACGGAGAACACAGAGAACCCTCTCCGCTGTCCGGTCAGACTCTACGAGTTCTACCTCTCCAAGTGGTCCGTAGCTTTATTTTTTTTTGCATTTTAGTTCAGCCGTGTTATTGACTCTTTATCTACATTATTTGTTTTCCTCTCCGCCCTCCTGCTGGTTTTATATATTTATGGGATTTTGAAGCCTGTTAACATTTTTACTTTGGTCTGACAGATTGTCTATGTGCCAGTGTTTGATGTTTAAACTTGCGATAACTGGTTATATAATAACCTTTCACATATACATAGTCATTTTAACCATTGTTTATATAAAAAGTACGACTCATGTGAGGATTTTCTACGTGAAGAATGTGTTTAATCTTGTGTTGCAGTTAACTGTCGTCTGTCTTTTGTGTCATTTTTTTGTAAAGCACTTTTTTTTCCTTGCCTTTGTAAATTATTCCACTTTATGGAATTTAATGGTCTCAAAAAATATATAAAATGCAAGTCTATTTAAAAAACAAGCAACGCCTCTTCTCCATTGTCTACATGCTTTTTTTTTATGTTGTAAAATAGGCGAAACTAAAGAAATTGTACCCAGGTATTTGCTGGATTACAGTCTAATCTCAAAGCCTTTACGCACTGGGGGTGGAATGACATGAATGATACAAAAATGTGAAATACTTCACATAAAATGTATACTTGCTACACTTCAATAAAAGGTGTGAATAGATTTGCGCAGGCAGAGGACCAACTACCAGGATCCTACTGTGTCGTATAGCCTAAAGATACTGTAAGCTATTTCAGTGAGTTTACTTTCTTGTGAAATGCTCTGCTGAATTTGAATTTCCTCTGGTAAGCAGTTATGCAGAGCATATATCTAGGGCTTTTATTGTAGAATGAATGACGAGTGGATGTTGTCTGCGCTGCCTTTGTCAAGGTTGAAAGAAGTAATAAAGTTTTCCGTCTTGGTTCAGACTACTGAGCCTCTGTGTTGTTGTACTCCATAGTGTACATTCTGAATATGAATATTTCTCTCTTTCCATCCAGCTCGGAGTCGGTGAGGCAGCACACTGGCTTGTTCTACCTTGACCCGGATTGCCGTTGTGTTCCCAACAGCCCCCTGTGGTTCTCCTCTGACCCTCTGGACAACGGCACAATGGAGGCCATGCTCGTACGCATTCTGGCCGTCCGAGAGCTGCAGGGGCGAGATTGAGGAGCTGTGGACCGGCGGACATCAAGTGAGAAATGATGTCTCTCAAACTCAAACCTACAAAAAAAGTATTGTTTAATCAAGTCATTTTCAGGTTTAGTTAAGAACAGAAGTTTAAATGTTTTACCTACTTCTGGAAGCTCACATCGATGTTTTGGGATTCAATTAATCTCTGTTGCTCAGATTAAGTAAACTTCACAACCAGCCCTTTTTCATAAACCATTTCAAACGTTCTAAGGGCCAAGTTTTACAAGACAGACTTTGACTTCCTGGCTCACATCAAACTAGTATTCAGACTTTTGATAGACGTCTAAAGTTATATGTTGCACAAAGCTGCCTAGTTCTTAAACGGCCCAAATTTGCCATAAATTCTGTTTAAATTAAAACAGGCTGACCGAGCAACTGCATCAAACCACTCAGTTCCCCTTCATTTCAGCAGTTCCCTTCATATCAGGACAATTTAAGTTTAACAATACAATAAAGTTTGAGTATCATAAAATGTCAATGCACAGCAGAGCTGAGCTGCTCTGGCTTCAGTACTGCTGCTAACTGTCGCTCCACCACATTGTTTACAATCCTGAAATCCTGAGCCATGTTACAGTATTCTGTGAAACTGTCTGCTGATGTCTTTTAACTTTAAAAGAGAAATGAAAAAATAATAATGTTACATTATAACTGACAATTTCACTGTTTTTCAAGTCTTTGGTTCGTCCCAGTTGAATGTTGATGCTGGAGACTTAATTGTTTTTATTTTCAATAAAAGAAAAATTAGAAAAGTTGTTCTTGTTTTACCTTTTTCTTGTTTCTACTATTCATAAAAAGGAAAAAAAAGACCAAAAAAGATAACTATTGTTCCGCCTGTTTTATACATCCACTTTTTTGTAAATATTTTAATGTCACAGACGAATTGAGAACACAAAAAAAGTTAATGGATTTAAAAAAAAAGTGAAATGCATTTTTACAGGTGACTCGAGCTGTTGTTAAAAATTAAGAAGAAAAAAAGCGGAATAATTCTGTTACATACTGTAAGATAATGGTTGAACACACTCAAGAAGAATTGTGATGTTTACATTTATTTGTTTTATCATTAGCTGTATTAAGAAGGACATCGCTCCACATTCTGCATGCTGTACTGAGCCTAGTTTTTGCCGGTTTGTCACAAATATGTCTGTGAGTCCAAACACAGGAATTATCAAACCAAGACTTCAGGTCTGGGCCTCCGTTCTTGATCCCCATCCCCACACAGTCCTCTCCATCATTGTTTTAATTTTTCCAGTCGTCTGGCTGACCGTGCTTCCAAAACATCAAACTGAGATGTTGGGAGCAGAAAGAACTGGTTCAATAAAACTAGTAATTTTTATATTAGAAATTGACAGCAGTTGTTTTCACAACAGTCAAACCTCTGGTTCAGTGGTGAGCCGTCTGTCCACAACCATGTCTTCTCTTCCTCCGAGTCCGTCAGTCCGATCCAGAAGAAGTCCCAAGGATTGTTCATTTTTCCTCTCAGGTTCTGCTCTAGGAATACCTCGACAGGAAAAATAGATGACAGACACATAAAAAATACACACAAATAATAAAAATTAAGATAAAAGGAAAATAATGTCACAAAATGTGTGTTCATATATATATATATATATATATATATATATATATATATACTTTTGTTCGTAGTTCAGTAGACTAAGTGAGTTGAGAAGAGAGTTAAGTTCCGATAGAAAAGGTAAAAAATGAGGCCTTGAATAAAAAAATTCCCGTTTATGAATGATAAAATGTGGTAAATAAAATAATAACAACAATGTCATGCTCAAGACTGCCATCATGTGGATTTGAACTATAATATCTTCAAGAAAAACAAAGTGAAATTCTGTCCAAAATGTGTTTAATCGAACACAATCGAAAAAAATGTGGGATATATATATTTTTTATCTTGTTCTTAAAAGGTACAAGAAATATTCATGTCTGTAAATTTAGAGATAAGATCACTAGTGGGGGGAAATCTTCATCCCCTTCAACAGGGCAGCAAGATCAGTGACGTCACTGGACGTTAGGTTTTTCTCTGCGCGGTGTAACGTGACGTCAGGTCAGCCTCCGACCAGAGCTTTGGCTCGTACTCTTTGAGGACACATAAACTCGCGCAATGTCAGGAAAATACAGACTAACGATGTCGTCTCTTGTAAAATAACTTATAAGAAATGGCTTGAGAAAGACCAGGATCCGGGACGTGCGAAAAATGTGGACTGTGAAATCAAACTTGCGACATTTCGGACACGGAAGAGGCAGCGCTAGCTAGCCATGCTAAGGAAGCTAATCACCGGGATACTGCTGCTGCGCGCGAGTAAACTCTGAACTCCATCACCGCAGATGACAGACGTCAAACAAAGGAACCAATCCGACAGCCATATCATTTGTAATTTAATTAAAATATACCGTGGTTAATTTTGAAATGGATTTTAATTAAATAATGTATCGTCATGACAATTAGCCTCAAAGTCTTAAAAAAAAGAATTTAAAATGTATCGGTAAAAAAAATGCCCTGAATGTGTAACATTACTTTTCTGTGCTGATGGATGGAAACAAGGATGTGATGATGAAACCAATGTGTTATACCTGCTCCTCTCTGTTCTCTTAACCAGATCTCCTCCTCCACATGTACTGTCACGTCTGCTCTCCGCCCAGGTTGACTTATCGGTGGAGAAATAATAGCACTTTCTTCCATGTTGCTCCCAGCCTTGTTCACATTCTGGACACAAGTCATCTTGTGAAGAGATCACAGCAAACACACTCTCTTTGATCATCATCAGAGGATGCCAAAGTGTAAGAAATCCATCTTTTTTTTTTATAGCACTGTGTTGCATAGTTTTACTTCACAGCATTCCTTTGCAAATATTACGTTTCTATTATTACATTACATTTAGATTGCTGTCATTTGGAAGGGCTCTTGAACAGAGAACAAAACTCTCACGGTACGGTCAATTGAGTTGAAACTCATATTAATGATTTAAACCCCTCGTTAATATGAGGGGTTTAAATCTGATTCATTTATTTTCTAGTTGTTAAGACTAAAACCTGAGCTAAGGTCACCTGACGATGCAGCTGATGAAACTCACCTGTGAGATTTATTCTTACAGCATCAAGCTCATCCGTCAGCTTTTGGAGAAGTTCCATGTTTTGTAAGCTGATTAAAATAAAGAAGAAATAAGAAGTATTTATTTTATAGCAGGGATCTGTTTATCAGAAAAAAATCATTCCCAGATTAACTAATGGATGTTAATTGATATAGAGAGCTCCAGGTAAAAATAGGATTACAAAAATAAAAGATAAAATGTGACATTTGTTGCAGATTTTACATTGGCTACATCGGCTTTTTAAGCTTTCAAGAACAAAACCTGATCTCAGGTCGCCTGAAAGCTCCCAGTTCTGTTCCTCTAATCAGCCATCAGATTTTCTAAGTCAATCTAAATTACTAGACGTTGAGAAGAAGTGCACAAACTCACAGGTCAGGCTAAGAGCGATGACAGCCGCTACCAGGAGGACACCGAGAACCACTAAGGCCGCTTTCTCTGATGTGACTTTTTAGCATCCGTTTGACACCAGTTGTTCTTGGGAACCTGTTGAACAGCAGGAGAGATATGCACTGAAGGAACTGGGTACAAGTACAACATTTTATAACCAGAAACATGGTTTCTGTAATTTAGGCACTAAGATGTTGATATCTTTGCAAATGAGACGTTGACTGAGTTAATTTCTGTTAGTTGGCTTCCCAGACAGATGATACATTCACAACAAAATAGGTGTAACTAAATATAATAAATAAATAGTCTAAAAACAGCATAGGGAAATACAATACAAATGGTAAAATTTCCATTTAAGTAAAAAAAAGAAAACACAAAAATAAATAAAAATTTAACAATTGTTATGATATATACATACTCAGTTTTTTTGTTTATATTTTATATACATATATATATATATATATATATACAGCGGGTAAAATAAGTATTGAACACGTCACCATTTTTCTCAGTAAATATATTTCTAAAGGTGCTATTGACATGACATTTTCACCAGATGTCAGTAACAGCCCAAGTGATCCATACACACAAAAAAACCAAACAAATAAGTTCAGAAATTAAGTTATGTGTAATAAAATGGAATGACACAGGGAAAAAGTATTGAACACATGAAGAAAGGGAGGTGCAAAAAGGCATGGAAAGCCAAGACACCAGCTGAAGTCTATCAGTAATTAGAAAGCAATCCTGCCCCTTGTCAGTGCAAATTAATCAACTGGTTCAGTCCCAACTGATGGCCTTTAAAAAGGTGTCTCATTACCAAGGTGTCACACAAGAAACATCTCATGATGGGTAAAAGCAAAGAGCTCTCTCAAGACCTTCGCAACCTTATTGTTGCAAAACATACTGATGGCATTGCTTACAGAAGGATTTCTAAACTTCTGAATGTTCCAGTGAGCACTGTTGGGGCCATAATCCGGAAGTGGAAAGAACATCATTTCACCATAAACCGGCCACGACCAGGTGCTCCTCGCAAGATTTCTGACAGAGGAGTGAAAATAATTATCAGAAGAGTTGTCCAAGAGCCAAGGACCAGTTGTGGAGAGCTTCAGAGAGACCTGGAATTAGCAGGTACAATTGTTTCAAAGAAAACAATAAGTAATGCACTCAATCGCCGTGGCCTGTATGCACACTCACCACGCAAGACTCCATTGCTGAAGAAAAAGAATGTTGAAGCTTGTTTAAAGTTTGCTGCACAACATTTAGACAAGCCTGTGAAATACTGGGAGAATATAGTCTGGTCAGATGAGACCAAAATTGAACTCTTTTGATGCCATAATACACACCATGTTTGGAGGTCAAAAATCTACCAGGATGATGAAGATGAAACGAGGGTGGACATTTCAGCAAGACAATGATCCCAGACACACAGCCAAGGAAACTCTCAATTGGTTTCAGAGAAAGAAAATAAAGCTGCTAGAATGGCCCAGCCAATCACCTGACTTGAATCCAATAGAAAATCTATGGAAAGAACTAAAGATCAGAGTTCATAGAAGAGGCCCACGGAACCTTCAAGATTTGAAGACTGTGTGGAAGAATGGGCCAAAATCACACCTGAGCAATGCATGCGACTAGTTTCTCCGTACAGGAGGCGTCTTGAAGCTGTCATTACCAACAAAGGCTTTTGTACCAAGTATTAAATAAATTTCAGTAGGCATGTTCAATACTTTTTCCCTGTGTCATTCCATTTTATTGCACATAACTTAATTTGTTTTGTTTTCTTTTTATGTATGGATTACTTGGGTTGTTACCGACATCTGGGGAAACTTCATGTCAATAGCACCTTTAGAAATATATTTATTGAGAAAAATGGTGACGTGCACAATACTTATTTTACAAGCTGTATACACATACTGTCACACTGCCACTTCAGTTAATTTATGGAGCATTATTTTTCGAGAGTCTCTGCACTAATACACAAATATGATAACTCATGTCATCACAGGCATATGTCCATCAGCCTACGAGGCTCCACAGCATAAAGAAAGAGACTAACAGGAAACAGGGAGATGAAAGACACAACAGATGACTAAACAAAATACAGATGTGGCTCTTCTTCATGGTCTGTTCCTTAATTCCCATCGACCGCAACCTCTTCTCTAAACTACCTGACACTTTCACCATGTCCTCTCCTCACTTGAGATGGTTTCTCTCAGTCTTTGTAGTTCACAGTGACAAAAGAGGGAAAAAAAGCCACATATTTGCAATAACATTTGCGTCAGTCGTTGACAAATGTTTGCTCTGTGTTCAGTTTAGCTCAGCATGTCACAACAAGCTTCTGTTGTTGCTCTTAAGTGACCTTAAATTAAGTTTTAACCTTCCACATAAAATGTTTTCCGCTAATACTACTGTATATTTAAAGTACAAATATTGAATGCGGTTTCAAAGTTTAACGTTACATGAGAACGCGGTATTTCAAAGAAGAATACACATTTTGTTAAAGACTATAAAAGTATTTCTTTACTGTACTACATTCTGTTGCCAGTTTTTCTCTTTGTACTAATAATACAGTTTTTTTGTTTGTTTCCGGGACCAAGCACTCTCAGAAAGCGCCGAAGGATTAAGGAATGCAGGTTTTCATTCTGACAAAAGAATCATCATAAAATATGTTTTTTATTACGCACCAGGAAGCTCTGAGGATGGCTGAGTGCTCAAGATCCTGACTCCAGATTCAGGCGGTGAGGAAGCGGTCCCTGCGACACAAAACATCCTGTTGAATGAGCTGCAGTAATGCGTGCTGATGTCTGATAAAGTGTGACATTAAAAAAAATCATATTCCACTTGAAAACTCAGACAAACGAAAAAGGAACACATCTTTCGTCTGGTAGCTTTCTAAGAAATAAGAGGGATGAACATGCTACAACTTGACAGACAGACAGAAAGATTCTCACAATCGTTGTTTCCCCTCTCTCTTGTGAACTTGACCTCTGAGTACAAAACTTCAGCCTCAGACATTTTAATGCTGTGATCACCAGTGACTTAAAAATGAAACTAAATAAACGTGTTGCAGCATACTGTCTGACTTGAGGATGGGGAGGGATTAAGTTGGTTTTATTCATTGGGTAAATTGAAGATATTCTCACTTCTTATTCGTTCAGAAAGATTTATTGCTTTTTTATAATACTATCTTGTCTTTCTTTTACTATGTCTCTTGTGTGCACTTTACTCTATGCTGCTGTAAGCCTGCAAATTTCCCGCTGCGGGACTAATAAAGGATTATCTTATCTTATCTTATTTATGTTCTGTTACAGGAAAGTCAAATATAGATGAGGGTTTGATCTTTTTTTAGTTTGAGGGTTTCATAGAGGAAGTCATTTGAAAAGCACTAATATGAAACAAAATAAAATATATAATCAACATTCCATATTGAAGCCTTTCTGGATATTACACAACAAAGCGTCACCCAAATGTCATCCAATCAAGAAGCACAGTATGTGACAGAACAGCCGGTCGGCCAATCAAAACGCCGTGTTTTTCTGTAGGGGCGGGGCTTAACCGTTGTAGCAGAAAGGAGGCGTTGGCGTTTCCTTTTCTGTCCGAACTTGGTTGAAGTGTCACCAGGACGCCACAGACGGACTTCACTAAAGTTTCTGCCCCGTTGGTCTCCCGGTCTAGACATGGCCCCCAGCGCGCAACTGAAGGAGGCGATAGCCGATGTGCAGGAGGGGATCCGTGCCATCCTGCTCGGGCCACCCGGAGCCGGGAAGGGGACTCAGGTGAGGAAGAGAGCTAATGGAGCTAGCTGTTAGCCGTTAGCGCATGGCCGGTGTGTTATCAGTGCTAGCTCATGCTAGCACAACCTCACCCGGCTTTAGCGTTGCTTGGTTCGGTTTGGGACTACACCTCTTGGAAGACCGCAGCTGGACAGTCTGATTAGATGGGTTTTATTAGTTTTGAATGTGTTTGTCAGTTTCATAATAAAGATAACTATTATAACAACCTCATTAGTATCAGAGACACTTACATATTTACGTATCCACGCAGTTTAGTCTGAAATTAGCTACTTTAAATCCCTGGTGTCAAAAGTTAGCTTTTGACACCTGCTGTCTTCATTTTATTTTTGTACCACTTAATGTTACAGTATACACTGCAAAATCAAAGGTTAATTGCACGAGATCGTCCAAAGTTTGCTTTCGATATTATTTCTCGTCAATTAATAACTTGATCTAGTGAGTCCAGAAAACGTTTGCAATGCTTATCACAGGTAAACAAAGACTAACATGGGTTTTTTCAAGTTGGCAATGGAGCAAAAGAACCCCACTGGTATTCTGTTTACTGGGATATGAAGCGGAGAAAAGCCTGTGATCTCTCACTGTCCAAATACTGCAGTTAGCAAAACATCTGTTAATTGTACACATCATTTTTAAGAGAAAATGGTTCCTGCTTCTCAAATGCGAGAATTCATGGTTTACTCTCATTGCTTATGCACTGGGGCTTTGTGTGGGCATTTCCACTGTTTTTGACCCACCATTTTATTCAAATGGCATTTGGACTCAACTTGACAGCATTCATTATTTTCAAATCTTTTATCTTGAAAGCTTTTAGAAAATGAACAGTAGCAAGAATATCATAGTCTAAATAGATCCAGATACTTAAAGCTGACTTTCACTAAGTACTTGATCTTTAAAATAATAAACTTATTGCCATGTGTCAGAATCATATCAGACTCTATTGGCCCTTAGCTAATGAAGTGGCAGTAATGGAAAATATGCTTGTTTTATTGGCGCAAACTGTACCCATCTGTAGATATGTACTTTTTAATGATTCAGCACAATTTGATAATTTATAGCAAACTATTTTGTGGACCACCTGTCAGAGTGCCACCAACCCCTTGGGTGTCCCTGGTCCCCACTTTGAGAATCCCTGACTGAGCAATGTCAAAGTACTTAGAAAACCAAAGAAAGCTTAGGTGGAAGTTCACTGGGATCTGTTCTGGTCAAACCAGTGCTTCCGGAAGATCAGCCGGTCTTCTGAGAAAATTGGGTGTACCATTGTGTATTTTAAATCTGCTAAATGCTTTGTGTAATTTTCAAACCATTTACTAATATTAATATGAAATTATCTATCCATAAATCTATAGAATATAGTACGAGCAGGCTAGTGAAGACCATTGTAGAGAACAAACTCCTGTGCAATTCTTTGCAAAAGGCACATAGTTGCCTTTTGCCCTATAGGAACCAATTTCATGATTACATAAGTCAAATTTGTGTTGAAACTTTGTTGGACACAAAAACCCAAAGTGTTGCCAGCTTAAAAAAAAAAAAAAAAAAAGGATAAATGTCACCAAGACCTCCTTCAGTCTGTCGTCTGACTTCACATAATGTAGACCTCTCAGATCAGTCGCTTGTGCATTTTCAAGTGCACAGACGACACGCTCTGGCATTACTGTGTGATCTGGTTTGAGTCTTGAGAGTTCTCAGTAAAGCCCTCAGTTTTTTTGTTTATATATTTTATATATATATATATATATATATATATATTATTATTTTTTTTTTTTTTATTTTTTTTGTAAGTTATTATTTACTTCATAATGTCAAACATTCTCTATTTCAGCTAGAGTTCAGCTTCTAAACTGCTTTTTTACTCTCGTATTATAATGAACTGAATGTCTTTGCATTTTGGCGGACGAGACAAGTTATTAGAATTTAGGACTGTTAGACAAATACTTTTGCTCAACAATATATTTGTCCCAGAGATAATTGAAGAATAATCCTTAGTTTCAGCCCTGGTTGTATTACATGTTGCTTTGATTCCATATGGTGAATGCTGTGTTGCAGGTGAAGCCGTACATGACAGCTGAACATACTAGAGGGGTGGCTCGGTCAGCATAACTATAACTCTGCTGCTGGAGACTTTATGGTCTCGCAGCCAAATTACACAAACTGCTTTGGAGCCTCTTACGGCCAACAATGCAGGTGGTTGGCTCTCTGACAGAACAGCGGGCAGAACAAAGTTAAAATCCACATCCAAACATTTTCCTCGTCTGTCTGCTTCATAGTGATGACTTCAAACTTTAAACAATGAATGAATCCCTCTCCTTCTCCCCCGCAGGCCCCTCGGCTAGCAGAGCAGTACTGTGTTTGCCACCTGGCCACCGGAGACATGTTGAGGGCCATGGTGGCCTCGGGCTCGCAGCTCGGCAAGAAGCTCAAGGAGACCATGGATGCCGGCAAGCTGGTAATGTTTCCTGCTCATCTGCTTCTCACGGTCTCTGTGTGTATTATTCTTTCTCTGCCCTTTTAGCCCCTCTCCGAGGCTCTTGCTGTCTCATGCTTTATTTGTCCTCAGTGACATTTACAGCTGAAATGCCTTCAACACAAACATGCGGTGAAACAAGTGTAAGACAGCAAACTAGATTTTCCTGAGGAAAAATCCATTCCTTTTTTAAATTGGAACTCGGCCATATTCTGAGAAAAGCGTTATCTGCTAATGGAGGCAAAAATACATGTAGCCTGTACTGTTATTATTTTCTATTCATAAGTCTGTTCTTGTTATCTTGTTTCTTTTATTCTGTTGTAAATGGGCTGACACTGCGTATTAATCGGTCTTGTGCGTTAACTCGCACTACACGTTTTAATTGGCCTTTCTGGACATCCAGAATCTGCAATTTTCCATTCTCGTCTGTACTGTATTCATTTTAGAAAGGAGTTCCTAATAAACTGACTACTGAGTGTTATTCCTAACTAATAATTTGACTAAATTTAAGATGTTTCATCTGGCACAAGAACAATAACGTGTTGCCTTTTTACACTTTTTCTAACCAAGTTGTCAACCTCCGGTTCTAAAAAGTGAAGCCAATGCTGAGGTGACTTAAACTTGCATTCTCTGTTCTGGCCATCAGGGGGCGACTCCTCCTGTTTCAAAAAGAAGTCTGATTGTATAGAAGTCTATGAGAAAATGACTCTACTTCTCACTTGATTTATTACTTCAGTAAACATTTTAAACATGAGTTTATGGTCTCAATCTTCAGTTTTCAAGTTGTAGTCAATACAGCACGATGTTCATTTAGTAAAAAATTATTTTGTTCCCTTGCAGGTCAGCGATGAGATGGTTGTGGAGCTCATAGAGAAGAACCTGGACACGGCGCCCTGCAGGAAGGGCTTCCTGTTGGACGGATTCCCTCGCACAGTCAAACAAGCAGAGATGGTTAGGATTTAATTTGATGGTGTCGCTTTCTGCTGTTATGTGAAACAAAACTGTAGTGAGTACAATAAATGGATAGAGTGCAGCAGTGCATGAATAACTTGTAGACCAAACTACAAATTTTAAAGGATAGCTTGACACACAACACAGCGATTTCCTGTTTGTTCTTTCCAAAAGAACAAACAGGAAATCACAGTGCCCAGAGGGAATTATCTTCAGCCTGTAACTCCCTGTAAAACCACAACTTGTTGTTTTTATTTAGAGGTCCTGTCAGGTGTTTTCTGGACCGAACCAGGCTAGCTGTCTTTCAGTCTTTGTCCCGACTCTAGCTCCACATTAATCCACATGAGAGTGGTATTGATCTTTTCATCTCACTCTCTAATCCTATTTGCCAAAATGTCCAACTATTAGTTTAATTAAATTAAGGTTAAGTGCAATTAATGCCCTACTGCAGAGTTCATACTAACAGCACAATTCAAAGAAAGGCTAAAATACTAGTTGGTCATGTAATAAATAAAACTATTGTCGCAAATAATACACAATGGATTCAAGCAAAGGCGCTGCCCCTTTTTTATGGGACAGATGGCAGCTTTCTCCAGTCAAAACATAGTCTTTTAGTGAGAGTTTTTATGATCTAAAAAACATATGAAATACAAAAACATTATTTCACAGAATGACTCAATGTCTCAATCTCATATTTTTTCACTGTAAAAAAAAAAAAGAAGCAAAAACACAGCCTCCTTCATGATCTTTGAGCATGGAGGAAGTTTTCTGCAAAAAAAAGACAAGAACAATGGGAATAGATCAGGGAAAAAAGGAGGGGTTTGTACTGATGAAAGACCGAATACATTTATGAATAAAGGCATGTCTAATAATAACATGTGACAAATAACGGTATAGTATAGAAAAAAAGTTCCTGTAACTATTCGGTCTGTGAGTGGGTGAATGAGAGACAATTGTGTAAAGTGAAAATGAATGCACCCATGTGCTGTTTGAGAATTTTATTTTTTTAGACATTCAGTGGATGTTTGTATTAAAAGTCCTAATATTGGAGAAAAGTCAGAAGAAAAAAAAGAGCCTGATGCTGAACGATGGATATCAATCATGTTGTATTTGACTCCTGCATTTGTCCGTTGCAGCTGGACGACTTGTTGGACAAGAGACATGAGAGCCTGGACTCGGTGATCGAGTTCGCCGTCGATGACTCTCTGTTGGTGCGCAGGATCTGTGGAAGGTAGGAGCCGGCCTGAGAGAGAAAGAATGATCCAATCTGTTTTTATTTTCCCAGGCATAGTTCCCAGGATGCTGCTGCTCCTTTTGGCTGAGAATCAGCTGGTAGATTGATTAATGTGAACAGAGGAGGCTGGGACGCTGAGATAATGCCGGAGAGAAGTGCAGCGTGGAAGCACGCGATTAGGAAGGTGGCCTGAGGGGGTTGGTGAGCGTCCTGCAGCTGGAAGGTCGCAGGTTGAATCCTTAAAGACCGACACGTGTCCGTCCACCATGAAATATGCTGAACACCACAGCTGCTAAGAGTCTCGCTGTATTTTTAAACGCTACTTTTCACGAGTCTCTAAAGGGACACGTGTGTGTATTAGAATGGAGCTACACTTTATTAGTGATGCTCACATTTACAGGAGCAAACACAGGATTTTATGGTGAGGATTTATTGTCATAGTCAAGAAAGGTGACCTCACTTTTATGCCTAAGTGGCATCTGAGGACACGCAGTTCTACTTGAAAGTTAATTTGATGTACAATAATATTTCTGCAACAAAGTCACACCGGCATTCATGAAAGCAAAATTAAGAGAACAATCCAACTCCTAGGCTTTGTCAGGATCAGTAAATCCACATGGTGCTTTTCAGATAGTCTGACACCAATCTCAAACCGTCTCTAGGTGTTCTGAATTTTGAAGGAACATAATCTTATGGTGTATCCACCTGCTGTTTATCCGCGGTGCTCTCTAGCCATTACCGCGGTGGCACGATCAAACAGTTTGGAGTTATATGCTTAATTTAACAAACTTGCATTCCAAGATTGCTTTGATTTTTATCAGGATTACATATATAATATAATTTAAATCTGTAGCATGAAATAGCTCAAATGGAAATTCAGACAGGCGTATTCAGCTAGCAAGAGATCTACGGACCGGCAGAAGCAAACTGAAGGCAGACTCGTCGCTTTTATCCTCTAAGTTAAAGGAAAAGGTTTTATGTGGATGTCCAATCAATGTCGATGGTAAATGTCGTCATCTGAGCAACACGTTTCTCAGTGAATGCTCTATTGACTGAGAGAGACTTACCGGGGATCAAGCCCGATGACCCGGCAACGTTAAAGAGCCCAGGACGCTTGGGTGTAAAAAATTCACAGGGAGTCAAAAAACAATCCTGCCTGACCTATTTAGACCCCTAAGAAGAGTGAAAAAAACTTTTTCTTGCCTGAGATTTCGTTCTCTTACTGACAGAGTGAAGGGTGAGAGGCGACTGACCCTCGTTAAGAGGTTCTCCTTTGACACTCTTTGTGCGTGTTTGAGCTTGCATTATGTATGAGGGAAATTTATAAAGTTGTCGTCCTGTAACCTTTTTGTGACGCAAATTAGCGATTCTCTCTGTGGCACTTTGTGGTCTGCCCTGGCACCGATCCATTTATGTAAGCTCCACAGGTTGAGACCTGAAGAGAAAGCAAACATTTTACAACAACTTAACTGCTGTGCAGCAAATCGTTATTTAAACTGTTTAGAAACTGTTGAATTTGACATGCCGCCCTCTGATTTGCCGCTGACCCAGCACATTGAACATCAGACATGTTCAGGCCTTTACGCGTGCTTTTTAAAAAGAAATTTAAGTTGTGAAATCTTTTCTTAACCCTTGTTACGGCGGCACAGTGTTTGTCCTCCTTTTCCCCATAATACCCACTCTACATTATCCACACGCCATAATGAAAAGAAGGCAGTTTGCAAAAAGCCATCTTTCTGTCCACGGGGGTCCTTTTGTGAGGACGAGGAGACGGCCGTCCGTTGCCTTTACAAGCCCAAGTAGGACAAGGGCATTATGTGGGATGTGAAAAGGACAGTTAAGTAGTTAGTGAGTCACTGTGGCCGTCTAACCTTCGTGTGTCCTCCTCTGCTCTCACTCTGATTTCTTCTCCGTCCTTGTCCTGTTCTCCTCTTCTCCGTTTCCTTAGACTAATTCATCAGCCGAGTGGCCGCTCTTATCACGAGGAGTTCAACCCCCCCAAAGAGCCCATGAAGGATGACGTAAGTAATTTAACTACCAACCCACTTAGGAACCACTTTTGGCTCTAGTGCCACCTACCTAAAATCACAACCAAGCTGGAAACCGATGACTATCCAGCCAGATTCAATCTGAATGTATAAAATGTTTACTCTTCATTTAATCAGTGACGTGTTTCTGGTTAAAAGCCATCATCCTTTAATTCATTTGATTTAATCAGGATACAGCACAAAAGAGTAGGTGTATGTTAATAGAGTTACAGAAGATGTCTTTTTAATATTTTCTCCATTAGAGTAGATCTATGCTTGGCGGTTGCACCCAGTGGATGGAGACAATTTGGCCTTGGACGTGGGAGGTTGATTGATTTTATTTTTAAGATAATTGTTTTGGCATTTCTGCTTTATTTTGATAGTGAGGGAGAGACAGGAAAGGCAGGGAAGAGAGAGAAAGGGGAAGACATGCAGCGAAGGGTCCTGGGACGGACTCAAACCAGGGCTGCTGTGGAAAGGACTCAACCTTAATGGTTTCGCACCACCCAGTCGAATTCCAGGGTGCCCAGAGGCTAAGGTGTTTATCAGGTGATGACAGATCAGGGTTTCCTGCTTTGTTTTACTGTTTGACAACGCTGATGCTGGAGGAAATGATGACACTTTTAAGGTTGTGTATTAAATCAGTGAAGAGGTTGTGAAGATGTTCTACAACTGAGTCCATCCAGCGCTGGCTGACTTCACTCATCAGATGCATGTAATTGAGCGATTACATCACGTATTAGCTTTGTGGAAGTTTGAGTAGCATTTCACAGTAATGGAAGTGGATTTCAGAGAGTCAACAGGACTTGCGTAATGTTAAATAAAGTGTGTGTGAAGTGCTGTGTATTCTGTCATAACTGTGTTGGTGCAGAGACATATTGATGGCTAACATATAAATGCTGTTGATCGGTTTCAAAGTAGAGTTAGATATGGGGCCCTTAATGTTAAGGATGTACTGATCCAACTGCTTCAATCTAGCTTTCAACTCAGATACTTAAACAGTGATACAGAATACAGATCAGGTACCGGTGCTCTCTATTTCCCAGATTTAAGACTCATCGGGTTTGCAGGTGAATGCATGTGACGGATTTAAAAGCCACGTCTGGCTGATACCTGATTAGTTTTATTAGGTCAGGTTTGGTGCATCCCGACTTATAGTGCTCTAGTCTTTGTTTACACGTGGAACCTTGTGACTCAGCTGCAAACAAAGCCGCACACACACAGCGACACACAATCCCCTGGCCTAGAAAGAAGGCTGTGATTTCCCAAAGCACCTGTTTTGTTGAGGAAAACGAATACAGATTTCAGAACAGCAACAAGTAGCGAGAGGGAGACAGTGACACTTGATCAGGCTGCTGCATGAAACCAGAGACTGAAGAACGTTGACCTTTTGGCAGACTTGAAACTGAACACATTGTTGGACGGGTCTGACCATCCCAGTCTGTTTTTCTTTCTCATGTGTTTCCTCCGCTCTTATCTTCCCCTCAGCTGACCGGCGAGCCGCTCATCCGCCGCAGCGACGACAACGAGACGACGCTGCACTCCCGCCTGGACTCCTACCACCGGCAGACAGTCCCTCTGGTCAGGTACTACAGTGCCAGGGGCCTGCACACGGCCATCAACGCTGCCCAGAGCCCGGATGTCGTCTTCGCCTCCATTGTGGCCGCCTTCACCGCCGCCACGGAAATCCCCGCCCGAGCCGTCGCCTGTAAAGACCAAGTGTTCTTCACTTAAAATCCCCTTTTTCTATCCTTCCTGTTTCCCCTCCAATGGGTTCTTCTTTTTTTTTTTTCCCTTCAAGGGTGGAGATTACACAAGAGTCGATCAAGTGTCACAGTGACATCAAAATGTAACTTTGCGAGGCGTAAACACAGAAGACGGAGGCTCAGTGTGGCATCAGCAATTCAAGAAATGTGATCCCTGTTGTAGAAACGGAACGGATTGAAAGTTGTGTTTCTTCATCACAGAATCGTGTCTGATAGAGAACCATGTAGACACAAAGCTTGGCACCACGCCGCTGCTTTTGCCTTTCATTCAACGTAGAAATGAGATTCAATGTTTTAACATTTGGCAGAGCCGATGCAGTTTACTAGAATGTGTTTTGAAATATTGACGCTCGCTGCATATCGTTTGCCTTTGCTGGACAGGTCTGATCTTGTTTAATCGATGACTTTTCCCTTTTCTCTCCCCGAGTCTCTCATCCTCTTATCAGCTATGTTTCCTACTCCTTTAAAGGTAGAAATACATTAGAAGCATCAGACATGCATTGTCCAACCTGCCAGTCCTTTTTCAGCTCAAATTTGTGGCACTGAGAGAGAACCAAAGCTGTTGGTTTTAATCGGGTGTCATGAAACTGCAATGACCCTTTTAACTGTTTGAAAAGAACATAATGTATGATGTTATTGCTGAGAAGATAGCAAAAAGAAAAGCTAAGACAGGGCAAAGGAAATGCAGAATAATGACACCTGAAAATCCAACATTTGTAGCTTGCCAAACATTTAATTATTGAGAAATATAGACTAATGATTCAGTAATAGTCTATACAGGATCAAGGTTTCAAACTGTGAGGCCTGCTGGCTGTGACACAGCTCAAAAAATTATAAAATCTGTCCATAAAATCACGTAGAAATCATAGAAAAAATGATGCTCCGTATCACTACAGAACTTGCTTAAGAATCATGTCGTTTTGAAGTTTTCTTCAGTATGAAAGTAATCCAGCCATTACTGCTAACGTCTAAGTCGGCTTACTTTTGATTGTGCTAAATTGCCAAAATGTGAACAAATATACAAATCTAGGCAATGATTTTATCTGAGCTGTCCCACAGTGTCAGACTTTGAAAACCTTTGATGAAACTTTTGTGACACAAATCAGAAAATCACTCACTGTTTTTGTCTCAGACCTCCAGCTCACTCCAGAATCAGGGACTTCAAGTGATGCGTCAGTCACTGTGTCCACTTGAGACCCCCCACCTCTCACCCAGGACATGTGTCCCCTTCTTTCTTCATGCATCAGTATAATCTCCTCCTCTTCCTCGTATCGACTCCCTCTCTCGGACTCCATGAATTAACTTTTTTGGACGTTTGAGCGGCTGTTCTGGCTAAAAATGAACTCATCATTTGATTGTTCCGGCTAATTGTCAAATCAATATGCACTCCACTGTGAAACGGACCGCACCAAAGTAGCTTCCAGTGTGTGACGTTGGCTCCCTGCAGCTATAAGCCATCACTGGTTTTACAAGGTTTACAAAGTTGTGGTTGCAACATGCTTCTGTCATTATTCTTCTTAGTAATGCATGTGATTTCCTGTCTGTCTCCGCTGGAATTTCATTAGAACAAAATATTTCTTAGAAGCTACATTACTCAGATAAACGCGTCAGAATCCATCAGTGTTGAGTGCGACCATTTTAGTCTTGGTCTTCACATACAAATCTATAAACTAGCTTGTTGCAAAAAAAGTGATTGCAAGAATGTTGTTTTGAAATGTAGAGCACGTATTTTAGTAAACTAGCGAAAAGTTTGTTAAAAAACTGTGAAATGTGTTCTTTTTCATCTCCAAAGTTCAGAGGTGGATCAACATACTTTCATTATTTTTATCAGTGACATTGAAAGTTAAAGAAGGGAGTCAAAGTGTGCAGACTTGCTGACATCGCAGTTTGTGTGAAGCGAACCGGATCAAAGAGACGATCTGGGGGTCGTTGGTCACTAAAACCTTGAGGAAAATTCCATGGGTGTCACTTGACCTTCTTTTTGTCCCATAGGCTGGACTTTAGAGTACTAGCTAACTATGTTTAGTTACAATGAAATATTCTTTTATCACAAGTTGTGGAAAAAATGGTGAATTATCAACAGAAGTAATGATTTCTTTCCCCCCCTCCTCTCCTGTGATAACAGACATTTTGGAAGCTCTGCCTCTGAACTCTCCTGTGACATTTTTTGAGGATTTACCCTTGAATCTTGTCTTCCTCCTTGACCTATTAGTTTCCCGCTCTGTAGTCACCTGGTGTTAGTGTTCAGTGGAAACATCTTGCATGCACAGTGTGTCACCTGCACTTTCCCTTGAATACTGATGCGTTTGTTTTCTCTCGGGGTTTTGTGATGAAAAACAATAGCAGATGTTCAGGGAGGCCTGGTAGGAAGATTTTAGTCTCTTTTTCAGCTCACCGAGACAATTTCATGCTAAATTATGTTTTAATATTCTATCCTGTGCCCAATGGTGCTTTATTCCCTTTTGTATTTATTGCTTACTGAAAGCTGTGAATGTATAGATTTAGAAACGCCTGACTGAAACCTTGCTGTTTGTTTTATTCACCCTTAAATGAACGTGACTTTTAAATGGGAGAGCTGGCACCTTAATTGCACTCTGAAGTGGACGGGACTTGTTTTTTTTTCCGTCTATTGCTCTTGACAGTTTGAGCATTTAAAAGACCAGAATAATGTTATTAGTCATGTTTCATTTCCTTTGTAATTCACCCAAAACTTGTCTTCCCCTCTCTCTCTCTCTCTTCTCTCTCTCTCTCTCTCTCTCTCTTACAGCTGGTTGAATGCTGAGCTGCCACATTTCCCCCCAAGGCGAAGGATTGGATTTAACAAAAGATTTCGGGTGGGTTGAGAGACAGAGGTGGTGGGGGGGGGGGTATCAGAAAATACAGGGAATCCTTAGACTTATAAGAAGTTGAGGTTGATTTTGCGCTGCTGTGGGGCTCGTATTTGTCTAATTCCTCAAATAAATCTCATGCTTTCCTACAGTACAATCATCCCATTTTGTGCAGCCTTTGCTTCTTTTTTTTGTTTTTGTTTGGGGAATTCTTAATACACTTCCTGTTTGATTTGCTTTCGTTTTAGTCTAAACGTGACTCAAGGGCAGATAATGTTGGCCGTTAAGAAAAGACATGATTGTTTGGATTACCAAGCGAGAAACTGCAAAAAAACTGTTTCAGTGTGTCAGTTGCCTTTTGGTAATGAATAACCTGAATGCACAAGTTTGAGGCAACAGGGGCCCAACAGCTTACCTCTGCCTCTGGGAGATAAAAAAAAAAAAAAAAAAAAAGCATTTTGAGTTTATTTGTTGAGTTTTTTTGTTTTTTTGTTTCCCCCATTAAAAATGCTAAAACAAAAATGCTAATAGATAAGAGCCAAAGTGAAACTGAGAATTGTTAAATTAAGTCAGTTTTTATATTTTAGTATATAGTCAAAAATCATACATTTATCTAAATGGTTTAAAAATCACCATGACTACTTTTCATTTATTTTACTACAAGACTAAATTCAGTAGTTACATTTTTAAGAACCTCTTTGAACACTTAATGAAAACCCCCTAGTATTTCCTCCTTAATTAAAAGTGCCAAATTAAAGTGTGAGATTTTAGAAATTAAGAGTTTAAAAAAAAAAAGTATTTGTTTTTCAGAAAATCAACACCCCCGTTATTGATATAATGAATTCCATTATTAATACTGATACATAAGCACTATTTTAATGTTGTAGCTGCTCCAGGGGGAGTTGGTTTCAGATGCTGTATACACATCTAGTTCTCTTCAGTCCACTGGTTCCCAACCTCGGCCTTGAGACCCTGCAAAGAAAAGAACAAAAACGTTTTTATACACCAAATTGTTTTCCTATTTTGTTTAACTTTTCTCTGTAAAGCTTTTGTTTGATATGGGGTAGTTTTACCTCTTTCAGCTCTGAGTTATTATTTAGATGAAACCATCAGAAGTTTCCAAAATGTAATAATCTGATTTCAGTGTGAAATCTTAAACTGCAAAGTAACTAAAGCTATCAAATAATTAAGTAAAAAGTACATGATTTGCCTCTGAAATGTTTTGGCGTAGCATCAAATGAAAGTACAAGTACCTCAAACCTGTGCTTACATACAGTACTTCAGTAAATCAATAGTTCAGGACATGTCAGAACTTGTAGCACTGCAGACAAACAGGATGATATCAGACAAGATAATAGGTTGACCTAAGATTACCATTAAAGAGCAATTCCAGATACTATTGTCTGTTGTTACCCTGTGAATTAACAAAGCAGAGTCAGATTAAGTGCTGTGATAAAACACAGTAGCTACCTGGAGTGGAAACACAATGATTCTGTTTACTTTACCAACCAAAGAAAACACTTCCTTGTTAGTTTCCTTCTTCTCTTTCCCATAAATGCGTCTCGATTGTTTATTTATTGTAAACGGCAGTTGAAGTTCCCGAGGGGCGGTGACGACACGGGGTGGGGTTTCCGTATTGTGGACGGCTAGACGACACCGACTGGGGCTTTCCTCCATGACGTCAGAGAGAGAGAGAGAGAGAGAGACGCGGAACGAGGCGAGCTGCGGAGATTTAACTTTGAGTTTGTGCGCTGCGCTCGCGGGGCGCAGGAAAGAGAGGAAAAAGGCCGCGCGGTCATCTGCCAGGAGGTCCCCGAGCGCGAGAGGAGAGAGGCGGGCACGTCACCGAAGGGCTGCTTGTACTTCGTGCTTTTTCGAGAGACGCACAGGAAAGGAGCCGAGGAGCCCGTCGCATCGCTTCCACAGCCTCTCCCGTCGAACAGAACCGGTTCTGAGCGGGGTAAGTGCCCCGACAGTGAACGCACCTCTGCTGCATGAGCTGTCAGTCTGACATGTCGTTGATTTGAATGAGCTTTACTGCTTTATATAGACCAATAAGATAAAAAATAAATAAAAAGAGAAGCATCAGAGGGAGTGAAGCGGTTTACCGCCATAAAGCCTTTCTGTGTGGTTATGAACGAGCATGACGGTCACAGTATCGGTATCTGTCAGTCAGGAGGGTCCACTGACAACCAGAACCACCCGAATTATCTTCACAGGGAGGACCAGTCTCTGCGTGTTACATGTCGGGAGGAAACAAACCAGTGTCCGGTCTCAGAGCCGCTGCATGTCGGGAAATAATCATAAACTCAAAAAAAACCAAAATGTCTTCAGCTTCAGTAGCCCGTACAGTCACTGTCCAAGTTTTCCCTTTTTAAAAAGCTACCCTTGTGCTCTGCCACTCCCTGGTCTCTGCCTGGGCTGAGGACATGCTGTATTCTCCCCGTGAAGAAAGAAAACAGATATGTATTGAATTCTAAATGTGGGGAGACAGTGGAGCTCATGACAGAGGAGATATTGTGATGTGAGCCCCACAAACACTCCTCACATGGATGTAATGTGAATATTTTGTGGGATTATTTCTGATTGAGGACAGATTTTATGATCATGCTTCTCAGGTTGTAAAAGGTGTGGGGACATTTTCCAGCATCATGACGTTTTTGGTTGCCTTGGTGATGAGACATCTTACAAAATGTGGGTTTTGCGTAATTATTTGTGTTTTAGAAATGACTAACTAAATGCTTTAGGTGCCGATAAACAACAAGCTCTTAAACTGAGGTTGTAGTAAGTATTCCAGGCAGTAAATAAATGCCATTTAGGAGTTGTAATCGGCTCAGTTGTGATAGCTGATGAGGTATAATGAGCTATCCTATCTCCATGTTGTTTGGATATTTAAAAGGAAGTCTGGAGTGGTGGATTTGTTCAGATTCATCAGATGGCAGGGTTTTTCTAAGAGAACAAGCACAACTGAGGGGAACAGCAAATAAACGTTATTGCCGTTCGTTGGATGGAGATGAGCTGCACAGACGGAGGCAGTGAGTTGTGACCGCTTGAAAAGAAATGGCAAATGTTCTTTCATGACTTCACATCTTTCATGAAGTGTCCCGAAAGTAAACACCACCCAGCTGGTTCTCTCTTTGAGCTAGGATCTGCTTTTATCCCAAAATTTGCAACATAGACCTTGACTAATACAATTAATGATACATCATGTTGATATACAGCACATGCCGGCCTATAACTATGACATTTCTCCACAGAAAAAGCCAAATTTACAGTATATCTCAGGTCATTTAGAACTATGTCATTAACATTGTTGTAATCTTAACGCACTGTACTGCTTAATAGACATTTTTCACAGCAGACGTTTTGACATGTCATGGTAGGAAATAGCACAGGCGTGTCTGATAACATTAATGATGCATTCACTTACAGTATAGGGGAAGCCCTGCTGTTGAGCATGCTCCTCTTAAAGAATGTTTATTGACTGAATTCTGCACAAATAATTGACAGAAAGAAACCAAATAATATTGCTTCAAGACAGGTACAGCTCTTCTGGACAGTGTAGTTTAAAGGTAAGGGCATGGCCAGGCATAACTTGCCAAACAAAAGCATTATACTTAGTTTTGCTTGGAGGTGATCCCAACCAGATTCCTTTTAAAAAGACTGCATATTTTGTTACGGGTGTATGGTCGAACACTCTCTGTCCATGTCGGCAGCAGTTCATCCCTCTCGTCACCAGTGTTTGACCATTTCCTCATCCAGAGGAGGTTAGGGTTCCCGTGTCATTGTGTGCTTCAGGTTACAGACAATAGCTGGGAATTACACGCTCTGTTGTGAAGACGTACTGTGTGCGTGTGTCCGTGTATTGTGCTGCCGTTTCCTCTCTGAAACCTGAATACACTTTTGCAGTTTCGTACTGTTACTGCTGCTGTCCTCCGTCTCGGTGTGTGTGTGAGTGTGTGAGGGGTCGTTGTAAAGTTGTGTGTTTTAAGAGGGGCTCAGCGGTTTGCTCTTTGCGACTGTAACGCCTGCAGACCTGACATTAAACATTCAACAACTCAGCAGTGTGGCTCCTGAACGCTCCTCTAATTATAGAAGCTCCCAGCCTGATTCCCTCCAACTCCACCTTCCAGAGCATCGCCATGGACCCTGGATATACTTTATATATATATGTGTGTGTGTGTGTGTGTGTGTGTGTGTGTGTGTGTGTGTGTGTGTGTGTGTGTGTGTGTGTGTGTGTGTGTGTGTGTGTGTGTGTGTGTGTGTGTGTGTGTGTGTGTGTGTGTGTGTGTGTGTGTGTGAAAACTTAACTGGTTTGAAATTTTTTGAATGTGTAATATTTTCAACCTTTTTCTGTCCACAAATAGTTAATCATATACATTTGGGATTTACGTTGCTTTGGAGATAAAACAAACAATTTGAAGACGTTGAAAGATGCACACTTGCGAGTGCATCTTTCACCGTTTCCTGACACAATAAATAAGTACATTTTACTCAAGTACACCACATCATCTCCGAGGATATTGCACTTTTTACTCCACTACATTTATCTAACAACTTCTAGTTACTTTGCAGATTTTGACTGCGAATACACAATATTTTCATGATACATTTTGATGGATTATTATGGATTAAGCTACCCATCAGTAAATAAAGTACCTGAAATGAGCTCCGCCTTTACCAGCTGCAACATTAAAGTGATGAATGCATTTATATTTTGATGATGATACTTTAATACTTTTACCTAAGTAAGAATTTGAATGCAGTGCTTAAACTTGTAACAGAGTAACTTTTCCCACTGCTGCTTGCAGCCCTACAGTTAAATACTGAGGTAGTAGTAGTAGTAGTAGTAGTAGTAGTAGTAGTAGTAGTAGCATCTAAGGCCTTTTCAGGTCTTGTTAACATGTTCTTTTATCACAAATTTCCTGATTAAAGCCTTTTGCAGTTTTGCAACATTCTTATATGGCTTGGTACATATGCTATATTAATTCTAGCAGCTCCAAATCTGCATAATTCATTGATTAACCGATACTAACCAATACCACAGTCTCTTTGAGGTTGAGGTTGACTGGGCAGATACTTCAGTTCCTAATGACTGTGGTTAGGGCAAAGCAGTCCGATCATCAGGCAATATATGTACCAAAGCTCAGGTGTTGTGTTGACATCAGTGTACTCGAACCTACATCACACATCTTTATCCCAGTATTGTTCAAAAATATGCTTTGGTGTTTCGCAAACTAGCTGACTTCCCTTCTGTAAACCAACTAATCGATAAGTCAAAAAGAGAGATTAGAAAAGCATTAGTGTCTGTAACAGCAGATGCAGCATCAATAAAGTAGCGACTGAAACGTGAAATAAATACATCTTCTCTCACACACACATTTTATTATTCAATTCATTTGGCATTTGCTTTCGGGGCGTTAAAGAGAACAAAAGTTTTAGGCTGAGCCGCATTCCGCCAGATGTTTGGATGGTTTTCTAGGGAAGAGGATTATGTGCGCACACACACACACACACACACACACACACACACACACACACACACACACACACACACACACACACACACACACACACACACACACTGTGCAGCTTGAGTGTGAGTGTTGGTCTAGATTCCTGGGAAGTGCAGGCCATCATGTTTGGTTGTCGTGGCGTATCTTCCACGGAACTGCCTCCATTATTGTTATTATCGCTCTCATCACCAACTTGCCCACTCATGCACATGCCAAAATCCAACCTCTTTGCTTACGAAGTCACACCACATCCTCAGCGTTTGATGTGGGTGTCCCTGCTGTTCGTTAAGTGTTTCTTGTAGATGTGTGAAATATTGGCTATATACAAAAAGTACTTCATGTTCCGTGTGACGGTAACTTCAGGTTTCCTCAGGCTGTGTTCAAACTGTTGATTTTCTCTTAAACAGAAAGGCGTTAAGTGAAACAGCTTCATCTTTTTCATGTATGTATGTATTTCACACTGACTTTATTTACAGGGATGAGGGCCACATGTGAAAATGTATTACGCTCAGGACATGTGGTCCAAATCTTTTTTATACATTTATTATAAAAAAACGACGACAGCATGTGAAACTCTTATAAATATCACCATTCAATATTTTCTGAAAACAGATTTTTTCTTTTTGATTGGATAAGTTAAATTCCTGCTTTTACGGAAGTCTTGAGAATTATCACCTTCTGAGGGAAGACAAGTTTGTAAGACAGATATAAAATAAATAGATATAACGCGTTACTGTTGTTGTTGATATTGAGCTGTAGAGGTGCTTTTTGGGGGATTATATTACTTTTAGATTGAGCTAGCTAGCTGTTTAAAGTCTTTGTGCTAAGCTAAGCTAGCCATACGCTGGCTGTAGCTTCATGGTTTTGTTTTCAGTTGAACAGTTTCTTTTTCTGCAGATGTTCTTTGGCATTTCGTTTTATCTGTCACAGTTTTACAGTTTTTTCAGCATGCTAGTGATTAGAATTAGCATTAACGCTAGCGATTAGCATGAGCTGATTGAAAGGATAACTGATGGCTTGATTTCAAATCCACAGAAAAATGAGAGAAGGCTTGGGTTGCGCTGTGATTGTTATGCTACTCCGGTTATGAAAAATGAGCTGACAGGAACCTGGCACGTTTTAGAATTTCCAGTGTAGAGACTTAAACTCTGGGGTTGTTTTACTCTTTAAGAGTGACAGAAAGAGAAGGAGGGGATCTGTCACGGGATGTTTCGTTTTTACCTCAAACACTTTCCTTCATTTCCACCACCATCCCATCAACATGACTATAGTTGGACTTAGCAGGCCCCAGGGCACTGTAAATCTTTGTGTGTAGCCTATTACTGTGGGATGTCAAAAGAGGGCATGGCCTCTCCGAGTGATTCATTAAAAGTTCATTCCTAATTTGCTTTGGAGGAGGCGGTGACGAGGTCATCAACACTCAGCTCTCTCTGCTACACCGTGTCATTATAACCCGGTTAATCGGCCGTGATGTCTAATCTGCGTGACTCAGCTGGTCCTTCTGCTCACTGGAAGTAGCCTTGACTTGTATGTGTGTGTGTGTGTCTGTTTTTCTCCGAGAACCAAACGTTCTCACAGAGTTCCTCTGAAGTGACGTCGTTTTGCTTGACCTCTCTGCTCTAAAATAATGAACATTTAGTCTCTAATGATGGGGATGTGCAGTCTGTGTTGGTGAACTATGTGCTCCATTAAAGCGGTAAGCAGCTCAGGGCTGGCCCATGCCTAACAACAGAACAACGGCTACTTCACTGTCGTTGGCTGAGTGCAGCTGAAACAACAAAGTCCCCATAATAAATCTCTGCTCTCTGGCTTTCATTAGCTACGCCAGCCATAAAGATGTGGGTGCCTCTGTTGTCTTAACAGTGTCTAAACATTTTTCACTTTATACAGAAATACAGATATAATTGCCACGGTATTGTTAAACGCACTTCTCCGGTTTTATGCTAGCATCCTCTTCAGAGCTTTGAAGTAGCATTTTCAGCAACATTTGCGTAAAACTATCAGTGTTTAAAGCATAGCATCTGACTGCAGAGGATTAGAGTATTCTACAGGAGCTCTTTCAGTCAGTTTTGATACATTGTTTCACCCTAAAAACTGCTGTTTCAAGCATTTCAAACCCTCAGTGTTTTGTATGTAAAATAATTTAAGTTAGCAGGGAGCCATTTAATGGTAACTTGGCCTACTTTGTGTTAACATTACTGCATTGCTGTAAAACAAGTGGATGGTTACCTGATAGTTTGGCAGCTGTTAGCTTCAAGTAGTGTGCTAAACTTCAAGTGTTTCCTGAGCACTAGAGTCCCTTTAGAAAGCCTCTACTTTACTGCAGCAGGGTCTGAGTCAGCCCCGTGCAGTCCTGGGTCTGGTTCTCCTGTGACTCCCTTGTGGGGACCAGCGGAGGAGCCAGGAGAAGCTCTGTTCATGGGCAGGTGGAGTAGATCCCTCTGCCAGGAGCGGCGCTCTCATCCACCGGATGGAGCTCAGACTGTAGGGCAAAGGCGGCAGCGAAGCCGGATCTGGGTCTGATGGGCCGGTCACTGCTGGAGGCCCCACTGGAGTCTGAGCTGAAGAGGTTTTTGGTGAACCTGCTTGCCATAAATCCATTTGCCAAACATGTATTGGAACTGAGGAAGCAGTTGATAACGATTCCCTTGCCTTTTTAAGTATGCTATTAATGCTGGACTTTTACTTGTAATGGAGTATTGTTGTGATAATGCTACTTTACTTAAGTTAGAAATCAGAATACTTCTTCCAGACTATAAAACAAGCAGTTTTTATTTTGCTTATTAGTTATATGAAGTTTGAAGTTGTGCTGCGATTTCTCTGTAGAAGCATGAGAATAACACAGAGATGCATCTTTACTACACGGTCAGGGTTTACTTTGTGACCCTATTGCCTATAAGCTGATGGTCTCTAATTACCTCACTCCTCCCCATACACACACCCACACACACACACCTCATACATTGTTAGCTCCTGTGTTGACTAGGGGACCACCTGTTCCGTCCGGAGACCGTTGGCCCCCGGCTCTCAGATTAGCCTGGGTTTAGTCAGCCTCACTACAAACAGTCTGAACAGAGCCGGCTCTCTGTGGATCTGTCTGTTCATTTTAAAACAAAGTCATCAGTCGCTTCAGACCGCAGGCTTTTAGCTGAGGCTCTTATCCAAAGTGATCAAACGCATTACAACACTGAGTGCAACAACGGGATCATCCATTTGGTGAAACATTAGTCAGAGAAATGTTCCTAGATTACTATTTTTTGGTTTTGTGTGATTGCACTGAGTGGTGTTTAAATCAAAAAGGTTTTATATCACTTATGCTTTTGGTTGATATATATATAAAGTTTGTTGCAACACATACAGGCTGGGGGACGCAGCAGTGAGAAGTGAAAGTACAGAGCCAGAGAAGCCTGCCAACTTTCCAGGGAATCACCAGAGACAATAAACAGCGGTGTAGTTCTCAGGAACAGACGGGCCTCGGGACATTTAATAAATAATGAGTTCCGCAGAATGGGGAGAAACATAATGGTGTGATTATGTGACTGCAAAAAGGCTGCAGTGTGTCACTTAAAGTGGTGGAAGTACACTTTCAATTGCTGAAACTTTTTACTTGTATATTTCTTGAGTCATTTATGCTATTTATCACATCTACTTCACTTCTTTTCACTAAACATATTTTTCTCTGTTTTTCTCCATTTAGCAGCTAGAGATCCAAGTTACTGTTGGGATTCACATTTTACTTACAAAATTAAGATGCATTGTTATATTACAAGTTAATATTAAATAGCTGCATGCTGCCTGCTCTTCCGTTGCCACTTTGAGAGCCGTGTGGAGGCAATCCCTCAATCATAGATATGCTCTGAATGTCATATTGGGCACCTTCAAACTATAAGTAGTTATAATCAGCTTTACCTGGACTATCGGGCAGCTTCTTACATGTTAATATATCAGTAGTGATAATACAATGATTTAATATGATTATTTAATCTTATAGTTAACAAATTAAACTCACCACAGGGCCCATTTTTTAGCTGTTCTGGCCATTTAATAATAATGTATTCACACTTTGACATCTTACATTCTTTGACACTCAAGAATGAAGTACTTATGTATATTTAGAAATACAACAGCTAGCCACTGAAGAGAAGAAATGTAAGACTGCAGTTTTACTTTTGTTTTTCTTTCACTGAATGTCAAACTGCTGCCTCCACCCCCCAAAAATGTGTGCCTAAAACCAGCACAGCCAGTGAAATGTTTCAGGAGATAAACTGGTGAAAATGGTGTTTAACTAATGCAGCACTACAGAAACATGTCCAAGGTTCTGTGAAAAAGAGCTTTTCACCCGCGACTTCATTAAACACGTGTGAAACTGAAGTGTTCATGAGGCTGTGGGTGTGTGTGCGTGCGTGCGTGTGTGTTGAAGTGTGAATCCTGTGCAGACGTGTCCAGGCTGACAGTGATTCATCTTGTTGCATAACAGCAATCAGCTGTGACAAAAGCACACCTGTAGCATGCATCTTATTATGCTGTAGCTTTGGTGTGTGTGTGTGTGTGTGTGTGTGTGTGTGTGTGTGTGTGTGTGTGTGTGTGTGTGTGTGTGTGTGTGTGTGTGTGTGTGTGTGTGTGTGTGTGTGTGTGTGTGTGTGTGTGTGTGTGTGTGTGTTCTTTATTACAGCCTCTCTAATGTGGAATAACCTGCCAGAGAAACCCACGCAAGCTGAATCACTTCAGTCTTATGAACACTTGTTAAATATTTATTTATTCCATTTATGTTATTTAATAATTAACTAAATGGTGTCATGGATTCTTAACATTTGCTTATGTTGCATTGTTATATATATTAATATCTTCATGCTCAGTAAAGTGATGTGTAAACCAGTTTTTATTTTTTGGGCAATTTTTGTTTAAACTATTGTTTATACTATCTTTTTAATGAATAGTTCATTGTAAAACCCCCAAAATATGTATTCAAAAATATTTATATAGTTTACAATAGAAAAAAACAATAAAATCCTCACATTTGAGAAGCCGGAACAAGGGAACGTATAGCATTTTTGTTATAAATCACATAAAAGTTTAACTGATCATTTCTGTCAATCAATTAATCCGAGTTGATTGACTTTTATTTTAGTTTTGGTGGATGTAGATTGTGGTCATAAAGGGAGGATTGAAGGGCTGCTGTATCAGACTGCATTAGTCTTAGCTAGGTGTACCTAATATACTGAGCGTTTGTGTACACTGGTATGTGCGTGTGACGCCACTTGCAGCATGTAGGTTGGCCGTGCCCTGCTGCAGGGAGAGACTCTAGAGATCCAGAGAAAGTGCTGAGGAGTAACTTCAGCTTCTTAAACAACACAGTCTCTCTGAAAGCTGCTGAGAACAGATTACCTGCAGAACACACCGGCCTGTCTCTCTCTCTGCCTCTAGTTCAGGAAAACCCATTATGGACCATGAATTGGGCTGTAAGGTTTTTATTGTGGTAGCTTTGGGACACTGAGCGTTCTAGTTTTAACGTCCCTTAAAGACACAAGATTAAAAAGCCCCACTAGTGGCTTCTAGAGGCTGCAGTGTTTATCACAGCCCACAATACAAACAATGGATTGAACAAACATCTTATTAATAACTTTACTTTTCTTACATCTTTACCAGAGGTGAGACTGACATGTTAGGTCTGTTCTGAAGTTGCAAAAGCTGGAGGAGAGACGGTTGAGTCATTACCATCAACAGGTGTTATCCCTATTGAAAGAATGGAGGTGTGTTTGGCAAATTTGACCTTTACGTCTGAAGGTGTGACTTGATGAAAGATCTATGAGTGCCCAAATTAATTTCCATGCTGATACAGTACTTCAGATCTGAGAGCAGGTGTTTGGGTTATCTTTGTCAAATGTACAGAACAGACACAGTTGTGTTGATGTGTGCAGTATTTCAGAGTGGTTAACTTAAGGGGCTAGTTAATAGTTAATGCTGCATTCAATGCTTCATTTAACAACTGAGGAGCCCAAGCTGCGCTACCTCCAAGTAAAAGGGCTTTTGTGGCCATATTTAAATCTTCTGTCTGCCTCAACAGGAAGTGAACTCTGCTTAACTCAAAGAGCTTTACTTGAAATCTGAACAAAACACCATCACGGAGCAGAGAGTCTACTTTAGATTTAATCTGCAACAATTAAAATGTGTTCAGTGTCAACGGACAACACTGCTGCATTTTCATAACAACAATTATAAAAATCTCTATTTATATGTATATATGTATGTGAGTATATATACATACATGTGTATATATTTGTGTGTGTGTGTGTGTATGTGTATGTGTTTGTGTGTGTGTGTATAAGGTAAAGTATGTATTATCAGCACAGTGTTCTTAAAGTATCAAAAGTTTAAAAAAAAAAGTAAAATATTTGCCTCTGAATCGGGAAGTAAAATTAAAAAGTGGCCTTAGTACAATACTTGAGTAAATACACTTTTCACGTTAAATTCCCCCACAGGAATTATGACACCTTATAAAATAGCGTGTTTCTCTCCTGAGAGCAACGACTGCTGCTGGTTTTATTCCAACCTTAATTTCAGTCAATTGCACAGATGGCAGGAATAAAAAACAGCAGCATTCTTTGTCCTGAGAACCAGTTTTGAGCTATGAGCGCTTCAGTCAACAGTTTATTCTTGCAATCTTTGTTTTCATTTTATTTGTTGTCAACAAGCCAACGCACGCACACACAGTCACAGACACGTTCATGAACATCAGTTTATTTCCACTGAACGTTTTGTTTATGTCCAGACTTTGGTGGAGAAAAAAAAGATTAACACCACCATAGAGGGCTGAGAGTGAGAGAGAGAGTGAGAGTGAGAGTGAGAGTGAGAGAGTGAGAGTGAGAGTGAGAGTGAGAGTGTGTGTGTGTGTGTGTGTGTGTGTGTGTGTGTGTGTGTGTGTGTGTTGAATTGAATTGAGCAGCAGTGGAGTAGGAGGACAAGTGTGGAACAAAGTGTGTGTGTTTAGCATGTTGATAACAAATCATGTCCAGATTGTGAAGTTCTCAGGCTGTTCAGACCTGATCTGCCAAACGACGCCATGATGATGACCACACAAACACACACACACACACTCTCTCTCTCTCTCTCTCTCTCTCTCTCTCTCTCTCTCATAAGATGAAGGCCTGTTTATCTGTCCTATATCATTATTCAATCATCAGTTCACGTTTGAATGCTCCATATGAATGTCTTTAGAGAACCATAGAAATCAATCAAATGATAGTAATTTAACAAAATTGTAACTTTTCATAATTGTTAATTGAAATCAGGAACTGTCCAATCAAAGAGCTACAAGGTTACGACTCTAGGGTATCTGCACTAGTTTGTTATCTGCACCGGACTAGTGTTACCTGGGGACCTCTGGTAGTTTGTCATAATTTCTGCAATTGTCTTTGATCTTTATATTGTGCAAATCTCTCATGTCTGTTTCTTGTAAAGTAAAAATTTCACCACAAATTGCCTACCACAATTTTGCCAAAGACAGAGGATGATATTAATTTTGTGCAAATTTTAAATCTCTGTGGTTTGGGGTTGTTTTCTCCACTCCTTTTTCCCACCTCTTCGCCAGTCGAGAATTATGGAGGCTTCGTTAATGATTATAAATAAAAGTATATAATGCAATACTATTTGACTTCACTCGTTGGACACATTTCAGTCAGAACCCAAAAATATAGACCTTCATCACAGCCAACATTTTGGCTGGTCACAGCAGGAAAAGCACTGTGGTGAGTGATCACATTAACAAGGGCTCAGCTCAGTCACCAACTGTCCCAGGGTCGTAACCAGCATGCACCACACCAGGGCCAAGTCATTCATATCAATGGTATTAAAAACAGCTGTGCCTCCAGTATTCAGTTTTTGTACACTTCAGTCTTCGAGGAGACATGACTCAAACTGGAACAATAAATCAGAGGGCGAGCAGATAAAGAGATCTGACACAAGATGCAGAAATGCGTCGTTTGATGTCGCCTCCTTGGAGAAGAGGGAAATCTTTATCAACACTCGACAATCTCACCTCCTAAAAACAAACAAAAGCAGTTGAGTCGGTGTGTGTGTTGTCACGGGAGACGTCTGTCAGAGACACAGAAGGTGTTTCTTCATCAGTGTGTTTGGGCAACGGCTTGTTATCACGAAACGACATCACAGAAATGACACATGGATAAGGTTTCACCGGTTTGATTCCAGTAGCAGGAGGACTGGGCCAAATGGGAGTACTGTGTGGGAGGAGGATGAAAGCCACACACACACACACACACACACACACACACACACACACACACACACACACACACACACACACACACACACACACACACACACACACACACACACACACACACACAGCTCTTCTGTTCAATTTTGTAAAATAGTGTTAAATCATCAATCTGATATCAAAAAGCAGTGTGTGCGTGTGTGCGTGACGCTTAGGGTGCAGCAGAGCAGAAGGTTTTTACAAAAAGCTGGTCGGAGGGTATATTTAGGAACCACAGACTTTTTTTATACACTCACACAGAATTCAGTGAAGAACAGATTAAGAACAGTTTTATTGTGTTTTTATTGTCCTTATTCTTGCTGAAAAGCGTTATAGAAAAATATTCAAATAGAACTAGAGACCATCTTTTGACGGGAACAGACCGCACGCCAAGGCAGGTCAGGGCTGTAAAGTGGGGGGCCAATGGCCCCTTCCACACTTTCTACCTTGATCCTTATTCAATCTTATTTGATCTCAACTGAACATCTGGCACAGTTGGGACGCTATCGCATTGACAAAATCTGTCCACAGTGATACAGACAGACATATAGGTGTTTCCATGGCCACCGTTGGCCCTGGTGACTCACAGCCAGGCTCACAAGGTGACAACCAGAAAACATGTGCACTGCTGTGGGATTCTATTTGTGCTTCTTGAGTGCTTTAAATTCAGTTCAGCTTTGATCTGTTGTGTCGTAATTGACATTTGTCCGTTTGTGCTGCTGAAAAGCGTCTCTGATATCTCATGTTTCGACTCGATGGTGCACATTTTCTCTCATTTTTTCAACCCAACAAGAAAGAAACGAGATCTTTCAGCTGAATAAAAAAAAACAGCAGTCACAAGATTCTCATACATCAACAAAAAATGTATGTATAATCAAAACATAAAATGCATTGTAATAACACACGAGAGCTGTTTACGTGTCTCACACACACTCCTTAACATAAGCTCACACAGCCCGTAATTGTAGCGAGTACACAGGATGTAATTATACATCTGTGTGTGTGTATGTAGTACATAATTATCGCTTTTCACTTGTAAGTGTGTGTGTGTGTGTGTGTGTGTGTGTGTGTGTGTGTGTGTGTGTGTGTGTGTGTGTGTGTGTGTGTGTGTGTGTGTGTGTGTGTGTGTGTGTGTGTGTGTGTGTGTGTGTGTGTGTGTGTGTGTGTGTGTGTGTGTATACAGTATATATGGATGTTCATTTACAGGTTTTAATGTGTGCAGATTTTTATAAACAAAGAATACAACGTGTGCGTGCGTGCGTGCGTGCGTGCGTGTGTGTGTGTGTATTCACAAGTGCCAGAGTCACAGAGCGGGTCGCTGTTTGCCTCGCTCATAGTGAGAGTTACCATGGCAACGGCACTAGCAGCGCAGTGTGAAGTGGAGGAAGAGCTTTGCGGTGCTCAGCGTGATAGAGAGACACAGAGAGACTGCTTTCACATGAACAGGGGATTGGTTGGACTGGTTGATGATGTCACGTATTTTGGTCGCTGTTTACTAAAAACTAAACTTGTTGCTATTATGTTTTTTTTAAACCATACAGGGTAGCAGTATCTTGCATGTACTAGTCTGTTTGAGTGTATTTAAGTGTAATCAGCACAGATGGTTTATCAGTTCAGGGTCACAAGAGTTACAGATCAAATTGAAACGAGAGAGAGAGAGAGAGAGAAAGAGAGAGAGGTGTGTGTCATACTGAGCATGCTCTTTGTGCTAACTTCCTGCTCTCTTCTTCCTGACAGAAAAGACCGGCGTTCAACCAGAACGGAGAGGAAGACAAGCGGAGGATTGGCTCTGAACACAGCTGGGGAGAATTCAATCCACACTGAGGAATAATCACAACGTTCAGACTGAACTCTGCCCTGTGGATGTTTCTGTTTTCCTTTTTTCTTTTTCTTTTTCTTTTACCCTCATTCACTGGAACGGACATTAATCTTCTTAGGAATCACGGTAATGTCTCTCCTCTACATCTGCCTAGGATATGAAAGACTCCCTGCTCTCTTCTTCGTGAACCCTTTTGACCGCAGAGTTTGAGTGAAACTCCGGGAGCAGACAGGGAATTTCTTTTATTTTTTTCTTGACTTTGAACAATCTCTTTCATTTTCTGTTTTGTACATCGTCGTCATCTCACTCCTGTCTTTTCCTGATATCGTTTGGTTTCTCATAACAGGAAGAGAAGGAGGTGACTTGCTCAAGTTTCTCTAACAGGAGCCAGATTAGTGTTCCCATTCCCGTTTGGCTTTCACCAGGGGACAAGTCCTCCCTTGTGTGTTTTTGTGTAGGAGTGTCCCTCTGCGATACATTAACGTGTCTCAGGGTGACAATAACCGGCCCTGTGTCTCTTCTGGGAAAATGGGATCAGAAAAGGACTCGGAGTCGCCTCACTCCTCAGTGAGCGGCGTCCCCAACCCAAAGTGCCGCCCGGCGGGCAAACGCCAGGGCCGCATCTCCTTTCACAGCCTCTTCCACAGCAAGCGGGGCTCTCGGGGCGCCAGGGGCCCCAAAGGAGGAGCTGCCACCCCTTTATCCCATCACCACCAGCTTCACCACACACAGCAACAGCTCCTCCCTACTGCCTTGAGCTCGACGCCTGCCGAAACCTCAGCTGCGCCCTTGACAACAACGACCACCACCGCCGCAACCACCCAGGACGCCGCCTCCAGTACCCCATCAAAGCTGCTCTCCTCCAGCCAGCCGTCTCTGGGTGGAACCCCTCCCTCCGGGGAGGCCGACCTCCTGGAGTGCCCCCTGTGCCTGGTGCGCCAGCCCGCTGAGCAGCTCCCTGAGCTGCTGGGGTGCAGCCACCGCTCCTGCCTCTGCTGCCTGCGGCAGTACCTCCGCATCGAGATCACAGAGAGCCGAGTCCAGCTCAGCTGCCCCGAATGTGCAGAGAGACTGGCCCCGCGGCAGGTGGCGGACATCTTGGATGACGCAGCCCTGCTGGAGAAGTATGAGGAGTTCCTCCTGCGGAGGTGCCTTGCCTCCGACCCAGACTGCCGATGGTGCCCAGCGCCCGACTGCGGGTAAGAAACTGTCCATGGTGTCCCCATTGCTGTCCTCTGTATCTTCTTCATCTGTGCTTATTTCTTCAGGCATCTTTTCTGTTTATGATATTATCAAGGGTATTTAGTCTGCTGTCCAGCAGCGGAAACAGCTGCCAGGCTACATGTTTATGTCTCTGACTTATCACAAACCCCGACAGATGTTACACCCTGTGAGTCCATGTGTGTATCATCATGGCAAAATGTGATCCTGGAGACAACTGCTGTAGCAGAACCACCACAAAGGAGGTCCAGAGTAATTTGTCAGATGTAAATACGTCTGTCTGTCAGTGGAGAGATTGGTCAACATCCCAGCCGTGCTAGATTCATTCACCAAACCAAAATAAAGGAGCTCAAAGATGGATGTGGTCCGAGCAAGGTCGCCCAAAGTAGGGGGGTAGGAAATGGAACTTTATTCCCCTGGTTTGATTTGGCCCCGTGGCTAGCGTCATCCTATCGCAAGGTGCTCTCTAGTTTTGTGTCTGTTCATTGTATGAATACGTACGATATAGTATATATATATATATATAGTATAGTACGATATTTGGAAAGTACGATATTTGGAAAGGCAGAACATCTTTACATTTTAGGGACTGCGAGCAGCGAATGGTTCATGTTTTAAAAATGTTCATAGATTAATCAAAATCAAAATCAATGCCAAACAATTACCTGTCAGCCCACCAATATATTATCAACGTATTGTTTACTTATTTGTAGCACTAGTACAGTGGACTATGTGAGCACAGTGAGGACATTTTGACCAGTCCTCATAGGATAAAAAGGACAATTAAAGTGTTGCAGCTTATTTTTTTCCAACTTCCTGTTTCTGTGAAATCATCAAGTCATCTGATCAGAGATTCAGCTTCAGAACACTGATGGGAAATCACCTTGTGTAATAAATAATAACAAATCATTGTCAGAACAGAAACCAAACCGCTGTGAGTGAGACAAAGAGTGAAAGAGAAGCGAAGCCGGAAGCATTTGTATTATCTATTTGATTAATTGCAGGAAGAACGTGTCATTTAGTTCCTCAAAGTCTGGACAAATATTCAGATTAAAATGTCACAGCTTTATCGGGTTTTGACTGAAGAAGTAATCGCTATTAGCCCACATTAGTGCTTGTTTGGCAGCATTGCTAACGAGAGGACGGCTGTGGTATATCATCATTAGCAGGCCGGTCGCTGTAATGGCATCGCCTCCACTTCTCTATTAAACCTATTTCTCTCACTCCCTCTTCCTCATTCTCCCTCGTCTTCTCCCTCCGATGCGTCAAATCGCTCGCTCACTCTCTCTCCGCTTATTTCCTAATTCTTTCCATTGTAAGTGCCAGAATTTCAGATGAACTGTATTGCTTCAGAGTCCAGATAAGGAACCCTGCATGGACTGCTCTGGTAGAAAAAGAGAGACGGGCGGAGGAAGTTGAATCTGAAACTGTAACTGGGTTAGAGGGCCTTGTGGTTGGAGGAGGGCAGATTCAGATGGGTCTGGAGGTAGAGCAGCTCTCGTTAGGTTTCTGGAACAAATTGGAGGCGTTTGTTTCATCATAGAAAGCAAGAGTGATTCACTGTGTGTGTGTGTGTGTGTGTGTGTGTGTGTGTGTGTGTGTGTGTGTGTGTGTGTGTGTGTGTGTGTGTGTGTGTGTGTGTGTGTGTGTGTGTGTGTGTGTGTGTGTGTGTGTGTGTGTGTGTGTGTGTGTGTGTGTGTGTGTGTGTGATGGAGGAGCGCAGATATTCGGTGGTGTTTTTCTGCTGTGGTTTTGTACAGTGATACTGGTATTTTGGCAGGGGAAGGCCAAAGCGTCTGTGTGGTGTATCTGTGCATAAATCGGTCTATATATGCCCTTATGTCTGTGCATTTCTGTTTGTTTTCAGTGTCTCCATGACACCACATCCCCATCCCCCCATAAACGATAAAAAGTTTTCAAATATATTTAATGATTTTTTGTCTGTATGCTGTGTAACTTTGTCTATCCAAAGGGGAGGTACTAGAAGAAACAGAACAAGTCATTGGAAATTTTAAATCATGTTTAAAATGGGTGGGGTTCATCTTCTGGGGAGCACGAATGCGCAACTATGAGACTTTTCAAAGAAGAAATCAACTTTTTTCTTTTACATGGAAAAAGTCCAAAGCAATATAGTGTACCCCAAATGAGTATGAGAATTACTGTATTCACTGGAGGCCGTTAACTTCTGTAATACATTTCATAACAATCAGCAGAATTAAACTGCAATTTTCAGTTCAATTAGGTATGATCCTTTTGCTGTCTGTAATGGGTCAGAACCATGTGAGCATTGGTTTCTGTTCTTAAGGCTCCTTTAGAAACACTCTGTTCAGCTGAAGACTGAGTGATGAGAATAAGTCTATGAGAGGAAACAGTTATGATCCCAATGGGAACAAAAATTAACCACTAGAGACTTTTGTTTGATCAATATTATACATATTGATTTGGGTAGAGCCTGTTTAAGGTCCGGTGTATTAGATGTGGCCACATGCTCAAAACAAGTAGCGGTCAGCATTATACCTCTACTACGCAGTTGAAAGTTATTCATAAAAAAGGCAACTACTGACTAACAGCATTGAAATCAATGTTGATAGTTTAAATCCAAAAGTGGCAGAAACCAGAAACAACCAGTTGGATTTTCGTTTCGTCTTCACAGGAGACGGACCTTCAGTTAGCGGTTAGCTGTAGCACAATCCATTCAGCCAGTTGGGTTTTTGCTTACTGTATGCTAGTTGCTTCAGCAACCCGCTAACTAAAGGTCCTTCTCCCTGGGCTGCCCACCCTCCTCCTGGCAAAGTAGTCTCATGGCGGTGGGAAGGACAAAACGAAAATGCATATTTTTTCTCGTTTCTGCCACTATGGGTTTAATCCAATAGACCAGCTTTGAAAACTTACATGTAAACCTCTGTAACCTCTTCAAACAGTTTATAATGTTCATTTCTTTTAATGTTTTAGACTTAAATTCTGTCCATATCGGACAAATTGCACCTTTAGAGAGCCTCTTTGGCTCAGCCCTTGCACAGGATTCTGTCATACTTGTGTATGATTTTACAGTTTATGACTGGAGCTGAGGGAGCCATTTTACCTCGTGAAAAAAAAGCAAAATTTTAGGCTTGAGTTTATGAAGGTCATGTAGGTAAAGAAAAGCAGACAGGGGTTAGATGTAGCTCAGTACGTGGTAAAGTCAACAAAAACCAAGGTGTGTGTGTTTGCATGAGCTGTATCATTGGAAGAGAGGTCGACTGCTGTGCTGACCCACATATTTACCTTCCTGTCTGATGTCAGCAGTGACTCACAAGCTAGCTAATTCAGACAAGTTGACTAAGTCCAAATTATTATTCACCACAAACAGCCCCTGCTGGAGACAGAGCTCTGTACACACACACACACACACACACACACACACACACACACACACACACACACACACACACACACACACACACACACACACACACACAAACACAGACACACACACACCTGCCGGCTACAGCTTCAGACTGTCTGTCACTGGAGAGGTTGCTTCCACAGAAACAGAGTAATAGGTGTGAATATATTCCGTATAACAGTGAATGGAATCTTTACCGCTCAGAACGGCCCTATTGTTTGTGTTTCTGTGTGTGTCTGTGTGTGTTTTGTTGCATATTGGCCCGTTTGTAGGAAAGTTATGTAAATGTGCCCTGGTTTTTGGATGTTATCTCTTTCGGAAGATATCTAGTTGACAATGAGGGTAACTGGTGAGTGAAAGATCACAGAATGAGTTTAGATCCAACAAGCAGACCCTCCGGCACTACCTGCTCAGCACCAAACAGACAAAGTTAGCAACTAGTTAGTTAGAACATAGTGGAGAAACTTGCAGCCAAAATGACAAATATTTCCCCCAGGAGACGGAGAGCTCAAGACCGAGTGGATCAGGTGCACAAACATCACGGCAAATGAATGCTAATGTTGCTTTGTGTCTGCTGGATATGTAAATAACCAACTATTTGCTACTGTGTTTGCAGTTTGGACTATAAATTTATTTTAAACATTATTCCTCGTTTATTACATAGAAACAGGGGAGAAACCTCCGGTTCTGAAAAGTGAAGCAAAGTGCCCTAAACTTCCATTCTCTCTAATGTCCATCAGGGGGCGACTCCTCTGGTTGTATAGAAGTCTATGAGAAAATGACTCTACTTCTCTCTTGATTTATTCCCTCAGTAAACATTGTAAACATGAGTTTATGGTCTCAATCTCTAGTTTCAAGTCTTATTCAGTACAGTATGATGTTCATTTAGTAATTTATGGTCAATTTAGAATCAAATAAAGCAGGGTATGATTTAGGGCGTGGCTACCTTGTGATTGACAGGTCTATACCAAGGCGTCGTACAGTCTGGGAGTTGTTCCTTTACAGTGTGTTTTCAGTTCAACAAAGTTAATTGTAATGTTTTTTGCTCGCTTAAAAATGTTCGGTTGTATTAAGCTCCACCCTCTCATATCACTTCTGGTTGCAAAAATGCAAAGATGGAGACGGACAAAAACTAAGATAACGACAGTCAAAAACCCAGTCGGTGACGACTAAAATGCCAAAGTCGAGGCTTACAAAGCAATGGGGGACGTAATGGTGACTAAAATCACTTTTTATATACAGTCTATGACATAAACCTTGAAAAGCATCTGAAAAGCTCACATGGCAAACAGTGACAAGTCACACAAATCAAACACACACTTGAGTCTCACTGCAAAAAAATAAAAATCCACTTAAACTACTATTAGTAAATCTCTCTGACCTCTCATTTTAACCACATAACATGTCTGACCTGCTCGCCTCATCCGGCCTTTAAGGTCTCAGTTGATTGAGAACAAAGAGCACCGTCTCCTCTCTGGCTGTCAGTTGCCATGGCGACTATCGATGCGGCATAGAGGGAGCGTTGCCAGGGGTAACAGGAGTTGGGACTTAATTAAACAGATCAATACGTACCCACACTGGACTCGGCGTACATGTGCGTCTGTGTCATTGCTCTGGATTTTGTGCCTTTTGTTGCTAAGGGACACGTCATGTGTTTTTCAATGTTTCTGTGTGAATCAGGCTCATGCTCGCTCCGTTCATCCCGGCGATAAATTCAGCCTGCTATTCATGTGCGTCTGTGTGTGTTGTAACGTTTCATTTACGAGCTCGGCAGGATTCCCAGGTGTCTCTCGGTGGAACTGAACACTGTCAGGACTGTCTGTGCACGTTTCCTCTCAACAAGCAGCATGTCGGCACTCATGAAACTCCTCCGCCTCTTTCCCCTCAATCTGTCTCGTTGTATCCCACATTTACACCTCGGCTCGTGATCTAACAAGCCCCTCGTTACCCACCTTTTGTTTTTATCTATCTCTTATCTTTCTCTACGTTTGTCTCTTTTGTCAGCCCGAATTGTTCTCAGGGCAGCATCAAAACCAATCGTGAGGCAGCTGTGACGTGAGATGCTCTCCCAGGGAAGAGCTGCCGTGGCAACCTGTGCTTTGTACGGCAACCAGTCCAGAGTTAGCCAGATGAGGAGCACAGACACACATATACTCCAGCTTTCTCTTTTCTCGAGTGGTTCCTTAGCCATGCTAGCTGCAGGTAGGCTGTAGGGATCTGTCCGTTGGATTGCCATGGTCCAGACATTCATGACCACCTCGGGAAGAATTGAGATATCTTTTGTGCAGTTTTTCTTTCTCTTTTTGTAATCACTGTGTAGATTTAAAGGACACAAGTACACAAATTGAAATCCTCACTGTGTAAATACAGAATACAGTCACAATTTAAATGTTGGAAGTTGGACTTTGGTTTATTTGGTAGGAACAATTATATATACACATAGAGAATTGCCAATGCAATTATCAAATGCAGCGTATCATTAGGCATTTTTAGCTACTGATAATTTCCATAATTTCCAAAGTTATTGTAGTGTTTTTTTAAGGTATCATAAAGCAGCATTGTTTCAGCTTTTAGGTGAGGTAAGATATTTAAAATTTTGAGCATGTTTAGCATTCAAGAAAGGAGGAAAATCCCCCCAAAAGATGAGATGTTCTACACAAAGCTACACATTTCTCTGTAAAAGTCTTTTGATTAATCAGAACATATGTCTTATTTCTATACGCTCCTTTAACGATTTATGTAAGAACATGGACACCTTTTTTATTTACTGCAGGCATTCATTTAAATCCAGTGACATATGAGACTTCAGTCTCTCTCTGTTTGAAAAACACATCACTATGAAGTTGAGTGGTAGCAAATCATCTGATGTCAAAATCAATGAAGAGATGAGGAGTTTTCCTTTTAAACAAAATGTTTAACTGATCCATGTTGGTTTTTAAAAAGCTGACTTTTCTAAATGAAAAGGATCAATATTCGTTGTCTGACCAAACGTGTTTTCACACGGTAGGTAGAGTAATGGTCAAGAAATTTGCTTCCTCGTGAGGAGCTTGTTCAGTACTCGTGTGACACTGCTGTTCTGTTCCTGTTTAGGAGAGCTTTGAACCAGAGCGCTGATGTCGCAGGGGAAAAAAAGTGTTATGTCTGTGTTTTTGTTTCCCTTCGTGGAATCAAAAGTCTGTTCAGTCAATTAAGCGTTTGAAGGCTTTGAAGCCTGCTGAAAACAGGGTGCAAAGTTTGTTTCATCTCTACAGAAGCTACTTTTTGCAGATGCTTTGAGGGTGAAGCGTCTCGTCTTGTCCCGAGAAAGCAAACTCTTGTCTCCTCCGATATGCGTTCATTTATTTTCCCGCAGCCTGTCACGCTTTCTGAAGAACTGGTAATGAGCGACATGTTGGGGCTGGCATGTTGGTGGCGTGCCAGAACAATTATAAGTTGGTCTGTTATCACTTCTTCCACGTGCTTCCTTTTTATAATTTAGAAAAAAACTGGAACACTCGACTGACGTGCAGAAAACTGGCATCGTCTTTGTTTGTTCATGTAGAAAAAAAGGCAAAAAAAAGTGTAGCTTTTGTTATCACTCCTCCAGCTTGTTTTCTCCCACCTAACTTGGTGACAAGATTTACTGACTGGCCTCCTTTGTGATTTGTACAGTGATTGATAGGCTATATTTCTCTCCCTCTCTGTAATTGCCACCCTATTTTATCTTTATTTACCATTATTTGCTCAGACGTTAGCTGACATCACTTCAGTACACAACAAAAGAATGGTTAGTCTTGTATACTTACATTGAGAATATGTATTTAGCCATGATGTTTTTACCTCTAGAGAGAAAGCTAGGTTAGTTGTGGGTCTGACCGTTTGATTGTAGCAGGATATATAAAAAAAAAAAAAAAAAAAAAAAAAGGAAATATCAATGTAGTTTGGTGGAAAGTTCGACCACAGGCTGAGTAACAAGTGGTTTGTTAAGGGGACTTCTTATTGTTGCAAAGTTTTTTCGTCTTGATTCATAGCACTTTGTCAAATAAAAAAAAGGAATCCATAACAGATGTATCTCGATGGTCATGTTTTGTTCTCCCCCATAACATGGTCCATCGGTGCAAGTTAAAACCAACACTGATGACCTGCTGGTTGGACCTTTTCTAATGTCTCGTCTCTAAACACAACCTTCAATAAGTCCATCACCTCCGGATTAACTGCTCCTCTTCCTCTCCATTTTCTCAGTATTGAACCTCCTGAAATCCATTTGGATTGACCTCATCCCGTCTTGTTCCCCTCCTCTCTCACTGTTGTTACTAAGTGATTACTCCATTGATCAAATCTTCCCTCTCTCCTCTCAAGCCTGCAGAGAGCATCCAGGCTCTGCGATGTTCCCATTAGTGGCCGTATTGGAGATCTTCATCTCTTTGAAGGAAGCTTATGGTTGACTTCATAGCTGCATTTCTTAAGTTACAATTCCCAAACCACGGATGAAGTGTTTGGGATTTAGCCCGATTAAAAACAGACATTTCCACAGTAAAACAATAATAATTCCAAAAAGTCAAAGAAGTAAAGGAAAATTTGAATGTGATGCTGTCATGCAGTGTATAAAAAGGGTATAATTGAGTTATTTAAGCTTAGCGGTTACCAAGGGACACAAAAACACATATTATATGATATCATGAGCATAAAGTGGAAAAATATTGGATGGAGTGCCATGAAATTCGGTAAAGTTATTGTTGGTGCCCAGAGGATGATTCCTACTGTCTCTGGTGATTCCCTGCTTTTTCCTCTTACGCCAGCACAAGGTTGACTTTTGTATTTTTAAGTGAAAAGTCTCCACAGCAGACGTTTAGACTCGTCAATATTAGGAAAAGCAAGATGGCTCCGTTCTATTCAGGTGTTTCAATGAGAGTGACAGGGAGCCAGCAAGCACAATACCAGGACCCTGAAAAAGGCCTATTGTTGGATGGGTCGGCATAACATTTGGTACAGACATTGATGGACATGTTTGTGTCTCCTGTCTCAAGACTGACTGCAAATCCATGCTGCCTTTCTTTTGAGGAGAAGTTTATATTCTGGCAGAGCAAAGTCAGTTCCCTCAAACATCAGCGTTGTCAGGCCAGTTTCTGGTTAGTCAGAGGTGCAAATTCGCAGGTCATGGATAAGTTGGCAATCTGCTGAGGCTGAAATAATTTTGATTTACTGTGAAATATTGCTTTTATGAATGCGGATGAGATTGGGCTTGTATACAGTACCAGTCAAAAGTTTGGACACACCTTCTCATTCAATGGTTTTTCTTTCTTTCTTTCTTTTTTTTTTTTTTTTCTACATTGTAGATTAATATTGAAGACATCCAAACTATGAAGGAACACATATGGAATTATGTGGTAAACAAACAAATGCTCAACAAACCAGAATATGTTTTATATTTTAGATTCTTCAAAGTAGTTGAATGAGAAGGTGTGTCCAAACTTTTGACTGGTACTGTACATTTTTGCTGTGAGTGGCTACCTTTTGTTTCAGATGTCAGGCAGATTTGCAGACTTCAGAATATGTAGCAGACAACTTCTGTTGATTCACAGTGGGATCAGCAACTACTAACAACCCTTTCATACCTCAAAGTCTTTTAAGATTCATTATGGTTCTGCTTAAGGAAGCTTTAGTAATTATCGCCTCATAAAAACAACTTCATAATTCGACTTCTTCAGATTCCACATTATTGAAACGCCCCTCTCTCTTCATCCGTCTCCTCCTCTCAGATTTGCCGTCATCGCCTCAGGCTGTGCCAGCTGTCCCCGGTTGGTGTGTCGCAGAGAGGGATGTGGCGCCGAGTTCTGCTACCACTGCAAACAAGCCTGGCATCCCAACCAGACCTGCGACTCGGCCCGCCAACAGAGAGCCCAGTCACTGCACACCCACAGCAACCACTCCCCCAGCTACACACAGGAGCAGGGACCGGGTGAGCCCCACCTCCCAGCCTCACACACCCACAGCCTCACACACACACACACACACACACACACACACACACACACACACACACACACACACACACACACACACACACACACACACGCACATTGTGCTTCTGTCTGACATAAACAGACGGATAGGAACTTCTCCCCCAGCATTTCCAACCCGAAAATATTCTTCACACCTCTAAGAACTCTCTGCCTCTCTGTCTGTCACTCTCTATCAAGCATCAGCCCGTCAGAGAGCTGAGTCAAACTCGACTCGCGTCTGTCGCGCTGAATCCCCGTCGTTCCCACCGCGAGAGGCATTCAACCGAGCATGAGACTATTTATGCCACAGCTACTCCTCCTGGTAGTTTCCTGACTGCGGGACCCTGCTTCCTATCAGCTTTTCAAACAATTCTGTGTCCAAACTTAGTCGGATTTCCAAAACGTAAAACATTTTAGTCCTCTTAGTCCACCTCTGCCACACAATAAGAGTTTTTTTAATTGTATTTAATCAATGTTCCAAATAATCAGTTAAAGATATGCTCCTAAAAACTCACTGATGACTGTTGAGTTTTAGAACATCATCAGTGATCTCAGAGGACATTTTGTATTTGTATTTCTATTGGTCTCTATAAGTGTATTACAAAATACAGTTAATGGACAACAACTGAGACTGTTCTGTATTGTAGATATTCAGAGAAACATCCTGTTTCACACATTGACAGACATATTCTTTAAATGAAGAAGGTAAAAAGTAGATATTCATCAGTGAGCTTTAGAGTTGCTGGATAGAGCCCAGCTAGCTGTTTCCAGTCTTTATGCTAAACTAAGCTTATCTATCTTAATGTTTACAACATAGACTTGAGAGCGGTGTTGATTCTCAAACTCTCAACAACCGAGCAAAACCCGCCTTTTTGCCGAAGGGACGAGGAAGCACTTTGATAGATGATAGATAGCAACATCCGTGCTTGTGCGGGCAAACATCCTCACATATTAGTGCGTGTGCGCGTTGTTAATTCCATTTTGATTAAAAATCTATTAATTAAACCCGCCCCAGCTGTCCTCAGTCAATCTTCTGTCTCTGTCTTCCCCTTAATTCACCACTTCCAGTCTGCCTCACTCTGCCAAGTATGCAGAAAAACTGACGACAATCCAGAAGAGCAAAACTGACTCATAAGACAATCTCTCTGTCTGTCTCTCTGTCTGTCTCTCTGTTAATACCTGCTGATTAGTCAACGAGGTATAGACAAATACAAAGAGACAGAGGGAGAGAGAAAAAGAAGAAATGGGACGGAAAGAGAGATAAGAGTAGGAAAATAGGAGTAGAAGAAAGGGAGGCAAGAGAGTGTGTCAGCAGAATGCATAGTGCAGAAACAATAGCAACTACACACACTCACCCACACACAAACAGACACACACACTCACAGAGAAACAGAGCCGTTTCGGGCCGATCTGCCAGAGTCCCTCCAAGTTAAAATGCCAAAATGCCCTTTAAAGAGCAGACAGCGTTCCAAGCATCAAACACAGTAAATTGACGTTTTCTTGGCTTCTTGGCTTTCTTTTCTTTAAAATGCATTAGAGGACAAACTGCTGCACTTGTCTGATCCATTACTCTAATGAGGTTTGATTGTGTAGCCAAAAGAAGGGAGAAAATAACTAATTAGATGTGACCATTGCAGAGTTTTGTTTTTCTTAAAGTTAAAATCTGAACGAAATGCATTCAAGGATTTATTTATTTCTTCTATTGAGATGGATTTTTTAAATTTATTTACTTTTTTAAACTTATTTACTTTTTAAATATATTTACATTCAGATACATTTTAAGTGGTGTGATACTTTTAACCAGATACAAAAATATATATTTTTTTATATTATTTGAGATTTACCAGACAAATAACCTTATGTATTTTCTTGCTGAGAGTCAGATGAGAAAATTCAATTCAATTCAAATCAATGCCACTCCTTGTTTGTCGGATGAATATGAAACGACGAGCCTGGATCTCTCTGTGGAAGCAAAATCCACTTACCATCACCTTTAAATCTCACTAAAGTCATATCTTATTCGATCCGTACATAAACAAAAAAACACGGACATCACTTTGACAAAACTTTATGCTAAGCTAAGTTAACATGCGACTGGTTCAAGCTATACATTTAGCGTACAAACAAAAGATTGGTATCAGTTATCTTATCTCACTCTTGACAAGAAAGCTAAGGACCATATTTACCAATATGTCAATATATTCCTCTAACAACTTCTTAACCACATGGAAAAAGAGGAAATACATGAAACGGATGTCACTTCAATGTCACTTAGTGCTAAACTTGCTTCTGTCCCCAGCTGATGACATCAAGCCCTGCCCTCGCTGTGGTGCCTACATCATCAAGATGAACGATGGAAGCTGCAATCACATGACCTGCGCCGTCTGCGGCTGTGAGTTCTGCTGGCTGTGCATGAAGGAGATCTCCGACCTGCACTACCTCAGGTACTGGAGTCTCTTATTTCACTGTTTATATCATCTCCATGTTTTCGGATTTCACGAATGTCTCTCTCTTTGTCTTCACTTCCTCCCTCTCTTCTCCCCATCAGTCCATCTGGCTGCACATTCTGGGGGAAGAAGCCTTGGAGCAGGAAGAAGAAGATTTTGTGGCAGCTGGGCACCCTGATTGGAGCTCCGGTGGGCATCACCCTCATCGCAGGCATCGCCGTTCCAGCCATGGTCATCGGCATCCCCGTTTACGTCGGCCGCAAGGTGAGAAGCCGGCAGAGTTTTTCTTCCTTTTTCTCAGGAAGAAACGGCAGCAAAAAGTACATATTGACCTTGTTTAAAGAACACATCTTAAAGCAAAACGGTACATAAAATATAATCTAGCATACATAACTCCCTTTTTTATCTCACTTAATTAAGGGTTTAAATTTAAGTGAGGTGATTGTTTTGGATAATTTTTTGTGTTAATCTATTTTTGTTAAGGATTACTGAACTATTTGAACAAAAATTAACTTTTCAAGATGCATTATCTGGAATTTACAACTTTGCGGAACAAAAAAAATCTAAGTTTCAGTGAGCTGCCCTCGTTTTTGACACAATTTTAAAAAACACTTTTTGTGCCACAAAAGGGTTTCCATTCACAGCAACAACCACACTGACCTAAAAACAGACTTTAGTGCTTCAAAATCAGAACCCAAAGCTGATAGTTTAGAGGATGGATTTTTGGTTAGGTAAGGGTCCATAAAACTAATTGTGTAAATTTAAAGCCCTGAAGTTATTAACCTCTTCATCCCACCCCTCTTTACCATGGACCCTAAAAGGGATCTGTATGTTGGGATAGCATATGACACAGCATATGACGCATAGAAGTGTCGTAAATCTTCTGAAAAAAATTAGACCCTGAAGATTAATTTGTGATGCAGCTCAGCAGTGAATATCAAGGGATTTTAGTCATAAGAAAATCAGAATTTATAAATTAAAATAAATTGTGACAGTGTATATTGACTTGAACAACATTATAATTATATGATGGCCATCCCATGCTCTGTTGTGTCTCAAATGTTAAAGCAATTTTTGGGGTTGATACCAGTTGTTACACAGATTTGACTCTAAATGTTTTTAAAACTGGAGAATTGATTAAAAAAAATTCAAAAATCCATCTAAAATACCATATTAAGATACAAAGACCGAGAGGAATATCATAGTCATGCTATGATTTGGTATTGGAAAATTTTGACAATTGGATGGAGAGCACTTCTGTTGTGGAAACTGCTCAGAAACCCCCTTATTGTCAATTTACGCCTGTGAATGCGGCAGGTCTCTAGTTTGTGGTTGTAAAATTTCAGGAGGCTTCTCAAAGGTTTTCATCTTTTATTGAAAACATCCTGGCTTTCTGTGCCTTTTGTTTTCCTTATTATTTTGGTTAAATTGGTGTAACATCTATAAAAATATATCAAGGTAGCAATCTGAAAGAGACTTCAAAAACCATAACCTGGGCTTTTACAACATGCAGATGTGCTGAAATCCCTCTTTTGTCTCCATCGATACGAAATCATCATGGCATTGTCGTGTTTTTGTAGTTGGTTATGATGTTATGTTATAAGAGACAAAAAGGGCAATGGTCTTTCAAATAACAAGAGGAAGGAAATTAAATGACAAAGCATTTATGTAGCTCTCTCTTGAGGAGAGCAGTGGAACTGCATATTTCTATTTAAGTCTTTTGAGGATCTCACAGTGTGAAGAGTGGGAAGTGGTGAACTATATAGACTAACTGGCACCAACACAAGCTTACAAGGTTTTGAGTTGAGACACAGATTTTGGTTTTTCAAAAGAAGCGCTGAAGGCTTAAAAGCAGAGGGAGGCCGTGTCCTTGACAGTTTTCCTGGTTATTTAATGTTTCCAACAAGCTCAGGACGTGTTTACATGATGGTTTTATTAGGGCTTATTCTGATGTTTTATAAACCTGGAACTACAGTGGGATTCACCATTTCTCCCAAAAATTACATTCCTGGCAGTGTGGAAAGAGCTTTGTAACACCACATGATTATAGAACATTTGAAAAAGTGAAAAAATCTGAATATTACCACAATCCCCTACATCCCCTACGGCAATGATGGAGTCTGAAGGAAACAAAGATGGTTGGTGCAGGGCAGGGGACCAAACATGTATTTTTTTCCATGCTCTGCTCATTTAAACATATCTTTAGAAGAATTCATCGGAACAAAAATCCAACATAAACCAAATTATATCTGCTACATTGGTGTTCATTTTTAACATTATTACTTTAAAGGGTTTAAACTGTAATTAATAAGTCGGACATCATCAGGATAATCATTTACATTTACTCGGCATGACTGTATGTTTATTGGGTACCATGGAGTGTTAAAGTGAATCATCAGTGACGCATGTTTACGTTCTCATCATTTAAAAACCAACAAAAGTCTGACCTTTAACCTCCACCCTTCTCCCTGTGCTCTGCTGCAGATCCACGCCCACTACGAGCTGAAGAAGACGTCTCGTCACAGGAGGAACCTGGCCATCACAGGAGGCGTGGCCCTGTCCATCATCACCGCCCCCGTCATCGCGGCTGTCAGCGTCGGTAAGAGACTCGACAAGGAGGTCCTCTATCACGCAGCGTGAATCTCAGGGGCTGACGACCAAATAAAAACAAGCAATATATGCTTTTATAAAACGAGCATCTGAAACCAGACAAAATATGAAAACGTAAAAAAAATGAAGAGGTTTGATTCTGTTTCTGTCCTCTCTCAGGTATCGGTGTGCCCATCATGCTGGCCTACGTGTACGGCGTGGTGCCCATCTCTCTGTGTCGAGGAGGAGGCTGCGGGGTCAGCAGAGGGAAGGGACGAGGTGTACGCATTGACTTTGATGAGGACGATGGTCCAATCACAGGTGAGGACGCCAAACACCACCTGATAAAAAAAAGTGGAGGAGCAGGATATCATTCACCGGATCTTATTATATATAATATTCTCCATGTGATTGTGCAGTGGCGGACGCGTGGCGAGCCCTCAAGTCCCCGAGCCTCGGCGATAGCAGTCTGGACGGGGCAGTCAGCGGTCTGAGCACCACCTCCCCTAGCGAGGGGCTCTCCGTGGCCCCCGGGACTCTGGGTGACACGCCCCACTTTAACACCCTGGCAGGCGGCGCCCTGGGAGCACGCAGCAGCAAGTACAGCAGGTGAGGAAAAGAGATGAAGTAACTGAGACACACAAGAGTAGTTCAATAGAACAGGGTAATATTGTAAGTCGCTTTGGATAAAAGCGTCTGCTAAATGACTGTAATGTAATGTAATGTAATGTAATATGGATAACTGAACTATTAACTAAGTATATGCTATGTTTTTGTTATGTTATGTCTCTTTAAACTTAAAGGGGACATAGCATGCTCATTTTCAGGTTCAAACTTGTGTTTTGGGTTTCTACTAGAACATGTTTACATGCTTTAATGTTAAAAAAACCATTATTTTCATCACACTGTCTCTGAATAAAGCTGTATTCAGCCTCTGTCTGAAACACTATCTCTTTAAGACCGCTCCCCTGATTAGCTTGTGAGAAAAATATGGCATTCCTTTAAATTAAAATTAAATTGTAGGTTGTTTTCATGTTTATTTCACATGATCTTACTCAGCAGATGGAGGGGACCAGCTGTCATTGACTTATTTTTCCATGATGGCTAAAAAGTTGAGATTGAAAGTTAATTTCTCCGGCCTCGAAGACAATAATTGAGAAAACATGTCACCACAAGTCCCAGAACAGCTTTTAAATAGACAGAATAGACCTTGTGGTGAGATTGTTTGGTCAACTATAGTTTACAATTCTAGCTCACTTTTAAGGAGATTTCATATCCCTGCAAACATACTTTTAGTGATTGTATCAAACTAACTCACTGTAGAGGGGTGAAATCATTAGTAATAATAAAAACTTCTCCAGTGGCAACCTGTCATGCTTCTGTCCTGATCTATATGCAGCAGTTATTTTTTAACGATAGAAGGTGTTATTCATTGGAATGGGTGTTTGCTGTTCTCCAGGCTGGAGGTGCAGGCGGCGGAGCTGGCTAAAGAATCTGCCCAGAGGGAGACAGGCAGCCTGGGAGCAGGTAGCGACTGTGCCAGCACCCGTGGAATGGCCGGATCCATCATTTCGTCATACACACTCCCCGACAGGTGACATATTCCTCTTCTTCTGTGGTGTTTCTGATCTCTCTCTCTCTGATTCCATATCTTTTCTTACTCACACCGCCTCTAAAAGGTTTTTGGGATGTCATGCTGAGTATTCATCCGTATAATTTGATTTTGATGTGATGCAGTGATAAGAGCTATGTATGTGTGCATGTGGCTGCCATTAAAACCAATCTTTGTTCCTCCTCTTGATGATATTCCTGTTTTATAAAGCCGCTAACCATTTTAATTTATGGTTGTCAAGATGAAGATGAGGCTCTTTGTCCTCTCCAGGACAGCATGCCTTATTTGTGTCTTTTCTGCTATCTTGACAGGGTTCATTAAGTTACATCCTACTTTTTGAAATATTCTTCCGCTAATATAATCCTCTATTTTAACACATCACTGTCTTGAAAAGGTTGAATCCCAATGTCTTTCCATAAAAAATATTTATGGTTTACTAATTTCAAAGTGAAACTATGTTTCAACGCACTTTCCAAAATAAGCCTCCCTCCTCCTCTGTGCGTCCATGGATGTCTTTGTCTCTGTGTCTCTGTTTTAAGCGTCACACAGGGACTGACTGGTTGTAAATAATGTCTCTCTGCAGGGAGTGCACCAACCTGGAGATCCAGGTGGACATTGAGACCAAACCCAGCCACCTCTGCCTGACCAGCGAAGAGGATCTAGCTCCGCCTCCATGCTCCGGTGCCATGGCCACGGCCTCAGGAGTGGAGGAGCCTCAGGACTGCAGCTCCAGGCGGGGCGGGGCTCTGTCCGGCTCGGCCCTGGGACTGTCGCCGGGCGTGTCCATCAGGGAGGGGCTCAGAGACGTCACCCTGGCTCAGCCGGAGAGCATCCGCAGTGACCTGGAGATGTCGGACACTCAATCGGATGACATCGCCGAGCTGACGTCGGACGACTGTGACTCGCCTCACCCCAAGACCTGTCACCTGGCAGCCGGCCAGCAGCCCCCCTCCTGCCGAGTGCTGAACTCCTCGGACGGCCTTCGCTGTCCCGCGGACGGCAACGTCATCCTCTACGTCTGAGAGAGCAGCAGCTCCCAGGATTGCACAAAAAAAGACTCCCGACAGTTTTATCCGAGCTCTCCTTTACTTCTTAGCCTTTTTGTTTTTCTTTTTTATGATTTCTCGTTTGCTGCTTTTGTGACTCACAGACGGCGTCTTAAACACAGACAGGGTTTGTTCACTTCTGTCTGTCTGTCCGTCTGTCTTATCTATCGACCTGTCAATCTCCTCGCTGAGTAAATTGTCAGGGTTCTACCTCTGAGATTTATAAGATGATGATTTATGTTTACTCCTCGGTGCAAAATGCCTTGGCTACTTAAGCAAAAAAAAAAAAGAAAAAAAAAAAAAAAAGAGGTACAAATTTTCCACAAGAAATATTGCAATTGTGAAGTTCTGAAATAAGGTGAAAGGTCACCGAGCACAGCAGAGGGAAGACGGATGTTGGCTGGGGACGAAAGGGGACGTTTCTAATAATGTGTGGGTGAATGTGGACTTTGTACTCAACTATTGTGGCTTTATTTCCTTCTTTTCTCTATTTATATTCAGATGACCTGGAAATTGTGTTATTTGCTGCGCGCATGTGTCTGCATGAGCCATGCCTTGTGTGAAAGGTTGAAAAAGGGGCAGTGAGCTTCTGTTACACTGGTGAAAGTTTACTTTAGATGATGAAGCTGCACTTGAATCTCACTTTCCCTGCACAGAGGAGGAGGAGGAGGAGAAGTTTGGGTTTACAGAAATAGATGATTGAGTTCTGACAATGACGAGATGAAGACACTGCAGTGAAATGCACTGAGAGAAGCTATTTTATTCTATTCTCTTTGACAGCGAAGGACCTTTATCACATTTTTTAAAAGTTGTGGTCAGTCCAGTATATGAACGGGTTTGTACTGCACTGAGATGTGCATCAAACAGACATTTATCAGTTTATAAATTATCAAGTGAGAACCTGAAATATATTGTTTATCTGAAAAATGCAAAAATCCAACTTGTATTCTACAGTTTCAACTGTTGTGTACTTCCTGTAATCTTCAACTACATGGTGAACTACAGTTTTGCTGAAACTGCGTGTATGTGCAAAGCACCAGAATTACCTGCTGGTGCTTCAACTGTCTGCATACTAAAATTTTGAAAGCTTTCTTGATTTGTTAAATCAACTCATCAGCCATTCCACTTAAGAAAAAAAACATTTAACATCTAAAGTTTTTAGATGGTTTCAATTCAATAATTAAAATAGGCTCAAAAAGGTTAAAATTATAAAATGATATTTGACAGAAAAAGATGCAAAGACTCCAGTGTCCCAAAAATATTGAAAAGTAACCGCTATAATTTTCCAGAGGTAATTATTTTAATTGCTTTATTTCTTTGACCAACAGCCCAAAACCCCAAAGATAACCACAAATAATATAATATCTTACAAAGAAAACCAATAATAATATCATATATTACAAAGATAACCACTAAATCCTCACATTGGAGAAGCCTGAACCAGAGAACATTTGGAATCTTTTGGCTTAAACAAATAAAATAATTAGTTGAGTAATGGATATTAAAATAGCTGTTGATTATCTTGACTCATTGAATAGTTTAACTCTCTCAGCTGTATTTTGTGATCGATGGTGAACAGCTCTTGAGGCTCTGGTCACTGTCACAACTCTCTCACTGTGGCTCTGGTGTGTGTGTCCTAACTGGACCGCTGTCCGACAGTCAGCTGCCTTATAGACACTCTCTGACCAACACAACACACCAACAAGACTGGTTTAGTGATAACTGGCTGTCTGACCCACTTGAACGCTGTGTGTGTGTGTGTGTGTGTGTGTGTGTGTGTGTGTGTGTGTGTGTGTGTGTGTGTGTGTGTGTGTGTGTGTGTGTGTGTGTGTGTGTGTGTGTGTGTGTGTGTGTGTGTGTGTGTGTGTGTGTGTGTGTGTGTGTGTGTGTGTGTGTGTGAATGAATGAATGAATGAATGGACTCCTGATGAATGTATTTGTCCCACTTTCTTTTATGAATGAGCACTTGTGCACTTTATCTGGAATTTATCGTATTTGTCTTCATTTTTTTTTATTTTTTTTTGCTGTTCATTATCTTTTACTACGAGTGACTTCAGTTGCTCACAAAAGTCTGTGGTACAACCAAAATAAATCACCTACCAGAAGGCCTTTTATGTTGGATGTAACTAAAGAAGAGTTTGGCTCCAAAACATAATTTATCCATAAAAATAAATCCTTCAGTACTTTTAAAGGGCCAGTGTGTATGTTTGGGGCTCTGGCGGCATCTAGCAGTGAGGTTGTAGATTGCAACCAACTGAAAATTCTCCTCCTTGTGACAAGCGTGTAGGTGAACTAGGGCTGACAAGACAAAAACACGTATGTCCCCTTCTAGAGCCAGTGTTCAGTTTGTCCGTTCTGGGCTACTGTAGAAACATAGCCGACCTTGTGAGCAGGACCCTCTCCTTATGTAGATATAAACGGCTCATTCTAAGGTAACGAAAACACAACTACTCTTGTTTTCAGATGATTAGACACTAAAGGAATCATACTTAGTAATATTATATTCTGTTTCTGCCAGTAGACCCCCCCCCCTTTAATGCTACACACTGGCCCTTTAAACATAAAGAGCATCCAAGGTGTTTTTATCACTGATCCAAGGACTGTTTCTATCTTTATTTATAGTTTACCATCCTTTGGAGCCAAACACTTCAAATATTAATGCCGATAAGCTCTTCTAAATCATACCCACTAGCTTTCTTCGCTTTGTATCACCTCTGTGCTTCAGTTTAAACAGGTTTCCCAGCAGGTTTCTTTAATCTGCAGGGGAATCGACTCGGGAACCTCTCTCATCTCGGAGTAGCTTTATGGATATAGCTGCTTATGTAACTTGGCAGTGCTTTGTTTGGTCTGCACTTGTTTCTGCCCGCCTGCCTGTGAGAAGAGAAAACACATGAATGTACCACGGACGGAAAGCCCGAACTTCCTGAAAGAGTCCGAATGAGTGTTAATGGAAATGTCTCATAAAGAACACAGGTGGTCCCGTCCTTAAAGTGGTTTTAGAGTATATAGACAGCAATATTTAAGTGTTATTATATGGTTTGTGTATTTCCTGTCACTGTTGAAGCCCTGCCCTGTGTGGGGTTGTACACGCAGGACTGTGAAAGACAACTTGTGGACCTTTGGGGGAATAAATAAATAAACACAATCTGATGTTGCACCAAAGCACAGAGTTGTTGTCAGTTGTGCTGTTGTAGGAGAAAAACATATGGAAGCTGTAACCCTTTTTTTTTGGTCCGACACAGTTTTAATAACTGCATAGTAATGGAAATCATCATGAAATATTGCAGACTTTAAGCAACCAGAGAATTAATATAGAAATGTACAAAATATTGGTTAGAAAAGTGAGTCCAGAAAAACTTTCAATGTGTAATTTTGGGCTCCTTTTCAACTCAGTTTATTTCAAAATAAAATGTGCACTATGTTGAAAAAATATATTGTCATTTTTTTGTGTTGAAAAAATCTGATCAAATACACAATATCCTAAAAGATCAAAATGTATAATGTTGATAGTTCACATAAAAGCTTAAAATGAAAAATCAAAAGATATTTGAAAAAGCTAAAAAAATGAAATTCTTCAAAAACAACCACATGGATATGATTTAGATCGATGAAGTCTGGATATTAATTATGTACACAAGACATATATGAAATGTTTCAATATGTTGAACATCCTACAGGATCAACCCAACTTGTGCTTTTAGAATGAAGTGTACATAATGAGTGGAATCATTTATTTGAGTGAAGCAGTTGGAAAGTTGTCCTCCAATGATCTAATGGAAAACATATCAGACTATATTGGTTATAATAGTTATAAAAAGCTATGGTGACCAACAACATCCATACTTTATATAGATGACGTGGGTGGTTATGTTCAGTATATGCATCTATATAGAGCCTGTATGATTTATAGATGGATAGTATTTATGTTAAAGAAAAGACTGTATTTTAACTGTAAGTATATCATTCGAATTTAGTGATTTAATAATGATTTGGGCCGTGGCACAAATATTGTACTTATTACTCCACTAGCTTTACTTGAAAGCTTTAGTTACAAATTACTTTACAGATTCAAATGAGTAAAACAAAGTATTATCAACGAACAAAATGGGATCTGTTAGTGTAGATTAAGATACACAGCAGTTTATAAAGTATTTAAGATAAGCTCAACCTTTACCAGGTGTCACATTAAAGTGATGAACACATTAATGCATCTCTAATAATAATCCAGTGATGTTATATATCATTTGGAAATGTGTCATTCTGCATAATGAGTTTTTCTACTTTAGGTAGGCTATTGAAGGACCTTTATTTAACTTCAAAGAGTATTTCTGCACTGTATTGTACTTAAGTAAGATATTTGAATACTTCTTCCACCTCTGTTTGATTGTTGCTTTAGACGTGTTTCACTGAGTATTTAACCCAGTAGGCGGCGGTAATGCACCGTTAAGAAAAACCCTCCACAGCACATTCCGCGTCTCTTCACGACACAGCGTCTAACTTTACGGCCGTATTTTGATCAGCCGCAAAGCGAAACGCGTGGAGTCGGAGGAAGGTTAAAGTGAATCCCACAAAAACAAGGTAAATACAGATATTCTCTGTCTAATGTAGGCATTTCAACAATGTGTTAGATATATTGACACAGTGTTGAGTTTATTTATCATTTGAAATAGCACCAGTTTGTAAATAAATAGTGTAAAAGGAATGTGGCCTGACGTTAGCATCAACGAGCTGTCATTGAAGGAGACTGGAGATGTGAAACGTTAGCATACCGTTACATGATAACACACCTGTTAACTGAATATAACATTTTAGAGAAAGTGTTTTTTTAAATGTGTATATATATTGATTTAAATGTCAGCTATAAAGCTTTCTCATCAGGGTATTTTTTTTACAGAGAAAGTTAGCCAGCTAGCTACTGTAGTTAGCTCTTTGCTAGCTGGCTAGCTTCGGTTAGCGTAGAGATGGGTGTATCTGTATAGTTATCTTAGGCCTTCTATATTATGCTGTGTTTTACTCATACTCTACTGCCTTTATATTTGCTATTATAAATGATGGTCCTGTGCTGTATAATATGTCGTATTCAAACATAAGTGATGGTAGAGTGTGCAGAAATATGCAAACCGACTGCGAGACCTTCATCAGTCTCGGTTCAAAAATCATCAATTGTTTGTTTTCCAACAAACAAATCTCTGTCTGAAAATGAGGTGTCTTAAAATATGGCTGCAGCCTTTGGTATTAAACTATTGTGGTTTTTTTATTCATGCCAACAAGGATTGCTAAATTATATTTTGTTTTGAAATGAAGCAAAACATTCAAGAGAATGTACAAAACAAGTCTGAATGCTGAATGATAAAAACGTCCTCGAAGGCTTTCTTAAAACTGCAGCAAGTAGCTTCCTGTGTGAGAGGGATTTACTCTGGGGTCTTAAGTAACATGCTCTCATCTCCACTGCTGTGTGTAACTGCTGAGGCACTTACTGGTCATATGTAGTAATGTTTGTGGTTAAAACAGTATTTTTCTCAGCTTCCCACCCTTTCACATTTCTTTTTGCCAGTTTGTCATTGCTATTATTCCCCCTAATCCGCGTGGTCCTTCCGTCTTCTCAACTACATCCCGTATCACTCATCACTCATTCCTCTCCGTCTCCTCCCTCATCAGCCGTCATGCCATTTGTGGACCTTCAGTCGCGGCTTGGTGTCAACCTGGACGGCTGGCTGCTGCTGCAGAGCGGACAGCAGCCCAACAAGAGGGCGTCCCGCTGCCACGCCTTTGAGAAGGAGTGGATCGAGTGCGCCCATGGCATCGGGCAGACCCGCGCCAAGAAGGAGTGCCAGCTGGAGTTTGAGGACTTCTATGAGTGCATGCACAGGCAGAAGACAGTAAGTGTTAGGGGGGGGGGTGGATTCTCCATGACCTCTGTGTCTGCCAGTGAGCAGCTCCTGAAGTATTTTTGAAAAAGGTCATAGTGTAAGAATATGCAGAAGCCATGATCATTTAGTTATTCGTGGTATTGCGTCCTTTTTGCATGTTGGAACTGAGCTGGCCGTCAATAATTTGTCACTAGAGAAGAAACAAGATTCACCACAATGGTTTTTAGCAGCAATTGCTGTTTGATAAAGTGACTTTATGTTACATGGATCTTCCTATCATTTATTGATTTGCCAAGATATTAACATGTCAAAACAAAAAGAAGAAAAAAAAATATTAAATTCATGTGCACACAACATACATACAATTGTCTTGTGAGCAATGCATCAAATGTGTGTCAATATTATTTGTATCATAATATAATAATGGCAGGGAGGCAATACTAGTGTTCTTAAACTGTTAAGTGGCAGTGCTTTCACCGGCAGAGGGCAGTCAATGTGCTTGTTTAACAAGAAAAAGTGCAGAGGGGGGGAGACTTTATTTTTTCATGAACAATGATTTCTCAATGTGTTTTTACTTCAAGTCTATGATGTCATTGGTCTCAAACAATACAAGCCTCAAAAGGCTTAACAGAAAAGTCTCGGTACAGAACGTTCAAAAACATCACTGCCAAAAGCTGTAGTTCCTTCACTTGAGGCTGGTTCCAAAAGCGAGTCCACTCACCTGTTTTAACTATAATAATGCTTAAAGTTAGGTATGAACGTCTGGCAGCTTTGAGTGACCGGTGCTGCAAGCTGTCTCTTCTGCTGCATCAGCCCACAATCCACCTCTTTGCCCACTTTCAGAGTTAGACTGTGTCATTACTGCCAAGAGACGCCCACTTTGAGCTTCAACAACAGCTCTTCTTAAACCTATGGGTGACCTCATGGAGATTAGGAGCATATTTTATATATCCTATGGTATCATGCAGAAATAAAAGGTTTATAAAGGTAAATAAAATGACCATAAATTCTTAACAGAAGTGCATTCAGAAAGAAAACTAGCAGCCGCGTCTGGTCCTTTTAAATATTGTCCGAGGTAAACTGGGGTCAGTCTTGATGGACGTATGCGTCAGCATTGCAGAGACAGACAGATGCACCGCCTGCTCGCTGTGAATGTGCTGCAGCAGCAGAAGTTCCTCACCTCCACCCAGAAGCCTTGATTTGCCCGTTAGCCACGTCTCATTCTTTCAGAATGTGATGGAGGTGAAGTGCTGATTTAGGACGAATGTCAGCTGAGAGGACTTCAGAGTCTGACAGGAATGTAACATCCACTGAGGGCGTATTCACCCTCTAAACGCTGTATGCAGCTTTTTACCATCAGAGTTGCTAAACACAAGACTGCAATCCGTAAAAGAAGAGGATTTATCATTTACCAAATATGATTTGGGAGGAAGTCTCCATGTTAACAGCACAGAACTGAGGTAGGGAGCTGTTTCTTTTAGTTCTTCAGTTTCTATCAACTTCACATGGTGACAGGAGTAAAAACCAAAATTAAATCCACTGCTATCTTTGGCTTTATCCTTCTCTGGCTTAAGACAAACAAAGAGGTGGAGGGATGCAGAGCATTCTCTTAAATGTCTTTATTTTCCTATTCTCTTCATCCTGCTTCTTTTGCCTTAACGCTAAACTCTTCCTCCCTTCCTCCCTGCAGCACCAGAGGCTGCAGGCCATCCGTCAGCAGCGGGACAAGATGGTGAAGGAGGGGACCTACACACCACCAGCCTGTCACTCAGGCAAGCCCGACCAGATGCCATGAGGGAACACGCGACCGTCCGCAGTTCTGCTCTTGTTCATAGTAAATCAGATGTCGCTATTTCCTGCCGCCTGTACACGTTTGCAAATAAATATTATCATCCAATATCTTCCTGTCTTTTCCTTCCCAGTCCTCCTTTTCTGTTTTTTTTTTTACTGTTGAATGAAATCTGTCAAGAGGCTAGGAATGAAAACATTTAAGTACATTTACTCAAGTTCTGTACTTAACTTAACTTTGAAGTACTTGTACTAACAGGTATTTACATTTTAAGCTACTTAATAGGGATATATTGTTCTTTTTACTCCTTTACATGTATTTGAGAGAAATACTTTGTAGTTACTTTAAAAACTAAAATTTTACATTAGAAAAGTGTGATGATTAATTAAAAAATGAATAATGCACTGTTATATCTTAAACTATAATCAGTATAAAATCTGTAAAAAGATATAATCTAATATACATAAAGTAATTATTACAGGAGAATTTTGTTTTACATTGAGTACTTTTACTTTTGATTATTAAATTCAAGTTTGTTAATTCTAACAAATTTCTACTCAAGCAAAAATCTCAATAAAGTACTTGTAATGGAGTATTTTTACAGAGCGGTATTGCTGCTTTTTACTAAAGTAAATATCACATAATCTGAATACTTCCATTTATACAAAAACAATATAAATAACACAAAAATATATAACTTTTGCATTAAACACTGTGGACAAAACTTAATGTGAAAACATTTTTTCTCGTAATCAGTAGTTTTAATAATTTTATCATTATAAAGTTGTTGAATCCTTATATACTCTTCTTTCATTGTTGTTTTTAGCCAAAGTTTTTAATGTGTTTACTCCTAAAGCTTATGTGTACTGTAGGGTTTCACTGTTTTTTAATTTGGCCTGATTAGTGAAGCAATAAAGTCAAAACACTCCATGCTTGCATCTTTTTAAAACAACTGCAAATAATTTAAGCAGTCATCCTGTGAGTGATGACTGGTTTTTACGTACCAGCCTCACCACAGCTGGTTAAAAGCCCACTGGTGTCATTTAATGTCATTCCTGCAGCTGTGGACGTCTTATAATTTGCTCAGCTGTGCCTTTGCTGCAAAAGCAAGTTAAACTACAGTCCATTTTTCTTAATCCACTGACCTAATTTTAGTAAATCATTTAAAGGATTGAGCGAGTTAGTAGTCCTGAGGGACCAGTCTGATGAGAGACTGATATGAGTGCATGTTTTTGACATCCTCCATTCAATTAGCAGCGTTTAACTCTGACTGATGGGATTAGTGAGGCTCGATGAATCGCCACAAGATGGAGCCAAGAGCACAGACAGTGCAGGAGGATAAACTCACCGAGTCTATGAAGAGCTGACAGAGTTCCTTCAGTTTCTTCTTTTACAAGCTAACAGTTCTGCTCTATTTTGGTGAACATTTAAGATCAATGCACTTAACAGTTTTATGTCTGCATTTAGGTTTGATACAAGCCTTCTGGTTCATTTTTGGTTCATTCTATGTGTAGAGAGCTCAGCCTGAGAATAAAAAGCAATGTAGTGTATTTGCACATTTTCCGAGGGGTTTACATATGCAGTCGCACGTATATGACACATTTTAGGCTGATCGTCATGGTTTGCGGTTTATTTTTTCAACTAAAAACGAAAAATATTTAAATGAAATGAGTATTGTCCACCAGAATAACATTTACACTTTAACATTTTAAGGAAATACAAACTGAACAGTTAAATGCTGAAGTTAAGAGACTGTGGTTGGTGGTTGGTACTAAGTTGTCTTGGTTTGGAGAGTTCTGTTGGGGGTAAAAACTGATCTTAAAATCTCCATATTTCTTAAATCCTAAAAAGTAATGGTTTAATTTTAATAATAATTATTGGATTATTATTTATACAATAGACTGAAATGTTTTACTATCAGATTACAGATCTCTCTTGACCCCACCAAGTACAACCCTCAGTGGAAGTCCTGAAACTTTTACTTTTTAGATCAGACAGGTGGAATCATAAACTAAATACCTGGACTGTTTACATCGGGCAACCTGAAATGTCATTATTATTTTATTTTATGTATATATATGTGTGTGTGTGTGTGTGTGTGTGTGTGTGTGTGTGTGTGTGTGTGTGTGTGTGTGTGTGTGTGTGTGTGTGTGTGTGTGTGTGTGTGTGTGTGTGTGTGTGTGTGTGTGTGTGTTCCAAATTGAAACAAATTTCAGGCGGATCTGTAATTTTACTCCATCCATATGGGCAACGTGCAGAGCAGCTTTTAAAACAATAAATTAACCCCATCAACCCTCAACCAATCTTGTACATCATCAATAAACATAAACAAATCCTGCCCAGAATGCAACAAGTACTAGCCAATCAGAGGCAGAGTAGGGCGGGTCTTTGCAGAATATGGATGGGTAAAAAATTAAATCAACTACCATAAAAAAAACTTCCAATGGCTGTGAAACAGGTAATCTGGCACGTTGATAATAGGCCTCTTCAACATTTCCCCCCAAAACTATTTTGCATACTTTGGTTGAGCTATCGAGGTTGCCTGCTTTAAACAATACAGAGCTGAGGGCTGCAGAGTGGGGTGATCATTTTCTGAGTGACCACTTTCATATTGCACATTGCTACTTCATATTTTTCCCATTGTTAAGGTAAAAAAAAATGGATTATTGCAGTTTTGGAGACCGGATATGGGTCCCAGCTCCCAGTTTATAGGTGCAGACCAACAAGTGTTAAAGAGTGCGGGGTTAGTGTGCATCTTGCACTTAAATTACAAAACCCTGAAGTCTGGGGAATCCTTGGTGGTCTGGGACCCCTATGACCATCCATAGCAAAGGTCAGCCCAAACTGTGAAGCCCTGATCAGGGAGCAGCAGCCCAAATCCAACTCCTCCACTCCTCTCCATCACTCCAGCTGTAATCAATTTGCTTTTTTTATTTATTTTTCCAGCTACTCCCTCTCTTCCTCCAGCTGTTTGGAGAGGGAGGAGGGGTGTGTGTGTGTGTGTGTGTGTGTGTGTGTGTGTGTGTGTGTGTGTGTGTGTGTGTGTGTGTGTGTGTGTGTGTGTGTGTGTGTGTGTAGGGGGATTATACCAACCCAGATTAATACTATCTCATGTGATGTAAAAGCGCTGCTTCTTGGGTGTAATCCTGAAAAATATGTGAATGAGCAGCAGCTGCAAAAATGCCAATGTGAACGCCCTTTTCCTCCCTAAATTGAGAGAAAGTGTGTGTGAGTGTGTGTGTGTGTGTGTGTGTGTGTGTGTGTGTGTGTGTGTGTGTGTGTGTGTGTGTGTGTGTGTGTGTGTGTGTGTGTGTGTGTGTGTGTGTGTGTGCGTGTGACAGGTTTGCCGGTGCTGTTAAAGCCACGGATGACGCAGGAGTGTTCAACCCGAAATTTCAATTTCCGCGACACTTAACACACTCAATAGACATGGGTTAAGTGTGAAAACTGCCTATTGAAGAGAGAGAGAGAGAGAGAGAGAGAGAGAGAGTGTGTGTGTGTGTGTGTGTGTGTGTGTGTGTGTGTGTGTGTGTGTGTGTGTGTGTGTGTGGAAGCGGAGCAGGGGAGGAGGGCCGGTGGGGGTTGTTGAGAGTGGAGAAAGGGAGAGAGAGACAGAGAGACAGAGAGACAGAGGGGGAAAGGAGGAGGAATCGGACAGCCATTATAGCATTCCGGATTACGTTGCTTTGCTGTTCTCCTCAGCGTCATCGCCCCCCCTCCTCCCTCCCTCCCTCACGGCTGTGTGTCGGCTCGGTTCTGGAGGAAAAACCCGATCGGTGGAAGCGGAAAAAAAAACCATTGCAACCATCCATCCACCAAGCCATCCAGGAGGAGAGGGAGCAGCGGCGGCGGCGGCAGCACCCCCCCCCCCCACCCCACCCTCGCTCTGTGTTCGGATCCCAGGATCCGCTGCTGCCCGGTGAAGGTAAGCGGCTCCGGAGCTCCACGCATCCCCGTGATATATAACGTTTCCAGCTCCGTAACCCACCGGACCCGGATCATCATTAGAATGTGTCCACAAGAGATGTCGAGTCCGGCATTGGTACTGTTAATACGAGACAAAATAAACTATCAGCTCGAGGCGGATCATCATGGTCTCACACATCATTTAGTGACATATTTATTTGAAAATATTTCTAGACCGTGCACATTAAAATGAACACGTTGATGATTGTGGCTCGGTGAAGGTGTTGCCCCTCACTGAGATCAACACTGTCGATAACGTGTTGATCAATAACACGTTGAGATGGACTGAATGCGTTTTCACCGTAATAATCTCAGTCACCGCCTGAAACCGTCCACTTTCGAAGAACACTGCGTGCTCGTGATTCGTGCGCCGGAGGGCCGGGTTGGAAATAACCAGCGGACATTCAGTCAAGAGAGGCATTCTGGGTCGGGAGGAGTCTGCCGGGGTTGAACCCGTTAATGAGGCACTCAGCAGCGGTGGTGGTGGTGGTGGTGGTGGTACGGGGGCAGATATTCAGCACCAGCTGTAAATGGATGAATGTAATGAGGTGGTTATGCGTCCGAGGCAGGGCCGGTGTGTCGGACAAAGAGCCCCGCGTGCTTCCAGTCTGCTCCTGCTTGCGTGCACGTTTTGGGTCTCCATGTCTGATGTCCATTCATGCAAACACACATTCCCTCTTCACATTCAAAGGGGGAGAGAGAGAGAGAGAGAGAGAGAGAGAGAGAGAGAGAGAGAGAGAGAGAGAGAGGGGGGGGGGGGGCAAGCGTGCAAAAATGATGACATGAAACACCAGCTGCAGCTTTTTTTTATGTGCAAAAACACACATTTATGAGAGTCTGCCTTTATTGATCCGTGCAATCCCCTGGCCTGGAACCTCCATCAGCACACCTCCACCCTCCACCTACTGTGTGAATCCCAATGGGCTCCACCACTGCAGGCTGTCTGTCTGTCTGGAAAAACCTCAGTGATATTATGCAAGGTGCAGTCAGACACAGAGACAGAGACAGAGAGAGAGAGAGAAAGCAACAAAAACAAATCAAGATGCAGAGCTCCCCTCCTGCCGCTTTGTAGCAGATGGTCAAACGTGCATCTCCCTCCAGCCTTATGTTGGAGCTTCAACATGCAGGGTTCTCCTCAGTCGGATCTGTAAGACAAAAAACAACCCATTCGTCATTCATTTCCATTCTATTCGGTAAAAATTCTATAATTCAGTTGGTCTCTTCCACCTATTTCCTCTCCTTCACTGGCCGTGGACACACCCCCTTACTACTTTGTGTTATAGTGGTGGAAAGCACCAATATGTCTCTGATGCAGGGGATGAAAGAGTGTGTGAGACCAGGTTGTGTATTGATTTAATCACAAGTCTGAGAAGATTCCTGTTTTATTATTCAGATCAGCTTTGTTCACACAAGGAGCTGTTAGTGACCAGAGACAGACATATTTAGAGCGGATTGTTATATTCATTATTTATTATCTCTGATTCATCTATCAGTTCTATCTGTCTTGATCACACCGGGTTCTATAATTCGTTACTATTGTCGAAATGTGTATTTATGCATGTTTATGCCGAGTGTATGTATGATCTATGTTCTATGCGTGGAGGTGGATTGTGATGCTGGGAAAGTGATGCAGCAGCTTGGACCTCAATACAAATTTGTACGTGGGACAATAACGTATATCTTATCTTATTTTATCTTAATAAAAAAAAAATACTAGAAAGTAGTGAAAAATTTCCCAACTTCCCAAAGCTCAATGTGATGCCTTCAAATTGTTTGTTTTGTCCGAGTAACAGTCTAACATAAAAAAATGTTCAATTTACAATTAAATAAAACTCAAATAGTTTGAACTGTTAAATTAAAGCTATGTCAACAATGGGACTTAAAGAAGCGACACTGGGCTCAAAGAGCAATAAAGGTCGGGGAGTCCAAGGTGACATCTCCAAATTCTTTGGTTTTTCCAAACAAAAGCCCACAATTAAACTATACTTGATGTATAAATGGATCTAACACAGAGTAAATCAGCAAATCCTCATATATGAGACGCTGAAGCCAGCAATTTTTGCTTTATATGAGACTTAAACGGAACTGTCTCTCTATCAACCAATCAAGTGCTTCCACTTTCAACCAACCTCCCTAGATTTTAGTTTTTAGATGCCTAAAGAGATGAAAACATCCAGACTCTGCAAAAACCTGAGAAAAACAGGAATACCTATTAGTCCATCTTTATTCCTTTGATTATATTGTCACCCATCAGCTTTGTCTTGATCCTCAGCCCTAGTTTAGGAACCTGATCTAATCCATGATACTGAAAAGGTCCTTCTCTGAAATACTTCACTGGCAGCTCAATCCTCCCCCTGTCTGTCTGTCTTTCTGTCTGTCTGTCTGGCCAGAAGTCTCTGTTGGTTTGCTCTCCCTGCAGCTCTTTGGTATGCACACTGCATCTTATCATGTGTGAAAGAAGAAAAAAAAATAGAGACAGAGAGAAACAGAAAGAGAGATTTCTTATGTCCTCAGGGTTTATGGTGTCTTTAGGTCTTTTACGGTGCTTACAGTGATGTTGCCGTAAATATTGATCAGTGTGTGTAAAACATCAGAGCCAGTGACTCCATGCTGCTCTTCTTTCTCCCTTTTTATCAGTCTTATCTTATACACGGTCACTTGTTAACATCACACTTTTCTTTCTTTCCCAGATTCCTCTCTCTCTGCCTCTAGTCTTCCCCTTCCCTTCACTCTCACTTTAATTAACTCTCTCTCTGTCCAGTCATGCTGAGTAGTAAGCTACGGAATTGTTGGCAAGCTAGTCCAGTTTGTCTGTGTGTGTGTGTTAATATATGCGTGTGTCTATGCATGCGTATTAATGTATGTGAGTGTGCGTAGGGGAGCTGAGTCTAGCCATTCATCTATCCAGTCAGTCAGCGTGTTACTCATCATGACTGGGGGCTCTACTCAGTATCTACATTTTAATAACTGATGTAACAAGTGCGTTTTTTGTGCAAGGCCAAGAAATTTGACCCAGACAGGGACGTTTAGAGCAAGATCAGATGTCAAAATCAAAGAGAAAGACATAAAGTAATGTTGTATCGTCAATTTGAAGGACTGTTTGACATTTTGTGGAATAAGTATTCGCCTTCTTGCCGGGAGTTAGACAAGAAGATCGATACCACTCCTTTCACCTGTTTGTTCTTATGCTATATTCACAGCATGAGAACAGGTAAAAATCCTGTTATTCTACATTTGTTCTTGCAGTATTCCAAGATGGTTACTCCAACCCCCAGCTTCGTAATCACATCATTAAAATAGCCTAAAATACTTTTCTTTATTACCTATTCAGAGTGGTTCATTAACAAGTCAAACAAGATAGAAACAAACAATAAGTATTGCTTTGAATTTAGCTGAATCAATTTTAAGAGTGTTAATACTGGATTTATTTATATGCAAATGTCAGTGATGGTGGCTTTGTGGTTTCCTGACCCTTGCTATAGTTGTTTTCACCTAGTGGGAGATATTGTGACTATTATCATTTCTCTCAGTAGCGGGTAATTACAGTTTAAACAATATGACCTGAACACGGCATAAGCATGAAGCGGGAGCCAGAGGGCAATTTACTTAGTCTAGCATAAAGACTGGAAGCAGTGGGAAACAGCTAACCCGGCTTTGTAAAAAGGTTGAAAAAAAGCCTACCATTACCTCTAAAGCGTACTAATTAACACACTGAATTTTGTGTGTTTAAGGTAAGCTAGTTATCCCCCCCTGTTTTCAGTCTTTATGCTAAGCCTGGCTAATGACTGTAGCACAATATTTAATGTACAGACATGAGAATGATATTGATATTCTCATGCAACTTTTAGAAATGATAGATTTTTTCCCCAAATGATTTACTATTCTTTTAAAGTTGGAAAATGAGAGCCGACAGGTGTTACACTGTTGTCTGTGGCTAGATAAAAATGTCAGCTGTATTGCCACTGGAAATATTTTTTTTATGGTTACAGACATTATATTGCTAGCTGACTTGATGACTTAAGGTAAGCCTCCATAGTATTCATTTAGCTGTGCCAGCAGAAACTAGTGGCACTATGACATGAGTGCAGCATTAGTAGGCTAAGCTATGGAACTGGAGGCGATTAGCTTAACTATAGCATTAACACATTGTGTTCTGTGTTAAATCCAGACTCAAATTCATTTTATTCAATGAATAAAAGAACAACACTCAAATTGTGTTTTTACAGGAAGTTATGTTAGCTAGCTGTTTCCCCCCAGCTTCCTGTTTTTATGCTAAATTAAGCTAAAAGCCTCCTGGCTTTAGCTCTATCCTTAGCATACATATGAGAGTAATATTTATCTTTTCTTTGAACTATTGGCAAAAAAGTGAATAAGCATATTTCCCAAAATATCAAACTATTTATGTTCTATATTTCCGGAAACACGCTTTGCTTGCTTTTTTTGCTCTCTCCTGTCTGTGGCGCTGAGTACGGAGCTAGAACCAGGAGTTGTAGCCTAGCTTAGCATGAAAAACTGTAAACAGGGGGAAACATCTCGCTAACGTCGGCACAACACTCCTCGATGCACACTGTAAATCACATGCGTAGACCAGATGTGTTTCTGCTCAGGTGGCTCTATGTTATGGAGTTTATCTGGCAGTATTATTGTCCGTCCGTTGAGCACGAATGTCAGTTAAACTCCCATCAGCGTTGGTATGCTGCTCTGGTATGACACAAAGACGTTACGACCGTTGCTCTGCAAATGTCTGGTTTTCTCTCCTTGACTCTCCATGACACTTTCTTTCTTTCTTTTCCTGTCTTCCCTTTTCTCTCCTTCTTAATTTGTTGCAGCTTCCTCTACATCTCTAACAGTCTCCCTTTCTCTGCTTCATGTCACTTTCCTCTTTCACACACACACACACACACACACACACACACACACACACACACACACACACACACACACACACACACACACCACACACCCACATACAGAAACACACACACACACACACACACACACACACACACACACACACACACACACACACACACACACACACACACACACACAAACACACATACCCTCCTCAGGCTAAGCTGTGGGAACAGACCCTGCCGATGTAAATCCTGGTTGTGAGTTATAAATCAGGCCAGTCAAGCATCCAGCATTCAGCGTGGATTTGTGTGTGTTTTTAATACTGTGGTGCACAATTTCTTGCTTTTGTGCATTTATGTTTACCTTATGTGAGTTGGTTAGTTAGTATGAAAGTTAGAATATTTAAGTTGTTTAATTTGTTAGATAAGTGATTAATCATTCAAGTCATTTATAAAACAAAAATGTCAAATAATCGCTGGTTCTTCTTTCTGAAATGTTCTTTATCTTATATCATTGCAAATTTAAAGACGTCTCTTTGGGCTTTGGGAACTTTAATGGATGTTTTTCAAGTTTTTGAGACATAGTGTAGATTAAAATACAACAGATTTGCTATCTGAAAAAATACAAATAACTGCCATGGTCAGTATAATCGAAAATATTGACTCCCTGGGACTTGAGAACTTGCAGCATTTATTTCAGTGTTGTTGTTTTTTACATTTTATATACAAATAGTCTGCCAATTTTCTAACTAAAAAGACAAAAAAGGAATAGATCAATCCAGAAGTGAAATCATTAGTCAGTTAACCGATCAGTCAATCGACAAATACTTTTGTTAACTGACATCAACAAGCAAAAATCTATTTAATTTCCATTTATATGTGCATATTTACTGATCAATTGTTTTTATGACAATAAAATGGATATCTCTGGCTTTTTTGGTTGCTTATTAGAAAAAAACAGACAGTAATAAGTAACTTATCCGATAATGGCAATAATTGGCTTTTAGTCAAAGACCCCTAGGCTGAAACTCAGGGAGACTTGTGATAAACATTTGGCACTTTTGGTTTAAGTTTTTATTGACAAGAAATAACAAAAGAAGACAAAAAAATGATCAATAGTTGAATCAATAATGAAAGTAATCATTACTTGCAGTGCAATCAAAAAGCTGCGACCAGAGTATCTATGAGTGCATGTTCACGTGGTGTGAGCGTCTCATCAGACAGGAAGTGATCTCAGTCTCTCAATGCTCCTCTGCAATTCTGCTGGTAGTAACTTCTTCTTCAAAGATCTCTTTTTCTCCTCACATAGCTCTAATGACACAGTGCAGCTTTGAAGCCTCTATTCTGGCTCTATTTATAAAACGGCTAGTTGCAATGGCACTGACTCACTGTCAGCAAGCAGGAGGGAAACTGACTTCACACACACACACACACACACACACACACACACACACACACACACACACACACACACACACACACACACACACACACACACACACACACACACACACACACACACACATAGAAACACCAACACGAGGACAGAGACACACACACAGAGTCATACACCAGAGAACCGCAGAGAATTGTGGGAAGGCCTTAACCTCTTCCTAGCTGGCGTTGCTGTGGAGATGGGGATTCAGGAAGTGGGGCTTTGCCAGCGGTCTAGCCAGGGGCCAGCAGCAGGAGGAAGCGGAGGAGGAGGATTTTTGGGAGCACGAGCCCAGATGGAAAACCCTGCCGTTGTGTAGGACTCACACATCGTACACAGAAACATTCCCACCCTGTGACGGATAAAGACAGAGCTGCTCTTTGGCAGCCAGCAGAAGTTAGTCACCCCCTAAAGGGCCCACAGTTTATGGGGTTAAGCTTGTCGTTTGTTGAGTTTCAAATGAGCTGGAGTTACTGTTTTTCTAACTGTCAGAGGGTGACTAGCAAAACAAAACAGATCACTGATGGATTTAGGGACTTTTATTCTGAAAGATTTTATATCTATTTTGAAGAAACATCAGTAAATATCTAGGATTTCTTCAAATACCCAAAGTTGGTTTTAATTTGGAGTCGCAAAATAAGTCACACATGGTTTCTTTATTAATCCTCGTAACTTCTGGTTCCTGCATTAGTCCTGAATGCCAGCCTGTCCTGTAACCTTAATCTAAACCACAAAGGCTCTGTGTTTAAACCAGAATATGGTTTTTCGCCTTACACACCTTTTTCACAGAAAATCACAGGTATAAATTGATGGTTTCAGGTCCCTGGTTTTATCCATACCTGGCTCACTGAGAATGTGATGACAAGTTAAAATGTTGCTGTAAAAAAAAGCCTGTTGTTTTAAGAAACTTCTGATATACATTAGGCTGCATTTAATTAATAATAATAAATAATTGTCATCTCAGCCGGTCATATGTTGCCTTCGTTATGTTGTTTTCAAAGTTAGTGCTCCTTATTTATAAATAACATTGCTTCTGACTATCTTCTAATCTATGCTGAGTTTAAGTAAAGTAAATCTTTTTGTGCATAAGTGTTTTGTTATGTGATTGTTGCAATCGTAATTGCAGATTAACTGGAAAAGTCTGCATTGTATCTTGGACCGACAATGTAACTTTGACAAAAAATGAATGCAGACAAGATATTCACTGTGTCAATTTCAGGATCGCCTTTGTAATAGTTAAAAGCAGTGGTGGAAAGTATCTAAGTTCATTTACTCAAGTACTGTACCTAAGTACAATTTAGAGTTACATTTACCTTACTTGAGTATTTCAATTGTATGCTACTTTATACGTCTTTTTACTTCACCCCATTTAATTTCCATCTGGTGTTAATGGCTACCTTACAGATCAAGATTTTACAAACACAGTATACGATCAATTTATTAAAGTGTGCTGTAGATAAATATCTCCATCAGTATATAACGTAGTTAAAATGAGCTCCACCTCCACTGGCTGTAACATTAAAGTATTGTTTCTGTTTTAATAACACGATATACAGTTTAATCATATATCTTTCTGAAAGAGACCGTTCGGTCACCAAGTACCTTTAACTTATTACTTTAAGTATATTTTGCTGTTAATACTTTTGTAGTTTTTCTAAGTGAAATCTTGGATGTGAAACTTGTAACAGAGTATTTTTTTACAGAGCTGTATTGAAACTTTTACTTAAGTGAAAGATATGAGTACTTCTTCTATCCCAGATTAAAAGATAAGAGTAATATCAAATATATATGGGATTTCCAGTAAAACTTTCAAATGACTGCTGGTATTGTCTTATTAATAATATTATTATTTCACAGCTCAATATCAGATAGAGAGAAATATGTTTTTGAAGTAATCAGCACATAGCTAAATAATCAGTGAAGATGGATATATAATGTATTGCAGGATGTGCACATAGTCGGTGAGCTGGATTCGAACTCATGACACCAGCAGCACACAGGCAGATGCTCGCTAGCCTGTTACTCCCTGTGGAGCTGATATACGAGAGCCAGTAACGGCCAATTCATTCTCTTAGGACAGGTATTGATTTTATGAGGCTTTGACGGACAGATCAGAGCGTCAGGTCCCCAGAGTGCACACACACACTAAAAACACACACACCAAAAACACAAACACACACACACACACAAACAAACACACACACTAACAGCCATTGACACTCATGAACATAATAGATTCCCTAGGCCCTTACCCTAACCTTAACCCAATTCCAACCTGAATCATAAAAAAACTATTCTGAACCCTTAAACAGATCTTTGTACCAAAATAAGGACCGACCAAAATTGCCTCCAAAGCCTAAATCTCAAAAACTTGGTCCTCCCAAAGATAGCTGTACAAGACACAGACACACACACACACACACACACACACACACACACACACACACACACACACACACACACACACACACACACACACACATACACACACCTGTCTTTTGTCTTACATCAAGTATTTACTGTCACTTGTTTTTCTTCATAATAAATAGATATTACATTTAATCTTAATGTCAATAAACAGTCAGAGTGTAAAGATAAATGAGCAACAGACAATAGAGAAGCAGAGGTAGAGAAAGAACAAGAAGAGACCAGAGGGAAAGGACCCATAGACCCAAAGCTTATTGACTTTTCTTTAAAAATAGAAACGCTAGACGAGCTTTGAAATCTCATCTCTCTCTCTCTTTAGTCTTTGCTCCTTGTCTCAGCCAAGTCTGTTGAGTAGACGAAATCCCCCCCTTCCCCCCGGTCCAAACACAGAGCTGACATCATGCATTTCATCAATAAATCGGCTCCGAGCAGGACGTAATGTGTCAACACCTAAAGTGGAGCTAACTTCTACTTGTCTAGTTGTGCATGTTAGCATGATGCTTGTGTTCTATAGCTGATAACCTGTTTCTGCACAAACACACAAACACATTACACCTCAACTTACTGTTTTACAAGCCACAAAATTTTACATAACAAAAATATTATAATTATAATATTATAAGTGTGGCAATTATGCTGGCAGTCATTTTCAAAGACAATCTGATATATCGGATGAGGAACTTTGCACCTGAAAGGAGTTTGACTTAAATTAGAACAACATAATTTGTTTAGAACAAGCTCTAATAATGGCCTTTCAATGAAGATAAAAAGTTATAAGTGTATCTTTGTGTGAATGTTTGAAAAAAAAAGTCTATATAAAGCAAATCAATATAAGACCTTATATTATAAAATAAAACAATATATATCTGTTTGTTTATGTAGAAAAAAACATACATATCTTGTGTCATATATTCATCAGCAGTCATGTTTGCGGCTCTGTGTGGCTTCAGGTTGACACAGCGGTGCTTTGAACTAAATGCTAATGTGAGCATGCAGATGATGACGATGCTAACATGCCGATGTTGAGCAGGTGTAATGTTTATCACGTTCACCATGTTAGTTTAGCGTGTTAGCATGACTTTTGTTGACCCGATGAAGAGTTATAAGGAATCAGCCTCTGTGGACCACGAATGTAAAAAATGTCATTGCAATCTCTTTTCATAGTTTTTGAGATATTTCAATCTGGATCAAAGTGATGGACAGATTCTCCCCACACACATAGCAAACAATTGAATGTCTGGAATACCACTCTTATCTCAGCAGTATGCACATTGTTGGATCCTGATTTTTCTTTTCCTTCAGTGAAGGAGAGATATCCTCTGGGCAGGCCTCAGTAATCTGTCTCTTCATCTCTGCTGTCATGTGCTCTCTTCCTCTACAGTAGCTAATCACTGCAGGTCTACAGCCTCATAAACTCAGGAACATTCGTCAAGACATGATGACTAATCTAACCCGGTTGTTTCTCTCTTACTGTTGTGGTGCTACATTGAAACTTTGCATCTTTCATGATGCGTGATCACACTGTACAGCAAATGAATTATACAATTCTTCTTTCCTCCTCCCTTCTTTTGACCTCCTTTCTTTCTCCCTCCCCCGCTGCTCTTCATCCCTCCATCCATCCCTCCATCCCTCTCTTCCTCTTCCTCTCTTCCTCATCCCCTCTCCTTCTCCTGCAGCCACTGAAGTGAGATGGAGTCGTCTGACGACGATACTCTAAGCGAGCGCTCCTGCATCAGTGAGCCATCCTTTCGTAGCGAGCGTTCGGGGGGGTCGCTGTCCCCGTGCCCATCAGGACCCGCAGGGCCGCCAGGAGACACGTTGCCCTGGAACCTGTCCAAACATGAGCGGAGGAAGAGGAAGAGCCAGGACTCGGTTCTGGACCCGGCGGAGAGGGCCGTGGTTCGCGTGGCAGGTAAGGGGAAACCGCCTCACACTGGCAATTCAGTCGGCGTTCCTTTGAACAGCACTGGGGCCCGCATCTGTTGAGTGGGGCTGGTAGGGTGAGCAGTGGAAGACATCCTTGAATTGAGACTAAAATCCGCCCTGAAGGGACATAAAAACTGATGGTACCTCTGCTTGTTGAGAGCTAACAGAGAATTATAGTGGCTCGAAAGTACAAAAATTGACACTGAATGTTCTTATTATTATTAGATGTCTCTGTAAAAATGTTTTATCTTGTATGGAGCCATAGCATGCAGGACGTTTCCACTTCCTTCTCATTTGCGTGCTGACATTTTCACGGCTTCTCACGTTGAATTGCGGGTCTTCCTCCTGGCTTTCATTAAAGGACCACTTGCTTGGAAAAATCCCCATTTCCTGAAAGATCCAGTAAATGTCTCAGAGATGGGAGGAAGAATCTGGTGGTGGTCACTTATATTTATACTTTGGATAAAAAAACTACAACATGCTGTTAAAAGTGTTATCTTGTAACACTCATCACTGCTGGAGGAATCAGGGAAGACGCTTTCCTGTCTCCACTGTACAGTCTTTCCTCCTCTGTAACTCGCTGTACTGAAGATGGAGGAGAAATGTAGGTTACTCAGTTCTCTGGAGAAGCCAGGGTTCCCCTTCTCGTGTATTGACACACTGGTAGCAGCTTCTCCTCTGCCAGCGGAAGGGAAGCTTCCGGCTCGATAATTGAGGAAAATGATGTAAAAGTGCTGCACCTCTTATCATCTTAGCTACTTTTTTCCACTCACATCATCTCATAATTGTGTTGATTATTAACTGTTTGAGGCTTTTATCACATACATATATGGTGGTGGATGGATGCCAGCATTTAGATCCTTTAAAAAGCAGCCAACAGTGGATGGAACAGTAGAATAAAGTCCAGCATTTTATAACATTATTACAATTTAAATGTTATGGGCCAAGGTACAGTCAAACACCTACAGCATGCAGTATATCAATACAGGGCAATACTCACCTAAAACTATATTGTTGTATCAGGACAGATAATGCATGTAAAACACATCTGTATCAGCATTGAAACGATCAGTTATTAGCAAATGATTCAATATCATACATCTGTCTTGTGCTGACATCCCTTTCTAGCCTTTTTATGTGAGAAATAAACTGCCAGCGCTGCTATAATTCCATTAACATTGTAAATGCCAGTTGCAGCGGAGGTGATGAGGGTTGGGGTGTTGGGGTAGGGAGGCGATGACAGTAAAAACGTACTTTATAGACATGGAAACAGCATGTAGGTCAGGGACAGGGTGAAGGGGCGGTCGGTGTGTATTCTGTTTGTAGATATGTTAATGCTCTTATAGTGTCCATATGTGAAGAAAAGATGTATTTCCTGCACTGGAAACATTCCCAGTTGGGAGAGCTGCAGCGTTGATGTTTTAGTCTCTAAGCTTCTGTATCTGTTCACAATAGAAGCCTGTGTGGTGTTTCTGAGTTATCTGGCTTTACAATCAGCTACTTGGTTTAAGACAAGCTTTCAGCCGAGTCTCGCTTTCCTAAATGTGTCTGTAAATGTTTGGAGAGGCTGCAGATACTTTACTTCATATTCTATCTTTTATTTAATTTAACTTTTTTACAATTTCCACAGCAGAATGTTAGTGTGAAGAAGTGGTGTGACCGTTTTCTTTTTCTGTTAGCATGAAGAAAATGTGTGTTCTGTAGGCATGTGATGTATTTATTTCTCTAAGGAAGCTGCCAATGCTCCATGCCAAGTGAGAGTGAAAAGAGCCAAAGTAGACGTTACATGTTGATGCAAGAAAGAAGACAGTGTTTGCTAAACTGAGCAGATGTCCAAGTGTTGGATGTTAAAGTATGTGTGTGTATTTCTGTGACTGTGTCACATGCACACACATTTACACGTGCGCCAAGTTTGAAAGTGGGATACAAATAAAGTAGAGGAAAGGCAGCTTGTGATATAAAAACAGTGAAAGTTGTAAAACACTCAGCTGATCACTAAAAGAGGAGAGCAAACTGAAAACAACTTAAAACATCAAAAGCAACCTTATAATATCACCAAAAGAATATATTATAATCACCCATAAATTTAAGTCACTCAGTGCTTCAACTTTTTTACATGATTTCTTAATGATAGCAATTACAACAGTCTGATGTTGTCAAACAACCAGGGCAGCTGAAATGAACCTTTCTGTTAACGGATCACTTCCACACGCGATATGAAATAGTGAGAAATGCTGAAAATAGATGCAAGCTAACTTAGTCGCCCTTTTTTCCGACACTAACACGTGACGGCTCTTGGCTGTTTATATGCGAAAGGCTAATTACAAGCAGATCTGAGAGCAGGGACATGGGATCAGTTATTGCTGTGATTAAAGGCGGTTGGTGTCTTCACTTTTATGCCCTGTGATCTTCTTTTTCATTGCATTTTTCTTTCTAAGCAGACAAGATGAAGAAAGAAACATCTTTTCAAACCAATAAAATTCACAGTTTAGCCTCTTTTTTTTTTACAACCAGTGAAGGGTATGAATGTTCGTCTAGTTTTCTGTCAAAACTGCTGGCAGATGTGAGAAGGTAAATACAAATGATCTCATATGAAATGTTTTTAATCAACGCTCTATGAGCCAAATAGCTTAACTTTTTTATCTGCAATTATCAAAGAGACAGTTATCTGCAATTATCAAAGAGACAGTTAGAAAGGGAGGTTTCCTGGCAGCACCTTTGGGCTGAGCCAGCGAGTCAGACTTGTTTGTGTGGAGCTCATCTGGCCGTGGCGGCAGCAGGTAGCGGGCCGAGCCGATGTTGGCGCCGCCAAAACCCGCCGGGGCTTTCAACACTGCTAATGATCTGTCATGTGAAATCATCTTGCTAAAAACGCTGCTGATTTGCAGAGCCGATACTTTTATGTCTCATTATGAAGCATGTCTTCCCAAAACTAGATCAGAAGCCAATTATCAACATGAAAATAAAGCTACAGTTCAACAAAATATAGTAATTATGTTAGGCAAGTTTATTTAAAAAGCACATATTAGACGCAAAAAGCCAATTTGAAGTGCTTTACGTAAGCATAAACATACAAAACAAATAAAACATTAAATATGTATATATATTTATGTATATAAATAAATGGTACAAATATAATACAGCTTATGAATTTGCAAAAGTACGGAAGCCCTGAAGGGAAATGATTCAAACATTTTGTTTTAATACCGTTATTGCGAGAATCAGAGTGTTGTTAACAATTTGTTAATTTGGGATCGATCAATTAACACGCTTCATCTTCTTTGTTTCGTTTGTACAGAATCCAAATTGTAAAAATGATCAGTTGTGGTTATACGGAAGGTTATGTGAACATTGAGTCTCATAGCTACTTTTGGCTGGAATTGCTGTTTCCCCTTGCTTCAAGTCTTTATGCTAAGCTAAGCTAACTAGTTGCTGGCTCCAGCTTCCTATTTAGCTGACAGATAAGAGAGTGGTATCTCATCGTAGAGTATATTTCCCAAATTGTTCTTTTAAAAGAGGGATTGGTTTGAGATCGGCTGTTATTTAGAAGTTAGAAATGGATTTGAGCTTTGAAACATGAGGTTGGTAGAGTATATAAATTGCAATGTTGTTCCCTTTAAAGTTAAATTCACTAATTGATGAATCCTCTTTATCTGTTTAGACATTAAATCATCAAAACAATTCAGGTCTCACTCTGTTACAGTGATGCTTTCATATTTGCTCTGCCAGCTCCCAGAGTGATTCAACTGGTAGCATCCAGAATTTCCGGGTTGTGTCCAGAGCTCACTCAGGCGAGAAGTCTATTGTGATGATATTACATTTTACATAGCATGGGCATAATGTGTTTACATTGCCCTCAATTTCCATTCAGGCAGAGGCTGGAATGTGGAAGCTGAATACATTAGGCTGCTTGTACCAATAAGCTGCATGGTGCACAGTCCAGTTACGACATGTAGAATGATTGCTGCAGTAAAAAAAAAGCAGTTAAATATGTGTCACATGTATTTTTTTAAATAAAGTTGCAACACGAGTGCAAACACGAGGAGCTTTGTGAGTAGATGAGTTTTGAATTCACTCTGTAGAGGATAAAGAGAGACGCTGCTGTCCTGACTGGACTCTGTTGTTCAGTCTCTCTGGACTGGCTCTGCCTGCTGAGCATGAATGTCAATGAAACCTCCCGACAGCTGCCGGTTTTACTGTTGATGTGAATCAGAGTTTGGGGATTTACTGACTTGAATTACAAATTAAAGTGAGAGTGAGCTCTAGGCGTAAAGAGAAAAAAATACTGTCAATACTGGCATCAACATGATTTACGAATTAGAATAAAGAATTGTAACAGTTTTACTTAAGCACAACCCAGCTTGAGTAATCATCTCCATTGTCCATTTATATTTACAACACAGGACTTTCAATCAGGAGACCGCTGTTCGTGTCCAATGTGAAACCAAAAGTCAAGCTGATTTATTTATTTATTTACTTAAATAACGTAACAAACCACAATGTTTCACTTAACCTAGTTTTTTTTTTTTTTAACCAAAGTAGCTATGCAAACATAACCAGCAAGTTTGTTTTGTTTCAATTTACGACGTTAATCACGTGTCTAAAACTGCGACCGTAATATGGGAGAAAACAAGTTTCTCTCGAAATGCAATTGCGCAAATGAGGTTTGATTTTCACAGCCTCTGATCCACAAATGCATGTGGTGTTTAAGTGCTCCTGGGAAATCTGTGGTTTCCCGTTTTTTCAGCGCATTCTTGTGGAATTGGAAAGCTGGAAAGGCGTCAATTTAAATGATAATTTTTACATTACGTAACAAACTATATCTACCATAATAATAAATACAACCACAGTTGAATAAACCTCAGTATTATACTGTATATTTCCAACTTTAAATTTGTTAATCTAATAATCTGAGCAATCCATATAAATCATATTCTTTGATTTAAATGGATTGCTCAGATTATTAGATTAACAAATTTAAAGTTGGAAATATACAGTATAATACTGAGGTTTATTCAACTGTGGTTGTATTTATTTGTGAAATTGTTCTACATTCATAAAAATTGGTGGATAGCATTTTTGAAAGCACTCACATATTGTTATCAGTAATGAGACTGATTACAAAAGAGACTCCACTACAAAAGTAGTGAAGAAAGATTTAGGCAGAAAATCCAAGTATTAAAAATGCTGATACGATATTTTAATAATCCTTTTTACAGCTAACTGGAGTTGACACCGAACAAAGTGTGTGTGAAGCACCATATCTGTGTGTCAGACTGCAGCAGTGATGATTTATCCACGTGAGCATCAGGACCCCAGACGTCTGTGCCTGCATGTAACTTAGCCGTCCACCGTCCTGCCTGCTGCTGTGTTGCTTCGACATTTCTTTCCCTGCAGGCAGCTGAGAGGAAGCCTCGGCCCAGAGCCCAGGCTGTTCCCCCTGTTGCCATGGCGACGTGGTCTCCTCAGTTTCCATAGTTATAAAAAGCAATGAGAAGCAATGGCGACAGGGGCCAGAGAGACTGACACTGAATATAAAAGGAGGGCAAAACAAATAGTGAAAGAGAGTGTCCGAATTTTAATTTGGAGGGGGAGAAAAGAGGAGGGAGTTTGTTAAAGAAAAGAGAGAGAGAGGAGTGAATGATTGAGTAAAAAAAAGGCAATGATGAGAGGAAAGAAATGAAGTTGGAGAAAGAGAGGGGGGAGGTAATGGGGAGATGGGGGGAGTGGAGGAAAAAGAGGGCACGGTTCAAAGAGGAGGGAGAAGAAATGATGACTTTTAACTGACGACGAGGGGTGAGGGAGGTCATCAACCAGAAAGAGAGAGAGAGAGAGAGAGAGAGAGAGAGAGACGGATAAAGATTGAATAAAAGAGTCACAAAATCTAAAGAGAGATCAAGACTGGAAGAGAGAAATGGGCTGAGGGAATTAACCTGAAAGAAAAGAAGAGTGAGGGATTTATACTTAAAGGCAAAAAAGAGTAAGAGACAGAATGAGAGACCATGAAAGAAAAGCAGCGAGAGAGAAACACTGGGGAGAGACACAAGAGACCTTGAGGCGAAATAAAAAAAAGAGCAAGAGAAAGACAAAGTCAGACAAAGGGAGGCGTATTGTTCAAGCTACAAGACTTCAAGTCGGTTATCATTAATATTTTATTGGAACAGCCAGCAACGTATTTAAATGGTTTAAGACGTACAAAGATGTGACACGTCTTTGACACACAATGATTTGTTGTTGCACTTCTGTACAGTTTGAGAACTTGTGAGACACACATTTGGCAAAATAAAGATTGAAATTGGAACAGCTAAAACCAACATATGCAGAGTTTTAGTCCATATTTTGGGTCAAGCTCCAAACACACTGGATCCTCCACGTCCCATAATGAAGTAACGTTTCAGTAATGTCTTTTTCTAGACCTTTCATTTCTGGCCTCCAACCACAGATACCTGAGTGATGTCATCCGAGTCATTTTCTCAGATTTGACAAAGCTCCTTCGGAGATTTCTCATGCTGCGTTTGACTCCATGGGACTTCTGAACACATGGAAAGATATGTGGAATGCCCCTTTAATATGTAACGTTTGTAGTTGCGGTGTTTAATGTGTGTGGTAATCAGAGTTTCTCCATTCTTTGTAGACATAGCAACGGCCACTTGTGCATTTTTGAGCGCACGTTCGTGCATGTGAGCGCGCCCCGCTGGCTAGCTCATAGCTGCTTCTCTGTAACACGCTCATACAGTAGTTATCGTTGACGACGTTGTCGCGAAAGCGTAGCACGCAAAGCGTTAGCACTGTTAGCACTGTTAGCTTCTAGCTGCCGGCTCAGCTGTCGCCACGTTGAGAGCCGGGTGGAGGCCGCAGATATATTGTCAATCCTGTATACTGCCCCTTTTTTATGATTAATTATTATTATTTTGATCAAAAAATGAAAACAATTCTTTAAAAAATATGACATGTCCCGACGTGGGCCTTGAAATCACATGGTTTATTATAACATTGGGCTTTTTGTAAACTATAAGTAGATATAATCTAAATCAGTTTTTTATAAATTCAAAGATAAAACAAAGTGGATAAAATAAATACTGATCCGCTATTTATCCAAAGTAGATACCCGTATTTCAGGTTACAGATGTACACTATTGATGTGGTTCTCACAACAAACATACCCCGTTCTTTAGAAACACCACGGACTTTGTTAACATGTTGATTTATTGGATTTGCTGACATCACACTGATTGCGTTCTTGGAACAGCCATGGATTTATGCATTATTCTGAGGCTCTGTTTAAATGATAATTGAGTTATTTCTAAAAGCTGATAATGTCTTTACTAAGAATCTTATCTCAAATGTTTGCAGCCAAATAACACAGTAATCCAAGTCACACAACCTTTTACAATCATTTCATCCAATCACGTGCTCATTCCTGGTTATTTAGGGCACTGAGCTGCTTTATTAGGCTCTAATTCAATCCAAAATGCAAGCGTGGATAATCAGATCACATTGTTTGATGTTTCGGCAGTTTTTTTGTAGATGCACGGGGCTCCACAACAACATAGAGAACAGCAACAGTAATGGTCATAGATGTGATGATAGAATATATGTGGTTGATGTTTTGGAGAGTTTCTTGTTGGAAAGCTGAGGTCAAAGGAGCTTTGCTTGTTGAGGCGTTGGTCATGCTGATGTGTTCAGGACCGTGTGTCCTTTTGGCTCTCGGAGCACATTCACTGTGCAGCTGGACTCTGCATGACAGCACCGACACACAACAACACACAATCTTATGCAGGCATGTGTGTGCACACACACAAGGACACGGCAGAAAGACAACAGTGTGAGTGACAGATCGAGGCAAGAGATGACTCACGCTGTCAGCATTCTTTATATTTAACAGCAACACTTTCATTATTATTTGATTCAGCATTACACACATCTTTGGTTGAAATAAAAAAATTGAAATGACAACACAGAAATGGAAGAACATAAGCAAAAGTAAAAGTTTTTAGTCACTCAGTTTACTGTAATTCATACTGCCACCACTAGGCGGGGATATCAAGGCTGTGTGCTTCTTCCAGAGGGACCCTTTTGTGCTCTGTATCTACATGCCTCCTGTTTTGTTTCTCATTACTTAACTGATTAAAAGATGTTTAAAAAATAAATCTGCTTGACTGTTATCGTATGATGTAGTGTAATAAATGGTTTTCTCCAGCTGTCTGATGTTCTCCAGATGAAATGTTACTGAGACCTTGAGAGCAGGGTCACAGCGATCTCTCTATCTTGTTTGTATGATGTGTGTTTGTGTGTGTTTATGTGTATGTGTGTGTGTTTATTGGTCAGGGTCAGGAGGTTCAGATGAACACAACAACCACACCCACTGGCCTGTTTTGCTTTCCTTATGAACATTTCGGTGAATGCGTGTGCGTGCCAGATTGGGATTTTCCCCAAAGTGTCTGTTTGTACTTTCACTGGTGTGTGGCAAATGTCATGTGTGAGTCCAGTAATGAAGGGTGAGTCAGGGTGAGAATACACAAAGAGGACTTTAACATTTATGGAAGACGGAGAGGAAATGAATACCTGCTTGGAGTTGTTCCTAATCATCCAGCCTTGGATGTTTTAATAATGGTAAACACATTAGATCGCTTGCTGAATGACTGGAAGCATCTAATACGTATTTTATACGGTTATAAATGGAAGCCACATTTCCCATAATCCTATTGTTTCCTTTTGTAATTGTAGGGAACCGAAGACGCTCTTAAGGTTTTCTCTTTTGTTACAGAAGAAGATTAAGATATTGGAATTTATTTCCCCCCCTCCACATAAAAGCCATCATAAAAGTACCCTTTGTGGCAGAGCATTAGATTGTACAGGTGTACTAATAGATTTGAACTACAGAGTTTTATTCACAGAATTCGCACATCTGCCTCAACTCTTGTCTCCTGCTCTTCCTACTCCATAGTCTCTGTTTTCCAAAGAGTGACTATACAGTTTAATACTAGAAGCTGCATGTGCTTGACATTGTGCTTTACTTTAAGGTCATCTTTATGTTTCTCTATATGGGATTTAATGACATAATCTGTAGACCATATGAGTGAGTCTGATTTATGGGCTTTGACCTCAGGATGATGGTCTGCTGAGATTATCCACCGATGGCTGTATTTCACCCAGCCGGACAGGACTCACATGAGTTGCGATAGGAAGTTGATTCTTTTAAATTGAGTTCATGTAGCAAATTGAACGCGTTGCCTACTATCCATCTGTGTTCACTGATATTGTTTTGGCCAACATTGAGTCCACATGTCTTCTAATTTTGGTTCCAAGAATGCAAAATCCAGTTTAAACAATTGTGGGTTTATTGGCCTGCTAACAAGGCTTGCATTTGGATTTGAATTTTGTTTCCCCACAGTTCTCTGTAATATAGATTCAGTTAGCCTTTAGATGGCACTGTGCTCCATTCATTTAGCTCACACATCCCTTACACACAGGCTCAATGTTCAGAGTTGTGAAAGGCCTCTGTTCATATTCTGTCTCGTATTATATGAAATGTATTGGGCTGCTGTTAGATTTGATAACTTTGCATAAGAAAGTTACTTGATCAGATGTGGTTTATTTAGGATGTTATTTGCTTTCTGTCCAGTGGTTTGTCATTATTTTTGCCAATTTTACATTGCAAAGTTAATTGTAATGGAGTTGCCTATGCATTACTTCATCATAGGATAAAAGCGATCACTCAGAACAAATTAATGTTGCTTTGAAGTGGGTTGTAACTGAGTGTATTTTTGCCAGTACTGCAGTAACCTACAATTTTGAGGTACTTATACTTTATTTCCAGTTTATGCTACATTTGAACTTTCACTCTATTGCATTTGGAGGCAAATATTGTACTTTGTGCTCCACTTCATTCCTTTGACAGCTTTTAGTTACTACTTACATCACACATATATATAAAATATAAATAAACAAATAAATTCCAACATATTATATGGCCTATAGGTTAAACTACCCAGCAGTAGAAGTAATTCAAATCAGCTCCACATTTACCAGCTGCAACATTAAAGTGATTAACACATTAATGCAGCACTAATTATAGTCAAGTAATATGATATATAACATTTTGATTTGGTTTGTAGGCCTACTTTTTATTTTTGTATATAGTATATTTTGATGCTGCTACTTTTGTACCTTTGCTTGAGTAAAATTTTGAATGCAGGACTTTTATTTGTAAAATCATACTCAAGTAAAATATCGGATTACTTCTTCCACCATTGGAAAGGGATTCAAACCATGCCCATTACAACTGTACATGTGTTATATTTCTCCCTTCATTTTTGAGGGGTTGCTTGTAAGTTATCACCGATGTGTAGAAATGTAATGGGCTAGGCTTAATAGTTCAGTAACATTGTCACAGCCACCATCAATTATAAAATGAATCTATCTTCGCAGCCGTTAACTGGAACCACCATATTGGATTGCACATCGTTCATCAACTTTGGCTCTCTGAAATAATAAAATAATTTAAAGTTTTTCCTCATATGCTACCATAATTTAAGACGCCAAATACAAAGGCCGAACACCGTCTTCTTTGCTCACTTTTTAATGGATTAATGAATTTCCACTTTTAGAGGTTAGAGCAGGACTCCAACCGCCATTTCCCGCGGTGTAACATAACGAGTTTGACTTGTTGATAATGACGAATTACGTGTGTGAATTGGTTTAATATATGATACAGTAGAATTTAAAGCTATATTCCTGTTAGTAGTTATTATTTCTGGCCTGCCAAGGGGTTTTTGTGGTTTCTGTCACCGGGCAGTGCCCACCATCTGGGGGCGCTCCGGCTCCATTTCACCCGACAGTCGCGTCAGCTCGCTCTTCTTCCCCACCGGCTCTTGAAAATTCCTGTGGCGGAGGTTCCTGGCGTGGCCGGTAGAGAGGGATGGAAGACAGCCACTGCAGGGAAAACCCAGAAACCTGAGCAGAACAGGGAGAGAGAGACGGAGAGAGGGAGAAACGTACATATACACATTCACACGGAGGCAGAGACCGCAAAGCCTTGGATTGAAGCGGCCATTACGGCTGGGAAGCATGCTGGGAGATCAGGCGGCTCGCCTCGGATCCACAGGACGCCGACACAGCCTGGGATAGGAAGCCAGAGGAGCCCGGATACGGTTTCGCCTGGAGCTCCGCCGATTTTGGGGACGGAAACAGACACACTCCCCCCCCCCTTCTAGGGACAGTCAGCTGGGGTGTGGAGGATTGATTCCCTCATAGACACACGGGAGGCACAAAAAAGCAGCAGTCGCCGGGTGGAAGCCGATATTCAAGGGGGGACTGGTCGCAGACAAACACACCGAGTGATGCCACTGTGTGTTCCCGCACACACCCGCACACCGCGGTAATGGATAGATAGTGTGTATGTGTATGTAACCCTCATTTAACGAGACACTCGCGTCTTTAATGTTCTACTTTTTCATAAAAAAACGCGCTTACTTCAGGCTTTTGTTGTCCTTTTTTATTCTCTTAAGTATCCCCCCAAGGATTATCTAACCCTGCTTGGAAGTGAGCTAGGAGGCGTTTAGTGTGCGTCAATGCATCGGATTCATTAGTTTCACGCAAGGTGCTGTTGAATTGGACGCCGAAGAGAGGAAGGAGCCGGAGCTGGGGGCTCATCGCACAGCAGAGCGGGCCGGGTCACTGCGGTAGTCTGCAGGCCGACCCCTCTCCACTCCCAGGCCGGCTTGCAGAGCCACCATGGCCGGGTTCATACCAGGACTACTGCCGACAAACCATTCGCAGGAGAAGGAATTCGCCCAGGCGTACGAGGATGTGCTGGAGAGATATAAAGGTAAAGGGGGAAAAGGGAAGACTTGTTGTAAAGTGTCCATAATATTAATATTCTTTAGGAGAATGCATTAAATAGAAATATCAATGCGAAGTCTTAAGTATCATAGCTAAACCCAAAATAAACAAACCATTTGCTAAAGTCCCAGCTTAACTCTCTGTCGCCGGTTCATACTGTCCCTCTGGGAATATTATAGGAATGTTGGCATTTTCTGTCAGAAGATGAAAAGGAAGGCGCTAAAAAGACTTAAAACATGGGGCACAGTGCGTGTCTGGAAGTTGATCTCCTGGCAGACAGCCAGCCCAGGCTGCCAGTTTCATAATCTGGATTGTTTCATTGTTGATATTTTGGATAAACAAAGCAAGGCCTGCCACATATACTGGCCTCCATCTGTATTGGACACTGGGTATAGTGCACTTTGTATGCCCTGACTACCTTCTGAGACACCAGAGGAAGCAGGTTCCATGAAGTCCCAGTGAAATCTCCACACACAGCCTCATGTTTCGCCTTGTGTTCTCTGTTTGTCCTGTAAATATGAAAGCTGCTGCTCTGCAAGTCAGTGGAAAAGTTTGACTTGGTTGGGTTAAAAAAAACAACAAACAACAACACGTTAAGATGAGTTCCAAACTCAAACAAAGTGGTGCCTCTCTCTTATTGTTCCCCCCCTAAAGCAGTGGCGTTACCTCCAGCATTGAGCCTTGCTGTTTTATAATCCCAGTGACAGGGGCGCTTTAAAAATGAATGCCTCCACTGAAATTGACTAGAAGGGGGGGATGGAGAGTGTGTGTGTGTGTGGGAGAGGATGGGGGTGCGGACAGCCAATAGACTCAGGTCACATCTGTGCTGCTGGCGCTGATGAAAAGGAGGTGGCTTTTAAATTATTGATTATTATAATGAAACTAAACTCCTTGGGCTTAGGGACTTAGATGGTACGTGTTGCCGTCCAAACATGTGCGTGAGACAGGTGGGTAAAGGCAACATGGGATATATATATATATATGGGCAGTTCTTATATCCTCCAACATAAAGTATCTGTACAACAAACGTATAACCCCAGAGGAAGAAGCCCTTTGGGAGAGGGTTTAATTGACAGTTTGTAGCCTCGTTGTTATGGCAACGCTCTCCTGCTTCTCTGGCTCTGAAATAAGCCTTCTGTTGAAGGAAAGTGAAAACACGTGGCCATATCTGGAATACATCTAGGACAAAATATGCAGACGTCTTATCTGTATCTCCAGCAGAACGCATCACTCGAGGCTCTTTGGCCCAATTTTTTTTTTTTTGCTGCAGCAGGCTTCAGGCATGGCAGAGTATAAATAACAGAAGAGTCTTCAATACTTTCCTTTGATTAAAAACTGTTCATAACTCAAGCTGGTTAAAACAGATGCTGTTAGACCCAAGTCTGTATTTTAATCAGCAAACAGGGATGTACATTTAAATGTCTGGCATTAATGTTAAAATGACTCTAAAGGTGGTAAAGATCCTCAGGAGGCAGGACTTCCTTTATTTCTATCTTGCTCACACATGCACGCACACACACACACACTTACACACATGCCAGAGCTCTGTCAATTAAGACTGGGTTTGCTTCAGCATGCGAGTCCATTTCTCAGGCCTGTGGTGAATGATTGCTCTCTATTAAAGGGCCATTTGTTGATTGCATCCCCCTTCAATTTCAATGCTAAAGTCCCAGCTTAAAAATAAGACATTAGGTGGTGATTCAAGGAAGGGGACATAAACACATTTAATTTTTAACACAGAACTGATCATAGGTCAGTAATCCAAGTCTGGCATTGTTGATGGCTACATTCCAACTGCTGGTCCTTTTTTATTCGACAGGTGCAATCAATGCATAGGAAGTTGCTTTGGTAATCTTTGTGCGTGGATAGACTCAGATCTCATGCTGTTTCATTAGAACCAGTACATGTCGTACTGGAATGACAAGACCACACAGGCCTCTATGTCCCATCTACATAGTATGCATTAAGGCTAGGGGGTAATTCCATATAATAATTTATCTTCTTTCAGTGGCATCGTTAAAATTACATTGTCTAATTTGATAATAACAAGCACATATAAACTCATTGTTAAGAATTCTGCTTATTATAACAGCCCAGTGTAATGAAATCAAACTATGGTCTTGCTCTGGTTGCTCTTTATTTGTGTGCATGCATGTTACCATCAGTTACATAACGGTACCGTCACTACATAACTGGAAATAATTATGTATTTTTGTCTTATTTTGTATTAAGTATACATCAGGAGTATACAAAAATAGGCTTTACCATGTGGTTATTTGATGTTGTCATCAAAACATAACATGACTTATACCATGATAGAAGATTTTTGACATATCACTCATCCTTGGTATGTATGTATTTATCTGCTTCAAAAAAATAGTTTATTTACATAAGTAAATATATATTAAGTAAATCGAAACAAAATTATTGAATCTTTAACTTCTGTAGCTCTTCAGAATCATTACAGGTGTTTTAGTATTGCCATGAATTATGTCTACAACCAGCTATTCATTTCACGATCAGTTATTGATTGAGTGATGGCGAATACATACCACAAGACACCAGATCACGCGGTACAGTCTTCACATTGCTCCGTTGAGCAGAAAAAAAAAACCAACAACACATATCCAATAAAACGTTTTGGTAAATCTGTGTTCATGAAGCTGTAGCTTGATAGATAATCACCATAAATGGTCAACTGATCGACACATTATCTGTGGACTAACAGTGAAGTTGGTTAAGTGATTCTACACGTGTAGAATTGGCTGGAGGAATAAGTGGTATTGGACAGTTATGAGTTTGTAAATGGGTCTATTTTTGTTGAGTTTCAGTGTGGAAAGTAGGAGAAAGTGAGGCTGCAGGTTTATACCTCTCTGCTCGGTCAACATCACCATCACGTCTCGCCTCCTTCGTCGGTGCTATAATGAGGCTGTAACCCAATAGGACCAGCTCTGTGTCCTCTGGAGTCACTCCAGCACAATAGGACCTGTGCTGCAGTATGTCACTGTCTAATGTTTCTTTTGCTCCTCTTCCTCTGTCTTTCGCTCCGTGTGTGTGTGTGTGTGTGTGTGTGTGTGTGTGTGTGTGTGTGTGTGTGTGTGTGTGTGTGTGTGTGTGTGTGTGTGTGTGTGCTAGTTTCCCCCACTCTGTCAGCTGTGTGCGAGCCACTTGTGGCCGTTGTGAGGAAGAAAAGACGCAGAAATGTGAACTTGGCGTACGGCTTTGGCCGCGTGGCTTGTGGCTGAAACCGGAGTTGGGACACTGGATACAGCTTGAATAATTCACAGTGGGTGGTGGGCTGTTTGCTTGTGTGTAACTGCTGTGTAACAATGACAGGATATCTAAAGCAACAGCGACAGGGTAACTTATGGAAAAACACCTGGACCTGAGTCAGTGGAAAACCAGATGGTTCAGTCCAACATTATATTTACCCCTGAAGCTCCGTAATTATTTTCTGCAGCAAGCAACGCAGTATGGATTTCTGCTCCTCTGCTGTTTTTTATTTTTATTTTTTATTCTTAGCAATCCTAATTGGATGAGTATAATAACATTGACATAAGCTTAAGAGCAGCTTAAACGTGCTGCAAACATTACAGCTATACAAGGGTCCATAAAAATCCCTTCAGAGACAAATATAAGCCAGGAAACCCGGCAGTAAACCGAACAATTGGACACTAAGAAGAACAAGATGGTCAGGAAGCCAACAGCCAACAGTTACCTTGCCCTTTACAAATATAGACACAAGAAAATGTGTGTGTGCTTTCTGGCCGCCTTGTTTCTACAATTCACATACAACTAAACTGTACTTTCAATTACGTATTGAGGGAAACGGGTTTTTCTCCCTGATTACAGTCGCAGTTTATGATTCGTAAAATGAAATTCACATAAAATACGTTTCCTTCAAAACTAAGTTCACAAGGCAGTTTTGTTGCATTGCAAAGTGATTTTTAGGAGACAGAGCTGTGTCTGCATGTGTGTGTATCTCAGAGACACATTTAAGTGAGCAATTACATACACTGGTGTATTGTCAGGGTACATAACGTTTGTATTGTATAGATAAAAATCAGTTTTGCCAAACATAGTCTTTCACAGTAAACTCTACATCAAACTGAGTCAGCTTTATCTGGCATCGCGTGTGTGTGCTTGTGTGTAGTCAGAAGGGTTCAGAGTTGGCATCACGGTGGTCTCTCTGTATACTTGACACCTCTAACTCATCAGTGTGCTGGCCCTGACTGTCAGCTCGTCCTCCTGCTGCGCTGAGTGTGTGTTGACCCTCTAAGCTAAAGGACTCTCTGTTCTCTGTGGATTCATGTTTTAAAGTCGCACATCAGTTCACAACGCGCTCTTTTAATGAATATCTGGACACAGTCACACAGGCTCATGCTGCACATACGCTCACACGGATATTTAAACGCATGCTGACAGACACATTGTGGCTCCTTTAAGATGATTGTACTGTTCAAACAAAAGATTAGGGCATTCTCTCATGTGATGTTACCGTTTGCAAACAAACAAGTCCAGAGTATTTGGCTTCACCTCCCTCACTCTGACCTGCAAACTATCCCACCTCAGTGCTGAGGGCCAGACCTACTGTTGCAGTAAGCATGCTTGAGGGGGCTGCAAAGGACTGTTTAATTTATAACAGATAAAGCTTCTCTGTTAATTGTTTGTCTATAAAATGGTACAGAATTTCAAAAAAGAATTAATACAAATTTCAAAGATGACATTTTCAAATAGCATGTTTCATCTAACTAATAGTCCAGAACCCAATGATATTCAATTTGCAATGACATAAGACAGAGGAAAATATGCTTATTCATTTAGCTGGTACTCAGATCAATGAATAATCTATCATCGTGATAGTTGGCAATTCATTTTCTGGCGATCGACTTATTGATTAATCAAGTAATTGTTTGTGCTTCAATACTGGCGTTTGCATCCTATTTCTGAAGTCAACAGCCTTTTAAATAATTCATATTAAAAAAGAATGGTCTAATGATGGTAATACGGTTCTCCTGAAAGTGAATGTACAGTAATGTTAAATTATTCCAACTGTTGCTGACTCCAGTGACCCAGAAATAGAGACAGGAAGTGCACAGACTATCAGGAAGGGTTTGGAGCTGAGTTGTCGGCCGATGTCCCTGCAGTTCCACGGGACACAGGAAGTGTTAGGGCTGCTCTTCCTGTCGCTCCAGATCTCTGTCAGTGTGTCTGTACCTTCCTCTCTGACACAGAGTGTGCATACAAAGGCTGCTTGTGCTTTTCCAAGCGCCTCGTGAATCCTATTAAAGTGTATCTGTCTGCTTAGAACATGCCATCTTTAACATCAACCTCTCCGTCATGTGTCCAGTCTTACCTCTGCCTGAGAAATGTCACGCCTCTGTGCTAATGTGAGCCTCTTAAGTGGTAGAATTAGACCCTGACATGTCGACACTAGATGACGGGCAAAAAGTGGAAATGCGTCTGCTTCCGCAATCGGTTATTGAGCGAGTGATCTCTGACACCGGAGGAAATAAAAAGGAGAGGAGATGGAGACAGAGCTAAAAGTGGACTTAGGAGATTGGGAAGTAGAAAGGAGACAGAATGTAGAATAGAACACAAACCAACTGAAGTGGATGGAGAGGAGAGAAAGAGATGAAGATAGACATGGAGAGAGCAGAGAGGCAGACATGCGAGCCGTCAGCGTGTCCCTGCAGTCGGATCATTACAGCTGGATTTTTCCACGTGGCCTAGTTTTTCTCCCCTCAAACTCCCTCACTCCTGCTCTCCTCTCACGGTAGATTACTCCTCCACCTCCTCCTCCTCCTCCTAAATCATCCAGCACAATCTCTCTGTGTGTCCCTAATCAAACCTTTATCAGTCTTTTTCATCTACACTCTTACATCACGCTTCAGTTATGGATGTTTAAGGTCTTAAATCGCTGAATTCTATTTCCATCGTCAGTTACTTTACTGTAGTAGAATAATTTATTTTCACAAGGTGGTTATTGCCTTTTGTAATGAAACTCGTAAAATAATGAAACAATCTTGCTGTTGCTCCCCTCTGCTACCAATAGTTGTTTCATCTGCCCTTTCTCTGTCTTCATTTCCCATCTTGCTATTGATTTCTTTCCATCACCCTCACTCACTTCTGCATTTTCCTCACTTTCTCACTTTGCTTATTTCATTACCTCTTAATTCTTTTCTCTTCCTCCTCTTCTTTCCCTCCCTCCACCCTCCCCTCCCTGCTCTTCCCCCGTTGCTTCCCGTTTGGTCACGTGCTCCGGTAGCACCTGACCGTGTCGGCAGGGAAAACCAAACGCTGACCGAGCTTGAAATCTTTAGCAATTTCTGTCAGTAGGAGGAGGAGAGGTGGTGGAGGCCTTCGGGAGGAGATTATGTGTAGGCTCTGCAGGGTAGCCCCCCACTGCTGGGATAAAATGCTTCTTATTAATGCGTTGAAAACACACATTTGCAATGCTCATTTTCATAGTGTCAGACATATTTACAGTGAGTGCATGAATAATAAATCATAACAAAGAATGTAAACAGAGAAATAACTCACTCATAGTAACGCCCAGCTACTGTCTGTATATGAGCTGAATGGAAAAATACTGCATACTTTCTTACATTCTCCACATTTTATCTCCATGTGCAGTAAATCTGTGAGCTCCCCCTCCTTTTCTCAGCCCCCCCCCCCGTCCGCGCCCCTCTTTAGCCCTCAGGGTTCTTACATAACCAGCACCCCAGCTGATTTTTAGTAAAATAATCAATGAGCCTCATTGTGTGTGCGTGTAACAGGGAGAAAATAGAGTTGAATGGTTGTGCAGGCTGCAGCCAGCTAGTGTGTGTGTGTGTGTGTGTGTGTGTGTGTGTGTGTGTGTGTGTGTGTGTGTGTGTGTGTGTGTGTGTGTGTGTGTGTGTGTGTGTGTGTGTGTGTGTGTGTGTGTGTGTGTGTGTGTGTGTGTGTGTGTGTGGCCCTCTCTTCTGTCAGCAGCACACAGGGCCTGTATTCATGACAGACTGTAACAGTTGAACACTGTGTGGCCAGACACACATCTTTTTAAAAAGTTTTCTCTCAGAGTTTGGACTCAGAGGGGAGTTTGTTTCCATCTCAGCTGGTGCATCCCGGATGTTTTAATGTTAATCGCTGGAAAAGGGAGGGGGAAGGGTCTGCATCCATTTGAAGGGAAAATAAAAATAGGTCAAGGATATCAGTAGATGTTGGCATGCATGACATCACTGTGTGTGCGCGCTCTGCTGGATCCTTGAAGCTGTGCCATGACTTGAATCGATATTAAGACTCTGCAAGGAAAATGAGGAAGGAACACACTGCTGTGGCTTTGACCTTTGTCTCTCACACACACACACACACACACACACACACACACACACACACACACACACACACACACACACACACACACACACACACAGTCACAGTCACACACACACACACACACACAGTCAGTCACACACACAGTCACATCCAGTCTGAGGCTACATTTTGACTGGACATCTTTATCTCTCCGTTGAGTTCACACTTAAAAAAAAAAAAAGAATAGAGAGGATGCATTTGAAAATACCTGCACTTCTTTTTCAGATGGAGGCGTAACAGCTTTTGGAGGAAAATGACACATGACTGCTCTGATTTTGCTAGAGGCTGTGTAGTCATTAAAGTTAATAAGCCAACTTTCTAACACCGCTTACCCAAAAGCCAGTTACGCTGTACAGCCCTCGTCATTGTTCTGTATTAATGTTTCTTTTGTCAGACGAGGGTCACAAAACAGGAGTTTGATGTACGTCTTGGTGCAGGAAATACAGTTCACCTTTTGTAACAACAAAAATGAAAACTGTAGAGACTGTAGAGAGTTACCGGATCTCTTACCAGAAGTTTGTCGTGTAGCAGTTTTGTTGTTTGCATGCTGAAAGAATCTGAAAAAAAACCCAGAGGTGATCTGTATTGGCTCAGTGTGTCTCAATGTGGATGGAGATCTTTTACAAAAACAGAAGGGTGGATGTATGTTCCTACCAGGCTGATTGTGAGCCATGTCTTGTTGTACAAAGTTGCCGTCTCTTGTGGTCATATCTCCTGATGCTGTGGTCTTAATCTTATATTTCTCATGACAGGAAGCTGAGCCTGTCACAGCGGTTGCCCAAGCATGTTAGGGTGTGTATGTGGGTGTGCAGCATTATATGCATCGGCACGCTATGTGGGTCGAGTTTTTTTAAACCATGTAACTCATGGTGGTTTACACTTTCTTTGAAATTGCTTAGCTTTGCACTTAAAGCTACTATGAGGAACTTTCATTTTGTGATGATTTTGGCGGCCCCAAAGTGGACAAAAGAGGTATTGTTTGTGTGAAATGCAGCAGCGCTGTCAAGATGAAGTAAGACGACGGAGGGAGACAGTAAATAAATGAATCATGGACCCTGCTCTAAAAGCAATATAGGGGACAGTGGATAGTCTGCAGTGAGCATCGATTGCACACTGCTGGATACACACACACACGAGCGTGCACGTAGTCCCCTATAGGGCATCATCTGTCTGAAGGCTATACTGCATCCTCTCTCTCTTTTATTTTTTTTCTCTCTCTGCAATCCTTTTTCCGATCCCTGCTGAAGTGAGTCTGAGAAGTGTTCAAATATTCTTTTGGTGCTGATTCACAGATTATCTGGAGCTCTCTTCTGTCTCGTTGGCCTTCACTTCGAGGAGAGGCTAAGACGCTGATGGCTATTCTGTACTTCAGGATGGACCTCCTTCTCTGACTCTCCTTTGTGTCTAAACCTCGTCCCTTTTCTTTCTCTACACTTCTTTTCATTACACTGTTCTTTATTCTTATCTCTACCCGTGTCTGCTTGTTCATGTCCATTATACTTAATCGAAGAGCCTTCCTTCTTAACCTAAGGCTCCTTCACCTCCTCAGCGTCTCCACTTTTAATTTTCTAATGAAAGCAGGAAGCTGCTGTCTGTGAAAGAAGGTAAATCTATACCTCCCCTTGTCTCTCCATCATGCTGTCAGTCAGATATACTGTTTGTTGCTCAGTCAGTCTCTAGCTCAGTGAGATTGAATGCTGAGGGATGGGATGCTAAAGGAGACCGTCTTCATTTGTATGTCTGCAAGAAACACATTCCACATGGCTGAAAACCAGGTTTCAAATCCAGTTTTATCAGGGGCATGCAAAGGCATTTGGAAAAACAATGTTTTAAAGCTCAGTTGAAGAATCTCATATTTGGCTTTTCTTCTGTCTTCTGTTCTAAATTAGTCTGGTCCACACATCTCTACAGTAGTCAGGAGAAAGGCGTCAGCCGTGGTGGTGTCTGTTGACGCCCAGGGCAGCTAATGATGATGTTCTGACTGGTTTTGAGTCATGCTGAGTTGTTGAAACATGCAAAATAAAGTTTTAGCAAATGTTACTTTTAGCAAGAAAGAGCAGGAGAAGAGAGAGAGAGGGGGCATGAGAGAGATGAATAGCTGGAGGAGAAACAACGGACTGATTTTATTTAAATGTTAACTTGCTGCTCCTACAGCTCGACCGCAACTTTACGAAGTTTCTTGAATTAAAACAATCACTGATTTGGCGGTGCATGTATTCATGTACACATGTGAACCCGGATCAGTTTAACATCCTGGATGTATCCTTCAAGACATATTGTAGATCCTTCTGTCTGCTCTTCTGAAATCACTTTGTTGTTGTCGTCCCCCCCCCCCCAAAAAAAATTAAAAATATTTCTTCGGGAGTGCAGTTAATTGCAGTGTGGGCTCCATGGTAACGTAGCTCTGACAGCTTGACGGAGTAGCACCAAGGGGGTGGGGCTTAGCAAGGGGTCAATTCCAGATTTCTTCACTACTTCCTCCAAGTCAGTACCTTATTTCAGAGTAGGGAAAAACAAGTTATCTACAGGAGTCTACATGCTACACACACACACACACACACACACACACACACACACACACACACACACACACACACTCACACTCACACTCACACTCACACTCACACACACACACACACACAGAGCCTTTTTTTTTTTTTTTTTTTCATCCAGGCCCACTAATAACTGTGTGAACTGTCAGTCCAGTCCTATTGGATGGGTGTCCCCCTCAAATCTGGTCAGATGAAAGGACTGGCTGAGTGGCCGTGAGTGTGGACCCTGGCTTGTGACTGCGAGAGGGGCAGGGTGACTTTTAATCTGCTCCAGTTCCTTCAGCCTGTGTGACTCTCAGCTGACTGCACACTCACTGTGGGACACTGGGTCACACACTGGAGCTGGGCCACTGAGCAGGTACACACAAACACACACACAGGAAACACTGCAAGGAAGGTGTGTGTGTGTGTGTGTGTGTGTGTGTGTGTGTGTGTGTGTGTGTGTGTGTGTGTGTGTGTGTGTGTGTGTGTGTGTGTGTGTGTGTGTGTGTGTGTGTGTGTGTGTGTGTGTGTGTGTGTGTGTGTGTGTGTGTGTGTGTGTGTGTGTGTGTGTGTGTTCAAAATACATGCTTAAATGGCTCATGGCTCATCAACAGGTTTGCTCTCAATAATCATAAAATCAGTAAATTAAATTAGTTCTACCATTATGTTAATAATGCTGAAATGATTTGTAGGTGAACCCAGTGGTTACCTAACCTCTGACCTCAAAGTCTGAACCCTCTAAAGGGTTACAAGACAATTAACACTGCAGGAAAGCTAAATAACCTTCTTTTGATCTTTGCTTTTTTTCTTGTGAATAACTCAATGATAATTCCTCTTTAGGCTACTTACAATGACTCAAACAACCACTGATTCCTGTTTTTCAAATGTGAGGATTTGCTGCTTTTCTCAATTGTTTTTATCATGATACATTTCTCTTAGTTCTGGACTGTTGGTTGGAAAGATGATTTTTCGACAGAGATTTCTGTGAGATTAAACAATTAAATATAACAAAAAAATGGGTAATGATAATAGTCATTGGCTGCAGCCCTCCCAATGTTTTGCTAACACTCCACATGCTTCTTGTGTCAGTGTGTGTGTCTGCGTGAGGCGGTGTGAGGATTTGCCATTCAAATCAGGCTGCGAGGGTAATCTGGTCCACCCTGGCAGGGCGTCCCACAGACGGCAGGAGACGAGCACTAATCCCATTCATCCACTTTACTACGCCAACGCCACGGCGTGGAACCGGGACACCCCAGTCACAGTGGACCGGTCCTTTCCCTCACAGCTCTGTAGTGTCGGGCCTGTACCACTGATGGTGCTGCTACGGGGGGGGGTTCTGTGTTTCTTATGTAATCCAGCGTGGCACTGACATCATGGAGATGGAGTAGTAGGAAGCATGGCCTTTGATTTGATGACTAGACAGCGGAGTGTGTTTCAGAGAGATAAAACCTGGCTATTTAAAAAAATAGCGCTACATTAAAAGGGAGTAAATTGAGTTGAATCTCTCACAGCAGTCAGAGATTCATTCTGCACCTGCAGACTGCTGCACTCCCCCCCCCACTGTCCCTGCAATCAGGTTGCAGTGTTTTAAGTGTCTTTTCTTTTTACTGCAGAGCCTTTCAAAATCCAACAATTCCTCTGTAAGCTTCTGGCCTTTGTTGTGTCAGCAGTAAACGTCCTCCTCCTTTTCCTCCTCCGCCTTCAGAGAACAGCAGGGAATTTTCTTATTTTAGTTGGTGGATAACAGGAAGGGATCCGATTTTATATTAGTGTTACCTTTTTAAAGGTGCAATGTCTCAGATCTGCCCCAAAATTAGTTTTAAAACATTAAAAAGTGAGCTAACATCATCAACAGAATGTGTAAAGATAACAGGTTATGTCGTTATGTGAAAGAATTCTATTTTTATTAGAACATGCTAACCAGCTAGCCCTGCCCCGTCTTTCGTTGTTCCTCGGGAGGCGATAGTGAGTCCCTGCAGCGTCCAGTCTGTCCTCAGTCCAACATGAGAGGACGAGGACATAGTCAGTCACGTTGGAGGTGCAGGGTGCTGGGGTTTGTGCTGGCTAAGTTTGAGTTGCTATAGCTAACCGCTAACTGAAGCTACGTCTCCCGGAGGTGTCTCCCAAAGTAGTCTCCTTGTTGCGGGGACGACGAAAACTAAAATATGAGTCATTTTCTTGTTTCTGGTACTTTGGATTTAATCCACAACCAAACTATCAAAAGGTTACTCGGATTGAACAGCCATCGGTTAGTGGAACAGCAAACGCACAGATGTCTAACGTAAACTACAGGCCGACGCCACACAGGAATATTAGAAGATAGCAGTTTGGTTGGATTTTGTGTGTTCTTGCTCTGCTGTTAGTTAGTAGATGGCTGTTTTTTTTTTATTTTTTATTTTTAACAACTGTTAACTTTAAGTTAATATTGTATGCACCCAGCAGTAGAGGTGAAATGCTGAGCCCTATTTCTTTAGAACATGTAGCCAGATGTTAAACATTGTGCTTTTGAGCTAAAACTCTTAAATAACGGCTCCAAACAGAAAACCATTCGTTATAGTGAGATCTAGGCATCTTGTTGAATACCCCCAGTGGTTTAATTTAAAATTGGAGAATATGAAAAATGTTGGGCTCTTGTGTTGAAACAACAGAGATGATTAAAACAGCAGACACTGGTAATGTTTCAGACATTTAACGTTGTGGCCTTGGCGCTGACGTAGCCTGTCCCCGTCCTGACCCTCCTCAGCACCGTCTCTGTGGTCCTGTGAGTGTAAAGACTTCATCATCCTATTTTTATCTGTCCTTGATGAAACCCATATCATTCCATTCTCATGACACACACTATCCTTCACTCTCTCCTTCTCTCCTTTCTTTTCATCCCCTCTGCCCATTCATGCACTATTTCTAAGGCCAAAAAACAGTGATGGGATGAAAGTTTTTGTTTTTCATTTTTGTCATATTTGACTACTTTAAATTCTTTATTTCATCCCCATTTTCAGTGACCTTCATCTCAGTCTTGTTTTTCTTCTCTTTAATACCACCTACTTTCTCTGTTGCAGTAGCCATTATTCCTACTCTAATGTTCGTGTGAAGGAATTTCTTCATATTTCACAAAGATGTCAACTTGAATTGAATGATGACCTGATTCCATTTTGGAGGTCAAGAGCCACTGAGTTCATAAAACACATTTTGGGCCAGAACTCAAGAATTTATTTTAATTATAACAATTTCACCCAATGTGTTATAGGACAAAATGATGAAGTGATAACATTTGGATCCATCAAACTTGACGCAGTACTTCTAGTTTCTTTTTATCATCCCTTTCTCATTCCCTCCTTCTCTACCTTTTACTGGGTCAGTATTCAGAGCTGTTAATCTCTTACAGCTCCAGCTTCTTCTCTTAACAGGCTTTGCGCCTAATTGAGAAACTCTAAAATTACCATCCTGCGGGCATAACTGTCTGCGTGAGCATGAATATCATTCTGGGTGTGTGCCTGAATGTGTGTATTTTGGATGTGTGCGTTTTTTCAATTTTCCGTCGCAATTTCAGAGCAGTGGAGTGAGTGCAGTCTGTTACTAGGATTGAGCTATGATGAGTTGTTATACAGCAGACGGACCATCAATCACAAACAGTCCTGTTTATCAGCCATTGATTAACTGAATAATGCATTTTGCGTTTGAGCGCCTACATATCATCAGCAGATGAATCATTTCCACGTTAGTAGAACTTTAATTTGCTTTATTTGCATCGATCACAAGAACATTAGCATAACAGTGACCCTATTAAGTGCACGCTCTTATTTGCTATTCATAACCAGCCAAGGATCAGATCGCATGTGTGTTGATTCTGCCCAGCGGGTATCTCCCACAGTTTGAAGCCAGAGATCACACCTGATGCTCCGGGGCCTTACAGCGTCCGATCAATAGGCATGTCAGACAGATGAGATGTCAGGTTCATCAGGCTAACAGCTAATTCTTCTGATAGAATAGAATGGGAATTGATTAGTAGTCATAGAAATATAAAAGACTTAAAATTACTTAAAATTAAAAGTGGTAACTAACCCTTCTTCTTTTAAATATACCAAAGAAGTTGAATCATTTAAGTTGATTTAGATAGGAAAATAACCAAAATGATTTTAATCTTTACGACATGATCTTTCTGTTTTTTATGTCCCACCCCAGGAATAACAAGTCATTTATACAAGCCCTAATCACAAAATGTCCAATCCTTCCAACATACAACAGCCTCTGTCCGAATACCCTCATAGTGTCTTTCAACAGGATATTGGTAAACATAGGGAAGCAGTATGCTCTCTAAATGGTCAGATATAAAATGTTGATAGTTGACTGTATGATAGTCAGTTCTGAGGATTCAGTAAGACCAATATCTTGGAATGTTGTAAAATGGACTGAGTCAGCTGACAGGACAAACCTTGAGATGGATGGCAGCGGGACAATGCGCTACTGTAGTTAACGGTACCCAAACTGTTTGTAGGGCTGTACTGAATGTTTGTTTTTTAAACGTTCAAAGCTCATATTGAGGTTTTCGGAAAAATAGGCTATGAAACTTTTTTGGGACTGCAGTGAAAATTGTGTTTTTAAAAGACTAAACGTCAATGAATTTGGATTGAAGCTGAACATTTCGTTAGATTAAAAACATGTTGTCTATTTGGGAAACTATACATATTTTGGATCACCCAAGGTGGAAACAAACACAGCCACCACAGGAATCAAATTCTACAATACTACTCTACTATATTAAACTAATAGCATTAGTTTAACTTGATATTTAACTGCAACTATGCAGAAAGACAAGCTTTAAAGACAAGGAACAGACATGCAAGAAGGAGATGCTCGATTTATCCTTTTTTAAAATTATGAATAAGGTTTTGAATTCTATACTATTCTGTATAGTCTTCAGCTCCTAAGAGTGACAGATCGGTTGTAGGTATTGACTCGGACACACTCCGACTAGCTCCCTGTGTGTTTCTGCATTTTAAACAGTGTGGAGGCCCTCCCCACTATCGGCCTAATGTTGACTCTGGTCGCTTGTTTTTAATGCAGCCACATGCTCACGCATGTTAGACGTGTGTTGCACGAGTAGAAGGATATACATTATGTCTACCATTATGCGTGTGAATAGACACATCATTTTGGGCTGTTGCTAAGTGTGTGTGTGTGTGTGTGTGTGTGTGTGTGTGTGTGTGTGTGTGTGTGTGTGTGTGTGTGTGTGTGTGTGTGTGTGTGTGTGTGTGTGTGTGTGTGTGTGTGTGTGTGTGTGTGTGTGTGTGTGTGTGTGTGTGTGTGTGTGTGTGTGGGAGACCTGGCACGTCCCACTCTCCGTGACCTGCTCCATCTGTTGGAGGGTCTTTACACCCTTTAATCACCCCGCTTCACCCACAGAGCCCCGCAGCCTGCGAGGCCAGAGACCCCCGCTCTGATCGACAGGAGTCTTGGACGTCTTTTATCCCTCTCAGTTTATATTTCGGCCAATTTGATAATCTGATGTTGGGTTTTATTATCTGAAACACCCTCCTGTATGCTGCATTTTCCAGTTTTTGACAGTATTCTCAGCTACGTCAGTTATTTCCCCAAACATGTACATGAGGAATTTAAGTCAGATGGCTGTTTCAGAAAAGTTGAGACAGACAAAAAGTGAAGGACAGACAACTAGAAATCAGATTTGGAACATGAATTAGATATTATTTTATATTTATGGGGTTTTAAAGCAAACTTTAAAGTTGATTTAATAACTTGGTCACCAGCGAGGTTGAATGTGGCATTACAAAACATACGACCATTCAGAGAAGAGGGATAATAAAAGAGGGGCAGAGAGGGGGGAGGGTGCTGCTCCCCTTCACGTTAGCAGGTCTCCTGGATTTCCCGTCTGTCACCCCTCTTTTTCTAATCCTCATCCTTCCCTCCCTCCTAGTCTGACATTTCCTTACTTGGTCTCTTCTCCTCTTTTTTTAATCTGAGCATTTAGTCAGACAATAACATTCCAGGAGGGGGATGGATGGATGGATGGATGGATGGATGGAAAGGGTGGAGGCAGGGTGGGATCATAGCAACCATCTCTTAGAGGTGTGAGGGGGATTCAGACAGAAGAGGGGGAGGGAGAGGGGGAGGAGGAAGATGATTATATTGTCAATTACTAATGGGCACTATTGGAGGTGCTACATATAGCATTTTAACATTATATATCAGGACATATGAAGTCTCTCTTTGACTCAGAAGCTATGTGCATTTATCACAATGTTTCCATCATTTTATGGACTGAATGATTAATTGTTAATGTAAATAATTAGTTTAGAGATTAGTTTTAAACTTTATTTTTTCATTGTGGTCAATAATAAAGTAAATCAGAAACGTATCCATCATTATTTGGTCTTGTGGTGATAATTTGATAAATAAGTTAGATTTCTTGCGGCACACGCTGAGGCCTTAAGAGTCAGTTAAACACAAACATTGTTGGCTGGAGATTTGTCGACTTGTTTGTGACCTCGACGGACATTTATTTAGTGATAAATAAAGTCATGACTGGCTGCTGCTGGTTAAGAGGGTTTTATGCTCCAGTCAAGAGACAAACAAGAAGTTGTTGCCGTGGGTAATAAAAAAACAAACATAAGGGAAAGTGAGACTGAAGGAAAGTAAAAAATCTTATTCTCAACAAAGTTAAGATCCAACGGAAGACTTCCGCTCACTACGGCAAGTCTTACTAGAAAAACGGGACGAGGGAGAGACAACAGTGTTACACCACTCACTGTTGATGACTTACACCCTAAGGAGACGACGGTTATCACCAGTCAGCTTTGCATCATAGCTGAAGGCTGCTCGGTCACTGTGTGTGTGTGTGTGTGTGTGTGTGTGTGTGTGTGTGTGTGTGTGTGTGTGTGTGTGTGTGTGTGTGTGTGTGTGTGTGTGTGTGTGTGTGTGTGTGTGTGTGTGTGTGTGTGTGTGTGTGTGTGCGCTTTAGAGCTTTAGAGCTTGAGAAGCCACTTTCTCTGAGATGAGAGAGAGAGCACACAGTTATGTCATGATTTCTGTTTATTTCAGTGTAAATGTACATCCAGGCACACGCACCCAACGCACGTTTACCTTTGAATAAATTCCAGAGAGCACGCGGGTGAAAACACATCTTGTGTGAGCAGTCAGCAGTGACACAGCAGAACGGGAGAGAAAGTGAGGCAGCGAGAACATTCCTGAAATAACAAACACGGTGGACTGAGCCTCTTAAAGAGGCAGCGTTCAGTCTGGGATGGGAAACGATATATATACACACATTCATTCACCAGCGCATAGTTCTATAACAGTGCTTGTGAGGACATTCAGAGGAGACAGTGAGTCCGAATACTGCCCTGAATAAGTTTGAACTGAGAATGCACCATCATTTCTCCAGATTTCTGTTGATGTGAAATGTAGAAATGAAAGAATGCATGCAAACAGACAATTCTTTCCAAACTATTGCGTCCACAGCTGGTCTCCACTGAGCTCTGCTTCTGTTTCTCATTTAGGTTCATGTTTCTCCACTCAGCAGCAGTTCCACACAGTCCTCTTTCTCTGTGTCTGTCTGCTGAAGCACATGTTCGCTGATATATATATGTGTGTATAAGTACACACATGTGTATATGTACACGTATGTGTGTGTGTAATGTACACGTATATTTGTGTAAATGTACATGTGTACATATGATGGTATATGTGTGTGTATATGTGTGTGTGTGTAGATTTGTATAGGTATGTGTTTGCACATATGTATACGTAGGTGTGTGTATATGTACACGTATGTATATGTACATGTATATGTGTGTATATGTATATGTGTGTGTATATGCACATGTACATATACACACATATACATATGTATACATAAATACAAATACCTTCTTGTCTTTCTCCTTTTCTACATTCATGGTTTCACATTATATATTCACACACACACACACACACACACACACACACACACACACACACACACACACACACACACACACACACACACACACACACACACTCTCACACACACAGTTTTATCCTCCTTGACCCACTTTCCAGTCTCCCCTTGGAAAGCAGTCTTTTTATCATACTGATGTATGTAATGATGTAGCAGCTCTGCTTTATGGCAGCTGGAGCTGATTGGAGCTTCCGTCAGTCATCAGATAATTGCTGACTCTGCTGTTTTTTTTCTTTCTGAATTCTTGAGGATATATTTGCAAAAGCACAGAGCTCGTATTTGTGCTTAGTGACTGAAAGCTTTAATCACAGAATGTTGAGCAGTTTTTGTTCAAGTAAAACTCTAATAAATTAAGATATTCACATTAGTTTTAAAGATTTTCTCTTTTGGCTGGTTAATATGACTATACATTAAATGCAGATATCAGGTGTAACTGCAGTTGGCCTTGCTATTGCACTGGTAAAATTAATATTTCATGTTGTCTACAAAAGACAAAGGAAGATATAGTCTTGCGGGACTAGTTCAGGATCAGAGAGGCAAGAATGAGTTGAATGTCTACTATTTTGATTAGATGATATAAGTATAGTGCAGGTGGAATATAGATCATTTTGCCAAATAAGTGCAATTTCTTTTTATACATGAATTAGATTTGATTCTGGATCTGATTTTGATCTATTATTATATGTCGGCTCCTCTTTAAATGAACGTCAGAACATTTCATCTGAAGCTGTTTGCCCGTCAGAAGCCAGATGGCAGTCAGCCTCTGCCCTCTGTTTCCTGAAAGCGTGGATATTTTTAAGTAAAGTTATGAATATTGAATTAGCGCGGCAGAAAGCACAGACTGTCCCCTTTTTTTCTCTCTTTTTTTTTCTTTGTGGGTGTCTGCACATCTTGTGTTTCTCTGAAATCAGGTCACTCCGTGGGTGAATGGTTGCTCTCATGTCTGAGCCCGTAATGTTTATTCAACCGTTGATGCAGTTCATGTGTATTCAGATGGCACCAATAGGCTGTTGGTTACTGTAAAGGGATCGCATGGCATTTTCTGTGCCAATGGTTTCAGTTTGAGCGGGAAAAGTCAAATATGTCTAGTTATGATTTGTAATTCGTGTCAGGGTTTTTCCCCCTAGAGTTGCGTGCCGGTTGGCACACTGTTACTAATACCAAAAACCTTCTAACCACAGTGACACAAATTGAGAATTAAGAAAACAATGAACACATTAAATTGTGGCATTTCATGGTAACCCCTTACAAAATTGTGGAAACAACAGCAATATTTTAACAGGTTATTTGAGGAAACATGTGGCACTTAAATTTGACTCTTAACAATTTATCTTGTGTTATTTGTAAGAAGCAATTTGAGTTTTAAAACAACATTTTGGTGAGTCTTCACTTCTTCGAAGGGCTGTTTGAGGGGTAAGAATTGGTTTTAGAGGTGAGGCAAGGTTTACTATTACAGCCCATTTCATATACAGAGGCAACTCACGGGGCTTTACATAATAACGTTCTAAAAAAGACACAAGTAAGAAGAATTAAAGAGTACTAAAATGAAATAAAACAGTTAAAAAACTGATAAAATGCAAATTAAGTGCAATTTTAATGAAAATCTAACACTGCAATTTAAAATAGAAAGGTGGACTCAGTATAGTGCAGATCTCCGCCAGTTATGTTTACAACTATCCGCTGCTGTATTGTGTGATTGAATGAATAACCCACAATTGACTAACCCCCAGTCTTAGACACCAAAAACAAGCAACAATGAATGCTGATAATTGGCTAAAAGTCCTTGTATAAGACATGTCATACAAACTAGCCAAAAACAAAATGAAATCACCAAGCTCTCTGCCTGCTTGGCAGCTGGTGAGTTGCAGCGAGCTACAGCAGTGCGTGTACTGGTAGTTCTGTTAGCTCTTAGCGGTTAGTCACAAGGCCTTCAGCATGCAGCCATAACTGTGGCATCCAAAATATTAAGCAGCAGAGTGAGAGATTAGCAGTGGACAGACACCTCACTCACGACGCTAAGTAAAGGTCTTTAGCCAGTTTTTAGTAGTTACAGTCGGAGTTTAAGATCTTCTGGCTGTTTGTTCCAATACATTTTTACAGTTAGAATTAGTTTGAGTTGCATGCTTAGGGGCTAGAGAACACATAACGTCAGTGAGCGTCCTCACATGTATAGCCGTACAATTTTGTGTGTGCGCGTGCGTGCATGCGTGTCGGTGAGTTTGCCACACACAGCAGTGGTGCCCCTCCCTGCAGCGGTGCAGTCAGAATAGATAGCACAGGTCCAGTTGTGGCACGTCCGTTTACAGTTTGAGTGTGCTCCCTAACAGATTAGACACGTCTGCTTTTGTAGGGCACATACCAACATCCTAATATATCAAACACACACTCGGCTGCAGGTGTGTTAGCCTCCCCGTCTGTCCACAGCCCCGTCTGTTTGTTGATCCGTCTGCTCAGCTGTCCGTCTACCTGCTTGTCTAATAAAAAAATCTCATGTTTTGCAGCCCGGCGATCTGATAACGTGACATGTAAATGGAGCTACTGTCATATCTATTTTGCATTTACCTTTCAGGTACTCAAACCGCACGGTTATTCACAGTGGTGAACACGGATCGCTTGTTTCTTGGCACAAGGACACGGAGTCAGAGACAGATGCCTCTTGACGATGCAGAAGAATTCTCACCTATATCAGTATCTGAACAGTGCCTCGAGACTCTGGGACTAGGATACTCAGGATACCTTTTATTTAATTGTTGAACATAAAGGGGTTAAAGTATTAACACTCGCTTCTCTGTCCTGCTGCCTCAGGCGTCTGCATGTAGATGAAGTTTGTTTTTTTCCTGCTGGAAACCAGGCTGCAACCTTCATTTCTGAAAAGTGAAGCCAATGCAGAAGTTTCTTAAACTTGCATTCTCTCTAATCTCCATCAGGGGGCGATGACTGGTTGCAAAAAGAAGTCTGATTGTATAGAAGTCTATGAGAAAATGACTCTACTTCTCACTTTATTTATTACCTAAGTAAACATTGTAAACATGAGGTTATGGTCGCAATCCTAGCTTTAACTCCATCACTCTGTCATTAGGTAAATTATGGTCCATTTAGAGTTAAACAAACCATAAAGCTTGACAGGTCTCTCCTTCTACCAGAGCCGTATACGGCCAAGATGGCGACAGCCAAAATGTTGTGCTCGAGGCATCAAGACGGCACCCGCAGACCAATGGGTGACGTCACAACGACTACGTCCACGTCTTGTATACAGTCTGTAAACTTAGGTCTGTCTTTTTAGGAAAATGTCCCTTCAAGCCTCAGATGACTCCCGTCCCAGACTGCCTCACTGATCCCTGTTTGTCTCTGTAGGTTAGTTAGTCGGGGCTGCCTGGCATTTGTGCGTTAACTTGTGCTTGTGCAATGTGTTCATCTCAGTATTTGTTGATTGTGTGTGACGGTGCCTGGTGATCTGGGGGAGTCCGAGCTCCATGCAGTGTAGTAGCTACTGACAGTTTTCTAATGAGCTGTCAGTGCTAGATAAGTCTCTCACTCTCCCTCTCCCTCCCTCTCTCTCTCTTGCTCTCTCTCTTTGTCTTCCTCTCTGTCTCTTTATTTTCTACATTTTTCTATCTTTTGCGTTCTTTATACTGTTATATTCACCTTTCCTGTTATACTCTTTCCCCCCCTCCATTCCTCTGTTAACAGAATTATCTCTTTCTTCTCCTCCACCTTTTCTCTACATTTGCATACATGTCCAATGTCTCTCACTCTGTTCAGCTTCTCTCTATCTGTTGACTTTTTATAGCTTCCCCCTTTTGAGCAGTAAACATTGAGCGTCTAATTGCTCAATAAATTCAAGGCATTTAATTTGACTGGAGCCAGAAATATATGTTTATGATTTAAAGAGAGCATTTTCAGCTCTATGTAGAAAAACTGGTTGTAAATAAGACAAATATATAAAAGGCTGGGATCTTCCACTGAACATGCTATCATTACAGGAAGTGACTACACTTTTTAATATTGAATTCAAAGTTAGAAAAAAAAAAAATCAAAGGTGCTTTTTTTTTTTTTCTCCCTCTGTTGCTGTTAAGACAATCACTTAGCAACCCAAATTATCACGAAATGCTTCCGCTGACACATTTCCTGGGGGGGAAACCAAGACTTTTTTTCTGTAAGTAGGCAGCTTGTGGTTAGAAACCTGCAGCTGCTGAGTGTCTTAAAGCTGGGTTGTTTTACTAATGATTGTCAGCTAAACGCCTCAAAGATGATGACAGTGAGCCCTGATCCAGGTTTGTTTGAAATAGGAACTCGCTGGATGAATGCAATCTTCAAGAAAAGTCTCATCCCTTAATTTTAATCCTATACAATCAAAGATGCTGCAGGGTTTCTTACTCACTGGCTGACTGGAGTGCACACAGTGCTGCCACTGTCGGTCAGAAGTTATCCTGAGCGGTATTCTTTATATATATCTTCAGCACTGCTTCTGGGTAACAGCTTATCAAAGCTGCCTTCAGTTCTATTGTTACTGCTTTGACACATTACCCAATCTGTGGTGTAGGGGTTTATTTTGGCAGAAACATGCGCTAAATTCTATTTTTGTCAAGTACAGAATAAACTCTTTAGTGCAGGCCCGTAAAAGTCATCAGGTGCATTATGGGATAGAAGAAAGGCTGTACGGGCCGGTAAAGTTAGAGCAGACAAACACATGGCTGACACAAGAATGTAATTTAAAAACATAAATATGTTTTAATGTTATTATCAGATTAGAGTTGATATAAAATCCAAACACCTTTATAACTGTAGACCAATAATAGCCATAAATGGCAGCTAATAAGCAGTGACATATTCCAGACAACCTCTGGCAGGAAATGCTAACAAGAGTTATCATCAGGGCACTGTTTTATTATGATGATCTTCAATCTGTATTTGATAAATAAAACAATCACTTCCCCAAAGAAAGCTGGTATTTTCACAGCCGCTTGGCTCCAGAATGTTAATAACAACAATCAAACATCACGGTGTGTTTTATTCACATTATGGCTCATCTGCAAGCGGACATAGTGACACTTGGAACCTGCTGCATCCGTGTTAAAACCACACATCCCTTACCGTACCAGAAACACTATTCATATCAACGTGTAGCTGCCATCTGCTCTACTTCAGGGATCCCTCTCTTTTCTTTTGCACCCTGCGGGGGGGAGGTCAAAGGTCAGGCTCGGCTGCAGATCAGCCGGTAGAGAGTCACTGTCCTGCTTGAGGACATTTCAGCAAAGTGGCAGCTTGAACGCCAGTTCTCCTGGTTGAAGGGCGTTCTCCCTGTTCTCCCTGCCCTCTCTACTAACATGAATACAATCCCAGTTTGTTATTATTATTATTATTATTTTGAAAGTGCCCAGACCTTTGGGTTCAGCGTCAGCTCAGTTTTCTGATTTAAACTAACAGGAAACAACATCCACAACAGCAGCTCAGATGTATTTGCTGCATCTGTACCTTGTCTTTTTTTCTGCTGACGGTGATGTATACTCGCTCCACTGGACTCCTCCAGGTCTCAGGGGTGAGTGAGCATGTCGGCTCTGGGCTGTGCTTTGTTAACATGTTCACCTTATGCTGAACCGGTCAGCGGGATGTTTTCCATCATAGCCGTTTGAAATCATCCCTGTGACTCCTCCACAGACCCAGTTCTGCCAGTTACAACCTCTCCTGGTCTCCAGGGGTTCGGGGTCGCAGCTACCGGAGGTGCTGCAGTGATTTTTTTCTTCTCTGTACTCTGAGGGAGTGAAACTGGTTCACTTTGGGGCTCTGGCCTGGTTGTCATTCCGCTGGATCCCTGTGAGCGCTGCGGAGCAGGGATGGGCGTGATCAAAAGTGAGATCACAGCCCCGCACCGGGCGATTTCACTTTGTTCACATCAATGGGGAATGAGAAGCAGGGCAAAAGAGAGGAGGGGGAAGAGAGAGAGAGAGAGTTAGGGAGAGAGGGAGCAACAAAGGCCAAGAGAAAGGAACACAGGGGAACGGAGGAGGGGAGAGGAGGGCACAGAGTGGCGGTGTTTGTCCGAGGCCGATGAATGAAATCTTTATCTCTGACGGCGAGGAGACAAGGCTGCTCTCACGTGTCCTTTTTCTCACTTTTACTGCTAGTCGTCCTCTCTCTCCTCTGTCCTTCTCTCTCTGTCTCTCACTCCCTCCCTCATCTTTTCCATCCCCTCTCCACTCAGCCCCCTGGTGGAGGTGAGGGAATTATTCCTCTCTCTCTCTCTGCCCTCTTCTGTTTTTCCTGATTCTCTGCCTCTGGAGAAAACAGGAAATTACAAAAAAACAAACTTCTTGCTTTTGTTATTTCTGATACGCCCATAACTTCCCAGCTCTGCTACTGGTTTTGAGTCACTCATTGTTGAGTTAAAGTGCTGACACCCTGCTGCCGATGGTAGCGTTGACTATTAGGCCAATAGCAGGCTTAAACAAACAAACACTAGAATGACACCATAAGTCTTAATGAGTTACTCTGTTACAGAACATTAACATCCATTTTTTTAAAGACGAGGGAAAAAAAAAGTTCAATCCTATTTACGTCAGCACTAATCTGATAAGATAAGCTACGCCTGAGGAGGTCCTGTAATTAGATTTTTTACTTTTTTTGTGGCTAATTGTAGCAGCAGCCCACTCTAAAAAATGTACCTCCATATATTTTGCATGTATTATTACTTCCTTTCATAATCTGTGTGGAGCTGAAAGTAAGAGATTGACAGTTCTGCCTAAATGGTGCATTTCTGTTCACGCTGGTGGATTTTCTTTGTGGTTCGCAGAACTCCACTAGAGGTGGACCACTAAATAAATTCTCACCCTGTGGGGAAAAAACCCTCTCGTTCCACTTGAACCAATGCTTGAATAACTATGAAGTAAGAACAGGATCATTAGTGTTACATAATGCACACTTCACGACGTCTGCTGTGTGCACGGAGGCCCAGGGGGTGACCTCCAATGACCTCCGTGGTGATGTGTTTGAGCTTTTGTGAAGCAGGAAAATACACCCAAAAAAAGACGATTCCCTTAAAGTACTGCGTGTAAGTGTGTTTGGGATAAGTTTTCAGCAATACGTAATAACTATAATTTTCTTTTCTCCTTCTCTTTGTGTTTTTCACATTTACTGTACATCTTTAGAGGAGCAGTCACTTAGTGTACTGAGCCAGACAAGATGCAGGAATGCAGGAAGGTGTTATGAGTGTAAACGTTCGGTAAGTGAGTGCTGCTGACGGAAGAGGAATGCGGCCTGGCCGGAGATGTGCTGCCTTAATGGTTTTAAACTATAATGTATACAAGCCGAGGGAAGCAGCAGAAGAGAGAGATTAAAAGACATTCACAGAAAGATGGTGGTGAAAAGAAAAGTGGATGAGGAGCAGGAGGGGTCGGGAGGAGCAGATCCCAGAAGGGAGCTTGAGAGCAGGAAGGGCACAGGGAGGAGTCAAACAAAGGCCTGTTTCTGCACCACCTGCTCTGCAGCCATACACAGCCTTGTCCTCCATCCCTCTTCTCTGTGGCTGCCTCACGGCTCAACGTGCAATTCTGCACGCTGTCGTGGAATAAGCAGCAGATTCACTGTTTCGGGGTTAACTCATGTGACGGAGAGTAACTGTTGAACGGCTCCCCGAAGGCGCTCTGTGAATGGGCACTATTTCCTGGATGTCACATTTATTACTAGTGGCCTCTGCTGGTTCCTCCTCTTTGAAGGACAGGGAAAACATTACATGGCGAGGCTACTACTTTTATCTTAAAGGAGAGAACATTTGAACTTTGTAATGGAAATGATCTGCCAGGCCTCCAGAATAATTTATTTTCTCGCCGTAATCTTCAAATCATGAGAATCATGAACACAAACATTTCTTAACACTACATAAGTTGAACTATGTATATTTTTTTAAGTTATTGAGATATGCAAATTTTTATGAGCAGCCCCTTCCTCTCTCGCTGACGATCATAACGTAATGACGTCATCACCAGCATGTGATGTGAGGACATGAAAGACGGAGGCCTTAGCTTTCCGCTGCAAAAAGAATGAATGATCGAGCTGTTGTGACTTTCTTTTAGATGGGTTTGAACAGGATCATGCAAATAACTATTGGTCGTTTTTTTAGAGGGTTAAAGGTGTAGTCCAGACATTTTGTCTTGTGCTTCCATAAAGTTTGGGTGCTCACAAGAAATGGATAAAAAAAAAGAAAAAAGAATGGTCTAATTGGTGCAGTAGAGGCCGATATATCCAGATTTTCAGCAGATCCTACAATTCCCATGATGCACCCCAGTAGTGTCTATCATCAGGCCTTTCCTATCTAGAAAATCCCCCCATTTTTGTGCTTGTTTTGTACTTCTCCAGGATATTTCACAGGATATGGAAAACAACACTTGGCTGCACTAAAAGGACACTGATACAAAAACTACATACATTCTGAAATCACACATTAGTGACATGGATAATGATGATTGATGGACATTAGCCATCTGGACTTTTGGTTTATAGCCAGACGATGTGGGAATGAAAAGCTTCCTTGTGCTCAGACAAACGACGTCAACCTGTCCACGTGTTTCAAAAGACAGCGGACAGAGGGAGGTCCAAACAGGTGTGCGTGTGTGTGTGTGGTGCCTGAATTCCTCCTCACGCCTGGACTCGAGCCAGCAGAACAACTGACGGAGGCCCCACCCGTCGCTGGTGGCACCGGGTGAAGGCCAGCAGTGGGAGGAAGACATGAGGAAGAAATGTGAAGGGAGTGATTGATGAAGAGGGTGTGGGGTGAATGCGATATGTTTCCCCAGTTGTTGCACTCCCACCTGTCTCTCTTGGCACACCCGGTCTGCGGGGGGAAAACCCCACCAGGTCTCCAAAACGTACGTTTACGTCTCCTCTCAATCACGTCTGACCAAAACCAGAAATGACTTAAATGTACTTAAAGCAGCTTATCGGCTTAAATTAGGAAGTGGGCTTGCTCTACAGAGGGATTCCCCCGTTAGTCGAGATGACTCACCATCACTAAGTAAAATACGTCTCTGGTGTTGGAAAACACAGGAAGTGATGAATCGAAAAGTCATTCAAAACTTCCCCCCTGAACAGAAGCAAGTGGGCCTTTTATTCCCATAAAGCTTTGTGAGTTTCCCCAAGATTTTCTTGGTCTTGGTCAAATTCCAATTCTTTGGGGCCACCAGCGGGCAAGAACTGTGGCCTTTAAAGAAAAATTGTTAACTGTTAACACCATGGCTCCAGCTGTATTCCCCAGCTGTTTGTGGTCGGGGGGGTGTCGGTATTTTGCCGAGTCGGTATTTGCAATGTGGTGCGTTATGACTGACTGCTGTCACGTTACAGGGCGTGGAAGCCTTCTCAAGAGAGGAGGATCTCAACTGAGGGAGCGACACAGGGCCTTGCTGTCTCACATTCTGGAAATAGCTGCTTCCCTAAAGTGTCAATTCAGAGAGGGATGACTTCTTTTAAGAGAGGGGACTTCCAGGCTCTTTTCTTAACGCCGAGAGTGACGCGAAGCTAGAGGCATTCTGTAACTTCGGTGAACTTTCCAGGGCCGGAGGTTACTGCCAACTAAATATAGACAGACATGTCTTATTGGCTGGTAACTAAGTCTTCTTTATCAGCCACTGTCATATTTGGATGGGAGCCCTGTGTTTGGCAGTGAAGCAGTGTCAATGTTGGCTTCCTTTCCTGGGTGTGAAGGGGAGGGGGATTTCCAGAACGAAATTGATGGCTTTTGGAACCAGAGACCGATGGGACAGATGGAGGGAGGAAAGGAAGAATAAATTCGGAAATTATTCATTTTAAAATCAGCTGAAATATTATTCTTTGCACAATCTAGAAGGATATATTTCTCTCCAGCATGTAAATGTGGCTGACTAAATAAATGACATGCCCAGGGTCAGCTGCCATCCTCTCCTCCACAACCAATCCTATTCATCCTTACTCCTCTCTCCTCCTCGGCTCCCTTACTCCCTTACTCCCCCAGCCTGTCCATCCTCCGGCCTCCCTCCTCTCTCTCTCCAGCTGCTTAGTTAGGCCTTGTGATGAGCAGTTATTAATTACACTCTCTAATGAAATGAGCTTTCAGCCGGCCACTAGCTGACAGTGCAGGCTCAGTCTCTCTGTGTGTGCGTATTCATGTTGCAGAAATCCTCTTAAAGCATGACCAGAGTTAATGGTTTCCCTGGGTGTTCGTTCTTACTGGAAGCTGACCATGTGGTCAGCGCTCCACCATGTGAGGAGGGCTGGTGTTTACCCCGTCTGATTCGCTAACACCGACCTTCCAGCTCGGTTCAGGTTAATGTTTCACTCGTCCCTCACTTCCTGAAACAACCTAAAGAGGGATTATTCCCTCTCTGAACAGCAAAAACTATGCACAAAACTTTGTCATTTGTCCGAGTGTGTTTATCCTCCTCAGCAGCTCCTTCCTGCTACTGTTGAGGCGTGACGTTCCTTTGATCATAACTGATGAATAATTACATTTGTGTCTGTGCAAACTCTTCCAAGTCTTCCATTTACTTCTGGCAATGTTTACTGTAGGAAACATTTTCTGCATGACTCCGTTTGGTCCATTTACTTCAGAGTACTTTGTTCCTTTTAAACGGAGTCACTACTGATGCTGTTTATTACCATATAAAGCAGGGCTGGGTATTGGTATATATATGCCCTCCAGTTTACCTCGTATCAACTATCTGTTTGCCTCTGTCCATAATCTTCACTTAACACTACCCAAAATATAACAATAGATAATAAGAGCAATAATAAAATTAATATAGACATTATTTAATAAACCAAGTAGATTAATATCCTAAACAAAAGAGACTGCTACTACTACTAAAAATACAAAAAAGTAATAATAAAAAAGGCATCAATAAATAACAATATTTTAAATGGATATAAGAACAATATTACATTGGTATACAAAAGAAGCTTTACATTATACGTCCACATCTTATCCTGTTAATCTATCAAGGTCTAGTTATTTACCCCCCAAAAGTAGGAAATATCACCCAATATTCTACAATTTTGTGCACAATTAAAAAATCTATGCTAATAATTTATATATAATGTATCACAAAACATAATATCTCAATACTCAAGTATATCAATATTTTTCTCACACCCCATATATAAAGTAATAAAAAAAAAAAAACATACACTATTTGATCGTTACCAGTATTGACAGAACAAATCATGATTCCAGCTGGATGTTTGATGTTGGGCAGAGGTGAGCGACAACCCCACAGGCTGACTGTGATATGCCGAGACACCTGTCAATCATTCGAATATGACGAGAATCTTTGCTCTTTTTCAGCCTTCATATCCTCTTTATGAAATATCTTTCAAAAATGAATACAATATATTGTAGGAAATCCTGACTTCTTGTTGATGAAATGTTTTGATTGTATTTCAAGATGAAGGGATTTTTGTCACTTTTATCAAGGGAGAGGGGGATTTTATAGTTTCTAGTGAGAGGAACTGGATCTTTAAAAAGAAATTCATATTGGTGGCACATAGATGCTGTGTTATTTTTGCAGCAGTTAAAGTTCTTGAGAGGTTCTATCTTGATTTTTAGGTCAGCAAAGATTCCTCCAGAGAACTTTGTGTCCAAATACCAGCTGCCCTTCATAAAATATATAGATTATTTTTTTCTAATGATGGCCTCACATAAACATTAAAGTGTACAGCTTGATTCCCCGCCCCCACCAGTTGGTGCTGACCATGTTCCTTTGAAGCCCTGTCGTCTCTCATAAATATGAACGTGTAAATATTTAATAAACCCATCTAGGAAACTCCCAGAGACGGAGAGAGTGTTCAGAGGTGGCGTCACTGTAGTTCAGTCTGTCAGCTCATCTCACTGAGAGATACAGATGTGTTTTTAAAGGGGTCTATGGCCGACGCATTCATCCACTCTGCCTCTAATGTACACTTACTGTCACTAACAGTAGCTTCCTCTCATCTCATTATGATCCCCAAGAGTGCACATACATTGACTACTCGCATAATAAAACTTTCAGCAATACTTCCAAGAACAAAAGGGTAATATTTAATGTAAAGCTTTATCAGACTGGCTTTAAATGAAGTTATTTATCACACATTAGGGTTAAAGTTTACTTCTCATTGTGGGAATACTGCAGTTTTCTTAAGATATCTGCTAAATAAAGGCATTGAAGTGCATGTTAGTTGAGGATAGCTCACTGTGAATGCTGACTTGGACCTTGTGGAGAAAATACTTCTGTGCAATGAGGCTCATATTAGCAGGATGCAACTCCTCATTAACACGTAACAAAAAGAGAACCTGACATTGTTAGGCAGCTGTGTATAGCGTTGGCCAAACGCTATCACGGGTTCTGTGATGCACGCGGCCCACTGCTATATCTAGATGTTACTGACTGTGTAAGTGTGTGTGTGTGTGTGTGTGTGTGTGTGTGTGTGTGTGTGTGTGTGTGTGTGTGTGTGTGTGTGTGTGTGTGTGTGTGTGTGTGTGTGTGTGTGTGTGTGTGTGTGTGTGTGTGTGTGTGTGTGTGTGTGTGTGTGTGAAGGACAAGTTTGTCCTGTCTGTCTCCTCCTAAACAACTGTGCAATGCAATCCATGCAATACAATCCAAAGCCGGGCCCTCAAACTATGTGCATCAGACAGGTGTTTGAGTGTGTGTGCGTGGAATTTTCACTGTGCATCTGATTTGTGTGTGCGGCTGTGGATATGTGAATTCACGTTTTGCTGTAAACCTTTTCTTTAATTTCTTTAATAATACATGTATTCGTAGACGAGCAGATGAGCTCTGGTTCCAATAAAGTACATTACACAGCACAAGTACTGATACAGTAAAATCGGGAGAGAGGATCATTTCTATCCTCACTCTTATCAACTTTTTTACTTTAGTGTTTCTTCTATTTATCGCTTGTTTTATTTATCTCTTTTTATGCTTCCGTGCCGGCAACAGCAGTTGCTGGAGGCGGTTTGTTTTCGGGTTGTCTGTCTGCACCATTCTTGTGATTGAGATGTATCACTCTTGAAAGGGATTTCTTCTAATTTGGGACAAACGTCCACCTGGACTCGAGATTGAAGTATTCGATTTAACCTCCTGTTCGTCCCATTATCGTGAACGCTATATATCTCCGGAACGCCTTGAATGGAAGTTCTTCAAATTTGTCACTATCGTCCAAAAACGACAACAGCATATTTGGGTAGTACCAGAGGCTTTACTTCTCTCACTCATGTCAAGGATCACTCACACCAAAGGATGAAATTATTAGACGATTTCGACTACACGTCAAAAAATCCACATGCTATATAAGAGAATTTTACACAAATGTTTAATATGATAAAATTATGACATTTTAGACGGACATCAATGTAATGTACACTCTATGCACCCACTCATTCATTCCCACCCTCTGTCTCTTCTACATCATCAACTCCATTTCAGCTTCTCGCCCACCTTCTCTTCTCTCCAGCTCTTCATTCTCATTCAGACCGGCATGTGTGTTCATGTTTGTGCTTATCACTGGTCTTATTTTAGAACCACCTCTGGTCTGCCTGTCTGCACAGCTACATCACTCACAGCTTACTTTACAACAATACCACAATGCTATTGTAACAATATTTGTACACTTCGGCATATATCTAGACAGATGCAATCAGAGCTTTGTCCTGCCACTGAGGAGCACTACTTCTATTTGTTCAGTTAACAAAACCAAAAATCAAACCAAACCGCACCGCTGTTAATCACTGCCATCAACCCTTCCACTGGCCAAATATCACATCCTGTTTTCTCTTTCCCTCCCTTCCGCTCTCCAGTGTCAGTGTCGAGAAACAACAATGGCAAGCGGCCAACTTATGTTGACTGAAAACTGTTCCTCCGTAGCATTTGGCCCTTCCTCTGCTCTGGACTTAGAAGAGCATCGGGGCAGTTCATCACAGGTCAGGCTCAACATTGATGATTGATTAGGACATTTAAAAACAACCCAGAGCAAATATATTTCAGTATCAAGTGTAGAAGCAGCAGAAGAGGAAGTAGTGAAATGAAAATTCATTCCCATGCAAATGTCACTCTTGATTACTGAACTATGGCGCTGCTCCAGGCTGCAGCTGCTCCCATGTTCTGGCTCATGTAATGGTTTGTGTGGGTGGACTAGTCGAGGCCTGCAGTGGAGGTCTGGATTATTATGCTTTTAAGTTCCAGCCCCTCCCACCTGTGTGTGCGTGTGTGTGTGCGTGTGCATGTACGTTTTGAATCCTACCTGTCAATGCAAGGTTCCATTTAAGAAAGTCTTGGTGTAGGGTTTAAGATGCACGCTGTACCCAGCATGCTGTGTGGCCGTAAAACAACCATGCTGTTGGTTGATGTAACATTAAATATTGAAGCGAGTGACGGAGAGAGAGCTGTACCTAAAATTTTACGTCAAAATATTGCCGCGAACGATGGAGAGCAAGTTGTACCCAGCATGCCGTTCAGCTGTGTAACAGTTGATATTGTAGCAAGTGACGAAGAGAGAGCTGTACCCAGAATGCCGGTGGTTGGTGTAAGAGTTAATATTGCAGTGAGGGACGCAGAGCGAGCTTTACCCAGCATGCCGTTCAGTGATGTAACAGTTAATATCGTAGCAAGTGTTTATTGTGAAAAGCGTGGGATCAAAACATCTGTGATATAACAAGGAACGGATGTGTTGAGCTGCAGCAAAAATATTGGGGACGCTTCTTGTGCAGCTCACCATGAGGTCATGAATATTTATAACACACTTCTAACTTCTCTCATGGCTGTTGTTTAAGAGAACCTTCCTAATTGGACTCAAATTTGTTTTGATCTTATGGCAGCTCAAAACAACACTCAGACAATCCTGAGATATCATGTAAGCTGTCGATCACAGAGAAAATTTCTTATGAAGTTTGAACAGGTGTGCTCAATGTATTCAATGTAATGAATGGATTACACAGGAAAATAAACATGCTTAACTGTTGTGTAACTTCCTTTTCATAAGTGAGAATGATGATCATTCAAAACAGCTAGATGTTCTATGTAGGAATTATCAGCTAATTTGACATTTCCCAGCCTGCATATGCTATAAACAGTATTTAGGCTGATCAATTGTCTATAAATTGGTACTGATGGTCCTGTATATTTACAAGTGCTGAAAACCAAACCACAAAGTTTATTTGAGCTGATAAGAAGCGATGGTTGTTTTGATTTGTATAAGGAAATATCCGAACCTTTTTAAATATCAGGATATTATATTTAATGATACTGTATTGAATCAAATAGTGAACGTGGCCGACAGCGGCTCAGATTGCACTAAAAGTAAAGCTAGTGTGTTGGATGTTACAGGGACTGTGATAAATTGCAAATTGAACTGTTGTGATTGCATAAAAAAACATTAACTTTGATTTTATGCATATGGTGTTGTTTTCCTGAAATTAGATATTCAAAAAATCGCAATAAACGATTTTTACCAAACGATTATTGTGACCTCAAGTATTCGCAATAATACAACGATCTTATCGTTATTGATATTTCCAAAGAAATTACACTGAAAAATGTATTAAATTGGGTTGCTAATTTTTTCTTAAATAACATAAAAGCGTTAATTTAACTGTGGTGTAACAACGACTTTTACTTTGTGGGAACGTGATTTTGTGATGTTTTTGTCACTTATAGGACTGACCTTTGTGTTTAAAATATTTCCAATCTAACCAGACGGTCTTTCTTTCTTTCTTTTTTTCCATGTTGCTGCTGCGTCTCCACCTCTGCTGACTTCCCTCAACAAAGGTAAATACATCCATTTCTCCTCCTCTTCCTCACACAGTATTCTTCTCTGCTGAAACTACTGCTGTGTGACCTAATGGTGTTTTTCATCATTTATTTATTTTGGAAAAATCTGTGTATGTCATTTTATTTAGTGGCTAGAGGATGTTTTTCTGTTTTTCCTGTCTGTATGTGTGTGTGTTCCCCACACACATCGCTTGCTGTTTGCTGTTCCTCTGTTAAATATTTTCCCGGTGTTCCAACACTCCCTTGTGGTTTGTTGTTTTTGAAGTTAACTGGTAACACCTCTGGACCAGTTTACAGTGCGTTGCTATGCCCTGGCCTTTTTAATGAATCCGGATGAACTTGTGTGTAAAAGGTGGAAAAACACACCGACAGCTTGCCGCTGTCCCGTTGCTATGGTTACCGGTCACACCACACCGTCCTCTGGCCCGGTGTGTGCGGGCCTGAGGAAAAGTGTGTGTGAATTGGTGTTTCTTGTGTGTGTGTGTGTGTGTGTGTGTGTGTGTGTGTGTGTGTGTGTGTGTGTGTGTGTGTGTGTGTGTGTGTGTGTGTGTGTGTGTGTGTGTGTGTGTGTGTGTGTGTGTGTGTGTGTGTGTGTGTGTGTGTGTGTACAGGGTAGCCTTTGATGAAGTGGGCTGCTGATGACAGGGTCGTGTGAAAGAGGAGACTCCCAGGGGAGCGTTCAGGTTCGCTGAAAACTTTTCAGCATTTTTTTTTTTTTTTTTTGCCAGGATTTCTCAACTTAAAAGAGTTGTTAAATAGAGCGTGTTGGCTTTGAACCGTGCCGCATTCTTCGTCTGCTCTGGAGTTTTCATATGAAGTTTTGCATACATTTAGTATGGCAAACAATGATGGCTTTCTCAATCATTGTGGGTGTGTGGGTGTGTGGGTGTGTGGGTGTGGGTCAGTCCAAATCCCCCTGGATATTTTTTCTTCCTCTACAATGTCTTTGGTGTGTGAGGAAACAAATTAATGGAGGCTAATTGGAAGCTATCGCCCTTTGACCTTTCGGGGTCAGGTCATTATCTGGGGTCATCTCAAATCCCCCTGGAAAACACACACACACACACACACACACACACACACACACACACACACACACACACACACACACACACACACACACACACACACACACACACACACTGGATGTATCTGCCCTGCTATTGATCAGTCATTACTCTCTTGTTAAATAGGAAACGCTGCTAGCTCTCCTTGACCAAATTTCTGCAGCGTGCATGTGTGTGAGAGTGCTGAGAAATGTTTTGATATGTGACGGTTTGTGTTTGGATATATAACCTTGTTTGTTATGTCTTTGACAAAGAGAGAGAGGGAGAAAGAACTGAGATCTGAGAGGTTCATTTCAAGGAAAAGGTCCGTTCTCTAAAGAACACGTCGTTCCTGTCGGGGTTGTGGTTCATAAAACATTACAAATCTTTATGAATTGCTTTATGTCACATGACCCCACAGTTAAATGCAACAGTAAAAGGAAATAAAACTGAATGGATGAATGATTTTCTGATAAAATATTGAGCTGAGAGAAGTAAGAGTATCTGTCCGGTATCTGTCATAGACAAAAAGCTCCCCTTGTGTAGTGCTAATTATTGAATTATTAGCTCCAATGAAAAGTTGCACATCCGCCATTTGTTCAGCAGCTTTTCATCACATTTTTTTATTTTTTCTGTAAAAATAATTTATTTCTTTAGTCTCACCAGCAGCTATGAAATGTTTTTTTTTTTTTTTTTTTAAATCTATTTAACAGTTTATTGAATAATGAAGAAACAAGCATTTCGGATGCGCTACCCAGCAATTGCTGTGTCATGATAAATGACAGCTGTGTATCATCCAACATGATTCATAGACTTTGTGTCGGTTGTGTGAGTGGTAATAACACTCAGCACCATTTCAGTTAATTTCCTGCTACACCAGTTTTATATTTCTCGTTCGACCAAGACTCTGATCCTGGACCAGATTCTCTCTTGTCTCATCGTTTTGTCCCAGTTCCCTGGTTTGAATTCCAGCAGTAGTCCGTTTACATTTCCAAAATCCACCTCCTGATGTAAATACACTTCAAATGCGGAGAGAGACGTTCAACTCAAACCATTTACACTCTTTACAAGTCTCACAAGTGGCACTGAAGTCCTGAATTGAAGGAAGCCATGACAATGTATTTGGAGAAAAACAACTTCCCGGTTGCCATGGCACCAGACCTCATCTGGCCTAATCTGCCCTCTGTGCTGCATGTTAGTCTCATAACACCAGCTCATCATTTACCTTTCCTCAGGTGGAATCCAAGAGAGGAAGACTGTTAAATGAATCTAATATCTGATTGACTGACTGATCCTAGTTCAGTATTATATTTTTATGATATAGGCACTTGTATGGTGCCCACACTTTGGCTAAAGGGATTAGTACATGAATGGAATAGTTGATTTATGGTTGTAGTTACAGCTGCTTAACTATAAGGATGTCCTGCTTTTCTTTCTTGTATATTATTGTAATTAGAATATATTTCTTTTTTGAAACATTGTTTGCACAAAACAAGTGATCATTACTTTGTGTTGTGCGAAATAGTGATGGGCATTTTTCCCTTTTTTAAAATTAATCAATCGATTAATTTATAAGATCATTTAGAGATTAATCAATCAAACTAATATTTAGTTACCGTCCTAGCAGAAAAATGTGAGATTACATTATTATTTCCCTGAAGATTTCACAATATAAGTAATATAAACCCTGTGTGTTGGGTACAGTAGGTGTTTTCATCTGAATACTCATCTTTTTTAACTGAGCATCAAGCTCACAAGGACTTAAACCTGCAGCAAACATGAAACGGGCGAGTGCAGATGCGTACAGTCAGAAAAAATATTGACATTAAAGTAGCACGCATGAAATTGTCTATCGTCATGGAGACCAAGGCTGTGCTGTAAAACTACAAAAGAAAACCTTTTGACGTCTGCTGCTCTGTAATCTGCTCCACTATGTTGATCTAGCAGGCAGCTGAAACACACACACACACACACACACACACACACACACACACACACACACACACACACACACACACACACACACACACACACACACACACACACACACACACACACATAAAGATTCCATGACAAATGTGTGACAGTCAGTCAAACATTCATGTTCAAACTCCAGCTTCAACATACCATGCTGCTTTGGAGAAAAAAAAAAAAAAAAAAAAGCACAGCTGAGTAATAAAAACACGCCTCCTTTTTTTCTAATTTCCTTCTCTGACACACACACACACACACACACACACACACACACTTGCAAACACACACTCGCTCTAGACGCGAGCAAAGCACATGCTTCTGGCTCTGGCAGTGACATCACTAGCCTTGTGGTCAAAGTCCAGTTCCTCTATCCGGCTTTGAGCTGCTGCTAATGCTCCGCCGCACTCAGAGCTACCTTAACCGCCGGCACACACACACACACACACACACACACACACACACACACACACACACTCGGCAGAGAGAAGAAGAAAAGAAGCGAGCGAGAGATGAGGGATTATCTGCGTGATTAAGGATGGCTCTTCTTTGACAGCCCCAGATCCTGCAGGCCTCGCTGATCAACTGCAGCCTCCAGACTCTCCCTCCTCCTCCCTTCTTCACTTTTTCTCTTTTCACTCACTTGTTTTCATTTCCTCTTGGATTCACCTTTTTCCCTCCTCTCATTTGCCACCATATCTTTCCAGTTTCCTCTACTTTTTCTCCCTCTTGTCATTCTCCCCGTCCCTCCATCTCTCTTCCTCTCTTTTCTCCGGGAGGCTGGGAGGGAGGGAGGGAGGGAGGCATGGGCTCCCAGGCTGCTTACAGGCAGTTCCTCCAGGATCTAGAGGAGAAAAGAGGTTGGTGTCCACTCTAACCTTCTTACACCTGTTGTTTACAACACTGATAAAAATCAACCAGAGTTTTATAGGCGTATTAAATATATTTATAATGTGTTCTAATGCTGGATCTTATCTCTTATTATCTCTGTGTGGAGTGCAGTGAGGTGATATAAGAAGAGTGACAGGTTGCACGTGCAGATAGCTCACCAATGGGTTGGGCCCTTTTTTAAATAGGTGTCATACCTGCTCTGCTGGGATCCTTGTGCAACCAGATAGAGAAGTATGTTGGCTATGTCTCAATGTGGATGGAGATCTTTTACAAAAACAGAAGGGTGGATGTATGTGCCTACCAGGCTGATTGTGAGCCATGTCTTGTTGCCGTGTGTGTGTGTGTGTGTGTGTGTGTGTGTGTGTGTGTGTGTGTGTGTGTGTGTGTGTGTGTGTGTGTGTGTGTGTGTGTGTGTGTGTGTGTGTGTGTGTGTGTGTGTGTGTGTGTGTGTGTGTGTGTGTGTGTGTGTGTGTGTGTGTGTGTGGCCGCGGCCGCCCGCCCACGCGGCTACTGTGTGGCATCCAGATAAGACACGGGTCAGTAGAAGGACTTTCTTATGAGTGTCAGCTGTCGCACGGACTCGTATCATGTTGGATTTAACCTCTGAATTAGCTTCAGAGGCTAATTGTCAGATGCTGCTAATTGTTCATATCGGTGTTTGTCGCGGCGCTAAAGCGTCCCAGCCTTTTGTCATTGGCGACACTTGATGCTAGGGTTTGTCAGAGGGTCAGGTGACGTTCAGGAGCAGAAGCAGGGACGCCTGGCTTCAGCAGCTGTTGTCACAGCAGTCGGCCGAGCGAGGAATAATACAGGCGAGAGGCCGGGGGTCAAGTTCTTCTTCATGTTTTATGTAGACTTCTTTCAACATGTTTGGTATAGTCCTGGTCTTTTATGTACTGAAACTACAGTTAATTCCTTGAATGAAAAAGAGGCTAGATGGTACGACTACAGTTTTGGGACTAATGCCACAATGTATCATTTTTGGCTTCATCATTTCTACAGATTGTGATTTATCGCGGCACAGGATTTTCGTATATTAACTTTCTATTTCAGGGTAAACGTTAATTGCCTGAAATGAAAGTAGTAGTGGAGGCAGAGTTTCAGACGTGATTGAAGTTGAGAGCTTATCACACTTCACAGCTACGGTGACTCTGTAACTCCACTTTCTCACAACAGCTGCTGCAGAATTTCAACATTTTTGGGTGGGTGGACCACTTCAAATAAATCCAGTTCTTCAAGGTCTTGAATGGATGCCGTGTCTTGATGTTTTCATCAGAAGGACAATGACTAGTCAGTGATCAAAGCAACAGTTTCTACATTGAGCTCTCTTTCTTTACATTTTCAAACATCCCTCTCACATGTTTGGGTTGGAGTTGAAGCAGGAGGCTCCTTTTCATGGTCCTGTCTTTGCAGCACCTTTTTCTCTCCATGCTAATGTCCATTATTTGAGCATGAAAGGGGAGCGGACACTCACTGGGTTTTTGTTGTGTCTGTTCATCACCAAACCTTTTCTCCTATGTAGGGCCTCTGTCAAGTCCTTATAAGTCTATTTGCCACTGCCACGGCCACACCTGCTGCCACTTGTGGTTTTGGTGATATTATGTGGCACAGTATACTACTCCTCCTCCTCCTCCTCCTCCTCCTCCTCCTCCTCCTCCTCCAGCAGCTGCTCCGTCTGAGGCCTCACACCGACAGACGTCAGGCTGTGTTAGAATCACCTACAATCTCCTTTTAACCCCTCGAATTACAGTCGCGGTTCAGCTTCTTAACCACTTTAGAAGCCTTTGGGGGAACTGTAATAAATTTCACAAACATATGTGCAAACACATTGATCCACGTTTGTGAATCAAAGGATTACATTGAACATTGAACTTATCCCCCCTCCTTTTAATGGGATAACTTTAAAGTAAGTGGTGTTGTAACGAGGTTTCCGTACAGAACAAACTTGACTCTAATGTCGTTCTGCTGTTCGTGGTGATTAGAGTAGTCTGAGCACCAGCAGCCCCTCTGCCATCTGCATCCACTCACATCTCCTCCTCCATGGGCTTAACCTCAGCGAGGGGCCCCTCCGCCCGTTTCCACCTTTGAAACGACATAACAAGTGCACCTCTCTGGGCTGACCCGTTTGTTTCTGAATGCGTTTATCTGCCGTCACCTGCCACGGGAGACTAATGATCAGACAAATAGCTGTTTGACAGAGAAAGAGAGAGAGGGAGAGAACGAGTATGAATGGGTTTGAGGCCGTTGCCATCCGAGCAGTTTGGTCAACAGTTTGTTTAAGGCGGCGTAGCTGTCAGCTTCTATTCTTATCCGCCATAAAAGAGGTCACTCTCTCTACCTGTTCACTGAGTCACATGACATGTGCTGCCACCTCTCAGGTTAGATTCATGTTGGTCATACAGGGCTGCAGCTATCCGTTATTTTAGAAAAATCTAAATTTTTATTGCTGGAACTGCATTAAATAATTTGATCTCTCAAAACTTAAGTGCATTTAAGTGCCATAGTTCATTCTATTTTAAGGCTGCAGACTGACTTTCTTCAGCAACGTTCTGGAAAATCATTTTGACCGTCCTACCAGTGTAAACTTTCAAAATGTTTAAATGTTATCCTTTTCCTTTGTTATGTCATCTGTAGTTATTGCATAAAACTAAAACAATTAAAATGATTCGGAGATAAGTGATTGTATATTTAGTTCAATATTTGCTCAGATTAAAATAAAATCTTGAAGTTAAACAGGTACAGAACTCTGGTATATCTTATTTGATGTGTTATCTTCTAACAGCTAGATTTATTTAAGTTTCTCGCCAAAAACTACATTTTGCAAGATTACATTTGAACACCTAGAATAGAGCTTGAACGCATCATAATGTAACTCAACACAACCTTGGTTAACGTTAGCCGTTAGCTCTGTTTTTCAGCTAAGCAGGACCGTGCTGTCCACTGACTGCTTTCCACTAACAGCTAACAGCTAACGTTAAGTAGCTCTCTTCCTGCCGATTTCAACACCGCTTTGTTGCCCAGTCCACTCTGTCCTCTCATTTTTCTTCTCTCTGAGTTTTTCTGTGTACCTTTGTGTTTCTATGTCAGACCAGATCTGTGTCAATGCCCCCCTGTGCTTACAGAAGGGTCATGTTTTCAAGTTCATGAACCGAGGACTCCACTTGAACCGGCCTTTGTTTTCTGCCTTATTGTCTCTAAACATGTAAAGGTTGCTGATTAACAGCTAGGTCAGCCACCAGAAAGTTAACCCAGCTACTTTTATGATGAATCGGGAAGTCATTTGTTAGGTTTTTTATTTATGCAAATTTAATATGTTTTTGTTCAGAACTGTTGATCGGACAAAAGACATTTGCAAACTTTATCTTGGACTCTTGGATGTTTTTTTTGGTTTTTCTCATTTTGTAGGATCAACAATCCAGTGATCAAACTATTGTAATTCTTCCTCATTTAATTAATTCTCTATTGACTACTTCTATTGTGTCTCTGTTCTATTCTTTGACTTTATGAATGGAGAAGATGTCGTGTGCGTGTGTGTGACAGTGAGTCATCCGTTAAGGAGTGTATATTTGCTCATTATTTACGTGTTTCCTGTGCAGCTCAGACTTCCCACTAACTTCTTATAGAAACTGTGACTGAACACGCCCAGCTTTGAATCATTCCCTCCAGGATTTACTCATCGATTGTCATAGACTGAAGATGATTTTTAGGCGTCTTACTTTTTTAATGTGTACTTTTTTAATGTGTAGAAAAGCTGAGGCCCTGATTCTCGATTAATTTTTCCTTTCTCTCTTTGGTAAATGCCAAACTGAGTCTGACTCAAGTTCACTAAAATCATTCAGGCAGTGTTTCCTGATAGGAATGTAAGCCACGTGGTTCAGGTGACCAAAATGCCGCCTGACAAGAGTAGAGAGTCCAAAACAGTAGTGTGTGCCGTGTGGTGCAGACGTTAGTGGACCAAACTGTGGGTCATCACCACACTCACATACAGGAGACCTTTTGTTTTTCTCACACCAGCCGCTCCCAGGCAGTGAAACACACTAAGCCGCCATGTGTGGCTCAGTTTATAATAATCCAGTCATATGAGTGGTTTTTGACTTTTCAACATTTAACTCCTTTGTTGTCCCTGCTGTCTAAAGTTTATCATGGGTATAAAGTAGTTTTAGCAGTGGATTAACTTGGATTGGAGGGAGGAACGTGTGGATTATAATACTACAAGTTATTTGACTTTTGGTCATCTTGTCCTGTTTTTCTAAACGAGGCTGTCTGAATGTGATCGTGCTGGAGTGGCAGCGTCCGAGCCGCGAAGACGACCTCAACAAGAGGGATGTGCCTGGATGTTTGTGTTTCTAAGGCGGGGACGAGGGTTAGGACAAAGCGTGTTAAGTAATTAGCTTGTTTGGATGGTTGGTCCACCTGTGAGTCAGGGTGGGACAGCTGGCGGACGGGGACATGTGCTGCTACACAGCAGGCAGAGTGTGAGTACCAAACAGTTCATTTGGGACACTTGGCCTTGACTTCTCCCATTCCCCCACCCCCATTATAATACAGCTCTCTTCATCTTGCACAGACGCACCAGTACTCCAATTTCATGTATAATTGGATTAATATGTTTGGTCATAGACCTTGAATAAAAAGTGGACGTAGTCGTCTTGATGTGGTTTGTGGACTATGGTTTTGAAGCCTTGACTTTGGGATTTTGGCTGTCGCCATCTTGGTTTTTGTCCCCTGCCATCTTCGTTTTTGGCGGTCACTATCTTAGTTTTGGGCTGTTGCCATCTTGGCTTTTGCAACCAGAGGTGACACGAGAGGGTGGAGCAAGTTCAACCATTTAGCCAACCAAAATGTTATGGTTCATTTTTATACGAGAAGGCTGTGATATCGACCTGTCAATCACTGTGTAGCCCCGACATAAAGCATACCCTGCTTTCCGGTCTATTTGACTCTAAATGGACCATCATTTACTAAATGAACATCATGCTGTATTGAAGAAGACTTGAAACTAGAGATTGAGACCATAAACTCATGTTTACAATGTTTACTGAGGGAATAAATCAAATGAGAAGTAGTCATTTTCTCATAGACTATACAAATTGACTTGATTTTTACAACCAGAGGAGTTGCTCCTGATGGACAGAGAAGGCGAGTGTACACTTCCTTAGTGGGTTCACTTTTCATACTTGGAGGTGGCCGCCTGGTTGAGACCATGAATGTCAGTTAATAGTAAAAAAACAAAACCATTTAGCCCTAATTCTTTAAATGGCATTTTTTTGTTTGACCAACAGTCCAAACCAAAAACATATTAAGTTACTATGACATTTAGAAAATTCAAATGTTTGGCATGTTTGCTTCAATTAATGAATCAGCTACCTTTTCAGCCATAGTTTGATTCCCTCCTACACACACACACACACACTTGAAGAATACACACAGCCAATCACACACCTCCCACTCACAAACCATGACCCTCTCTTCACCTTGTCTGCCACCTCGCTCCGAGGCCGGCACGATTAATCTCAGGTTTGACCGCAGATTTGATCCTAGTTGTGAACGACTCCATCTCCAACATCCTCCTGACTTAGCTGTCAAAAAGGACCGTCGGTCCGTGCGGCTTCCATTTCCTGAGTTCCATCTCGGTTACAGTATCAGCATCTGAAATCCAGCGTAAAACCACAGCAGCCCTAAATAGTCTCTAAGCACTAGAATCTGACTGCTCTTAGTGGTTTGTGTGGATGTTTTGTTGGCTGCATTCCTTATTTGATCTGAAGGAGTTTATGCTGGAAAAACATTATCTTCCACTTCAATGCTTCAATTACCACCAATGGCTTTACCAGACCCTGGAGGTGGAACCACATACTTGGATAAAGGTTCCAATATTCCCAAAATAACGCTAATGTACGTCTGAGTCAGCGTTTGAAAAACATCAGTCAAGAAGCCATTGTTTGAGACGGTCTTTCTGGGATTTTGTGTTTGTCGTCGGGCAGAACTAATGGAGTCCAAGCCATTAAAGTTCTGTTTTTTTAATTAATTATTAGATAATTGCGTTGCACGTTCTCAGTGTGTGTTAATCTTTTAAAACTAATTCACTGTTTTTTTATTTTCCAAATAACTTCTCAGTGAGAGAGCTGGACCACAAAAACACTAATTGTGTCGGTGAAACACCTAAATCCCTACAGCCTGAAGCTGTTTCTGAGTTGTAAGAAGCTTTGAGCTCTACAGCGAAGTCAATTCTCTCATGAATTCATAACAAATCTGTAACAAAGTGCTCACAGATGAACCTGAGAATTTGTACCTTTTCTAACATTTAATCCGGACCTGTCGTCGCTCCTTAACGCAGATAGTTTGTTTCGAGCTGCTGAAAGAACAAAGTGTTACTTAACAAACCAGCAGCAGCGTTACATTGTTCACTGTCACAAGCAGACAAGTTAGCCGACTGAACTTCAAAGCCTGTTTATCAGGTTACATAAACGTCTGGAGGCTGTTTGTTTCCACGGTGAAGTGAGACCGGCTCGGCTGCCACAAATAGTCAAGAGGTGGCGTTACCGTAGAAACTGGCATTTAACCTGGAAGCATAAAAACCATCTAGCCTCATGTTATTGTTGAGATCTAGCAGACGTATTATTTCAACATGACATCATAGCCCTGATCACAGTGGGCTTAACCTCGATAAATGAAGATGGAATAGTTGGTAAAGACAGCGTAATTAGCCCCCATCTTTATTATTATTATTATTATTATTATTATTATTATTATTATTATTATTATTATTATTATTATTATTATTCTACTGTGTCACATCCTCATCAAACTCTCTGCAAAGACAGTTTTTCTCAGGTTAACAAGGTGGATGAATCTGCCCTGCCCTGCACTGATGATGATGATGATGAGGTGCTATGGACTTTTATTTTGCAAATATCTGTATTTATCCTGATTTGAGTGCTGATTTTATTAGGTATATTGCTGCTTTTTACACACATACATTTTCTCTGCACCACTCCTTCGCCGTCCAAATATGGTCATCATCCAAGATGGCGACGGCCAAAATGTTGAACTCAAGGCTTCCAAACGGCAGATCACAAACCAATGAGTGACGTCACGATGAACACGTCCTCTGAACACGTCCTCTGAACACGTCCTCTGAACATTTTTCAATTATTGGTACACAGAGGAAGAAAAACCCAACATGCAGCGCTCAGCGCAGAACAGACGCACAGCACCTTGTCATGCTACCATTGCAAAGATCAAAGAAAAACAAAACAGGTGAATTTACCGGTTGCGCTGGTTGCTTCCAGTTGACTTGCCAATAGTCAGTATTATTAGAATTATTGCGAGTGGGGCACAAACGCCTCTGTTTGCCCCCCACGTGTGAGCGAAGCTTTAAGGTGGGCTGATCTTTAAGGTGCCCACCTTACAGCGCTGTTCTCCTTTAATGTGACAAGCTGCTTCTCTGAGTTTTATTTTTGTTGAAATGACAGGTAATTATTAACATCCCTGCTGCAAAGAGCTCTGTTTGTATCAGGAAAACATAACATTGAATGTTAACATGTCAGCAACAAAGTGATTGTAAGAACTGTAATAGTATTAAGTGTTCTTATTGGACTCTGTATCGACAAATACTTAAATGTTAGTACTTGTACTTGGTCTGTGGTATTGGTGCATCCCTACCTAGTATCGTGCACATCCGGTCTGACTTAATCATCAAATACTCGCAGGGAGATGAGGCAGAACCTCTAAAGCACAACTGCCCATTTTAGAAGTAGCAATAATAAATCCAGCCATCCAATAATATCCATTAAACAGCGGCATAACCGTGCAATTTATGTGCCATTCTTAAAATAGCTTCCAGTAGATGTGACCTGGATGTCATAATGGAGAAACACGCCTGAGTGGACGGAGCCGCTCGTGCTAATAAACTAGTTTTTATGGGGGGCTGCTGAGTAGAGTTTATGTTGGGAGGATAAACGGAGCAGATGTGTTCTGTGTCAGTGAGTGAAGAAGCAGTTTGAAGGGATGGACCACAGCACAGAAACATTTCAGGTCCTGCCTCTGTTGAAAACCTCATGTGCAAACATTCGTTGTCTTTTACTGTTGAGTTCTTGAAAATTATGTCACATTCATTCCATTTTTTTTGTTGACAGTTTCTGGGTCACCCTGCCGCCCAATGTCACCAGCACGCTGACACGTTTCCAGTAGCAGTCACCCAGATGTGTTGAGCATGATAAGCGCTCTCTGGAGTTTATCAGCATCGTGCCTGCGGGGGGGCGGCCTCGCCCGTTGCCTCGCTGGCGTAAGCCCATGCGAGTATATTTGTGACACCAGACATCATTAGACCCTCCGAGCCCCCGAATGCTGCGGGCTGGGCTGCAGCGCCCTCCATAGGATAGATTTGTTCTTAGGATCCAGGTCAAAGGAAACGATGAAGATGTAGAACACACTGTACCCAGACAAATTACATCCTTCAAGTTACATCCTTCAACCGGTTTTATTGCAGCCACATGTGAACATTTTGTTCACACTTTATCGCCACCTCTCTCCTTATGTCTTACATGCACTGTCCTTATAGCTTTGACTCTCTCACCCCTGCACTGACAGGGCTATAATCACACAGCCTGTGCATGTAATTACAGAGTGTGTGTGTGTGTGTGTGTGTGTGTGTGTGTGTGTGTGTGTGTGTGTGTGTGTGTGTGTGTGTGTGTGTGTGTGTGTGTGTGTGTGTGTGTGTGTGTGTGTGTGTGTGTGTGTGTGTGTGTTGTGTGTGTGTGTGTGTGTGTGTGGTATTGATGAGAGCTGTGCAGCACTGTGACTGCATGTTGTAGGCGAGGGAACAATGGGGTGAGAAGTATAGGAGGAGCAGAGGGGGTAGAGGGGAAATAAAGAGAGACCTTATTAGAAGGAGGAGTGACGATGGAATTAGCAGAGCAGTGTTGTGACGAGAGTTGTGGTACAAAGTACAAACCTCTTTGGAAGACCCTTACCTGAAATTTAAAGCTCAACAATATCCACACGGCCCAAAGTTCATACACTTTATTTATTTGTTTTACTATTTAATTTAAATATGCCTATTCACTTGCCGAGAGTGAGATCGATGCCACTCTTGTGTCTGTACAGTGAATATGGAGCTACAGCCAGGCGACGGTTAGCTTAGCTTAGCTTAATACTGGAAACAGGGGAAAAGCTCCTGTGCCAACAAAATCACGACTTGCATTTGTACACTTTGAGTTTTGTACAGATTTTTAACAAAACAGGATGAAAATTGTTAATGAAGCTTCTCTTGCACGTTACTAAAAGCCCAGTAACCACCATAACATTTTCCGTGTTTACCGACCGTGCTGTCAGTTCCAGCTAACATCGAAAGCGACACACCAGAAAAAGAAAACCGGCACGTTCCTCTACTCGCCAGGCAAAGGTTTCTTGTCGCCTTTTTTTTAGCAGGTTGTAAAGTGTGTTTGAAAAACAGGCACATATGTGCTAATTTTGGTGTAAAAGGGGTACTTGTGAGCGTTAGAGGTGCACCTAAGGACAGATCTAGGCTACCTGTTTGCAGGTTTTATGCTAAGCTAGATGAACCATATGCTGGCTGCAGCTTCGGAGTTACTAAACTGACCATGAAAGTGTTTCCAACTTCTCATGCAACTAGGTTAGAAAATGAAAAAAGCACTCTTCCCCCACAAAAAGTTGAAACCTGGATTTCCAAGTTCTCTCCAGCTGTCAGTTAACACCCAAAAAAACTCATCACATTTCATGACTAAAGTGTATTTCCACAGTGTAGGCTTGATAATAGAACAATGTACCTGAGTTTACCAAGCCTCCATCAACATTCTCCTACATTGAGCTGTTACTCATTCAAGTCCTGGAATCCCCCCAGAGCAGAGGCCCGACAGAGAACCTTAAAGGTCAAGGCACAACGGAGAGAGTCATTCAAAATGTCAGAGCACTCTGGCACAGTTCACTGCAGCGCTTGTTGAGTCTCAGGTCGGGCTCTCTCTGTGCCATCACTGTGGTTCGGGTCCAGCTTTGGAGTCAGGAATATACCAGCTCAAGGTACATCCTGTTCCGATGAAGGAATTGAGATGATGTCAGCACAAATTGTGGATGGAAATGTCATTAGCTCGCTAACCTGGAGTTAATTAGGTTTTCCAGGTTGTCCGTTGCCAAACTGTCCGGCTGAACTGGTCGTTGAATTCCTCTGATTAAGATGCTTTGGGGAATCAGCGATGTTCCCTGCATGCTCCTCTTTCGGGCAGAAATTTTGTTGACGCACATTTTCCTGAAAATGAATGCAGGTTGGCTTGAACCGACGTGGCTCGCCTCTCTGCAGCAATAGGGCCTTTGTCCTCGTTCACTGCAGGCATTTCTGCATTCACCTGTACATACTGTTTTATCAGCCGTTATCACAACTTTTGCAAATACAGACCACTTATCTATTACCCAGGTTCTCCCACAGACATGTAAGTGCAATTATGGCTCAACATTTATACAACATGTGCAGGTTTAACCTGAGTGTGAGTGCATGCAGGAGCGTCTACATCCCTCTCAGTCTGTGTCATGAGTGCATGAATCTCAGGCGTGAAACTGTAAGGAAATACTGAATTTACGGATTGCCCAAAAAAAAGTTCCTTCATTTAATTGACAAATTATTCTAGATGTAATTTTTAAGAATGAATGTAAAGTGATTTATGGCTTCTCTTGATCCTTCCCTCGTCAGTCAGTGAACTGCCCGATAATGTGTTAATGAATTATGACTTCTAGAATCGTGAACGAGAGGCAGAACAGATGATCGTCTTCTTTTTAGCTGTCTTGAATCACAGTGCTGTGCTCAAGACAACTGGTGGAGGTCTGAAGGCCAAAACCACTTTGACTACTGTTGAAATAAATAATGACAACATGTTGTCCTTTTCTTTGACATGTTTTTTTTTAAATTGAGATTTCCAAACTAGATTAACTAAAAAACACTTGAATCTTTCATTGTTATGCAGCTGCAGCATAATAATTATGTTTAAACTAAATTTGATATTCAGAGCATTAATATAGCAGCAAATAGTTATTGTCTATGTAAAGATATAGTGGAGTAATGTCTACCTGAGCAGAGAATGAAGTCATCCTGTGAATGAGGAGGACGAGGAGTATAGCGGCAAACCTCCGGTTTCCCCCCTCAGCTCATTTCTGTTAGCCCTGTCAGCACTGTTACCCTTTGTTTGTGCTTTTAGCCGCGTTGACTATTTTGGGTCCGATTTTACTGAGAAAATGGAACAATTCATAAAAAGAGCCTAATTTAAGTACTCTATACTTTAACTGCTTTTGATATGATGAAATATTTATATATTAGTTGCATATTCTAAATCCCATTGTGTGCTAAGGTTTTACCCATCAGCCACAAACAAACAGATCCACAAACATCACAGAGACTCACACCGCCTCTTGTATCTCTTTTTAACCGTATTGTGTGCTCTGCTCCTCTCCTGCTGTCACCGTTAGCATCCTGTTTACTTCCTGTTGTCCCCAGGCTCCCATCAGGCCCTGCAGGCTCTGCTTCCTGGAGACATAGGGCAACGTGGGAAACACAGTGTTATCTCTGTGTGACTCTGAGGCGGCTGCTCTGATGTCCATGCATGTACGCGCTGTCGGTTTTGAGAGAAGCTAGGAAGAAGATAGTTGGAAGATATTGTTGTGTGGACTTCATCTTATTAAGTGATGTGGTTCTTTCTAGCTGGCTGGAGATTTAAAACTGGCATCTTTGATCTGGCCCTCAGGTTTATTTTCATATCGTGCGTGCGTGCGTGCGTGTGCGTGTGCGTGTGTGTGTGTGTGTGTGTGTGTTAGTTATGGATGCGCTCAGATCATCTTAATAGAGTGTACATAGGATGTATGTGTATAGGGTGGGGGTGTGGAGCAAGCCTTTGTTTGTGTTTGTATGTGTGGATTCAGGTAAATCATATGATCCATTTAAAAGTGTCCCTCTTCATGCTTCCATCTTTGTTAGTTTTAAAGGTGTCTGTGTTTATTGAAGGCCTGAGCTGAGCCAGCAGTCGATTGGAGCTCTAACAGATAGAAGAACAACCTCCAGCCCATCAATAAAAGTCTGTCAACGCTCTCCTCTCCTCAAACACTATAATGAAATCCTAGCAGCCAAGTCAGTGCTGTGAACACAATAATGCCGTACAACAACAATGAACACTTTTGAAATGATTGCCCTCTGGTTTCTCAAAAGCAAAATTCCCTTTTCGTTCAACTTTTAGTCCGAAAACCCAAAGATATTTACAGATCAGATTTACAGTCATAGAAGACTAAAAAGAAAAGCAGAAAATATTAACACTTGTGAAGCCAGAATCTGTAAATAATTACAATTATACTTAAACAAGTTACTCGAACAATTATTAGATTATCAAAATTGTTGCAGATACATTTTCTGTCAATTGGCTGATCAAGTAATTTAATATTTGAATGATCATTGCAACCGCAGTCGGCTTGATATCAAACTGACAGATCCAGTTATTGTGACTTTTTTCATAATGGACTTCTCTCTTTTAGTAGTTTCAGGTTAAGGTTTTCTTTATTTTCCCACAACAGTCTCTCCTGCCCTCTGTTCTTTTACTCCCCCACCTCCCACCTTTACTCTCCTCTCGTCTCTCGTCCGGCCGTCTCATTGCGTCTTCATTTTCCAAACCCCCTAACTTCTTCCCCTCAAAGCGCTCAGATGCCGGTCTTGAACCCATCTCCCTATGAGCTCGTTAACAAAGGATTACTGTCCCTTTATTTATATAAGGGGACCGAGTGGCGACACACCTGACTCTCTGATGAACCGGTGCGGCGTGGAGTAATTAGCGCCGCCATTGATCGCTCTCCAGGTTATTTGTGTGCGTAGGGTTACGATTCACATCCCCGGCTGTTGCCTCTGAAGCCAACCCTAGATCTGCTCATTTGTGCGTGTGTGTGTGTGTGTGTGTGCGTGATTACGGAGTGTGAACATGATGAAAAGGTCTTTTGCAGAGTACCACAACGTTTAGTGAGAGGGAAAGAGAAGCTTCAGCCTGTCTGTGATAAACAACTGCTCCTCCCTCCTCTTGTTTCATGGCAGTCCTGGTGGTCTTTGGCTTCCCCTCTGCCTCTTAGTCACTGAGACACACACACACACACACACACACACACACACACACACACACACACACACACACACACACACACACACACACACACACACACAATAATCACAAACACACACCTGCCTGTGTACAACACGCACAATTACACATACAAAACAAATCCCTGTGAGCCTCTAGCCCCAGAACACAAAAGTCAAAGTCCGCCCTGAGTGAGAGGGAGTCATTTTTATAGTTCATCCAGGCTACTTGATACATTTAACAAGCTGTTCTCAGGACAGTTTAAGCACCAAACCCATTAAGACATCAAACAGAATTAAAGGCAAACCTGCTGATACAAATGTCGTATTTATTGGGGGGGGGGGACAGATTGGATTAATATTGAATCTGTTAGATGCTAGAAAACAGTGAAAAACATTGCAATTACCAAAAGAGAAACCTTCTAAATAGTTTTTGTCCAACCAACAGACCAAAACCAAAATGTCTTCAGTTTCCTCTGTCCTCTGTTTTATTCAAAATCTAAAACAGAGAAATGTGGTAAATCCTCATGTTTGAGAAGCTGAAATCAGTGAATAGTTGCCCCTTTTGCTCGATGATTTAATGATGGATAAAAAGAGGCCTCTGTCGCTGAGACCTTCACCACACAGAATGTAAATGTTGATGTCATGGCAGCGAGGACGAGGCCGACTCTGACAGCCTGATAATTACAGCTTCTTCAGGAGCTGGGGTCAAGTGCCCCCAATGAAAGGGCCAGACGACGGGATGGTGTGCGGGCGGGGTCCTAATTGAGAGGTGTCCATGGTAACGGGAACTGCTGGGGTTAAAAAGAAGGGCCTGGTTACCGTGGTTATGTGTCGGGGTCCCCTGTATTTGTGTACACTCTTCACATTCTTCCCCCCTGGCCTTTTCATTCCCTCGCTTTTTTTGTCTTTCCCTCTCGGTCTCATCTTGTTTCCCATCCGCTGACCTCACCGTCTAAGTGTTTTCCTTCTTCTTCATCTTTGTCTCTCTCTCTCTCACGACCCTATGTAAGTCTCGCTCTTTCTCACAAACACACCTCTCCCTTACCCCCGTTTACCACCTCTCATTCATCCTCTGCTCGGTACATGTGTAGCAAAGCAAGGCACTTACAGGGTTTGAGGTTGGACGCCCTCATGAGTGCACTCCAGGCAGGACAAGTCGTGTAGTTTGAGACAATAAGACAGAAGAAGAAATTTATATCTTTTTTTGGGTGGGGGTTTAGATGGCAATGCTGGTCAGTCGATCTGTCCACCATTTTGGTCCAGACTTCTTTAGACATTCATGGTCCCCAGAGAATGAAGACGACTGACTGTGGCAGTACCCTGACCTTTTATCCAGAGCCATCATCAGATTAAATTAATTTAATTTGCCCAATATTTTAAATAAATCAGCATCAGTTTTACAACAAATTGTAAAACTAATGCTAATTAGCAAATGTTAGCATGCTACCAAACTAAATTAAGATGGTGAACACGGTTAGCATTTCCTAACATCAATTAGCATGGTCATTGTAAGTATGTTAGTATGGTTTCCCTGTACAAGCAACAAAAGCTACTAAACAGCTAACCATGGTTAGTCTCATTGTTGCAGAGTCGCCGTTAAAGTGTTGCTCAAGCGTTTGTACGTCGTTAAATAGATCTGGGTACTGGCTAACGGCATTATTTTAGACTGAACAGAGCAATGTGGAACAAAATCATATGATTGTTTGCCCATTTAAGCGTTATTGGCTGCAAAAAAGTGGACTAGCTTAGATTTAATTTGTAGCGACAGGTGTTGGGCATCGGTTCGTAGCTCCATGTAACCGGCTTCAATTGAAAATGACTGTAGCCTGCAGCTGTGCCGCTTGCAGTGTGAACACAGCCCTTAGTCTTGTGTTAATTGGGATTTCTGTTTTATTTATTTGACCAATTAATTCATTTTCAAATAATTCATAAGCAAATTTCTGGTACTTGTATCTTTTTCTTCCAGCTAGAAACAAAACATGCTATTAGCAAACCAGGAAAGAATAGTTTAAACTCCTGGAAGTGATCCAACAGAACGGAGCCACATTTAAAACTCTGGGTTACGAGTTCACTTCTCTTTTCCCTTATTATTTCCTTTGTCACTCCCTGCTGCCACACTGCGATGTTATTATTCCTTTCCCCTTTGCCTTTCTGTCAGTCAGTCTTATCTCATGAGTTTGTTCCTCTCGGACTTTGATCTTTTATCCGTCCTTGACTTTACCCAGTTCACACACAGATAAAGACTCCTTTCCCACTCACTTTCTTTTTCCTTTGGTGTTTTCCGATTGCGTGTAAATCCATTTAAATTAAACTCAAAATGTGTATTCTTCTCATCCTCCACTTCCTTCTCCTGCTCATCAACCTGTGATTAACTAAGGCCCTAAAAACCAAAGGAGTTTGGACGAAGCCTCTCTTTTTCTCACGGGGTCATAAATCTATCGCTCTATTCTCCTTCCCTCTTTCCAACTCTGTCCCCTCCCTCCTTTCCCACCATCCATCCATGCAGGGCTTCTCAAGTCCATTCAGCTCTCACACTCCTCTTCCTCTTTTCTCCTATTAACTCCTCCTAGTTTCTCTGTTGTGTCAGCGAAGCATTAATGTGCTTGTTGTTTTTCTGTACATGTTCCTAATATTGGCAGTGATTTTAAGGGAGACGACTTGAAAAGTGTGTCTATAAACAGTGTGTTAAGAGGTAGCACACACACACACACACACACACACACACACACACACACACACACACACACACACACACACACACACACACACACACACACACACACACACACACAAACATGATCCTGGCCCTTTACCCTGAGGAGCTCTCTGACCGGGCAGTTAAAGCTCCAGGGGTCAACATCACTGCTTTCACGCTGCTGCTGAGCCTGATGGTCAGGTCACAGAGGTCATGTTGGTTTCCTGCTTCCAGTGTGTTTTGTCCTGCATACAAACCAAACCAAACTCCATCATCCATCATGTGAGAAATCTGCCCTGACAGGATAGCGTTGTGGTGCATTGATGGGCCTGTGATATTGACAGTGGAGCTTCAATTTTGCCATTTGTCACATTGGCGGATGATGTTTGTTTCCTTTGACCATATTCTTTGACCTTAACTGATTAAGAAGAAATGGGTGCACAACCTTTTTCTTACCCTTAAAGCTACTAAGACCATCTTTCATTTCGGGTTGATTTTTGCAACCCCTGTGGACAAAAGGGTGGTGTTTTACAGTAGTGGTTCACCCGTGCCCAGCAATACGTCCTGGGTCTCCAGCAGCGTGGTGTCGGTGTTGGGTCCCAGGGGGGACTGGAGGAGCAGAGAGGAGAAGCTCTGCTCCTGGAGGAGGAGGAGGAGGAGGAGACGCTGCTGCCGGGAGCAGAGCTTCTCCTCCTCCCGCCTGAGCTTCCGACTGCAGGACAAAAGGTTGCAGAGAAGCCGGATCTGGTTCGGCCCGTAGTGGGCTGGTCGCTGACAGAGGCCCCGCTGGAGTCTGAGCTGAAAGAGTTCCCTGTGAACCTGCATGATTTTGTCTGATTTCACACAGAATCCATCCCGTGTTTTAAACAACACTAGTGGCTCAGTTGGTGGACACATTTTCTTCAGGTGCTGGTGAGATGATGAAATATGATGGAAGTCCAGTTTGAAGAATACAGTAGATCATTCAGAATGAAAGCTTATCGCCAACATACTGCACAGCTTATAAAACTATGAGAAACATTTGAAAGCTCTGAGAAATGATTGTTGCAGCAATAGAATCATTTTTTTGTCAGGACAAAATCACTTTTATTCTAATTTAGGACATATCACTTTCATTCTTTTTTACAAACAAGGATCTGTTAATGTAAAAAATAATTATTTCATTATTACTTAATTTTAAAGTGCACTTGTTACAGCTATGTTTGTGCCCTCATCGCCTATATTATGAGGCAGACTTCTTGGTGATATCAAACGCTATATTGTTAAAATAATCTATTTTTGGTGTCAGCGAGGAATTGGAGCGTAGATGTTAACTGTTCAAGTCTTTGTTCTTTTCTTCTCATTATGCCGGGTGAGGGAGAGGACGGGTAATTGGGCTTTGCGTCCTGAAAACGAAAGCTTTTCCGCCCTCTCTGTTTGGTGTGTGTGTGTGTGTGTGTGTGTGTGTGTGTGTGTGTGTGTGTGTGTGTGTGTGTGTGTGTGTGTGTGTGTGTGTGTGTGTGTGTGTGTGTGTGTGTGTGTGTGTGTGTGTGTGTGTGTGTGTGTGTGTGTGTGTGTGTGTGTGTGTGTGTGTGTCGGCTCAGAAACCTTTCCTATTTTCTCAGCCAAGTCATTTCATTTTGCGATGCAGGAATTCAGGCCTCCAGAACCAGAGTTGCTCTTGACGTTTTTTTGTACCCAGCAGTAGGGCCTTGTGACCCAGTTTGAAAGTTTCAAATTTACTTTCCTGAAGAGTTTTCTTTCATTGTTTCATCCCTCCGCTTAAACACTGTCTTTTCCTGAAACACTATGTCGAAAACATGTTTGCAGGCTGCTGGGAAAGGTCATTACATCACTTTACAGGCTGACTAGGATCGTAAATGAGACTCTGTCTTTATGAGCTACTAGTTGAGGCAGTAGCTCTAAACTGACCTCCGGTCTGTCTGCAGATGGGTCAACTTCCCACTTTTCCTCACTTGTACTGTCATTCGTTGCCCCCCCGTGTGTTTTGTGTGTATCCTCGGGTCGACTCCTGTTAATCCGTCCTTGTTAGTTATTCGGGGGCCACGCTCCTCCTGTTCCATCCTCCCCTCCTCTCCTTTAATCTCTTAATGGCATCTCAGGGTATCACTGTCTGTCTGTTTCTGTGGGGTGACTCCTGTCTGCTCTTTGGAACGGGACCAGCCATCCGCTTAGTTCTCCCGTCAAAACACAACTCACTTAAACTGTCGTCAGAAACAGGACTGGAAGCCTTTGATGTATTCTGCCCACACTGAGAGAGACACCACAGGAGGTAACAGAGTGGGGATATCTGCCAAATGTAATATAAAGAAGCTATGCTAACACTGTATGTGGTCAGTCTGCCTATAAATACATATATATAATAGAGTATTTGTCACATTGCAACATCCTATTATTTGAGACTCAACAGTTCAACTGTTTCACTTTGTCTGCAGAAGATTAACAGATTATTTATAGATTAAAAGTGACAATTCATATACTCAGAATAATTAGAGTAGAGTATTCACATATACTCAATAAATAATCTGTTAAACATCTTCAGACAAACCGTAGAAATGTTGGATCTCAACTCAAACTCTTGAAATGTTACAAAGACTTTAAACCACTTGTAGGTGGACTTTCCACATAAAGTGTTATGTTTTACCTCTGTTGAACAGCTGACATTATAGAGCAGGTCAGGAAACGAGAAGGGTGGGATACTAGAATTTAGTTTAGTTTATTAAGTTTATTTACATCAGGGACCATGAACAGAAATACATTAATATCAAAACAAGAGAAGAGATGCTTTGTACCAGACTTAGTAGTTAATTTCCATCTGCAGTCCCTGTGTAGGTGAAATAATCATGGTCATAGGTTTGTTATATATACTTCTTAACCAGTAGGACAACAGGACACCCCGAGAATCAGACTGGACTAAACAGCAACCTAACATTGGCTCCCATATGTTCAACGTTCACAGCCACCTGCCTCTTAAAATACACATTTTGTGGTTAAATATCTTAATTACTAAATAGCAATGAAATCAATCTTTCTATAACCCGACAGCTCTTCAGAATGGTCATTTCTGCTGTTCAGTTTACTGGATTTTGAACAAAGCCTGAGATCAGCTGCAGCTCCTCACTGTGTGATTAGCCATCCTGAATAACTAACAGTCTGAGGTTTGACCCAGCAGGGCCAAAATCCACTCGTCTGGATGGAGCCAAACTGCTTTGTGTGTAAATGTTTTACAGATTATGAGCTAATATTGAACGGAACATTAAACCGCTTGGGTTTATATATATATATATATATATATATATATATATTATTATTATTATTATTATTATTATTATTATTATTATTATTATTATTATAATCATAATCATAATTGGGCGGCTGTGGCGTAGGTTGTTCTCCAATCAGAGGGTCGGTGGTTCAATACCCGGCTTCGGCAGTCGATGTGTCCTTGGGCAAGACACTTAACCCCAAGTTGCTCCCAAAGGCTTGCCATCGGTGTGGACTGGATGTTGCATGAATGCTAGTTAGAGTCTGATGGTGGCACCTTGCATGGTAGCCCTGTCATCAGTGTGTGAGTGCTCCTCTGTGACTGGACCCACTCTGCCCCCTATCTGCACAGTTTGATACTGCAGGGGAGAGTTTGTCTCAAAGTTTGGGTGCATTTCAAAGTGGCCTCCAACTTTCCCTGCAGAATAAAAATCAACTATTTATCACTGCAGTGCAAACTCCATGACTCACGCTGTTTCAGGGTCCCATAAACACACCACCACACACATGTCCGAAACCTCCCATGTGCTTAAGTCTGTATGGTTCAGCCCTAGAATGGTGGATCAGGTCTGGAGGACTCATGTTCCAAACAGGAAGTGTTTCTGCAGAGGTCTGAGGTCAGGCGGCTGCCGGGTGAACAGTGTGGGAGGATGTGTCATGGTCACCTGGCATGCAGCTGTTTGGTGACCAGAGTTTCTGAATAGCTGTTTGATTCACGTACAAAATGTTTTTTTTGTGGCAGCTAAGTGGACGTGACAGTCCAAGGTTGGAGGATTTATCACTCGGATGTGTCCTTTTCCTCATCCTGGTCCTGTGGCTCATCCTCCCTTCTGCCCTTCATCTCAACATGTTTTCTTTTCTTCCTGTTTCCTCCTGTTGTTGACCCGGTCCTCACACAGCAGGGATGCTACGTCACCTCTAATGTTAAGAACATAATGCATCAGTGCCACATTTTGTCTCAACACAAAGAACAACATATAGTCTAAATGTTGTAAAGATTATGATCAAAGAAAAAGTAAGAATAAGAATCTGACCAAGCATTCAGCAGCAGCTTTCAGAACTCAACAGTTTTCCACACTCTGTTCTTGCTACAGACACAGATCGGTTGCCCCTAGGGCCACAACTAACAATTATTTTCACTCTTGATTTACCTGGAGATAATTTTGTGGCTGAATATTTAATGCTTTGGTCTATAAAACATTAGAAAACAAAAGAAAACAAAAAATGTCTATTCATTCTTCTCAGAGCATAAAGTGACGTCATCGAATGACTTCTTTTGTGACCAACAGATATTCAGTTTACCACCATGATGTTAAGACCCATTGACGATTCATTTTCTTTAGAAATGGCTTATCGACTGAAGACAGGGTTGGAAATCTTCATTTTTTTCTTGAAATTCTATTCACATCCTGAAAGCAACCGATAAATCAAATGCTCTGACAAAAAAAAGTGGATGTTGCAGTACATCAATAAGCCCATCCAATCAATGTTCCCGTAAAATTCCTATTCTTATATGTAATGATTGGACGGGCTTCCACAAGCTGCTAGCTTAACAACTGAGTGCTAACAACAGCCCTGTTCGTTGTTTATTTCATAATGATAATTTTTGGGGAGTGGCTTTGGAGGAAGGTCTGAAGGCAGTGTTGCTGACTTGGCGACTTTCTCTCTGAATTTAGCAACCGTTGGACCTAGTGCTGCTCTTGCTTGTTTCCAAAGATTACCAGCCCCATCTTTAAGCAACTTGAGTCATTCCAGAAATAATCATTGAGACTAGATACCCGGCCCTCGTCTTTAAAGGTCTTTTTAAGAAAAAAGAAAAATGATGCAACAAAAGGTCAGGTTTTTAAAATCATAGCAGCTTGTGTTATTCTCCCTAGTGCTCGGCCTGCAGTGTGTATTTCCATACACTCATACAGTTTATGGGTCTCATCTCCCTCTGTGTGTTACAGTCATATCATATGAAGGCACAGGGCAGCAAAAGTACAGCATATTTCTCTGTGTGTGTTTGTTTGCACCCTTTCTTTGTGTGTCAGGGTGACCTTGCGGGCGTCCTGGCTGTCTATATAAAGGATGCTGACTGGGAGAATTGAGCAGGACTTGGGGGGAGGAGATGGGAGACATGACAAATTGCTGCGTTAAAAACACACAAGAGAGAGAAACATGCAAGCAAACATATAAGACATATGCAAAATAATTTAATATCCTGTGAATGAAAAGGGTCCTTCACTTTCCAATACAAGCACCCGACTCCACGCTCCATCTTTTTCATCTTCTCCCTCCATCTTTCTTCTCCTCCCTCCGGCGTCGAGCTAGTCTGACATCATCCCCCGGGGCTTTGTTACACCCTGGTTTCATCCGTGCAAGCGTGTGGATGAAGTTTCCGGACGCAGCGTTTTCTGCAGCGAGGGCACGTGGGCTTCGACCCCTGACCTCTTGACCCTGAGAGCTGACATGCACAGAGGCAGTTAATTCACATAGCGCACCATGTGATGGGACTATGAACGCAGGAGGAAGAAATATACTGATGAAACAACCTTTTTACACCTGAATTATCTGTGTTTTTGAAGGCATAAAAGCAAAGAACAATATCTTGAAATCAGAGAAATTTATGAATGTGCTTTGCGGTCCTATAGCATGTTGAGGTGACGTGGAAATCCGAGCTCAAAGGAGGAGTTTTGTGTGTGCAAATACTTGAGTTATAAAGGAAACACAGTTGTGACTGAAATAAAGTAAATAGATACATTTTAGCATTCCTTCAACACAAAGACTGTTGGTTTTCGGGTGCTATATGTGACACTGGTCTTGTCATCAGCGGTTAGAGTGTTAAGTTGTGCAGCCCAACACACATGTTGGTCTCTCCTGCCCCACAGTGGTAGCTTCACACTCTGTACCACAAGAGACATGCGGCTGCTACAACTTCCCCTTTAGGCTCCTCTCGCTTTCATTTTGTTCCCTCTTTGTGCTCCAAAAATCAGTTTGTCACTCTGATATATATTTTTATTTGTATTGCTTATATTGCATGCTTTTTAATCTTACCATTTTTCAAAACATGCAGTGCTCAAATACAGTTGTTTTGTTATGTTGTGGCTGTTGAAGTATTTGCTGAGTTTTGAACAGAAAGGACTCTGGGGGATGTATTTCAGCTTTGTGTTTCCTTCAAGAAAGAGTCAACACTCCAGTTGTACTCAAATGCTCCCTTAAGAAACTTTGTAACTTTATTACATTTAGAAAAATGATTTGGGCCCATGCTTTATCAGGTAATTTAAATGGGACAGAAAGGACTCTGGGTTATGTAGTTCAGCTTTCGGATTACCAAAGACTTGCTCACTTTTAGAAATTTAGTAACTTTATTACATTTAGAAAAAAAACTTTTTCGAGCCCAAGCTCCATCGGATAATTTTGTGACAGAGAGGACTCTGGGCAATATAGTTCAGCTTCTCCTTAATCCCAAAGACTTCAAGCCTGTATAATGCTCCCTTTAGACATTTAGTAACTGCAATACATTTGGAAAAAAATTTCAAGCCCATGCTTCATCATGTAATTTAATGGGGACATAAAGAACTCTGGGTATTGTAGTTCTGTTGCAAACGGGAAATGACTGACTGAGCCTCAGCGGTGGAAAGCACCGGATTAACAGCTGGCATCAGGATCACATCTCCATTACCTCATGTTATCTCGTAATTGTTAGGATTAGGAAATGACTAATAGGAAAGAAACTCATTACTGCCCTCCCATACATCCACCTCTGTCATGTGACCATAATAATTACACTATTATCTAATCATTGTCCCATTTAAGAAAAATGAAAAACTTGCTTTCAAATGAATGTTTTAGCGTTGAACATGAGGTTCTAACAGCAGCTACATGTCGTCATAGCGATGGTGGTTGTGTGTTGTTGTGTCTGGAGGTTGCTAGGACCGAAACGTCAGTGGCCTTTTTTTTCCAGAGCCCAGTTGATAACTCCACCACACAGACGCACAATTATTTAAGAGGTGAGAGCAACTGGAGGACCCCCGGCCTTCCAGTCTGCAGCCTGAATCATGCATCACAATGCTGAATCATGCTGGGATATGTCTGTGTGTCTAACACAGACAGACAGACAGACAGACAGACACACACACACACACACACACACACACACACACACACACACACACACACACACACACACACACACACACACACACACATACCCTGATCACCTTGGTTTGATGGACCCCTCTCTGTCTGAAGCTTTTGAACAAGCAGTCAGCAGACATCATTCAAATATAGCTGTGAATAAATATCTCTGCCAGGATGCATTGCTCACTCATAGCAACATAGGTAAACAAACAAACACACACACACACACACACACACACACACACACACACACACACACACACACACACACACACACACACACACACACACACACACAATCTGCTGCCAAACGTGTGCACACATACAAATGCAACACGTATGCATCCAAACACATAAAAAGTTGATGTGTTGCGCACATATATAAAATATCTCCAATGACTTTGACATGCTGAAATAGACACACACACACACACACACACACACACACACACACACACACACACACACACACACACACACACACACACACACACACACACACACACAGGAAGAAAAGCGTGAGGGTATCTCCCATGTGGTTTCCTCCAGAAAGTTTGAGGCAACCACACACACCCGCACACACACACACATACATACAGTACCCATTTCCGTCTGTTTGGTCCCATTTCATTTATTTACCAGTTCATAACGGCGCTCTCAGCAACGGCTACAGTCTGGTTACTTGTTTCAGGGGAATGGAATTCACTGTTGGAGTGTGAGGGAGCGAGCGAGATTGAGCAGGCGTGTAAAGGGGGAGGGAGAAAAGGGAGAGGGAGGGCATCTGAATGGAAAGGAGAACTCAGAAGTTATTAGCTGCGGCGGTTAGTTGCTGAAAATGAAGAGATGCTAAGGAGAGGAGGAGATCGTTTTTATTTTCAAACAAAAGAAGTGAAAGAAATCTTTGTGATTCTGTCGGCTGACAGTTAAAAACTTTATGTGAAAGTCTCTCCTGTATGGATTACTTTATGGGGCTTTATCTGTGAGCCTGCAGTCAGTGGAGATACAGTAACTTTGGTTTCTGGTTCATCTTTTGGACTCATTTGTTGTTAGCTTGTTAGCTTCCTGGAATTCTTTACATCTCCCAGTTAGTGAGACGAGATGGACTTTCTAACGGACCCCGCCATCATGACCCCCATTCTGGTGGTGACTTTCCACTTCTTGACAGCAGCTGGATTTTGGTTTTACCGTCGCCGTCAACGACGACGGCCACCGGGTTTTGAACCAGGTAAACTGTAGCTTCCAATGTCTCCTTTGAATTTTCTTCTTCCCCGGCTATGATGCGTCTCTTCTCTGTAAGATTTCCCATTAACTCCACGTGCTTCCTGTTTAGGCTCCACCCTCCTCTGCTTTTTTTATTTTTTGTCGCTCATCGGTATCTTCATTTCAATTGTGCCTTAACATCTGCGTTGCTTTCCATAGGCTTTTAAACCAGTTTGTACAGCAGTTTATAGGATGCTAAAGCTTTAGCCTGCTGCAGGATGTCACGCCATGTTTTCTATTTTAGCTGGAGTGGAATGTAAAGCAGCTTGTGCTGTAAAGAGCACATAGGTCTCTCCTGTTTGGTCTCCAGTAACAGGGAGACTGCCTTTGTGATCTGGAGCAGCAGGACTCGACTGCTGTATTTGATCTGCATGAGTCAGCGGAGCAGAATCTTCCATATTTGGCTCTTTTGTTACATTTTATGAGCTATTTAGTTTAGACTCAGGGCTAATAATCCTTCAGGGCTAATGATACAAGTGCTCATTATGTAACAGCCTGTTTGTATGTAAACCGTTATGACACAGTGTTTGCACTGACCTTTATACCTTTTGCTCAGCTTTTGGTTATAATGTAGTGTTGGTGCAAATCCGGCATCTCCTGACACTGGAAACATTTAGCCAAATTCATTGGTTCGGGACCTGTGTCTAATTTGATCTGAATGCAACGATTGGCTCAAATTAACCAGGGGGGGAAATATCTGGCTGCACATAGCGGTGCAGATCAATGAGGCCCATCAATAGTGAGAGGGCAGCGGAGGCAACAGGGATGGTGAGAGAGACGAGAGGGCAGAGACAGGGAGAAAATGTTAAAGAGGTAAAGAACCCCAAATAAAATGATCCAGCTATTTAAGCAAAGCAGAGAGGTAAAGGTGGGATATGTTGGAGGGATAATAATGAGAAACAAGGATTAACAAAAAACTGAGAGATAATCAAAAAGTTGAATTACTTTTTTCTATTTAAAGTGACACTTCACTCATCCTCTGTGGGCCTGAAGCTGGCGGACACATAGACAGAATCACACTTTTACCATCTTTTTACAAACCTCTGCAGGAAGTAGTACTTAGCAGCATTTTTGGTAAAAATATAAATGTATTACTGCTATTTCAAAAACATTGTGTAGTTGTACTGTAAGAGAGGAGCTTTACATACGTTTCTTATACGTTCACCTGAGTGTGCTGTGTACATTATGCTTCACTTATGGATTAGGATGTTTGACAGCTGTGGGGGGTTTCATGAGGCTGTTTGAGTTTGTTCTTGTATATTTTCATAGTGATCATAGATTTTTTATTTAATTTACGATAGATTGAAATATAACTTCTGATGTGTGTCTCTCATAATGAGTACTCTATGGTTTTGGGGTGTGTCCCCTGTGAGTGATTTTGAGACCGGGGTGAGGCAGGACATTACTCAGCGCCAAACTTGACTCTCATGTTTACTTGCTTGTTTGATCTTGTCTCTAGGTTATAGTCTCATCTATAACCTAGAGACTGATGTATGACACAGATGCTGTGTGTGTGTGTGTGTGTGTGTGTGTGTGTGTGTGTGTGTGTGTGTGTGTGTGTGTGTGTGTGTGTGTGTGTGTGTGTGTGTGTGTGTGTGTGTGTGTGTGTGTGTGTGTGTGTGTGTGTGTGTGTGTGTGTGTGTGTGTGGTCATATCTCCTGATGCTGTGGTCTTAATCTTATATTTCTCATGACAGGAAGCTGAGCCTGTCACAGCGGTAGGCCAAGCATGTTAGGGTGTGTATGTGGGTGTGCAGCATTATATGCATCGGCATGCTATGTGGTTCGAGTTTTTTAAACCATGTAACTCATGGTGGTTTACACTTTCTTTGAAATTGCTTAGCTTTGCACTTAAAGCTACTATGAGGAACTTTCATTTTGTGATGATTTTGGCGGCCCCAGTGGACAAAAGAGGTATTGTTTCAGAGCCCTTTCGTTTAGCTTGAAGCAGGGTCTGACAGTCTGCCCGGCTTAGTCCTGGTTCTGGTTCTCCCGTGCCTCCCTTCTCTCCTGCAAGGCCCAGCACAACAGCTGGGTCTCTAGCAGCGTGGTGTCGGTGTTGGCTCACACTGTTGAGCTCACCACCTGCCACTGGAGCTTACCACTGGAGCTTACCACCCAGGAGCTGGTTGCTCCTGGTTGCTCCTCTGGAGTCTGAGCTGAACAAGTTTCTTATGAAATTATTTCATGATTTATGATTTCGATGACGAGCATTAAGAATAACTATATAGAAATAGCAAATCTTCTCGCTGATAATCCCTTTACCTGATACAACAAGTTTATTACAAGGTTTACTTTTTTATGAACCATTTATCATTCTAATTAATACAACTTCTTAGATACTTGTTTTATTAAACTCCATTGAATTATTGAAACACAACAAAAAAGAAATGACCAAAACGGTCAGAAAAAGTCAGTGAAGTCGAGGCCAGGTCTGGTCTGATGTCATGACCACTGACTAGGACTGTCTAAATTTAGAAGTGGTTTGGTAATAAACCAAGCTGACCCTGAACCACCTTCAATAATCAACATGTACTTTGGATTTCCTCTGTGGTCAGCTGGATGATGACGGGAGTTAACCTGCTTTTTTTGTGTCCTGTGTGCTTTCGGGTTCATTTTGCTCTTGACCTAATACATAATCAACTTGTAAATGATGTAGTATCGATCTTCAAGACTTTCTAAAACAGGAGGTGTTTTCCTTTGTGACCACAGGAGGGCAGACTGAATCCAATCTTTATCTGGTGACGGGGCTAACGAGGCTAACGAGGCTAACTGGACAGCCAGTTAGTGTGTAGGTTGGGTAATATATAGTGGCAACCAAGCAGTAGTAAGTAAGTTTGATTCTGACCAAATACGTGACGTTTAGAGAACAACTTCCTGCCTCCTCCAGTCAGCTGATCTGCAGATCCAGAGTGACCCTGTAATGCTTCACAAACATTTTAGCATTCAACGTTTGTAGCTCAGAGAGAAAATAGACTAACAAGTGGAAGGACAGGAAGAGATGTGAATAAAGGAGGGATGGAGGCTGCTGCCAGCCTGTGAGTGTCGCCAGGGAGTAGACGGAGGAGGAGGAGGAGGAGGAGGAGGAGGAGGAGGAGGATGAATGAACCCTGGGAGCCAGCCTGGCTGAGAGAGAAACTGAAAAAGAAAGGGAAAGTGAAAGAAGGAGCAGACGACTTGGCTGGACCAGCAGAGGAAAGAGGAGACACTCTGAGACATCCCTCCCACGATGGAATCACAAGAAGATACAGAGCCGCTATAGAGAGGGAGAGAGCGGGGGAGATTAGATTCGACAACAGGAGGGGGGAGAAGGAGGGAGCGAGGGATAAGCAGCACTCTGCGTTGGTATTAGAGGCGTAAGCTCTGTCTGGTATTTTTAGCGTGGACCGCCCCTTTTAGAGATGGAGAGAGAGAGGAGAGCTTCACTTCAGAGGGAAGGAATAATCTGATGGGAGTGAAGAAGAAGAAGAAGAACAGGGACCCAAAAGAAGGAGGGACGGAGATGAAGGAGGAGGAGGAGGAGGAGCTTGTGAGACTGTAAACCATACACCTGCCGTCATATCAGCCTGTCCTCACTTCCTGACTCCTGGCCAGGTCACATGACCGTCACAGGCCTCAGCAGAGCTTTTTAGACTCATTGCTTCCCAACCTCTGCTTCTCTCTCTTTTAAAAATACAACAAGACATGACAGAGCAGAGATTAATCCAAACTGCGTCTGCGCTGTACGGAGCTATTTTGAGACGATGTGATAAACAAGAAGGGAAGAAAGCCGGTCTGGTGAAAATCTTGAGTTGAGGCTGTCAGCTGGGGACAGGGACTTGCCTCGTCCTGATTGGATGATGTGTTCAGCACCAGGCGGCCTGACTCCTCTTGTTTTCACAGCTGACCTGAAGAGCACACGTCTGGACCCGGGCCAGAAGTATTCTTCATTATGTCATCTCTGCTGTGCACTCCCAAAGACACGCGCTAACGAGATGAGTGCCTCCACTCGGGCCTGTTTTTCCTTTCGTTATTAAATTATACGACGTCACAAAATCCGCCAGGCCTCTCTCTCTTTCTCTCTCTAAGACTAAAGTCCATCTCAGCCCAGGTCTCGGTCTCTGCCCCTGTTGTTCTTCAGGGAAAGCTTACAGAAGCTTCTCGTCGCAAGGAGCTGAAAGGCCTCTTTTACAGAAGGATGGCGTAAAGTTTGTGTGTCCGCCTCTTAAGGAAAGGGAAAGGGAGCAGGAGGGAAGGCGAGGAAACAGAGGTATGAGGGAGCTACTGCGTCTGGCTTCTGTCAGATTGAACTAGAGGAGTAGTGTGTTGACGAAGAAGCCATACTTGTTTAGGTGTTTTTGTGGCAGGAGAAGAGGACTCAGAAGTGGATTACATCACCCCTAATGGATTTGTCTGAGAAACATTTTCTTTTACAGAATTGTTTTTTTTTATATACTTGCAAGATACATCCACCTCCACCTCCAGTTCTGCTCTGTCCCTCTGGATTTAAAGTTGCTTACCTATGCAGAGCGAGGCACTGTGTAAGGGGAAAAAACACAGCGAGATGAAAAACACAGCGAGCAGAAAAACACAGCGAGCAGAAAAACACAGCAGCGCCCCTGCAGCTCTGCAGAGCCACCGTCAGCTACTGTGGCCTGGAAACAGAGAGCGAGCAGAGTGCCACTGCCTGGCGAGGAAGTAGAACTGAGGTGAGGGAGGGAGGGAGGGAGGGAGGGGAGGAAGAGGAGGGCCTTTTCCTGGTTTAAGTGGGGGAGGAGCTGCCTGCTGACTTTGACACACACGTGTGAGAGCAACTAGGGAGAGAGTGGGGGACACGGAGGGAGAAGGCCGGCCCAGAGGAGGCTGTCATGGCAGCCAGGTTGTGAGGAGAGAGAGAGGGAACGTTTGAACCACACAGCAGGAGGAAGAGACTCCTCAAACTGGTCGTACCTGCCAGTGGTCTGCCTCACACTCTCACCCTGCAGCTCCTGGATACGTGGTCGGCAGCCTGCTGGCAAACGCGTCTCCCTGCTATAAATATCTGACTTCCGTCTGGGATTATTTGCACTGTCTGCGTCAGAATGAAGCCCTGACTGGAGGACGATGTTGACGGACTACAGGGACGAGTGTCAGCTCAACGCTCACCTGTACTCGCTCATGTGCTGTGCAGGTCTGTGTGTGTGTGTGTGCCTGTGTGTGTACATGCCTATACAGTTGTTGTTTACATGCTGTCAGTGTGCAGCACGTGTTTCACTGTGTGTTTGAACAGTTCCTCTTTGTGTACACACACACACTCTCTGTTACGACTGTGACGGTAAATGTGGTCTCTATCAATCATTGTGGGTGCCAGGGCAAAGGGTGTGTTCTGTTGTGTTTAGACAGCGTGGAAAGTGTGTGTGTGTGTGTGTGTGTGTGTGTGTGTGTGTGTGTGTGTGTGTGTGTGTGTGTGTGTGTGGGTGGGTGGGTGGGTGGGTGGGGGGTGTGGGGGTGTGTGTACATCTGAACAATGCCCTCCATTGTAGATGAATGAGCGCCTGCCTGTGGCTGTCACTCACACAACGCGACCCCTTTAGCATCTATGGTTTGGTTAGAATAAAACTGGTGGAGTTATGGCCCCATTAGCACATCTACGTGAACTGATTTACGTGTGTGTGACATAATGACATGCAAAAGCCAGAGTGTTTCCTAACTAGCTCAACTACCCCGGCAGGTTTCAGAAGCAAGGCGTGTTGCAGTGATGAAACTATTATTCAAGAGCGTGTTGAAATATTTGTTCTTAGCCTGGAGGCTTGCCCTTTATGTAAACTTTGTGTCACTGTGTGTGTGTGTGTGTGCGTGTGTGTGCACGTGCGTGCGAAAGTTGACTTTGAGTGTTATCCAGTCGTCTTTGAAGGAGGAAGTGATACAGTCTATCTCTCCTCATGGCTGCTCGCCCATAGGGCTTCTCCATGGCAACTGATAAACAGCTGGCAGGAGGGGGAAGTACCTGCAGCAGGCTGCTCTCTGATTGGCTGTTTGACAAACTGGAGGGAAAACACACTCCTGTCACTGAGCTTGTCTCGATATGACAAATAATGGTTTCATCGTCTCTAAAAATCACGTGACAATTTTTTGACAATTGCAATTGTCACTACAATGTCGTTTAAAAGCTTACTAATACCCAGCAACTGCAAAACATTTATTCACAAACATGAATAGTTTTCTGCCATAAATGACACTAGCCAGCCAGAGCCTCAACAGGTTGCCCCAAGTGAGCCAGTCTTCACGTCTGTTAGGGACCTAAACGGACCCCCTTTGGACATATTTAATACAGTGCCTTTTGTGAGAACATGGATTAAAACAGGACATCTCTCTCCTCTTCTTGGATGAGATGGAGACGCTGTAACTATAGGCTAAACTTGTTTTTTTTAATCATAAATTCACCTTATTTCTCTAATGATCCATTAACCGTGTACAAAAAGTGCCCAAAACGTTTATATGACACCTTTTTTCTTTGACAAAATAATAAAAACCCAGAGGTGTTCAGATTTTTCTTTCACAGAGATAATTTGTAAATCCTCACAGATTAAAATCTGCAACCAGAAAATATATTTGACAAAATTGTTGCAGGATTATTTTTCTGTCAATGGAGGAGAACTTATCATCTAATTCACTGTTTACAGACTTTGCAGGTGTTTAATTCCGTAGCCTGCCACCGTACATTGCACACATATTGATTTTGTATCCCTCATGGTGCCTAAAGTTGTTTTAGGAACATCACCAGAGAGGATGTTTCACTCCATCAGCAGGAAGTTAGATATTGAACAGAGCGGCGGGAAAAGGAGAGCCGGTCTGTGTTTTTTCTCCCAGACCGACTGATACGAGCAGAGAGAAGCTGGATAGGAAGAGAGGCTCCACTAGTGTGGAGGAAGAGGTGGTGGTGGTGGTGGTGGTGGTGAGGGGCTGGGAAGATAACAGAGTGGTGGCCCACCATCAGGCTCTATTCCTGGCCTGGCTGCCTCACTCCTCTGGCCTCTGGAAGTGCCGGCTGGAGGTCTGTCCTGCTGCAGATCACACTTCTGTTAGTCAGTGGGAAGAGACAGAGAGAAAGGTTAAAGCTTTAGATGGTGAACTGAACTGAAGGAGGAGGAGGAGGAGGCTCTACGGTACATAGAATAATAAAATAGTAGACCTCAGTTAACTCAGGATGACATCACCTAAGTAAAACGTAGTGAAGATGGCTGCTCAAGACTACAAGAGGTCACGTTTGTAGATATGTAGGATCTTATCAACAGGACTTTGAGTCTGTGAACTCAAAGAACCTTCACATTGTTTGTCTTTTACATCGCTGCTGAGGAAAGATTAGAAACATGTAGTAACTTTGAAGAAGACTGAGTCACCCTCAAGGTCTTATTATTAAAGTACGCATGAGTGAAGTTTATCCAGTTTCATGTAGTTCTGTGTCTTTTATCAGGTAAAGAAATGAAAGTGTGTGTGTGTGTGTGTGTGTGTGTGTGTGTGTGTGTGTGTGTGTGTGTGTGTGTGTGTGTGTGTGTGTGTGTGTGTGTGTGTGTGTGTGTGTGTGTGTGTGTGTGTGTGTGTGTGTGTGTGTGTGAGAACAGCAACTTTCCCGCAGAAGATCCTCTCAAATTGTCATTCACGAATCAATACAATCCATTCCATCATGCTAACCGTCTCCGTGGGGAGTGTTTAGCCCACTGCTTTGCTCCTTAGTGCTGGATAAATAATGTATATTTGTGTGTGTGTGTGTGTCTGTATGTGACACGCTGGTTTTTTGGTTCATGTAATTAACCCCCCCGTCCTCTCTCTCTTTGCTTCTTGTTCTGCAGATGAGCGGGACCGGGTGCAGAAGAAAACCTTCACTAAGTGGGTCAACAAACATCTCATCAAGGTATGTATCACTGAGGAAATGACGACAATCATGTCGGCCTTATTTGTATACAATGTGCTGAAGATTATTAAGCTTCATCATCTTGGAACAACACAGATCAATCAAATAATAAAACTAGATTTGGAGTCGAGGTTTTATCACATAATCCTCTGCTACATATTTATATATTTAGGAAAAACACTTCCTTCTGCTCTGTCTCTTCTCCCTCAGACAGTCCTGTGTGATAATGTGGTTACGTTGTCTGAGCAGTCTGCAGTCTTTTTGCTTTATCACTGTTAGTAATGGCTCTATGCAGCTTGTTAAACCACTTCCCTCTGTCAAGGGCTGGAGAATAAATTGATATTATATGGATATTGTGACATGAGAATAGATAGCGCCTTAGATTGTCGTCCTTTGGCATAAATGTTGTCTTTTTTGGTTGTAAAGGCTGCAGTACAGTAAAGTGACGTCATCTTCTGAACATATCAGACTGTTCTAGCTCTTTTATTCTTTGCCTCCACCCACTTAGTCATCATATCTACATGACTGAAGATTATTAAGCAAAGATCTTATTGGATAGCACCGTCTCAATATCCATATCCAGGTATTTGGTCAAAATAGTGTGATATTAAAAAATTTTACGTCGCCCAGCCCCACTTCTGTCCGGCCGTGTTAACTCCATCATGTTTAGCAGAGAATTGGCGAGTAAACTAAATGCGAGTTTTGAATTAATATTTAATAGAGATTGTGAGTTTAGAAATGCTGGAATGCTGATTATATAATGACGGATTGGCAGATTGTCTTTATCTCTCTGCCATGGTCCTTGGGTTCGACGGCATCAATAAAAAGAAACACCTGAAATAATTTAATCTGAATGAGCAGCTGCAAAATGTCCTGACTGTTCAAACCATTCAGCGAAATACGATCAACAGTTATTCCGTTCACAGTAAAGGGAAGGACTGTAAGCCAACATGTGTGCATACTTTCACATCTGCACACACACACACATGCCCTTTCTATCCCTTCCATAAAGCACAGTATGTGTACCAGGCAGTGAGGAGCGCAGAATGCAGTGTATTTCTGTCACATGACCCGGGAGTGAAGCATCTGTCCGACCCCATAACTCTCCAGCGACTGTCGTCACGTTGCCCAGCCGGCTCGAATGTGACTCTACGTCAGCGGCAGTGTCAGACCAACGCTGACTGTAAATGTAGGTCAGAGACGGAGGGTGCTGAAACTGCAACTTCCATTTATCTGGAATGGGATGTTGCTGTTTAATGGCTTGTGAGCGTTCTTTCTATTGCATAGATAATTTAATTAATTAGTTAATTAATAATAAACAGTTTAGGTAATTTCATTTCAGCAAAAATGCCACAAAATGTGTTGGTTCCTCCTCTAAAATTTGTATCTTTTTTCTTTTTTTTTTTTTTTATATTTGAGTTTTGGACTGTTGTTGGACTAAACAAACAATTTGAATAAGTCAACTCTGGCTTTTGGAAATGGTGATTTTTCCACCATTTGCTAGAGCAAATAATTAAAGCTCATCTATAGAAAGTAGCAAAAGTACACTAGATATTCGAAATGATCCAACTGAAAAACACAGCCCAGTGTTTTTTTTTTGTTGTTGATGCAAGCAGCACTAGCTCTCAAAGTTCCTAAATCTAGCGAGATAGTTGCCATGTTGCAATCATCTATAAACACCATCCCTTCAGGCCTCCTTCCAAACCCAAAATGATCATAATAATAAGCAAAGAACATTGCTGCTTATAACACTCCCAGTCATAAAGATAGCAGAACAAAGTGCGCTCAGGTGGGCAGGAAGGTCCAATCATTTCATTCGGTCAGCATTATTACAGTCCTGCATCTGCCACTAATTAGATTTATTGATTGCTGTCTGGATGTAATGAGAATTTCAACAAATACTGTATTACAAAAATGTTAACCAACCTTAGCTGCAATTGATTGATCGAGAACATAATCTGCCGATTAATTGATAATGAAAATAACCATTACATGAAAGAAAAGAAAATGAAATAAAGACTGATTAGTGCTGAAACAGTGAGACGGAAGAGATTGTTTCATATTGATTGTCTTTAAAGTCAACAGATATCAAACTTTATTTTACCATCTCAAATGAGACAATTTGCTTATTTTGTCGGTTTCATATCATACATGTATATGTGAAAGAAAAAAAAAATCAACCATATTAGACATAGTTTCCTTCACTTGTTCAACCATTAGCAGATTTTGTCTGCTTTATATGATTCTTATTACAATATATACTTGTGTTTTGGGTAGTTTAACAAGATAAGTTACATTTGAAAAAGTTTTGAAATAAAAACTGAAAAACTACTTGGAAAAACCTTAAAAACTTACAGACCTGAAACAATTTGGGAACAATCTAGACGGTGTCTCCAGCTGACATAATGCACCATCTCTCACGCTTTGTCTTTTTATTCATTCATACACACACACACACACACACACACACACACACACACACACACACACACACACACACACACACACACACACACACACACACACACACACACACACACACACTGCCAGCCATTATACTAGCACAGAGGTCATGTTGTAATTATTAAAGAGAGTGCTGACCTTTACTGTCTTATCTGGAGAGGAAGGAGGGAGGGTGAGACGGAGGACATGATGGGTGGATGAGGATGGAGAGGGGGGGACAACATGAAATCCTGGGCGGTATATGAAAGAGAAGAAACACCTCTGGTCACATCTGTTGAAATATCTGCTGCTGTTAGAGAGTAGAAGAAATATATCAAAAAAGTGATTATGTCCAAACACTGTGTTCTAGATTAGACGGCGGGGTGAAATAGTTCTCTGTCCTACATCATCTGTTGGCTCTTTGCCAGCACTGTTGAGTCTGTAAACCTCCGCCCTACTGCCAGGGATTTGGAGACAGAGAAAACAGAACAGAGGAAAGATTAAGAAAGAAAGACGGCATGGAAAATAAGCTCATGAGACTGCAAGAATGGACGTTAAAGTGACGATAAAGAGAGAGAGATAGACAGGTGACCTCTGCCCTCAGCTTCCTGCTGGGTGACATCATCCTAGTTTTCTCTGTTTGTCATGTCTGGCATGTCTTTAGCTGCTCAGGTGTGCAGAGTGTTGACAGGTGTGTGTGTGTGTGTGTGTGTGTGCAGTGCAAACACCGCCCTCCAAGCTACCTGCTGGCATGCGGTGACACACTTTGACCCAGCAGGGTTGTTGACTCAGTGAGCTCAAATCCGGTAGTGGAGCTTTAAGAAGTCAGGAGGAGGAGAAGAGGCTTTAACAGAGATGAAGGACTGTTAGCTGCGCTGTAGCTCAGTATGCTAATGACATGTTTGACCACATACCATCTTTGCGCCTTTTTGTTGTCAAATGCAAACATGAATCAGCCAACGCTGCTGTCAACGCTGACTTTCATTATTAAACATGTTTAAGGCCTAGAAGAGTGGAATGTTGAGCACTGTTTTAGACTAGACTCTTTGTGCAAAAACATCATTATTTTCTTGCCCTGGTCAGTTGCACAGAGATCTTTCAGACTAGTGGAAAAAAACATAAAAAATACACATTTAAGTGTTTATTTTACTACTTTGTGTATTTGCCTTGGTAAATTTATCCTAAATTCCCCAAAAGTTACCATGAGGTAATGCCTAATTTACATATTTAAACATAACATTTCAATGAAACCTGAAATACGAAAAATAGTTGCCTTAATATAAGTAATCAACTGGGGAACTTTCATGGTGATATCTATATGTTAATTATTCTAACCCTATTTACCTGTAGTGTGTTGAAAATATATGTAATTTTACTAGACGTATCTTTAAAGTATGTTTTCTCTAAATTAGTTTTTTTCTCAGACTCTGATCCAGAAATCTCCACTTCAGTAGCACTGACATTCACCAAACTCTCCAGTTTCATTTGTCTCTATATTCTCTATATTTCACTGAGGTGTTTGTTCTTATATCATTCATAGCCTGATTTATTTCTAAAATCATGGAGAAAATGTATTGATTTTTTTGCGGTTGTTGACAGTATTTTCTGATTTATTAAGTGATTCAAAGTGATATTGTAAAATTCCCTTTGTAAAAACCTTTGACTCTAATATGTCAAAAAAATGAAAAAAATAACCTGGTTTTATGAAAGGTCCATATTTATTTTCTGGAATTGTATGCAAATCAGCACATATTTAATGAGATAATGCATCATTTGCGTATTGACAGTCTGCCCCAATGTAAGTAATCCACTGTGGTAGTTTTACGGTGATATCTACTAGTTAAAACTATTTTAAAATGTTCACCTTTCACACAACAAGAGCCCCCGGTGTATGTTAAATGTTAAATCTATATAGTTTTGGTGTGAGTTGCCTATAGTTTTGGAGATATCGGCTGAAGAGATGTCTGCCTTCTCTCCAGTATAATGAAACTAGATGGCTTGTGTTGTGATTGATGATTATATCCTGATGATGTTGTCCCTTATATCAGCCTTGTCCTTAACATGAGCTCCATACAACAGTCTGCTTTAGTGCCAAAGGCATCAGACAGCTGCTGTCACTGCTGGATGTATGAGCAACGTCCCTAAAGACCACACCTACGCACAACAACATCCTGTTCGCACCAAAAAAAACAACTAAATGAAAATCTACAGCTGGGTGTAAAAGACTGATTTGTCCCAAACTCTGAACATCTCACTGGATGTTGTAGTTGTTTTAGTAGAGTGACCTGTAGACCTGGTTTTCCATGTGTTGTGTCATGCAGTGGGACTTTCTGATGGCCAATCTATGGGCGCCCATGGGAACATGAATAAATTAAAGTTTCCCTTGATGGGCAGCTTATTTGGCACTGTGGTTTAATTTATTGTAGGTTCACCAAACTGTTTAGAAAGATAAAAATAAACAATCATTTTATGACATTTTATAACGACACTTCATGCCGGACACGATTATTAGAACAAACCTCTTCTTAATTTTGTTTGTATAACAAACAATCAGCCACACGGCTCGAATTTATGATCAAGTGGGATTCATCATTCAGTGGACTGGGATTGTTAAGAACGTTTTGTGCATCTGAAAATTATGAGAAAATATAAAATAAATGCTATATAAATGCTGCATGAGGACCACTGTTCCATGTTTGGTCCATACTGAAGTTTAAGGTTCTGAACCACCTCTGATCATCATCATTCATTAGAAGACTTTAGATTATGATAAAGATTTGTTTTTGTTTACTTTGTTGGTTTGAGGAAGATCAATAAATACAGCAACAGAAATGCTGACAGTCAACAGTAGCTAGTGTCCAGATTCATTGGGGGGTTTCGGTTTCATTTCAAATCACAGGGGTGGGCTTCCAGTAAACTGGTTTAAAACACTTCGGGGACAGAGAGGAATCCACTCATCCAGGCTAACTTGGAACCAAATGCAGGCTCTAACACACCGAGACACAATTAGACAAAAAACGCTCCTCATTTCCAGTCAGTGTTTCGTTCCCGTCTTCTAATTAACACGCGTTCCGTCAGCTCCCGTCTAGAACAGCCGATGTTTACTTCCAACAGGAGAGGGAGAGTGTGACACAGAAGAGGGAGGGAGGAGTAAGATGGATTCGGAAAGTAGGAAAAGGGGTTATTGAGGAGAAGTGGAGGGATGTTGTTACTTTCACCTTTTCAACCTCAACAGAGGACTTCTGTCCTGTCCTTAAGTGACATTTAACAGCATATTTTTGATAGAGGTGTTAGGATGTTTGTTATATTTTATTTTTAATATTTGGTAAATCATGATTTAGTTGGACAGGGAAGACCTTGAGCTTACTCTTGTGACTGTCTTGCCCTCTTGTGGTGAAACGTGGTAGTACAGTTTCTTGTCCTGAGGCCAGGACTGCAGCAAAACTTTTCTCAGTGCAGGAAAATCACTGTAATGCAGGTAAACATGTGCCCTTGGTTACCCAGTCCATAGGCGGAGTAAGAGACAATGGGCCCCTGGGGACAGTCATGCAAAAGGCCCCACCACCTCTTCTACCTATAGGAGCAAGACACACAGACTTTGTGATGCTCTTGCTTCTGTTTCGTTGCTGTTTTGCATCTCTTTGTAGTCGCCTTCCATCCTTTCCTGATTTTATGGTAATTTAGTATCTTTTTTTGTTTTTTGTGTCCCTTTTGTAATCTTTGGTGGCACTTTGGGCCCCTGGGCCTTAGCACGGTAGGCCCCGTTAAGTAATCCATCCTCGGGTGGATCTGCATCAATATTGAGGCACTTTGGGTAGGAGCGACCTTCCAACCTCCGTCTCTTTCCACTGCCTGCTTTCTGATGAAGCAGCAAATAGTTAATTTCAAAAAGGAAAAGCTTGTCCTTTGCTGTTTCCCGATGTGTCTTTCTGCAGCTATTTCTCGGTAAATTCCTCTTTTACAAACTGGTGAATTGGAAAATAGTCTAGAAGAGGAGCTAATGACCCAGAAACCGTCTCTTTTTTTTGTCGTGTTTTATTCAATAGTTCTCAACTCTTATGCATTTTATAAAAATATTTTCTCTACTCCTAACATGTTGACTTTTTCCACTCAGTATAATGAGGCATGCGACGAGCTTGTGTTTATTTCATAATTCTTTGTCCTTTTTATTTTTTTAAGTAAGAGAGCAGGTAAAGATCAAAGTTTCTAGTCATCTTGTTGAAAAAAGTCCTCTTAATTCACATAAAAAATGGGGAAACTACCACATGATACTGTCAAAATAAGCCCTCAATAAAAATGTCAAAATGATATCATAATGTGTGACAGACTGCATGTAGCTTTGGTACTTGTGTCCTCTATCTGTCTCACTGAGTGTCCCACTTTCAAACATAACCTTCACTGATGCTGATCAGGCTTCTGGGTCAACGTGTCAGCGGCGGTTGCCACCGCCCACAGCCCACTCATTGCGCAGGCGCCGTCATGGCAACGGAGACAAGAGGCCACAGCTGGTGCTTCGTCTCCGTTGGCCCCGGCAACCTTCAGTCGCCGGCCTCCGTCAGCTGGAGGGCCGTCGGCTTTAGCAGATGTCAACAGCGTTGAGTCAACAGAGGGATGATTGAAGTGTGGGATTGATTTTTTCCTCTTTCTGTTTATCCTCCCTTCATTCCTCCTCACCTTACCTCTTCCTCCCCCTCCCTCTTTCCTACCTCCTCGTCTCTCAGGTGAGGAAGCACATCACAGACCTCTACGAGGACCTGAGGGATGGACACAACCTGATTTCCTTGCTGGAGGTCCTCTCTGGAGTCACCCTGGTATGGATTTTTATTTCTCACACGCACATATCAGCACAGACACACTGTAATATTTTCTATCACACACCCCGTCATCCCCAGTTTGATGCATCACAGTCCTGAGAATGTGACATGCACTCTGTAAAAACTCCACTGGGGTTGAAAGTTTTAGACAATCAGGTGCTTCAGGCTGACACACCATTCCTGCCAAAGTTGATCCTAACCAGTTTGAGCCTCAGAGGCCTGTCTGCTCAGCGTGGTGATGTAAGAGCCTAAATAAAGTCCTAATGCTGACAGACAAACAGGGACACAGTGTGACTGAGGCCGGTTTGAAAGGGGGACAGGTAGACTAACAGAATCCGACTGCTGACTCTGGTCTGCTTATGTACACACACAATCACACACATGCTCCTTTCTGACCCTGTCACCTTCATGAACAATGACCTGTGTGAGTGAGTTAAAGTGACTTCTTTTGTTTTTAAGTGTTACATTTTTTTTTTTACAGTTACGGTACTTTTGCCCCTTTTGCTCATTTGGTCCACCCTTCTTCCATTCTGTCCTCTTTATGTCACTACATCTCCTCTTCTATCTCCCTTTCCTACCCCCCCCCCCCCACCTGTTACTATAGCAACAGAAGAGCGGCCCTTCATTGAAAAGGGCATACGCCTCGCAGGCCCCCCCTCTCATCTTGATCGGAGGGGAGGAGGAGGAAGGAGCTCAGGGAGTACGTTCCAATGAAACCCTCTCCCCCATCCACTGCTCACTCTCTCACTTCTGAACTCCAACCTTTCAGCTTCACCCCCCCCCCCCCCCCCCCCAATAGGTGGCGCTGTGAAGCTGCATGCGAGTGCTGTGCCACTGATTTCTGACCAGCATACTGGGCTGCACATGACACCATACAATGCTGCGATGTTACTGTGCGTCCTAACAAACATTGTTCCTCTGTCAGTAGACGGACAGATATATGGACAGGTAGACAGACGGTTAAACAGACAGTCGCATACACTATCCTCTCCTCTCCTCTCTTCTCTACCCCTCTCTCTTCCTGTCTCCTTCTCCTCTCCTCTCCTCTCCTCTCCTCTCCTTCTATTTACCAGCAAAGTGTGAACCCAAATCTGCATCGTGCACTCATGTACTTTTTGCAACGTGTGTGTGTGTGTGTGTGTGTGTGTGTGTGTGTGTGTGTGTGTGTGTGTGTGTGTGTGTGTGTGTGTGTGTGTGTGTGTGTGTGTGTGTGTGTGTGTGTGTGTGTGTGTGTGTGTGAGAGATATCCCTTCTACTTCTTCTTCTCTTTCTCTTCAACTACATCTTTCCTCCCTCTAAACCGTAGCCTGGATGTGTGTTTGTGAAAATGTGGTGTTGAATTATGAAAGGAAAAAGAAAAGCTGTTGCGATATGAAGTTTGCATATTTCCATTCTAAACCAGCATGGTTTGGGTGAAGTTTGCCCCTGAGTTTTGGCATGTCTTTAACGGCTCCAGTTGAAGACAGCGCCCCCCAGAGGACCATCTCATGTCAATACAACTGCACTGTGGATTGAATTCAGCTTTGTTTGCACTCACTGCTGGCTCATGCTTTAACGTCACAAAAAAATATGAGCTTTAAATACATTTTTATGACTTTCCTCATTATCTTTGTCCTCTCTTTTTTTTTCCAGCCCAGAGAAAAGGGACGCATGAGATTTCACCGACTGCAGAATGTCCAAATAGCGCTGGACTTCCTCAAACAGAGACAGGTAGGCACACAAACATACTTGTACAAACAATATTAGAGATCCCAAATTCTTGTGGCTGTGTCAGAGTCTTACACAACAACATTTCAACATAACATTTCTTTTTACAATCAAACACTTGAAATGATGAAGGCACGTGCAAATGACAAGGTAGTACAAAATGTAAACCATACTTTGGTGTTTCATTTTTACCTCTTTACTTAAGATTTCATTAAACTTTTTTTCTTTTTACCAAAAGTACCAAAACACTGGCAACAAGGAAGATCTTGGGTAGATAATAATGAGAATAAATATGAAACAAATCATACCCCCTGTAACGTTAGTATGATTTAAATTTTGTTTGGGTCAAACATCTGTAACGTTACTTTGCTAGAATGCTAACAGGCGATTCAACTAGACTCAGTCACGGCAGCTCATCTTTTTGTTCACGTTGACCAAAGAAAGGCAACCGGTCAATAAAAAACAAACCCCTCAGTAAAAACCTTCAGAATACAGATAGGAATGAAACCAGGAAGTTTGGTGAATGTCAGTTCTACTGAAGTGGAGATTTCTGGTTCAGAGTCTGAGAACAAACTCTTTTAGAGAAAACAGCCTTTAAAGATATGTTTAGTAAAATAACATACGTTTTGACAATACTACAGGTTAATGGGGAAGAATATAACTAATCAATATCAACATGGAACCCCTCCCCCCGTTTATTAGTTACATTAAGATTTTTATTAGATAATGCCTCATTTACATATTGAAACACGTTAGCTTTTGGTGAATATAGGAGAAATCTACAGACGCAAATAGACAAAGTATTAAATAAACATTTAAAAGTATATTTTGGATGTTTTATCTCAAAATTGATCAGTGCATGAAAACCTGTTTTTGTGTCTCAACTTAAGAAAATAACTTTAAAGTTTAAAGTTGAAGATTTTACCCAGTTTGCAAACAGCGAGTGATTGGTTAGACTTTCCATCCAGGGCTAGGGCAGTTTCAGTCTTTTGCTGCAGTGGAGAAAGAGACTGAATGTTTCACGTCTAAATCTATGTAACTGTAGCATCTTTCATTGGTCCCTCCCTCGTTAACTCTCAAACCACGGCCTGTCCTCCATAACTCTAGTGTCCCCATCTTCCATGAACTGCTTCTCTCGTCTCTCGTCTCATTCCCTGGAGGCAGCAGTGATGGAGGACTGACCTTTTTTCTTCTTCTGCATCCTTTCTGAGTTTCACTGCAGGTCTAATTATAAAGCCCGGGTGGCTTGGCTTAGCCAGAGCCTCGAGTTTGAACAAGGTCCCTTTCACATAATGGATATGAAAGGTCGAACGGAGATCACTTTTCATCCGTTAACATGTAGAAAATGAAGACTAGTTATGTGCTTTCCTCTCATTGGTCCAATCTGGTGTATTTGAGATAATGGTAGTGACTAAAAGGGACTACTGTTTGGTGAAAACATTTGCTTTTATTATAGCAGATCTTCAAATTTTTTGTATTTTGTTAGGAAACAACACAAAATACTTCTCTTTTCCCGTTTTCAGGTCAAACTTGTGAACATCAGGAATGATGACATCACCGATGGGAACCCCAAACTGACGCTAGGCCTCATCTGGACCATCATCCTTCACTTCCAGGTCTGTGCCCTTTCACATGCTGTTTTGTCAGTTCTGGCTCTGTGCTTCCTGTGTTGGGACTCATTTCATGGTTATTTCAGTCCAACCTACATGAACATAATTTATTGAATGTTCCATCCAAAAGCTTAATGGGCAGCTAACGATTCTAATGTCCAGCTATTAGAGGCATAACACTTCTAATTGTTATTTAATCTGCCACTGACTGCATGCAGACTTCAGACTGTAGTCTTAACTGAACCCTGGTCAGTAAGGGCCGCTCGTAAAAACACAGCAAAGTGCACCTTTTCTTCTCCCGCCTTTTTTCTTACTCTCTGTTATGGCTACTGCTCTGTGCCCACAGCAGGTGGACGACGGTTAGCAGTTTGTTCTTGTTTGACGAATTGTATAGTTAATTCTGCTTAACACTCCAAGATAGTGGGTGGCGAGAAAGGACCTTAATGTTTATTGCAGGCCGCCATAAAACGGAAAAAGAATAAGTTGATGGTGCGTTTGGCTAACGGCTAATGGACGCTGTGTTTGGCTATTAATTAACTAATTCAGCCGCTGCTATGTGGTGGAGACAGTTTGGTGAGTTTAATTTTATTTTGGGGAAATTTGTAAGACATCTTTTACGATGAATTCGAGCCGGTTGCTGCTTGCTCAAAGTGTCTTTTAGGACGCTTGACATTCTATTGGTGTCTGGACGGGGTTTAGCCAATTGTAGGCCGTAATAATTAATCACACAATACCGCAGTAGTAACGATTATTGCAGACACACCTGGCCAAGATCTGCACTGAGTGAACCTTTCGTGGTTGATTATGTAACAATTGCGTTTCAGCCCACATCATTACTGCTCCGATTCGATCCGTATTTAACGAACGCAAATTGTTCCACATGTGGATTTTATCCCTGTGATGTCCTGTTGTTATTCAGCATGTCTATCCAGCTGTTGGGATTTGACTTGTTATCACTGCCAAGATGAGCTTAGCTGTGTGTGTGTGTGTGTGTGTGTGTGTGTGTGTGTGTGTGTGTGTGTGTGTGTGTGCGTGTTGCGTGTTTGCGCATGAGCGCAGCTGCCGGTATACCAGTGTTAACTTATGCAACAGAATAAGTGGCTTTTTGCACCACAAAGTGGAAATCAGAAAGTAAGTGTGTAAATAAGAGTGTGCATGTTAATATTCTTTTGTAGAATCTCTGAGCTAGACACGTTTGTTGCTACTAAGATGGTTTCCTTCACTAAGTCTGTGCGGTGAGAATATACACTTAGAACTCTGAAGTCTTATAAAGGAAACAACATAGTTGGTGTGTGTACTTGTATGCTACAGTAATTGGGTTTACACACGTTATTGTAGTTTCACTTTTTGCAAGTCCTTCATGCAAGTCTGTGTTTTATAAGTGTTTTAAGGCGGTATAATGTGACTCTGCTCCAAGGCATCTGGGCAGATCTGTGATTTAATGGTGTTGTCTTCACTCTGATCAGGGCGTGGTCCTCTGAAGCATCACACAAGGACTGTTTGGCTTCATTTCATTCGATGTTGCTAAAAGCATATGACGATGATTTTTTAGGGGTTTTGTGGTAAATCCAATTATTTTCTGCAGTCATATGATTGCCATGATCTAGTCATGATTCTTGAAATCAAGCGAGTTAAGTGAAAACACAGAATGTCACAACAGATGTCACAAGTGCTTCACAGTAAAAGAACAAAAGCAAAACAGGTCTTTATTGATTTCAGAAGAAAGCAACATTGGCCCTTAATACATTTTTGAGGCCACAAGTTGTAAAAGAAAGAAATGTCTTCATTGTTGTCTTTAGGGCAGTGGGTCTGGTCTAGACATTCAATCATTCCTGTTTTTTCTGTCAGATTCATGATGTGGAATCATTTCCACCAAATGTCCCTGCATCACTGTGGCCTTCAGACTCGTCAGAGTCGTTATTTCTGTTGAAATCATGACAGTGGGACTCCCAGTACCACTGAATCCCAGTCATGCATAACAGGCTCCAACAAAACATTCTCAGCATCTCATTTTATATTTTTCATGGATCATGGACTAGTTGTAGTTGCTGTGGTTGACCACTAGACAGTGCTGCAAAGTGACCCTTAGCAAGGTGACACTGCCAGCTGGTTGCCGTGGAAACAGTAGTGCGTGACACCCCGGCAGCCGTTTCACTGGGCATGACTCAGCAGAACATCGTGTTACAGAGAGAAAGAGAGAGAGCGAGAGAGAGAGAGAGAGAGCTGGCGGGATGCAGGAGGAGGAGTCGAGGACTAACCCAAAGATGATGAACAGGACCGGGGCTGAAACAGGCTGGGAGGTATAGAAATACATAAATATATAGGTGGAAAGATGGTATTGGCCCACAGAGCAGCAAACAGTCTCAGAGTTCCCAGAGTACAACGGGTTCATGAGATGATGACGGTGTCACATTAAGAGCTGCAGTGAGAAACTCCAGTGGCACAGAGCTCTGTGTCCCTGCAGTGTGTTGTGGTGAGACGATTATTACTGTAAAGGCATGGTGCTGCATCTATATACACTATCTATGTATATAGTATATACGTTGGATTACACTGCAAATATACTCTATAAATGGCATATTCTTATGTCCGGAGTTCTTTCTACTCTCATCAAATAGAGACTGGAAAACAAGAAGACATTTTAATGTACTTTACAATTGACTTTGCACATAGTATTAATGCAGTATTTAGAGTGAAACCTAGGAAATATTGTCACAAAATGCTATTTCTTTCTGACTCAAAGTAATATTAAGAGTAACAATAATATGTACATGTTTGTACTGTAAATTGAACACCATGAGTCCAATCACAGCTCACAGTTGTGTTAATGTAAATCAGTATATCACAGCAGAACGTGAATTCCTAAAGCCACTGCAGAGTTGGCATGACACAAATATTCACTGTTACACAAGATATTCAAATATTCCCAAGATATGTGACCCAAATAGAGAAATCTGTAATATTCATATTATTCCTACCGGGCGCCTTGGTCTGATGATCATGATGTTGAAGTTGTTGTTCCTGGAAACCAGCCTCCGGGTCTTTGTGATGTGCAAACGAGAGAGTCAGCACATCACTTCATTATAGGAAGGCTCTTAGTGAGCTCTCATTTTTCCTTTGGATTAATAACCGTTGTTAGTCATTATTCCACTGGCACATGAAGTTACAGACGAGGTGTCATTACATTACATTACATTACAGTCATTTAGCAGACGCTTAATGACTGTATTATCATTCACCCATTCACACACTGATGACAGGCTACCATGCAAGGTGCCACCATCAGACTCTACCTAACATTCATCATCCAGTCCACACCGATGGCAACTTGGGGTTAAGTGTCTTGCCCAAGGACACATCAACTGCCGAAGCCGGGTATTGAACCACCGACCCTCTGATTGGAGAACTACCTTGCTCTCCACTACACCACAGCCGCCCCATCATCCGCCCGTGTCATCTCTGGCTTACCGCTCTCTGTCAGCTGGCCCTAGATAACCTGCTCCGTCAGTAATCCAGCTAAACGGTGTCAGACTCAGAGGGGTTTTTAATAACATCTTCTTTGTGTATTTTCTCCAAAAGTCAGTCAGCCACCATCTCATCATTTCTCACAAGCTTATACAAATGAAAACATTGATCTTTTTCTGCAACATAGTTGAAATGTTGCTTGTCAAATCACGCAGACAGCTTCATGGCATCTTTGAAAGATTCAAAGTTCACAATATTAAAATGTTTTGATGAATGTCATTCATACTATTACATGTTCATCATAATTGGGGATCAAACCCTGGCAACATTGATCCCACTACTCTTTATTTAAGCTTGACTGTAGTAACTCAGTCTGGCCAATAGGTGACACCAGTTAGCTCAGTGTTAAAGATGACCCGGCTGAAAGTCTCCAGCCATACTGAGGCGTCCTGCCTGTGGACCCTCCTCCTTTTGCACTGTGTCTGCCTGTGATTGGCTCAGCTAGCTGTATACATCACTGCTTATTTCTGGAGATTTTATTTCTGAGTTGCTGAAGAAATCCATCAGCGTTTCTCTGACATGCTTCCAGGCAGACTGAGCAGGTGGGGTCACCTTATTAGTGTTGTTCCTTGGCACTGATTTAGGCCGGTGATGCATCAAATGATTGCCAACTGTGTCGTTTAAAACTGACTTTACTGTAGACATTGAGCACGCTGTCAGGAGCAGAAACAAAAATAGCACAAATAAAAAAAGACATGGCAGATGTTTATCTTTCAATACAAACCTCCTTTGTCTACTCACTGTTTTCATTATACCATGGTAACAATCTGTCATGAGGTTTCTCAGCAACACAGACTCGATTCAGTGACTTCTGTTCAGTTTATGGTCTCTTGTTTAATCTTGTTTAGTAATATGAATGAGTTTGAAGTCAATACTTTGAGGGACATAGCATAATATTTTGACACAGCAAGGTAGCCCTCAAGTGTTTGCAAAGCCAGAAATCCCTGCATACATCTCCATGGTGAATTGTACAGAAGCCCAATAGGCAAGTGTGAAAAACAATATTCTGGGGATCAATTTTCTAAGTCTGATCTAAATAGTTTTCTCTCCTGTGTTTAGGACTTAAGAACCGGTGAAAAGGGTTTTGCCAGGATAATCTTTCTAAGTTCCTTACTTTTTTTTTCACCTGTGAAACAGAGATATGCATGTTTTTATTTTTATTTTTCTATGCACTCGGAAAACAATATATATATTTGGTGTGCAAGTTGTGTAAATTAAAACTCACCTGGAAGAAAACATGAATGCTTTTACTTCAATTTAGAACATGGTGTATTGGTGCACATTAGCACCTTGTGGCCGACACGGGTACTACAACAACAAACACTTGAAAATGATCCTGACAAAATCTGAATTCCCCTGGCAAAACCTTTTCACTTGTTTCTAAACAATTAATTAATTTATTTCAAATTAGCTTTTCAGAAACGCTTTTTGAAGACTCAGCTTCTTAAAGCGATTCTGAGTGCAGATTGAGTCTAAATTATGATAATTAAGATGGAAATATCAATCACTATTTTTCAGTGCACATTATCCACAAAAGAGCTGCTAGATATTTGATCAAAAGAGCTTCTGAAAGTACATCATGCCGCGTTTGTGTCTTGTGAAAAGCTGACACTGGGTTCAGACAGAGGCTGCAGTCTGATTACCACAGCTCTCGATACCATGTAGCCTCAGTGTAGGGTTGAAAGCCTCGGGGGCTTGATTAGTGCTTTTCTCCCATTGGTCCATTTCTTTTCCATGTGTGTTTGTGTGTGTTGTTCTCTTGTGCCTTCGGTTAGTGAGAGAAGATGGATTGCCATTGCTCTCTCCGCCTGTTAGTGGTCTCCATCCATATCTGTCTCTCTGAAAACATTCACCGTACATTAGGCACTTACTTTAAGTACCATGAGTTCATACATCAGCAGTGTTGGTGACAAAGCCTTTTCTCCTGCAGTGTTGCTGCCATGCTGCGCTGCACAGGATCACATGCGTGTATGAGCTGTGTTGTTCAACTTATGTGCAGTGATGGTGGGTGGAAGCTTATGGAGGATTTAAGACTGTATATGTGGCAGCAGGCCATTTAATGTGTTCAACAGTGTAGGAGGGGGGTTACAAATCAGGATGCTTTTGGGTGGGAAATATAGATCACAGTGTCTGTCCAGTTTCCAACCCAATTTTATACTTCAATGTCTATTATGACTGCAACACATTTTTATTTCCATTATTGCTTAATCTGTGAATTGTTTTCCGATCAATGTATTTACTGTCAGAATCACAAGTTCCCAAAACCCAATATGATGTTTTCATACTATTTGTTTTATGCGATTAGCAGTCCACAGAGAATAGCAGAAAATGGTGACGTTTGAGTATCTGGAACCAGAAGATGTTTGGCATGAATGATCTAAACAGATAATCCATCCGTTAATAATCGTTTAAGCACAGCTCTAAACTTTTGTAGATTTCAAAAATCAGATTGAAAGGATCTGTTTTGGGCTAATCCAGTGGATAAATGCCTGTTAAATCCAGGTACCTCATCACTTTGATGCAGAAATCCTGCAAATCCCATGTCGCCATTAAAAAGCCGGCAAAGACCTTATATAATATCTCCATTGTCTCATACTATATTTCTCATCCTAACTGTTACGATATTACCAACCCACCGCGCCCCACCTCCTCATTTCTTCGTCCTTTCACAGCAATCATCCACCCGCTCCTGTTTTTCTTCTGTCCTTTTCAACTTTCTCTTAATTCCCTCAAATCTCTTTCCTCCCTCCCTCCCTCCCTCGCTCCTTCTCCCTGTGCCTCTCCTCTTAACCCCGAGAGCCATTCATAACCTGTAGCTTGATGGACAGATGGAGACTGAAGGAAATAGATGGGAAAAGAGCGAGAGAGAAACAGATTGAAATGGAAATCGGCTTCTCATTTACGTTGCAGAGACTCACTGGTCTTTAGATGTGATTTTTCTCCTGCTCCCTGTCATTCCGTAGAAGCTTTTGGGTCAAGTGTGTGTGTGTGTGTGTGTGTGTGTGTGTGTGTGTGTGTGTGTGTGTGTGTGTGTGTGTGTGTGTGTGTGTGTGTGTGTGTGTGTGTGTGTGTGTGTGTGTGTGTGTGTGTGTGTGTGTGTGTGTGTGTGTGTGTGTGTGTTGTATTGTGGCATAGAAAGCTGCTCACTAACAGCCAAGAGAGAGAGAGAGGCAGGAGTAACGAGGAAGCGGATAGGAGGAGGAGAGACAAGCAGGGAGGGGTGGATTGTGAGAGTGAGAGATCGAGCAGAAGAGAGTGTGAAGCTGCAGCAGCCGGCAGATAAAAGCTTTCCTCTGCCTCCGCCCGGAGTCTGCGAGCGAGGGATAAAGCGGAGGAGCGAAGCCAGGCGCGGTAGAGACGGATCCAGGCTGCCTGTCGTCACCGGAGCTCCTGGCTTCCCCGGATCGGCAGGCCTCAAACCACAAAACGCACCGCAGGACAGGACGCACTCGGGGACACGTATGCAGACGGGCTCACACAGCTGACCAGGGGACCGCCCCAACCTCGCAGGCACAAACACACACTCGCCCCGTCTCCAGGACAGCTGCACACTTTCTGTTTCTCTGGGCTCCAGCGTATCAATCGGATCAATCCAGCCATGCTTGTCTGAGGGAGCCACGGTTTTCTTAAGCCGGAGACGCCCTGCACCCCTGTTTTTTGCTCCCTGCATGTCTTTGTTTTTTAAGGGGACATGGAGCTTGGCCCCTCTTGTCCTAACCTCCAGTGCTGTGGTGTGTGGAGTACAGGACTGCCCTTCACTGGACGCTGAATCCCTTTGGCTCTGTTCCAGATCTCCACCTGAAGTAGGTCTGCTACTTTAAACTGGATCCCTCCACCTCCTGCAAACTGTGGATTTTGTCAGGCTGTTGCGACGTCGCACTGCACCACCTGATGAAGGGGAAGCTTGCTTGAGTAACTAGCAGAGTGACAGCAGGACACGGGAGGTTTATGATTGGACAGCGCTGGGAAATAATTCCCAGCCAACTCTGGTCCTTAGGGAGTCTAACACCAAGGTGGGGTGGAATATTTAGACTGGTATCCAGGGGAGAGCTATGAGATGCTAAGCTGTCTGGGGAGCTTAAGGTGGAGTTTGTCTAGGCTTGGCTGCCTCCAGATTCAGACCGGTGCCCTTGATACGGCACCCAGCTGCTTTTTGTGGGTTTTCTGGACTCCAATGAATTTGATTCCACAGGTATGAAGCCGCCCCAGATGATCATCGTAAAGACTGAACCGTTCTGCCAATCAACCAATGGGATAAATTAACGCCAGTGATTTTTGATCCCAACATATTGACAACAACAGTCCCTTAAGAGGAGGAACACACACAAGCTGGAAGGATCGACATGTCACTCGAGACACCAGCTCAATGAGCAGGGAAAATCGTGGGCGGATGTCGAGGAGAAGCATCAGGGCGGGAAGAGGAAAGCTCTGATTGAGTATTTAACAAGCTGTCAGAGCATTGGCTGAATCTCTCTGCAAGACACGGCAGCATTGGCTGACTGCGCTTATCCCTCACCCACAACCAATCTGGACTCCCTGCTGCCTCGGCAGAATGAGACACCGAGCCCACCGTTACTACGGGGGATATCGACTAGCCTCAACATTAATACTACTTCCACTACGAGCACGGTGACGGATAGGGTTCCCAGCGACCTCTGTTGTGCAGCTGATCCGCGTTACAGATCTTACTCCTCTCTCTCTCTCTTGCTCACTGCAATAACATTACCACAGTAGGAGAGAGAGAGGCATCATTAATTCATCAGCTCAGATAGCTGCTAGATCCGAGTTTAGATAGAGCTCTTGGATTACTCTGGCACCTGGAATCGACCACAAATCTGAGGAATCTGAATGGAACGGCAGCAGACGATGGTGTCGTTTTATGACATTGAATGAAGAAGTGAGAAAAGACACACACATACAGGTTGTGTGGAGCAGCTGGGGCTTCACTAATGGCCTGAGTAGCACCGGACTGCACGGCAATTTCACTCCCTCACACACTTATAATCCTGCCTGACACATTGCCTTACACCAGGTAACAGCTCACCTGCCAAAAGCCTGGTGATAAATCAGACACATGACCCTAATTTCTCTTATTTGTCCTCCCTTGTGTGGCTCTGCTAGCATTACCGTGTCCTTGACCGCGACCACAAGTCCTCTCAGATAAACAGGCCGAGTAAAGCAGCAAGCTGCCTGCCAGTTCAGCCCCTAGACAGAGCAGGCCGGCCAGCGCTCCCTTCGGGATCCACGTCAGCTGAGGCGAAGGAAAGAGGAAGGACACGTCTGCATGCAGCTGCCTGCCTGGTGCTGAACCAAAAGACGGACTTTCCCTCTCTGTCCTTCGGTGACAGCTCATACCACCGCTCTCTATATTCACCAGGTTGTGTTTAAGACGCTGCTATAGAAAATGGAGCTAAGCACGCTCTTCCTAACTTCCCATTACTCACAGGTGTCAGATTAATGGGGAAGATGTCAATCACTTGCCAGCCTATCTGAACATTTCCCCTCTACTGTATTCTTTTTTGGAAGGTTGGGATTTTTGCCCTCAAACACCTGAAATAAATGTTCAAACTCAAATGAAAATCATCCCTCTCTGATGGATTAACGGTCTGTATTTGTTGCGGTTTATTTTTGTACACTGTTAGCTCTCAACATCAAAGACATGGGGTCCTCCATGGGTTGTGTCAGGCCTCCTCGGGAGGGGGAACTCGCTGGAGCCCCCCCACTTTCAACAAAGAAGCGTCTACGTTTCAGACGTAAGCACAAGGGCAAGAAGAACAGGAGAGGGGAGTCGGAACAGGATGTCTTTCAGCGGCAAAGACGCCATGAGCCCGATGAAAGAGAGGAAGAGGATGATGACAACGAGGGACAGGCCGAAGTTATTGATGCAGCGGACTTTAGCAACAGAGCCGGGACTCTTACAACAGTGCCTGATATCCAGTTAACTCATTCCAAAACAAATCTGCACAGCAATACCCTTTCCCCTGGCTCTGTGATTGCCAGTGTAAGGGGCAACAGAATACTTGAACTGACCCCAAAGCCCAGCCCAGCCTGGAGAGGGGTTTTCTGCCTCCCAGGAGAGGAAGACACTGTCAGCGCCATCATAGACGTCTCCAGCATCCCGAGCCAAACCACAACCACCACCCCAGTCAACACAGGCCCAGCCCTGGGCAGTACCACTCCAGGCGGAGGGAGGGTCTGTCGCGTTAAGGAGAAAGTCCAAGGGGTCCTAGAGAAACCTTGGGTCCTCCGACAAAAGAAAGAGAAGAAAGACAAGGGGAGGATAGAGAGGGAGGCAAAGGGGGATGGGGGGGTCAAAGGAGGTACAGAAGGAACTATAGAAGTGGTGCGAACGCCCTCAGGGAGGGAGCACAAAGGTGTGGTCCACATCCGAGAGGTGGATGGTAAACTCTGCGTGGTGAGGACGGTGTACCCCAGTGATTTTGGCTCACCAGTGTGGAGGGGCGAAAGTGACGGTGCGGTAGAGGTGCACCAAGAGCCTCTTGCCCCGTCTCCAGTCACAGGGAATATTCTCAAAGTCCAACTGTCTGAGGAGGACAAAAGTAGAGCCAAAATATCTGTGGGGGATTTCCCAATGTCCCCTTACCAAATTCGAATTCAGGAGACTATGGCCGTCCAGGGCTTTAGCTTGGACACTCAAGTTAGTGCACAGGAGCAGTCCTCTCTGTTGGAGTCGGGCTACGCCAGCGACCTGCCGCTGACCTCTCCAGAAACGGCGGGCACCACTCCCAGTCAGACCGACTGGGGAGGGCTGACCAGTAGCTCATCAGAGAGACTGGACTCAATGATGGAGAGTCCTCTGCCACTCGAGCATTCCACTGTAAAACACCTGCCACAGGTTTGCCTCCATCTTACTTTACCTTTGGTCCTCCACACATTAAATCCATTAGCCTTTATCTTGAAGAGTGCTACGGCAATTGGTTGATTAATCCAGATGTTCCCGCTGCCCGGTACTAGATCCCAGAGCTACCTGGCTGACAGGAAACGGTATGATTCAGCTAAATGGTTGCAAAAAAGTTTTGAAACCTCTTGTTAAATCGGTTAGTTGATTGGAAAAACTGAAAATCTTTGCATTGTGCGGAGTTCAACTTCTGTGAACTTTGACCGACAAAGTCAAAGCCTCAGCCAATAGCAAAAACATATGTGTGGTTTACCCCACTTGCCACTGACCACATTCAGCCTGCATTTACGTGTGACGGTGCTTTTTTAAAATAATTTATTATTGATCCAGACACCAACCATAGATTTTGTTACCAGGAGCGGTGGAATTGGATGAATGTTAATGCTGATTAAATGTTAATGTGAATATAATGATGGGATATGGATCCTATAAAGTCATTCATCTGCTTAACCACTTGGGTTATTAAGACAGTTGTGACATGAAACTCCTTTGCATTTCCAGTGGTTTTCGGTGCTGCACAGAGGCATTTACATCTCTTGATTTGTACGAGTGGGGGGGTTTGAAAAGTGCCTCTGTTTTCATTTGTGCACTATGTCTGTGGTTGTGTGTGTTTGTTGTTATCAGCTCATGAAAGGAACTCTGCCTCTCTCCATTCTTTCCACCACCATCCCCAGAGCCTAATCAACCAAGTACAGACTGTCTCCCCATCCCTCCCTTTCCTCCCCTTCACCTCCTTCCATTGCTTGTCATTTCCCTCACACAGCAGATACTCGCCCACAGCCGACGTCTGTTAGAGTGTGAGAGACAGACAGGCCGGGTGTTTGTTTGTGTGAGAGAAGGGTCATTGCGTCAAATGACACGGTTCCCTCTTGATTCAAACTGAAACTTGTCATTTTCTGAACAATTCAGCAGCACACAATAGCTTTCTGTCTGTGTAGCTCTGGTGGTTTCGGTTGAAAAAGTTAAGGTTAATTGGGGGGAGACCGGTTTATACATCATAATCTGTTGGTGATTTACATGTAGTCTTTTGACATTACATTTCACTGTTTATTTGACTGACTGAGGTGGCAGGTATACAGTTCGCTGCCTGCTAGTAGGGCTGGTTATTGTTTTAGTTTTGGCACTGGTTTTTCATCAATAAACAGAACAACCTAGGCTTTTCAGATGTTAAATGTTCTTGCCACATGGATACTTTGCTATGATAAAATACAAAAAAAAATGTTTTTTCAAACCAATAAGGAATGAGATTACGTAAACACATTCTGAATCTTGCTAGACATTTAATGCCAGCTTTTGGTATTTGACAAGCAGTGCTGCAGACACATTATGGAAGGAGGGAATTCTATTATTTATATTTATAATATATTTGCTGTTGACAATTTGTAGAGCCAGCATGTTGTCACGTCTAACTCCAACAAAACAAGAGTTGGTGATTGTTGGAACAGTGGGAGGAGACCAACCAAGACGGTTTTATTTAGTTTCTAAGTTTCAATGAAGTATGTTTCAGTGTCAGTTGTTGGGCTGAAGGTGGCTGGTTGGAAAATTTGAGCATATTGCCAAACCCTATTGTATCGTCAAGAAACTAACTGTGTACCAAGTTAGTTGTTTCCTGTCCATACCTGGTGAAATATAAATAACAAAGTGCATGAGTTTCTCAAGAGAAGGTATGGACCTCAGTGTGTTTCAAACGCATCAAACACATCTGTATAGGCGTCCTCCTATTAGTCCTGCCCAGTTGCTTCTTTGTTGAGTACGTGTTTGCATTTGGGATGCGAAAAATGTTTCAGGGCTCACTTGCAGCAATGATCTGAAAGAGAGAGAACGAGAGAGAGGGAGGGAGTTTCTCTGCTAGCTCACAGTCTTTCAGCTCTCTTTCACCTTGAAAATAAAAAAGCCTGCTGCAGCCCACTGCAGTGATACAGCAGATGACTGGCGTTTTTTTATTTTCCACAGTTTTGTTTTCCGTTCTGCTCCACGTTTCACAGGCAGTATGGCTGTGCAACATGTTCGGTTGTGTTTAGTGCTACATGTCTCGTTTGAGGCTCGGTTGCTGAGTCATGAGAAACACACACACACTGACACAGTGGATCCCTGCTAAGGAGGGTTTTTTCTTACAGGGCAGCAACAATCAATGCTCCTGTGTTTGTGTGTTTCATGTGTCATGAGAGGAGTGTGTGGACGTGTCTCTGTGTTTCGGTTTAAAGTGCAGCTGGCCTTCGTATGCGGGTGTCTGTGATGCCCGTCTCTGCATAAAAAGGGATTTGCAATGCGCATTCATCAGCCAGACGTCTGGTTCGTTGAGCCTCGAGGGGATTTCTACCACCACTCGAATTTACCCATATACCCACCCTACTGTGTCTGAAGCTATCCAGCTGTCCAACCATCTAACCCATCGTCTGTCTGTCCTTCACCCGCCCATCCATCCTTTTTTGTTCATGGACCTTTTATGCTTTTTTTGTTTAAGAACTATTCCTTCTCTTCTCCACCTTCCATTCTCCCCTTGTTGTTATCTGCTCCCTCCCTCCATCCCTTGCTCTCCCTCCTCTCCCCACAAACTTCAAAGAGGCCATGCTTTTAAAAGAGGCTGGTCCATAGCAACGGGAGGGGCATCGATGATGCTAGTGCATGAAATCTCTGGTTGTTTCCAAGTGCAGCACGCTTGTACATTTCACTCACGTACACATCTATCCTTACACATCACACATGCATATATATATATACACACACACACACACACACACACACACACAGTACATGTAGACTAACACCCAGCACCAGATACATGTGTGAAGTCTTAACACCAGGACTACAAACATACACACAATGTGTCATATGTATGCCGCAGGGATTTTTGCCTTGTTTGAGCTCTGAATAATTGAGAGGCACTTCTAAACTGTACTTGGTGGATATAAGTATGGATTGTTTTCACACTGTTTATTATTGGATTGTGTTCTTTACTGGTTTGCTAAATGCATATGAATGTTTACAATGTCACCTTCATGAATTCATTTGTTGAGGGCAGGGCATTCTAGTTGTGTCACAGATCTTATAGTCTCCACACCTGACACCATCATGAATGTCCAGTGGAGACGGAGAAGACAGACCTGTAAGACAGCTGTTGTGTTATTAGTCATTTAAAAACCATATCTTACAAGTAAACAGTCTCAAAAGCCGAGCAGGACAGTAAGGATTGCCATTGGCAACCATATTGAGAATTTGGGAACCAATTCTTGGCCCACTTTTTTTACATATAAAGTGACACATCAAGCTCCCTTACTACTTACAATTTGTGTCTGTTGCTAATTTAATTTTGCTGGTTGCCAGCCTGGTGACAGCTTTTATAAGTTGGTGTTGAGCCCTGCTCATGAGACAGAGTTGACTGCATGTACACCGGTTTACTACGACAAGTTAGATCTTCAGAGGAGTCAGTTCAGATAATTAAACAGTTATTGTTTTGGGTGGTTTGCTCGCTGAATACCCAGCAGGCTGAATTAGCAGAGCAAATGATGTTACGTTGACACGCTGTAATGACGACACAGATTGTTGGCTTCACTCAATACATTACCTGCCGTGTAAGTCAGATGTGTTCACAGTAAGACAGTGGTAGTTCAATTTTTTCTACCTAACTATGTGTCATTCATGAAGATTTAGAGTTTGTACATTTAGAACCTTAAGCACACAGAGGTAGACTGGGAATGTGCTAAAATATTCTAAACTCAAGGTTCACTTGCTTTTTTAGGAGCTTTAGACCACACCTTACAGTCTTCTTCAGCAAATGGAACTGACCACAATTCTGTTCTTAATTGGCCACATGATAACGAGCTGCATTCTTTGAAGAAGGCAGTGAGGTACAGTCAAAAGCTCCTGTCAAAAAGCTGTTGAACCTTGTTGTTTAAAAAACCCTTCATATGTTGTATATATTTACACATAAAGAATAAACGAATGGCAGGGATGCACAGCTAGTAAGTGGTGGAAGAGACACTGTTGCAGTGGGAGTGCAGACATCACATAGAGAGCTGTATCAATATTCAGATGGAGGATTAGATGCTCTGTAGTTCTCTGCAAAGGAGGCGGTGTATGCATACAGAGAGACGGAGCTCTGCAGGAAAACACAGTAGAATCCACTGTGCAAACCCCATTGTTAAAAATGCTAACGTGCTAGCTATATCTTACACGTTTTGGTGGCTAGGGAAAGATGTTAAGTGCAACAAACATGCTGGTAGTTCTGACTGCATTGTGGTTGTTTTCTGTGTGTATAGACTCTGTTACAGTTTGTTAACAATGATGGCATATGCAAGTGTGGCAACGGAAGTACGCTGGAGTGCCTCAACAAACTGACTTTCCAGATCAATGTGATGTTAGATTGGGTAGAATACATTAGCAAGTGGCCCAATATTAAGTATCCAGATATATACATGTATTTTGTAGAGAAACCTAGCGTGTAACGTTGAACCAGCGAGCATAGTTGCTATATGTTTCCAACTATGTAATGTTTAGATGCCAAACACCATGACATAGACTCAAGACTTGTGTTTAATACATTTTAAATTGGGAGCTACAAACGGTCCAGTGGTAGTCAACACGTTTAATAGCTTGCAGCCATGGATGCCGCCCATGTTTCGGTTTAACTAGGGACTGTGTTAACTGGTGACTCTCAGCCAAATGCATCGTGGTTGCTCGTAGTGACGGCTGCTGTTGAAAACACCAACAGGACATGAAGGTGTCCTCGTTAAAGCCTTCAATCAATCTAAATACAGACTCATCTGTGTTTATCATCTACTCCAACCAATTACGCAATTTACCACAAGCGACCACAGTTGGATTCGGCTGAAAAACAACCAGTTAACACGGTCAATGGTTTAACTGAAAGGCCTGTTGCTCTGGAACGGTCTCAATCCTGACAAACCAACATGCAACAACTAGACAGTTTGATGAGGTAACAGCTTTTATTCTATGTTTAAAGCTTGATAACTTGTCTGGATGGCTGGCGCAAAACCTCTGCAGTAAAAGGGTCTATATATTAGTTTTAAGCTATTTCCTTTCATTCAGTCACAGTACTGTGTCAGTTTTCCTTTTTTCTTCCACCCAAGTCCTGTTGGTGACATTGTTAACATCAACTGAATATTGCTTTTGCTTTTGATAATGTTTTTATATTCTAGATTGCATTTTAGTCTAGTCTTTTTCTATTTTTTTTAAGAATACTGCACATTGATGTCGGCCTATAGTGTTTAATGAAGTCATCGCCTTGTCTTAGTCAAAGGAAAAAAGGTTCTAGATAAACATATGTAGTCACACATTTGGCTTGCATAAAATAACACTGGTGTTTAGCTCACAGTTCCTATTTAAACAGTATCTCTGTCTTTGTTAATACACACAGTTGTTTAAACTCTGTTTCTATCTCTTTTTTTTTGGTTTAACAATAATTTTAACAAATAGTACCTCATGTTAAACTGGTGACTACATGCAGTGACTACATGCAGTTGCAAGTCACTTTCGGTGCCCTAAAACGCTGTGTAGTGTGGACGCTCGGTGCAAACGCAGAAAAAGATATGCGGATTCATTTGAAAACGGGTTAGTGTGGACGTGGCCTGAGTGAAGAAGGGATAACAGAATACTGATGATGACAACGGCAGCCAAGCACTGACAGTCACTACGTATACATCACTCTGCCTTTGTTGCCGTGGACAGTTGGACCCAAAGAGAGCTAATTGATAGGAAGAAGTACGCAGAGGGAAAATGGCTGAAGTGGTCATGTAGCTCAGTGGGCTGAAGACGTAGATAAAGTAGCGGTCAGTCTCCATGGAAGCCCTGGTTTCTCTCCAGGCCTTTTGCAAACATGGACTTTATCTTCTGAAGGGGCTTTAAGGAGCCGTGTTTAACAGAATCTGTTGTTTCTGTCCTGGGTTAAATAGTACAGTATTCTTAGCCAAAAAGTAAAACATTTTTTGTTTGAAAAAGCCCTAAGCGGTACTTGGAACATAAGAAACCACAGAGAAGGACTACTCCATAATGCAAAATCAAAACAATTTGTTTCGCTTTTTTAGGGGCTTGTGGGTGTCCCAAATCCCTGGCTGAGAAAATAACATATTTCTCATATGGATCCTTTATATATGACCCCCTCGCTGATTGTCATTATGAATTCAGTGCAAAGCAAAGGAGGGGATGGGAATAGATGAGAAGGCTGAGCAGAATGATGAGCATCGGAGGCAGCACAGATGAAAGAACGCGACAAACTGAGGAGACAGATCGAGGTTAAAGAGGGGGAGAAGGGGGACAGAAGGAGACGAAGGAGGGGAGGCAAAGTGTTGGGTGTGGGGGGGTGTACTCGAGCTAATGAGCAGGCTTGACTGTGGATGATTGATTTGGGGAAAAGAACTGTTACATTGATATAAAAACACATGAAACTCATCCAGATACACACTCTCTCTGACACACTGTGGTTTATTGATCATCAGAAAGATGAATGAGGAGTTCGAAGGGAGACGACAGGTTGAATCAAAGTGACTTAAACCTCTCCAGTGATCCGTGTCTCGTATAGCCACAGCTGTCGGTAGTTTCTGGCAACTCATTGTGGCTTTAAAAGCTGATGTGGTCTGCTGTATATCGCTATGGCGACTGCCGTGGAGATACCCAAAGATAGAACGTAAAAGAAAGATTGCCGTTTTCTTTTTCGAAGCGTTTTGTGTTTCTGATTACTGTGCATACCTGAAACGTTGAATCCCAGTACTAAACTCTAATCTGTCTGTTCCCTCCAGATTTCAGAGATCTACGTGAGCGGCGAGTCGGGCGACCTCACGGCCAAAGAGAAGCTGTTGCTATGGAGCCAGCAGGCGATAGAAGGCTACCCCGGCCTCCGCTGCACCAACTTCACCTCATCCTGGAGCGACGGACGCATGTTCAATGCTCTGTTGCACAGATACAGGTCAGAGGACGAGATAGTATTACCTTTATTTTGTTTGAGTAGGTAGTGGTTTTTAATTTGGAATTCAAAGTCTGGATTCTTCCAACTGAGTTGAAGAAAATCTTTAAACACGCTCAGCTGATACCTAAGCTCTCATAGGCCGAATCATTCTTAAGATGCTTCAACACATTTTGACTCAGGGGAGTTTTATACCTTTATCAAATTATATTTACACATAATAAAATGCATGTAATATGTTGAGAAATTCAATGTTAACTGCTCTGAATTCTGGAATACTTATATTGAACAGGCTGCTATACAGATACAACAGATAGGACGCAGTGCACACACACCCACACTTTAAGTACACTAACATGTCCCGTCCTCGTTTTGCTTTCCAGGCCAGACCTAATCGACATGGAGGCGTTGTCGCGGCAGAGTAACCGGGAGAACCTCGAGCAGGCCTTTGAAATCGCCGAGTCGCTAGGGGTGACCAGTCTGCTGGACGCTGAGGGTGAGTCTGAACGAGTGAACCGACCAGCTGACGCTCTGCCCGCTCAGGGTGGAACAGAGGCTGGTTTATTTATAATGCCTCACATTTTAGTAGCTGAGCTTTTTCTGGTGAGCTGTTATCCACTCTGAGTCAAAAGGCTTAACCCTCTGAGACCCACTACCTCATCGGTGGGTTTAAAATGACACCATTTATCCCAGGCAGAAACAGTAAAAAAAAATGTGGTGTCAGTCCTTGAACAAATCATGTGTGGTCAACGCTTTGGTCAGGAAAAAATAACCAAATCAAAGCTTTAAAACCATGATATTTCAACAAAACAACTAAATCAAACACACATTTAAAGTTCCACCAAAAAATATAAAAAAAATAAGCGAAGCTTAGACTGAACTTCAGGCTGCTGAACACAGAGCAGAGAGGACATGAGAGGTTCTAAGAGATTTGAAAAATGTACATTGGTGCAGGACTTCTTTCTTGCCGTTAAGTAAGAGGTCACAGATAGTAAAATGTGACACTGGCAAAAAAATGTAATACTGAAACTGCTTGGGTTTCAGACAGCAGAAATAATTTCTCATTTGTTTGCAGCATTCATTTTTCAGCCAGCCCTAATGACTGACTGATGAATGCTGAAATGTTTAATGGCATGAGCCTTGAAGCAGTTTTTATTTAGTACATTTTACACAAGCGTATTTAAATCAGTTGCCTTGAGCTCTTCATTTCCTGCTAGCAGAGACATTTTGTCTGATTTAGACTACAGTCACCAGCTGGAGGTTACTGTTGGACTGATATTACCTTACATCACCTGTCACTCAAAGCATCACTCTGTGTTGCTCTAAATCAGGGGTGTCCAAACTTTTTTCACTGAGGGAAACAAAATATACGAAAGGCTGGGCCACTCACTAGAGGTGAGGTGTGTTTATTCGCTTCTTTCGCGCTAGACGCGCCGGAGAGGGGGCGGGGCTTATCTCCATGGAAACCTCTGTCAACAAATCCATTTATTTCACCATCAACCATGCAATAAATAAATACTATTTCTGCTTTATACTTGTTGTGGCAGTCCCAGATATCCTGGGAAACTAAACGCCGTCTTGTCTGAGTTCATAACATCATCTGTGGATTTATTCGAGCCGTATGAACCGAAAATAAACAATTTTACTGTGATTTAATTGCAATAAATGTACAAAAAGGGACGCTGAAATAACAACATAATGATGGTGGTTTGTAAAAAGTCAGAATTCATGTTTTGTTAGTTCTCTCTGCGGGAGGAGAAGGAAATCACTTTTAAAATGCCTGTTTTGTGAACGGAGCTCGGATCGATGACAGAGTGACAGGAGGAGAAGCTCAACGCTGATTGGCTGTCGCAACACAGCGTCACGCGAATATTTCACCTGATTCGCGCCGCCAGGCTCGAGTTCGCTTCTACTCGCGAATATTTGCGTCTGTGCATTGACTTTACATGTAAACTAGACGCGCGAAATATTCGCTTCGCTTTTGGTGTGAACGCAGCATTAAGTGCAAGTTTCATGTGTGGGCCATATTCCATTATGTTTTTAGAATTTGTAGCGGGCCAATTAAAAACGTAGTTTGGACACCCCTGCTCTAAATGATTGGTGCTATATCCAGTGCATAGCTTGTCAAAGAAAAATACCTGGTTGATGTGATTTGTAGTAGTTTGAATATTAAGTTGTTCTCAAATCTGTACATTTGTCATTTTTATAGCCAGTGATTCTCTTACTCCTAGTAACGGCCTGTTTCTGTAGAGCTGTCACTTCTATAATTTATCTTGTTAACAAGCATTTGTTTGCCTAGTTCTTAATGATTTATGGTTACACTTATTTTCTATTCATTAGAGTTTAAATTAAGTTTAATCCAAAGCAAAAGGTCACTCTAAAAATCCATGTCTTGATGATTTCCCCTAAGTTCTGATAAACACCAATGTTTCCTTAATTTTCCATCTTTCTTTCTCTTCAGACGTTGATGTTCCATCTCCAGACGAGAAGTCGGTCATCACCTACGTCTCCTCCATCTATGATGCCTTTCCCAAAATCCCTGAGGGAGGAGAGGGCATCGCCGCACAGGCACGTCACATTCTGCTCCACTCATATACACCAACGTTACTGTGAAACAATTTAGGAATTTTAACTCATTATGTATGATTACTGAATCTTTCTGGGTTTAGTTGCAATCTCCCCAAGATAGGTTACACTGCTGTGTTTGTGCTTCAAGCCAATAATTTAACGGGTAACTCTAACATGTATGTACTATAGTTTATAGCATATTACACTCACCCATAATTGCTTCATTTTGTGTTGTACAATAATTGTTTGTGTATATGTTGTCTTCGTGAGTCTCAGCAGAAATGTGTAATTCCTCATTTTGTTAACTAGTAGAGTGTGCAGCTTCTTGATTAATGACCTGGAACTTCCAATAATGATGCAAGTAATTGAATAGTGCTGTTGTCATTTGTTATAAATTACTTTTTTTTTTGTAAAATTAAGCCTGTAAAAAGATTATAAATGTTTATTCTTTGAATTTGTATTTAACAATGTCCCACCTCTCTCTCTGTCTCCCTCACTCTCCTCCTCTTGCTCCCTCCTCGTCCACCATTAGGAGGTGGACCAGCGCTGGTCAGAATACCAGTCCAGGTTCTTCTCTCTGCTCCAGTGGAGCCGCCAGCATACGGCCCTCATGGCCAACAAGAACTTCCCACAAAACCCTGTGGAACTCAAGGTGAGCAAGTTCTCTTTTGAGACCTTTTTATTTTTTCATCACAAGCAGTTTCCTGTTGTTTGTCTGTTAGAATTGATATTAGTGTGGCTTTTAAGTAAGAATAGAGAAAAGGCAGATAGTGTTAATTTCCTTAACAAAAACTGTGATGAAATATGTTAATCAACTGCTTTTTTTCCATGACTAAGACGAGGCAGTGCTGATGTCATTAAACACCAACTGTTACTATATCAACATGAAATATTGAGACAAGACTAAAATATAGTTTTAGAAATAAAAAACAAAATCTCTCATCACTCTCGTCACATTCCTCCTTTTCTTCCCCTCTCTCTGTCCCTTTCTTGGACTCCGAGGAGCAAAGCTGCATTCTTAATCCTTTAACCTGTGTTTTTCCTCGGATAACAACATCAAATATTATATCAAAATTTGACTAAATTGACAAAATTGTTCTTGGCTAGACTACATTGACTAAAATTCTCAGTATAATCTGAAGACTGAAAAAGGACATTTGCCACAAGTAAATAAATATACAATTTGTGACTAAAACTGATAAGCAGCCGTCTAAGAGCAAGTCTTGGGCTAAATCTAATAAAGTTGTAAAACTAAAACTGGACAGCAACCTCTATCTCTCTAAAGTAAAACCGAGCAAAATGTTCTGATATATTTTCAATAGATCTAGTTTTTGTTTTTTTTAAATCTTGGGTCTTATGATTCAAATGACCTCATGGCAACACAAACGCTTGTTTGCAAACACATTTGGTTGTGCTGGGAATCAAATCCATGTTTATTCGCTCAGCTCTTTCCCCTCAGTCCCACCAACATGCAGCCAGGAAGAAAAGGAGCCAACAAGAAGTTTCTTATATATATTGGATGGCAGGAGACAGACTGCAGAATTCAGATTAAAGAGGAAATAATTTGCAGAAGATATATGTGGTGTTGCAAAAAGAAGAGAACAATAATGTGAGAAAAGGATGCTGCTGTGATAGAATGAATGTCTAATGATGGGGAGAGAAGGAGGGAGTGAAAATGCAGCAGTCATGATCGTAGCTTGAGATGCTCGTTGAGAAAGTGGCTAATGACCACCCAGAGAGCTTTTACTGTACCTTTGATAACAGGTATTGACTTGTGTCTGACCTTAAACAAAGCCTCTGTCACAGTAATATTGTCCTCATGGCGCTCATCAGTAACATGATTCCTCCTCCTCCTCCTCCTTCTCCTCCAGGCACTTTACAACGAATACGTCCATTTTAAAGAGACGGAGATCCCCGCCAAGGAGACCGAGAAAGGTCACATCGAACACCTCTACAAACTGCTGGAGGTAAGAATGAACGGAGGGAAAACATGAAAGAGACGACGGCACCATGTTCATCATGGGTCTCCACCATAGGGACAGAGTGTTTTGTTATTAGCAGGTTTGTGTGGGTTCATTCATAGGCTGCATTTGTCTCCTGGAGCAAAGACATTTCCACCGTTTTGCTTTTATCAATGCCTCAGATTGTTCCATGGAACACAAACACATGATAGTCAATTATAGGTCCTCCTTTATTCTCACTCAGCTGATTGTACCAGAGTGTTCGTCCGTGGTGTGACTTATGATCACTACTAAATGTAGCGCTAACATTAATGGAGGCTTTTAATGGAGTTTTTACGTCCAGGTCTGAAAAGTGATGCAAATGTGGAAGTGCCGTAAGCTTGTATTCTTCCAAATGGCCAGAAGGGGGCGACTCCTGAGGTTTATGAGTAATGACCCTACACCTTAGCTTGATTTATTTCCTCAGTAAACATTGTAAACATGACTTTATGGTCTCAATCTCTAGTTTCAAGTGTTCTTCAATACAGCATGATGTTCATTGTGTAAATTATGTTCCATTTAGTGTAAACTAGACTCAAAAGCAGGGTATACTTTAGGGCGGGGCTACCTTCTGGGTCAGGTCTCTATCACGGCTTAGAGACGACGCATTTAGGGTTTCACACCCCAAAAACTACGCCGACTCAAGGGGGAAAACAATCAGCTACCACAGTATACAACAAAAAACTGAAATGCTAACAAATTGCCTGTAGCTAGTTGAGAACACTAGATGTCAGCTTGTCAAATTCATTTATCACCCTATGTCTACCAGGGGTGCATTGGATAACTAAAATGATGATGGGATGGAACAAGTTAGCTGTTAGCAAGCTAATGTTGGCTCTGCGTTAGCAAGTTACTGTGGTTAGCTAAGGCACTTTATTACACCTTACTTTTGTATTCTTAAAGGCTACGATTTTTAATTCACCAGATGACAAAAACATAGATCTGGGTTTACCATGCTTGAAGCAACAAAAAGGCGCCGCCAAAGCCCTTGGAAATAATTGGTTTCAGAGCGTAGTGATGCCGTTGTCCCGTTCTGTGTGAAAAGACCCTTTAGGCTTTTTTTATGTGCTAGCATATGAAAGTCACCAGATACAAAGTAAAATGGAAGCGATGGATTGATATCCCCCTCCGGTGTTGGTAGTCCGTCTCTGTAATTCAACGTTCGGTTGTATTAAAAATACACAAAAAGGAGTCAGCTGGTCAAGAACACTACAAACAAACCTGTTTTCGCTACCCAAAATAAGCGTCCCAGTTCAAACCACAGTTTACATGAATTGCGGACGTACCTTTCTCACCCAGCTAGCGTTGTCTTCTAGCGGTATGCTTAATTATGAATCTTGGTATAGCAAAGGCATGACCTGCCCTTTTCTGGCTGAAATTGGCTTACCCTGATATTCTTACCCTAACCAATCTCACGCCTCATGCTTCAACCAAACCAACCCAACCAACGAAGGCTACTGGTAATAGCCAATCAAAAGCTGAGTAGGGCGTGTCATGCCTTTGCCATAGCAAGACTTGTTATCTAGCTGCTGGGCCTGGCTTTTTTCCCAGTGCTGCCCTTTAGTCCAAATATGGTCACTTCTGGTTCCAACAAACCAAGATGGTTTTTACATATTCAAGGCTTAAAAACGGTCGTCCAAAAATCAATGGGTGAGGTCACAGTGACTACGTCCACCTCTTATTAACAGTCTATGGTGTGCACTTGGACTGAAGCATCATATGACATTAAGTATGTAATCACTGTATGTATGTGTATCCTTCCAGGTGTGGATAGAGTTCGGTCGTATCAAGCTCCCTCAGGGCCTCCATCCCAACGACCTCGAGGAGGAGTGGGGCAAACTCATCCTGGAAATGCTGGAGAGAGAGAAGGCTCTCCGGCCGGCTGTGGAGAGGTACACACACACACACACACACACACACACACACACACACACACACACACACACACACACACACACACACACACACACACACACACACACACACACAACACAAATGCACACAAATCCATGCAATCATCGACTTCAGCAGGATGCATGCAATTAAATAAAAAAACGCTGATGCAACTCGTCTTTTTCTCATCAAGTGTGATTTTCAGGGACATTCCCATTTAACCTCTGTCTGTTTGTATGTGTGTTTTCAGGCTAGAACTGCTGCTTCAGAGGGCTAATAAGATCCAGAACATGGCTCTGGACTGTGAGGAGAAGCTCACCCTTGCTAGGAACACACTCCAGGCTGTGAGTGCTCTTTCTTTCACACATACATGCAGGGTCATCAGGTTTATGCTAGGTGAATTGATAACTTGGTATGGTCATTTAGAACATGTTAATTATCTGTCTGTTGGAGTGTGGACTTGAACTGGTCCAGTTCTTTCCTGTTCGCCGCTACCATCTTTAGCAGCCAATTATCTCCTATGGAAGAGAATCTTTTTACTTTGTCAACATAGTCACTGCATTTGAAGCCCTCATTTGAAATATTATTTTATTTAAACCAAAATAATCTTGCTGTTATTTGCTGCTACTGTGGTTAATCTGTAACATCATAGCTCATAAAAAAGGAACTTTACCAAGCCAAGTTAGCATTAAACAAAACCTCATCCAACCCCGCCTGCTGTTCTGTTTAGGACATGTCTCGACTGGAGAGCGGCGATGCAGTGCAGTGTGAGAGGGAGCTGGCGTGCTACCTGCAGGACTGCGAGTCCCTGATCAGACAACTCAACCAGGAGCTCAAAGTCCTCCGGGATGAGAAGTACTACCAGGTGGAGCAGATGGTGTTCAGGTGAGTTCCATTGGCTTGGTTTACTTAAACAGGGGAACGAGTGAAGGGTTCCACTCCTCTCAAAGTGGTCCTTTTGTAATTCATTAAAATAAACACAAACAGCTCATTATACTTCATTATGGGTGAACAAGCTCCAATGTGTTTTGCCATTAAATCTTATGATTTTTCTGCTGCAGTTAATGTGTTTTCTCTTCTGCTGTTCATCAAGTGTATAACGGGGGTCTGGTGTAAATCAGTGGGGACAAAGAAAGGATGGAAGGGAAACATTTTGTTGCTCATCAGCATGCCGCTCCATGAGTTCTTAGACTGAATGAATACTTGTTATGAAACTTTGTTAGAAAACGAATGATGTCCTTTAATCCAACTATAAGCTTATTTGAAAATCTGCAATTTGATAGAAACAAACTTTTAAAGATAGTTATAATGACGTGATCATTTGGGTTATTTAAACATTTTGGCCACAACTTACAGAAAACCAACATTCTGGTCTTTTGAATAAAATGTCAGAAAACCTATGACAAATGTTTTGTTGAGTTGTATAATTACATTTCCCCAAATGTTACTAACAAATTTCAAACCCAGAGAAAGCAGCTATTTTAATCAAGATAGCGGTCTGTGTCAATCCAGGATTCATATCTCCTATGCGCAGGCGCAAGCTGTCATAAAATTACTTTTTTATTCCTCTTTTAAGCCTCATTTTTACATTACACTTTTAAGATGTCTGTCTTTTTAACTATAAATTATAGCTGGATGAAATACTCAAATCATCGGATATTTGGATCTTAAGTTATCAGAGAAACAAGCTGAGCAAACGTTATCAGCAGCTCTGCTTTCCACACCTCCAGTTTTAATCAGCAGGTCTGTTTGTTTTGGAATGTGAGACCTCTATGGATAATAAAAAACACCTGATCGATGAACAATGAAGGAATCCTAACTGGGAGAAGCTGACTGCAATGACAGTAGTCTTGGTGAAGACATCAACTCCCATCATCCCACGCTACTTCACAACTGCACTAAACTCTGTCTTTTGTTATTGTTTTGTTTCAGTGACCCCTAGCAGCAGAAAATGACACATTGTGCATTTAAGACACTTGGTGTTAAGGCTGTTGGTTTTAATGCTTTCCTGTCTTTATAGTGGGAGACTTGAGGGTTCTGTTTGACATCGCTTCATATATGAAGCGTACAACTCAGGGAAAAGGAGTTAGTTAGTAACTAAATGTGTTTTTCTCACATCACCAGAGTGTCTTGCCTTCAAGAGGAGCTGGTCTCCCTCAGACTGCAGTGCTCCAGCGTCTACAGAAAAGGCCACTTCTCCCAGGCCCTGGGTACCACCGGGGCAGAGCACCCCAGCCAGAGAGCCTCGGACGGCGGCCTGACGCTGGGCCAGACCCTGCTGGGGGCCGTAGGGGCCGTGGGTGCAGTCGGAGCCGCGCTCCTGCGGCGGCCCACGGCTCGCTCCCAGCTGGTGGCCATGTCGTCATCGGAGGACGAAGGGAGCCTGAGGTTCATCTACGAGCTGCTCGGATGGGTGGAGGAGACGCAGGTCAGTCGCTGTAGCAGTAACATTTGAGGATGCAAGTAGCACTTATTTTTCAATATTGATTCATTTTCTATCTTGATTATTCAATTTAGTCTATGAAATGTCAAGAAATAGTGCAAAAAAAAAAATGTATTCATCAAAAACCAACTCTGTTTACCATGACATCAAATGGAAAAAAAGCATCAAACCCCCTCACATATTAGAAGCAGAATATTTTGCTTATTGCCCAGGACACATAAAAAAACCACTTAAGTACCATGAAGTTGATCTGAAACCCTGTACAAAAAACACTGAAACATTATTGTAAAGCATTTATATTTAGGGGGAAAATGTAAGTATGAGACGGCAAGATATTCAATAAAATTCATATTACCATGGCAACAACTCATCTAAATTCAAAAGACATTATAAACCTGAAAACACATTGGACTAAAACAATACTTTAAAATATTTAAAAAGATAAGAAACTACATTTTTAATTGGCTAAAACGAAGAAATATTTTGTTGCTCTTTGCACGTTTCAGGACCTTTTGGAGCGCGCTGAATGGGGCGCTGACCTCCCCTCTGTCGAAAACAACCTCCAGGAGCACAACGCCGTACACACCGCGGTCGAGGAGCTGATGAGCAGCCTGCAGGAGGCACGCAGCTACGAGGTACACACACATCGCTCACACACAAACACAGAGAGTATTTGATGAGAGCTGTGACGTTTGTGACATTTCTCTGCCTTCCTCTCCTTCAGGCTAAAGTATCTCCAAACTTCAAGAGCAGTTACTCTGAAACCCTGGCCAAGCTGGAGCACCAATACTGCAAACTACTGGTCAGTCTGTGAGAAAGAACTGTGTCTGTGTGTGTGTCTGTTAGTGGAAACACTTCTTTGTCTCCCAGTTCACCCCAGTTAATCCCATTACACCATGACAGGACTCTCATGCTAAGAACATTAAACTCTGCATCTGCTCTCTTCCCCCCCTCTCCTTTTGATTTCTTTGTCCCCTCTCGGTTCTTGTCTCTTAATATATTCCTGGTATAACATGTGTTATTAATATCAAACACTGTATGAATGCATGTCTTACTTTGGCTTTGCTTTCCTGAATTAAAAAACATTAAGATTCTTTCTTTTTTTTGGTGAAATACTCACCTGAAGTCTTACACTCTCTACCCAGTTTTGTGTGTCTGTGCGTATAGATGCATATGTAACTTAAATGATAATATGACCTAATATAAGAAGAGGAGGACATATTAGTGATTAGCAAAATCATGAAACGATCTATATGCGCTGCAGGAATTCAGAAAATTGCATGGTATGGAATAACTGCTTTTAGAAGATTCATTTATATTCATGTTATAAAAGCTCATTTAAAAATGGTTCAATAAATTCCACGAATCTCCATTTAAGTAGCACTTAACTTTACATACACCAAACTTTCCAGTTTCATTCCTATTTATATTCTGAAGGTTTTTAAAGAGGGGTTTGTTCAGATATCATTCATAGCCTTATTTATACAACATTCTATTTGTAAAAAATATGGAGAAAATTGTTTTAAATACTGTTAATGGGTTTTGACAGTATTTTATGATTTATGGACTGATAGAAAGAGATATTCAAAACACCCTCTGTAGAAAATTGTAGAAAAACCAACAGTATAATCGAAACAAGAGAATAGAGGATGTCTTTTAATTTCAAAATGATTCTGCACTGCTGATCAGCATGACGATGATGCCTGTTTGTGTGGTTGCCATAGGAACATTCGTCATGGCGCCTGCGGAGCTTGGAGAGCCTGTATGCGTTCGTGTCTCACTGCACCGAGGAGCTGATCTGGCTCAACGAGAGGGAGGAGGAGGAGATCGCCTTCGACTGGAGCGACAACAACGCCGGCATGAACGCCAAGAGAGACTTATACAGCGTGAGTGGAGAGGAGGGGACCTTATATCAAGTTCAGAAAACACCAACTACACACCTCAGACCTCTGGAAGATGTTTATTGAAATAAAAAGGAGAGGCATACATAAAACAAGCTCCACGCACAGTTTTATACAGAACGCAATTATGTTCATATATGTTTTCCACGCACATCAGGCCAGTGCCATTTAAAAAAATAAATAATAATAATAATAAAAAAAATAATGTAATCTACTGTAACCACCTGTCTTTTCCTGTTCTGTTTGCAGGAAATGAGGTTAGAGCTGGATGAAAAACAAGATGTGATGCGGTCGCTCCAGGAAACGGCCAACCGCCTGTGTCTGGAGAACCATCCAGCCAAACAGACTGTGGAGGTGAATCTATGACTTTATTCATTGAGACTGAATGACCTTTAAAGATGGTGGCTTTTGCCTCTGAGACTCACTTATTTGGAGCAGTTCAACCCCCTTATGCTTTTTGATAAAATCCCACTTTCTTCACTCGACTGTGATCTTGATGATATTTTTGTTTTGCTGCATTTTTAGAAGTCTTTAGATGTAAATTAGATTCAAAGGGGCAGAAGGTAAAATGTGACCTTTTGTAAATCTTTTTGGCAAACAGTTAGAATTTATAATTATTTCCACTAGAAACATTAACCTTTTTGCCTCATTAGGGGCTTAATTTTTATTTTATTGTTTGGCTGTGCTAATGCATTTGTTATAGATTTTTGGCAAGGGTGTGTTTTGTGTTGTTTTTTTTATTATTATTTTGAAAGTTCAACTTCAGTTCCTATAATAAGTCTATAATAAACTGTGTACCCCAAAATACAGACACTCAGACCCTGAAAGGGGCTTTATAAGAGCTCGGTGCATATTGATTGCTCAACATGGGAGGGCTGAGCTGGCGGCAAACAACATAAAAAACAGCTGTGGTATTATGTAATCAAACTGGAATCTAAAGGGTTAAATACTGAAAGTGAATTAATATTTTTTTGTTAAATAATATTTGTATGCAATTCCTGAGACATTTTTATCCTTTAAGAACATCAGAGTAACTTTTTTAAAGCGACCCTTTTGAAGCTTGCACTGTTTTTAACATCTCTCTGTGACATCTCTCTCTGCATGCTTTCAGGCGTACAGCGCTGCCCTCCAGACTCAGTGGCAATGGGTGAACCAGCTCTGTGTGTGTGTGGAGCAGCATCTCAAGGACAACACGGCATACTTCCAGGTGAGACGAAAAATACTACATGAGCGGCAAAATATGTAAAATAAAGTTTTCACTAACTCTACACGATGACCGCTGTTCTCCCGTCACCAGTCCTTGTACATAAAATAACTAAGGTTCACCGTCCTCTACAGGTCCCTGTGAAAATGATTCTAATAATGTTTACTATTCCTTTCTCCTGTGTCAGTTCATGAGTGATGCTCGGGACTGTGAGTCGTACCTGCGCCAGCTCCAGGAAACCATCAAAAGACAGTACACCTGTGACAAGAACAGCCGACTGAGCAAACTGGAGGACCTGCTGCAGGACTCAATGGTATCTGTCCCCCTTCAGCTTTTATCTCCAGTTCTGAGCGCTACAGTTGTCAACTTTATCAGTGACTCTGGCAACTTCATGCAGAAAAGAAAAAATAGTTTACAGCATTTTCTAACTATTATTCCTTAGATGTTTGAATTGAATTACCTGCTGTAAATGAAGTCTACATATTCATTGATCAAATAGAAAAAATGAATTGAGGGCGCTTCCTCAACAGCGACATTGCCCTTGAGCAAAGCACCTAACTCCCAAATGTTTTAAAGAGACTCGATGGAAAATAGTAGAAGGCAATTGAAGTCTTTATTTTAGTACAATCAATCCATGAATAGGCTTTCCTTTCAAAATAAAAGGTTCTCTTTTGAAAGGTTTCCTCTCTGTTTGAATACTGTTACCTGTACCCTATCTCCTCAGCTCTGTGTCTGTACTAAAAAAAGGTCTAACTCTACACATTATCATTCTAGTTTATGGACCAAAAAAACGCTTTTTCTTGTTGTAATTTTTTTTTACCCAATCACAAGCATCTTTGCCGGTTCTGAGTGCAGGAAGCAGCGAGAGTGCTCTTGAGAAATAAATAGCACAGGTAGCGGAAGGGGAGGAGAATTCTGTATGAGATAGGCGGCCAATGGCGGGCTTACAGTCAGGTGACTCAGACTACCCTAACCCAAACTCACCCCCCTATCATATGTTCCTTAAAGTGTCACGAAACTAAGTTACAAGCAGCAATGTTTTTTTTACTTTTAATTTTGATTCACAGACTAAATATATATAAATGAAGATAATGATGTTTCTTTTTTATCCCAGCTTACTTTGTTCCTTCAAGTTTAGAAGCCATGCTGCCACCTTGTGTTCACAAAGCAAAACTATACATGAAAAAATGCAAAGTAATCCCTGACAGAATCTTTAACATGAGCTAGTTCTAAAGGTTTACATGGCACAGGAGCAACAGAGCAGAAATAGCTGAGGCATAAGCACACCAGTGTCCTCCTGATTGTTGTGCACGCCACATGACGTGGAAGTAATCTGTTAGGGAGTGCCTTCGCTGAATTACCCCCCCCCCCCCCCCCCGTGTCCCATTTGTTAGACTGCCATCTTCACACCTACCTTCTACACACACACACACACACACACACACACACACCTCTGACTTGAAGCAGATGGCAGCGTTAGTGCGGGCAGCCCTCCACAGGCCGGAGCAGTGAGCGTATCCTCAATAAAGAGGCGCGTGTCACAAACAGCTGCTCTTTTCACAGATCTGTGTGCAGCATTGTAACGTTCCTTATGTGTCTATATCCACATGCTATTATCTTAACAGTGTTTACATCTGTGTGCATCTGCCTCTGTTTGTGTTAATCACTTTCCAGTCCGCTGTGCTCCATCTCTCACTAGGAAGGTGGAGCTGATACTAAGGGACTAAAGCCTCTGTATGATAACTACAAAACAAACAGCAGAACCTTTTTGTTTGACTACCGTAATAACGAGGAGACGATATTAAATCAGCCTTTTCACGCTCTTTCATGCCGAGATTATGGTTCTCATAAGACTTTTACCATTTTTGTTTTCACTCTTATACCACTGTTAGATTAATATGCTGATATTAAACTACTTCTTCATATTTTCTTTGATTTCATATGCTCTTCCTGTTACTGAAGACAGCTTCTCCTAGAGGTGATAATAGGGTCATCACACCGAGTGAACCAGAGAGCATTTTAGAGCTTCTCTGATATCAAATAGTTCTTATAGTGATGGTTGATGATCTTGTGGTTCTAATTAATTTGTATTCTTCATGCCACCACATTTTAATTTATCTCTTGATTCATTTTGTTTCTTCAAGCTCCTCATTTAACTTGTTCCAGTAGTGCTGACTGCAGCGACCGCAGTCTCAGTGTGAAATTCATTTCTGGGGTGTAATTTAAGTTATTTATACAGCCCCCACCTCAACCTCCCTCTTTCTATCTCACTCTGTCTCCACCTCTCACCCAATCCATCTCTTTGTGCCTCTACCTCTCTCCCCGCTGTTTGTCTCTCTATAATACACCCTTAATGACTCTCTGCTGGAGGCCAGACATAAATTGAATGTAATTCTAGCTTTCAGGGTGACCACCTTTTTAAATGTTTAATGGTTAGTGCCTAAGCTCACACGAGCAGCTGTGTCAGGAAGTCCACTCATCACAGGCTAATAGGCTAACCATCATTCTTATTCATAATTCACAGTTCATTTGGCGTAAGATAAATAACTTAAGGAAAGATGCACAGTATTTTTTTTAGATAAGGATGCCAATGTCAGTCAGCCCATCCATCATCTCCAAGGATGAAGCCTCATGACTTTTACTTGAACGCCACCGTGAGGATGTTAGGAAATGTCTCGACAGTTTCTGACAAAAATAACTGACGAACTCAGAAAATGAGAGAGTGACAACTGACTATATGTGTTCTTAACTGTAAATTAAATAGTGTCAGTAGGCACTCCAAAATCTTCAAAATAATATACCAAAAAGCATTAATTGAAAGAACCAACATGTAGGTTGTTTGTTAAATTCCCTGACACAGACACACAGTGAAACATGTTGGCTCTCTTAATGATTTTGACAGAATAATCAGGAGGCTACCTCCGGTTCTTAAAAGTTAAATCAAGGCTGAAGAGCCTTAAACTTGCAGTTCACTTAGAAAATGATGGTCCATTTAGAGTCCAATAGACCATAAAGCAGGTAATGGTTTAGGGGGCGGGGCTACCTCATGATATGCAGGTTGCTACCACTACCAAAGCTGTATACGGCATCTATCTACGTTACTCCTCCACAGTCCAAATATGGTAACTTCAGTTGCTGTTGCAAAAAAACAACATGGCAAACGAAAAAATGCAGAACTTGAGGTGATGACTAAGTCCACTTCTTATGTACAGTCTGCTACAATAACAAAGGCTTTACAATATTCCCTTCCTTATTGATCTAAGTTTTCGGAGTGCCCAGATTTCCTTCCTGTTTATTCAACACGGACTATTTGACCATATGATGTATCACTGTAACTGTGCGACCCACTACCACGTGAAGTGATGGGCAGTCCTAATGATTCTCTCCGTCCCGTAGGAGGAGAAGGAGCAGCTGATCGAGTACCGGAGCACGGTGGCGAGCCTGGTGGGCCGGGCCAAGGCGGTGGTGCAGCTCCGCCCCCGCAACGCAGAGAGCACCCTGGGAGCCACGACGCCCATCAGAGCCATCTGCGACTACAGACAGATAGAGGTATGGGGAACACGCCACATACGTGCGCATGCTGTTGTTAGTTTCAGATACTGAAAACCAAAGAATGTGTAGAGCTAGAATGAGCCAGTCTTGCTTTCTCCTATCTTAGCTCTCAGAAACCTGTGTTCAATCAGGAAACATTGGCTTCCAGGACAAGGTGGTGACAAACTTTGACCCCACCCACTTTATTGTTTTAACCCTCACCACCGACCGCCTCCCCTCTGCCCTGCACTTCCTCTCAAAGCCCCCTCCCACATCCACTTTGTGGCTGCTCTATTATGGCTCCTTTCTCCATGCTTTGAAATGTAGTTTTTTTTTTTTAATCTTTAGATTGATGAGTACGTCTACACAATCTCTTTTCTCCACATAGGTGGTCCATGCTGATGAATTGTAGTGGATTTTTTTTTTAAGTAACTGCTCCAAATGTTCCCACTTCATTTTTACTGGCAAGTAAAAATAGCTGCGCTCAATTTGGAAGCCGATACAATAGATGATCTTTGTCTTTTGTTCTCTTTAGGAAAAAAAAGATACTTTTTTTAGCCAAAAGGACAGGAAGTAAAGTAGTGATTAATGAGAGGAGAACTGAAGTTGTGTATTGACTCCCCTCTCTCTGCCACTTTTATGTAAGATACACAGAAATGAGTGAAGTCTCTCTCCCTTCCTCTCACTCTCAGCTGTGATGTCCTCAGGGAATCTAAGAGCCAATGAATTAAACATTTGTCTCATCCCCTTTGCGGGCTCGGTTGAGAACCATCACCTTCCCTCAGCACAGACACGCCGCTGCCCCCTCACGCTGCTATTTTAAGTTTGCCGTGTTAGATACAGTTTGTCCATCGAAGCATACTAAATGTGAGGTGTTGTATCCAGGTGAAGAGGGAAGGTGGTTTGGTCTCCTACAGAATCACAGTTCTAGAAGAAAAAAAACCTGAAGATGGGAGCTGAAAGCTAAGCAAAGCAGTGTGTGGCTAGCAAAAAGTGCACGTGACAAAAAGTAATCTTTCTCTCCTTCACTTTCCTGTGTCTCCTCCTTTCTCTCTCCATACCCTCATGTACCTTTTTTTGCCTCTCCCTTCTCACTCCCTCCTTCTCTTCCTCCTCTTCCTCTTCCTCATCCTCTTCCCTTCCTCTGGGCTGGAAAGACAAACGTTCAGGTATAGCTGCCTATATTCTCCCTCTCTCACCTGAGATTCTCACACTGCACACACGCCGCGCTGCCATGGTTGCTCCTCTCTTATCAGCTGATGTCAGGCGTCACTGTCAGTAATGTGACACAACGTCACCGTTAGTTTGATACCTGCCGTTGGGCTACAGTAGGTGTGAATAAATTGGTCTTTTTACCTATAATTCATTGGATTTCTACCCTGAAACCAAACATTTGAATTGAAAAAATGGGGCCTAATCCAATCTCAATCAGAACAAAAAGCTAAACTACGCTTATTTTAGATATCTATAAAAAGTGGTACACATGGCTTAACCTTCATGTGTGACAAAAGATATTTGAAAGAAGTTGGAATTTAGACAGTAGAGAAAGACAGTTGACGGACACAAAAACACTTTCATCTCTGTGTTTCCACCATTTATTAACTTTCTTGTTGTACCTACTAATACCTTCACACTGACTGCATAAGAGGTGAAAGGTGAGGATGAGGAATAGCTCAGATGAGGAGTAGTTGTGTTTTTTTTAGAAACGGCATCAGCGCTGATAAAGGCAGGTGGCAATCAGTGATCTGCACTGAACTGGATTTAACACGCCCTAATTCAGTCAGTCAGGCAATAACAAGTCTTTAAGCTTTAATTAATTGCATGTACGTACTGTATGTGCTTAGCATTGCATTATGGATGTTATGATGACGGGTGTGTGCAGGGAGGGGGTGAGAGAGGGTGGTGGGTGGGGGAGGCAGCCCTAAAACTCTTCCCAACAGTTCTGTGGCTTTACCTTGTGTTTATTTTAGAGCTCAATGTTCTAATCCAAACCTCTTTGTTTTTGTTCCGTACTGGGTTTCTTTAAATCAAACATTTTTTTTACCTTGTTGGTGAATTTGTGAAACCCAGCCAAGGTATCATTAATCCTCACTTTAAAGGGATGGATTGGAGTGTATTTAAGTGTGGCTGTATTTGTATTACCGACAGTAGATGGAGTTTGGAGGAACAGACAGGAGTACCAGCAGAGGAGCAAAGCAATGTACTGCAGCAAAACCTAGTGTAGACACCTCAAAATATTATAATGTTTAAATGAATAATATATTTAGATTATTTTCACGGCTTTACCTTGCCTTTACTGAAGCCTCTATCTATGCTCTCTTCAATAAGACCGTGGGAGTTGCTGGTCTACCGCTGCCTTGATCTATTAGTTTGTTTGTGGTATTATGTGACTTTGGCGAATCTGAACCCACCCTTTAAAGCACCACATTCACACAATAACACTAACTAACAGTGGAGACCAGCAACTCCTGTGTTTCACAAAGTAAAATAACTGTTTTTATTAATGACGTCTGGTGGCTTTAGATCACGGCTTCAGTTCTTTGTTTGAAAGGCTGTGAAAACATTTTAAATATAGCGTACACTTAAACTGATATTGATATCTTTAGGTGTCTTAAATACATAAGCCTTAAATTGCTTTGCTCCCGTGCTGATACTCATGTATGCTTCTTCAAGTTGCATCTACTGTAGGTAGTACACTGATTAAACTCTTCATACAACCCCAAGTCAAAAAGTCTGAACTATCCCTTTAAGTTCTGAGCATTGCTGCTTTCACAATAAAAGCTTCCAGTTCAGAGGTGCAAAGCAGCTTTCAGTCCACATGGCATTGTTCCTGTGTCAGGGTTTCTAATGTCATATCATTTTAGGGCTTCTGCTAACTTCATGAAATTCATGAATGAGTGTATTTTGTGTTGCATTATGAGTTTGTTGCTATCAGCTTTTTGGTTTACATGTTTTCACTTTTCTCCTCCCCGATTCGTCCTCTTTTTCATCTGACCTCTCCTCCATCCATCCTCTTTTCTAACCTCCGTCATCTTTCTGTTCATCAAAATCCTTCCTTTTTCTTTTCATTTTCTCTCTTACTGTCCCATCTTGTTCCTCACGTTCTCTTCATCTGTTCCTAATCCTCCCTCGCTCCCAACATCAATATTCCCATAACCCCCATCCCCTCTTTCCCCCCTTCCATTCGTGCTCCATCTATCCCCCCCCCTCTCTTTCTTTTTCTGTATCCATCCTCCGCCCCCCGCCTCCTCTCAGATCACGATAACCCGCGGCGAGGAGTGTGTGCTGGAGGACAACTCTCAGAGGACCAAGTGGAAGGTGATCAGCACGACGGGGAACGAGGCCATGGTCCCCTCGGTGTGTTTCACCGTCCCACCTCCCAACCAGGAGGCCATCGACACAGCCAGCAGGTGAGACACATGCGCCAGGAACTGGTTAACAAATAATATAATAACATGTCAGGAAGTGGTAAGAAAACTGTGTGTGTGTGTGTGTGTGTGTGTGTGTGTGTGTGTGTGTGTGTGTGTGTGTGTGTGTGTGTGTGTGTGTGTGTGTGTGTGTGTGTGTGTGTGTGTGTGTGTGTGTGTGTGTGTGTGTGTGTGCAGGGCAGAGCAGCTGTACCAGAAGGTCATGTCTCTGTGGCATCAGCTGCACGTGAACATGAAGAGTGTGGTGTCCTGGCACTACCTGCTCAAAGACATCAGGACCGTCTCCGGATGGAACCTGGACACGGTGAGATTCTGCTTCTGTCCTCTCCTTTTCCGGTCTGTCCCGGTCCCCGTCCTCCTACTCACCGTCTCCCTCTTGTGTGTCCCCTGTCAGGTTCGCGGTCTGGCCCCGGCAGAGCGGCAGCAGGTCCTGGATCACCTGGAGTCCCAGCTGGCCGACTTCCTGTCCGACAGTAAAGAGAGCGCCGTGTTCACGGCAGGTGAGAGACGAGAGCTGGAGAAGGACGTCCAGCAGGCCCAGCAGCACTGCGAGGACCTGCTGCTCAACATGGAGACAGGTGACACATATATATACTCTTATGGATGCTCACATGCCTCCTAAACACTTTTATTCCACTACATCTCAGGGGGAAGTATTTAAAAGCAAATGGCTACAGTGTTACTGCTCATGTCCCAAATAACTCCTCTTTGTCTTTTTCCTCCCCTCCAGTGGAGAAGGACGAGTCGGTCTCCCGTTCGTACCTGTCGGAGCTGCAGAACATCAACCTTCGTCTAAATGAGGCCGAGCAGAGGCTAATGAGGGGGATTCAGACTCCGCCCCCCAGCCGGCTGTTAGGTGACAGCGCTGACTACACGGTCCAGATATCGGAGCAGGAGGTCAGTTTGAGCCCCCTCTGCTGGTTTAAACAGGCAATAATTAATATCAGTTATTGTTTCTTGAAAAATGTGAGTTTAAACATGACTCAGCCCCTCATTTCACATTCCGGTTCAGAAGCTGCAGTCGGAGCTGGACGCCGTGCGCTCCAGCCTGGGCGACGTGTCTCGTCGCTGCGTCGGTTTCTTCGAGGAGAAGCCGACGTCCTCCAGCGTTCCTGTCCTCCGGTCTGAACTCAACCAGGCCGTGGAGAAGACAGACAAACTCCACAACATCTCCACTGTCTACCTAGAAAAGTTAGTGAGCTTCTTCTCCTTCAGTTTATCGATTAACTCAGTAATACTTGTTTGTTTGACTTATACAATATCTCTTAACCTTAATTCCTCCTCAGGTTAAAAACGGTGGACATCCTGATGCGTAGCCTGGATGAAGCGGAGAGCCAGGTCAGGAAGAACGAGAGCAGGCTAAGTGAAGAGGACATTGTTCCGGCTGACACGGCGTCCATTCAGAACCTCAGCGATCAACTAGGGGTAAGGGACACATTGCCGCACAACTCTTACTTCATGTAGGGAATCTATTTGACTCTGACGGTTGTGCTGCTATTCTCCATGTGATCTCCCTCCAGAGGTGGCAGGCCGAGCTTGTCGAGCAGGAGGGCGTCTTCCAGGCTCTGCGGTCGGAGTTGGATCGAGCCAAAGAGGCCGGCACCCAGCTCAGCAGGCTCCACCCAGACCGCAGCCCTGAGCTGGAGCGCTACCAGGAGAGAGCCAATCAGATGTCAGAGAGGTGGAGCGGAGTCAAGAGACAGATGGAGACACGGTGAGCAGGACGGGGTGACGATGAGAAAAGAGAGAAGGTTTGGGGAGGAGATGAGAAGAAGGACACATAAGTTCAAATAACAGAGTTATGTTAGATCATGTGACACTTAGATTGCTCTCAGGGTGACTTTATTTAACTAACTATGAGATTTCTAAAGGTAATTGGCAGCACCAGATTATATTTAGGGACTTCCTAGCAAAGGGGGTGAATATAATGCACACACAACTTTACATTTTTTATCTTGTAAAACTGTTGAAAACAAGTTTTAACATTTATTTTTTTATTTCGCTTTACCAATTTTGACTATTTTTTGTCGGTCCATTACAAAAAATTGAAATATAAATCCATTTTAATTCCAGGTTGTAATGCAACAAATTAAGATAAGCGGCAAGCAGGGGGGAAACTTAAGCAAGGCACTGTAGTAAACTTGTGCTGTACTTATAATAAATATGTTTATGCGTTTAATGTTTTGAAAGTCTTTCTCTGTTTCATTGCAGACGGACTGATCTAGACGCTCTGGGCTCGGCCCTGCAGCAGTACAGAGACGGTCATTCGGCTCTAATCAGCTGGATCGAAGAAACAACAGAGAGACAAGAGAACACACAACCCGGACAGATGGACAGCAAAGCGCTGTCGGAACAACTGGCCCAGCAGACGGTTAGTAACACTACATTTATTGATCGAAATTCTAAGGAACGATTCATGATTAGAGATATTAGTGCACAATAAATGTTCTATACGGAAAAATTTGGCAGATTTAAATAAATGATGTGTTCTTTTCGTGCGATTCCCCTCCTCAGGCATTAGTAGCAGAGATTGAACAGAATCAGGCCAAACTAGACGAGTGCCAGACTCACTCCAAAGTGTACTGCACCTCGGTAAAGGTAAGAGACTCCTGTTTATTTTTCATATGCAACATGTCAAATATGTGTCATAGTTTGTGCCGAGCTGTTTCACTATGATGGTCCAAATGATCTAGTGGTCACTGTCATGGTTCTGTGTCGCTAACAATCAAGAAGACGTGTAAATGCATTTGATAAGTCTCCGTTTACAAACTAGTTCCATTAAAACTCCAAAATACTCTCTCTTATATTATGTATAATTATAATACAGTCATCTAACTTACTCATATGTACATGGCTGTATTCTGAAGGACTATGAACTGCAGCTGATGACCTACAGAGCCTTCGTAGAATCCATGCACAAGTCGCCTGTTAAGAGGAGGAGGATGCACTCTTCCTCTGACGCCATCACTCAGGAGGTGAGATAGAGAGAGTCCAGTAAACTCTTGTGATTAATATCGAAAATAAATTTTTGGAATATTAAAATAATCTATAACTTTTTTATGGGTCCTCTCTCTGCAGTTCATGGACTTGCGCACACGCTACACAGCCTTGGTCACCTTGACAACCCAACACGTGAAGTACATCAGCGATGCACTGAGAAGACTAGAAGAAGAAGAGGTGGGGCTTTGTTTCTCTATACATCTCTCTCTGCTGCTTGGAATGTATGGTTGGACTAAATCACTGCAGGCTGTGAGGAATTTTTGTATATTGGATTTTCTTTTTTTAACTGTGCAGAAAGAGGTGGAGGAGGAGAAGCAAGCCAGAGTGGGGCAGGTTTCAGACCTGTTGGGCTGGGTCAAAGGCCTCCAGGGACGGACTGGGGGCCCCAACGCCGAGTCCTCACTTGCTGCTCAACAGGTACAACAGAAATCTAACATGGTTGTACACATTATTCTACAGACGAGTTACCTAGAGTATTCTACAGCAAAGAGGTCCAGTGGGCTGTTTGTTCTGTGCAGCTCACAACTGTTACATTATTTAATATATTAAGGATAGCGCTTTCTCATGAATTCCATGTAATATGCTATTGAACTGAATATAAAAGATGGTGGTAGTGCTGTACTAAGAGCATCATGCATGTGTGTTCTTCTAAAGGCCATCAGTGAACAGCTGGCAGCCAAGAAAGACGAAGTGGCTGAAGCCATCAGGAGCACTCAGGTCTTCCTGCTATCCAAACAGGCCAGCAAGTAAGATCACGCACACATTGCACTCACAACACATTCACTACACTACACTGTTTGAGTTCACCTGTGTCATAGAATCTAGCACAGAGCCACACACATTGGTTCTCACACACCACACAAGTAGGGGATTCTCATCTAGCTGCTTGTCATGGAAATTCTGAATTAAAGGTATAGCTTGGGTTTTTTGCAGTGGGGTTTATATGTAGTTCTTCTCCATAGTCTGTGTATTACAGTATTACAGTACTACAGTAGATGGAGTTTGGAGAAAAGGACAGGAGTACCAGAAGGGAGCAGAACAATGTACTGTTGCGGATGTGTTTTAGAAACCTAAAAAAATATTTATCAGTATAGGTGTACGCTATATTTGCTATGTTTTCACTGCCTAACATTGGGAACTAAAGCCGTTATCTAAAGCTGCCAGACTTCTTTAAAGAAACAGAATGTTACCCTCCAGCACTTTCTAGATGCTGGTCTATCGCTGCCTCCATCATTTAGTTTGTTTGTGTTATGTCTGACTTTGGTGTTTAAAAGAGCTTCTTTGGATTCACCAAAGTCACACAAAAAAAATAAACTTGCCAACAAAGGCAGCGGTAGACCAGCAACTCCCTTGTTCTGTCAGCTTAAATAACTTTTTTGTCAAACGAATCTGGAAAAGAGACGTCTACTGTCGGTTATACACTGATTTATGGTTAAGAACCTCATATAAAACCACTTTTTAAAAAAAATCTGAACTATCCCTTTAGGCAGACGTTTTTTCAGGTTAATTCCAGTTTGGGAATTTTTGGAAATAGGATGAAACCTCAAGGAAAGGTGGGGAATATTAAGGGAATGTATTAAATGGACAGGTTTACAGTAATATATATGAATATATTTTCAGCTGTTATTGTACCCAATGGTGGGTTTCAGTTTACAGTATCTACAGCTTTTTTATGGGTAACATTAGTGCAAATCATACAATAGAAACAAAAACCCTTTTCGGGTCTGTAAAGATCTCCATTTTAAAATCCATTGAAATTTGAACAGAAAATATATCAAAACCACTGTGGGAAACCTACATCGCACATTAAACGCATATAGCCCACCCGCTCTAACCTTCTCCCTTGTGTCCTTTCAGGTTGTCCCCAGAGGAGCGTGCTCATGTCGAGGCTCAGCTAGACCAGCTGACGGCCACCTACAACCAGCTGTGTGAAAGCTCCACCCAGCAGCTACAGCAGCTGGAGCAGCAACTGGCCAAAGAGGAAGAAAGAAAGGTAGATCGATTGGAGGGCTGTGCCAAATGGAGAGGGGGGTACAGCCAATTTGTGACCAAAATGTATATTCAGGTTTGGCGAGCTTGACTAAATGTAATTGTGAAAAATGTTGCTGAAAATGCTTGCGAGCTAAGCGTGAGTTTATGTGTGGGCCAGCGATATGTGTGTGTGTGTGTGTGTTGTACAGCATGATGTGTGTTCACAGATTTTTTGACAAACATCACAATTGACGAGTCTCACTCATTGACTTGGTTTGGTTTAACAAACATCACAGACCCTGTTCAGACGTGTATCCAGATGATCTAAATATAACGTTTTATTTTTGCCACTTTTTTTTTTACCTCCTCCTTTGTCATTCAAGGAAAAGGTATGAATAATAAAATAAAGGCCTTTTCAGAAAATTAGATTTAGTTTTATAACTGAACACAGAAGGACAAAGAAGAATTCACTGGATGACACTGTCTGACTTGGGCCGTAGCATGGAGTGTTCCACTGACTCTCACATTGTTCTCCTAAAAGCCTGCAGTCATTTCATCAACTATCCCCACCATAGTCTTTTCTCATCATCATCATCATCACTGTCATAATCATCAGAAAACACATCTGCTGAACTGCTAACATGGTTAATACATGGCCTTAGTGGTGCCGCACAAGTCATGCTAGCAGTTAGCTAGAAGCTGTAATGCTCTGCTCTTTGTAGATCCATCGTTGGAAACAAATCATTTACGTAAAAGATGCACCATCATCACATCACATTTTAATCATCTTTGTAGCTAGTTGAGTAGTATCATGTTTATTTTTATGTAGTAGTAAAATAATGCCACTGCATAAAGTAAACGCATATCATTTAAATATTTTTTTACTCTGCATCAAGTTTACCCCATGTATTTGTCTACAATGGACCAATCACACATGCACTTGGTCATTCCTTGCCTGCCACATGCAATACGTTACATCTGTAAAAAAAAAAAAAAAAAAAAAGGGATTGAATGTGTGAGAATTTCCGGTTTCAAGCAATTCTTAATAATCCTTATGTCTTATCAGCTGCACCTCACAACCGATTCTTATGTGAATGCTCTATGTTTTTACAGGGGACATTTATGTGACTAATCAAATACCCACTGAAGTATAGACGTTATAAAAAAGTTACTTTTAGGGGTTTTAAGTGTAAGTGCACCAGAGGCCGGCTATGCAAAAAAAAACTTCACCATTTGAGCATGTTGTGTCCAGATCACCAGATTGTGTGAATGAGAGTTTTTGTGTTTCTTCTAATGCATACTATTAATGTTTGAAACTTTAAACCAGCATTTTGCTTGAAAACCACTAACAGCAGCCAAAGGAGAATTGTGGACATCCGAAGGATCAGAGTGTGAGATGGAAATTAAAGCAGGACATTTGTAAATACACTAAATCTGCAGATCAGTTTACTGTTCAGTTAGCGCCAGTGCAAACCATATCGTATCTCAAAAGACAATACTGCTAATGCCTTGCCAATGATAATGAGTAGTTACAATTTTATGTGATACGTGGTATATTGCAAAACAATCTGCAATTCATCCTGGTATCTGTGCAACTGAAGAACTGAACATACCTTGCATATAGTTTATTTTTCTTAGCCTATTCCAGTCTAAAGTAAGGTCAGCAGGAAGATTTAGTGTCAGTGCAGTGATAGGAGTCAGAATGAAGAGTGGCATGCAGAATGCTAACAACCAGCTTCTCACCTGTTGCGCCTCGCTCTGCCGAGCCATAAGCTGGCCCATTAGTGTGTGTGCCACGAGACAAACCTGTACGGTAAGTGATGCTCGCTTTCTCTTTTACTGTTGCTTTTAAGTTATTTTTTTTCCTTAACTAGATATTTTATCCACTTCTACTTCTAAACGCTTCTGTGTTCTTTTGTGTGTCTTTGTTTTTCTTTTATCTTGGGCTTTTTCTGCATTTTTTGTTTCTAGTTGCTTTTTTGCATGCTTTGTGCTTGTTTTAGAATTACATAGCAGTAGTTAGTATTAAAAAGCTTTTTGAGATAAAGCAAACATGGAAATATGAGAAAGAACAATAAAATTCCTTATGTTTACCAATAAGTAAACAAATTATTATGATTTTTTCAACTTATATCCACTATTATGTTTTTGTGGCAACTGGTTGTGGGTTTTCTTCTTTTTCTAATTCTGCCATCTGGTATTGCCCATAATATGCTATACTAGTATAAAACAAAATGAAAACATAGCAACATAACTTGATTAATTAAGTGTCATGTTCTTCAAATTACTGGAATGAATGTCAACTGGAATTTTATTTTCTTTATTTTTGTAGAACCAAATTGCCATTGCTGGAGTAATTGACCTCGGAACAGTGGAAACATTCCCAGTGTTCAAAGCAGCCCAACGTGGTCTTATTGACCAGGACACCTGCCATGTACTACTGGAGGCCCAGATCATTATGGGTGGGCTCCTCCAGCCTGACTCCCCTCTCAATCTTTCACTGGAACAAGGTCTAGCTCAAGGCCTTATTGACACCCACACCAGACAGTCCCTTTCTGAGCTAGAGAAGGCCTTGCTTTTGGTGGAAAATGCCAAGTCTACAAGTGACCAACAACAGAATGTGTTGCCAGTAGCTGCGGCCATGGAGCTCGGGCTGATAAGAGAAGAGTTGGGACTTCGAATTTTAGAAATCCAGATGAACACTGGAGGCCTGAGGAGCTCAATGGGAAAAAAATTGAGTTTAGAGCAAGCAGATGACAAGAGACTTTTGACTCCAAGAACCCTCACCAAACTCCAGTCAAGGCAACAACAAAAAGAACTGATCGATCCAAACACAGCTGAAAAATTAAACCTAAATGAGCTACAAGAGCGCTGTGTCCTTGACGATGACTCCGGCCTACTTCTCCTCCCTGTCAAACAGCAACCTGGAGGAACTGTCTGCCTCCGGTCTGGAAGAAAAGTTGGCATATTCCGCGCAGTCCAGGAAGGTCTGATTGATCGGAAAGTGACTGTACGACTTCTTGAAGCTCAGCTCTTTGCTGGTGGTATTGCTGACCCACGGTCTGGCCACCGGTTGACAGTCGATGAGGCTGTTCGTCATGGGCTTATGGACCAGGATCTAGCCTGTGCCATGTTAGCGCGACAGCTGCAAAATGGGGGAATTCTAGACCCTTTCAGTGGAGAACGCTTGGATTTGGAAGAGAGCCTACGCAGGGATCTTCTCTCTCCTCTAATGGCTCTGTTGGTCCTTGAGTCGCTTTGGGGTTTCATGGGAATACTGTGGCCTGAATCCGGAGAACTCCTGCCTATTGTTGAGGCTCTTCAACAAGGAGTTATCTCAGGTGAGCTTTCAAGGAACATCCTAAAGCAGCGACATGCCATTGGGGCTTTGTACAACCCAGAAACCCTCCAGGTGCTTCCCCTAAGCCAGGCTGCTGAAGAGACCCTTGAGCCCAGTGTTGTCAGGTTTCTCAAGAACACCCACATCCCAGATGTTCTTTCCAGCATGAACCAGTCAGGTACCCCATCTCTAAACCGCTTGAGTTGGAGTTCCACCAGCTCCTCTCCACCTCCATCCTCTCCATCACCTTCATCATCTCCCGCAGGCCTTGTTTGGGATACCACACCAACACATGGAATGGATCCTGAAGAGCAAGCAAAACACAAGCTGCTGTTTCACCTCATGACTCACAGCTATGTGGATGCTCGTTCTGGAAAAAGACTGGTGCTGCTCGACCCTGAGTTGTTGGAGTTGGTCAAAGCTACTGAACTGATTGCTGGAGCTTCTAGAAGTCAAATTGAGCCACAAAGCAGTTTGACCACAGATGAGCAGGGGAAGTTGCAATTGGTGACAGAGTTTAGTTTGGCAGATATAGGGACGAGTGACACACAAACTGAGGTTGAAGAAGAAAGTTCCGATGTAGTTACACCAAGCAAAGAAGTTAAGAGGAATGGTACAGGTAGTCTAGAAGAAAGGTATGATGGAGAAAATGACAACAAGCTGCTGCACAAACCATCAGTAACACCAGAGAGTGATTCAGCCTTTGAAGCTAACAAAGAAATTGGTGTAGAGAAATATGCAAAAGAAAAAGCTCAAAAGAAAGAAATAACTGATCATGAAAGTTTAAAAGCTTCGGCTAAAAATCTTGAAGCCCCAAAGGAGCTGGTGGCAACTGAATTCAAACCCAGGGATACTGGTGGCCAGCAGGGGACTACAAGTACAAACACAACAGAAGAAAGGGAAACAGCTATGAAACCTCTCAAATCCATCCCACTGGGAGCAAAAGCAACTGAAAAGGTTAAATCGAAACAATCTGATGATAGGAAACATATAAAGCATTCCAAGACTGAGTTAGAATTGACCCAACAAAAGATGCCTATGACAGAGAATGACTCAAAGCATGCTAAACCTCAGATTGATATCCATGATTCAGCAGTGGAGAAGGAATGGGAAGATAATGAATTGGCAAAGTTAGTCCTAGAACTCAAACAGGGAGGATTGATGACAGAGGAAGGGGAAAAGCTGCTCCCAGATGAGGCAGTAGCCCAAGGAGTCCTTCCTGGCCATACAGCAGTTAAATTAATGGCTCAGGCTGGTCTGTTTGGGGGTTTCCTAGATGCGAGCAGCGGTGAGTCACTAAGCATGGAGGATGTTATGCAGGAGGGTTTACTAGATGAGGATCTAATGTGGAGTGTCCTGAAGTCAGATAAAACACTTGCAGGGCTTGTGAATGTAGAGAAAAAGCAGATCTGTGGGGTAAGGGAGGCAGCTGAGGCAGGGTTGATCGACCCCAACACCGCTGCTCGACTTTTGGAAGCACAGGTGGCGTCTGGGGGGATCGTTGACCTACGCAGGGATAAGAGAGTCTCTGTCACCCTAGCAGCAAACCTGGGACTGATTGAGGAGGATCAAAGAGATGAGCTTATGGCACTAGAGAAGGCATTCAAAGGAAAGGATATGGATTCAGCAACAGCCCTCACTAAAGCCAGTTTGCAGCTACAGATGGATGGTGTTATTGACCCAGAGTCAAAGTCCCCAGTTCCTCTGGAGCAAGCTGTTCAGAAAGGGTTGATTAGATCTGAAGAGGCTTATCAGGTGTTGGCAAGACAGGTGGCTGAGGGTGGTATAATACATCATGCTTCAGGGATGAGGCTGTCAGTTCCTGATGCTGTAGATAGAGGACTAGTGGACAGGTCCATTGCGCCTGGGCTGGAAGAACTTGAGTGGGTCTACCAAGGAAAAGTCAGCGCTTCTTCTCACCCAGAAGCTGTTGTTTTCCAGGCATCAACCGGAGCCATAGTAGACCCTGACTCTGGATGTAAATTGACATTGACAGAGGCAGTTTCTAGAGGTCTTCTGGATGAGAATATTGCCAGTGACGCAATGGCTTCTTCTACTGTAACACGAGGACCGCTCGACCCAGAAACTGCACTCATTGTGCCTTATTCTGTTCTTGTAAATAGGGGAAAGATAGATATTGAAACAGGCAAACGCTTCTTGGAGGTAAAACCATTCAGAGGTGTTCAGGATGGTCAGACAAGAGACATCTTAACTCTTCCTGAGGCAGTTGCATCTAAGCAAGTTGACCCAGTTCCCGCATTGAGGCTGCTTCAAAGCCAGGCAGACAGTGGAGGGATCATTGACATCAGTACTGGGGAAAGGCTCCCCATATTGAAAGCCTGTGAAAGAGGTTTTGTTGAAGACAGCATGGCCAGGGTTATAGCCACCAACCAGTTTTTGAAAGGAGGCTTAGTTGATCCGGCCACTGGACAACAGGTCTCTGGTCTGGAGGATGCCATTGCAAAAGAACTGATCTCCAGGGACATAGCTTCAGAGATTCAGGAGAAATTGGCTTCAGGGGAAATGGAGGGGGATAAAGGTAGCGCTACACCTGTTGCCTCATCAAATAGCACATACAGCCCTGCTGTTACTATGTCAGTGTCAAGTCCAGACAGTCCAGCAAACTTGTCAGACGTAAACTCTGAGGTGCTTTCAAGATCTCCACTTTCAAAGAAAGGTTTAGGAATTACACAGGACGATGGAAAGACATTGACATCTGTCGTATCAGATCAGTCACTGTTCTATGAACCGAATACAGTAGAGGAAAAAATTGAAGTGTCAGTGGAAGAAAAGGCTGCAATTGAGCCCGACCAATCTCTAGACCTCTTGTGTAAGTTTACTACTAATGTTGAAAAAAGAATCCAGGAAGCCATAGAAGAGATCGTACCACAGAAAAACATTCGTAAATCAGAGCCTCTTATTAAGCATGAGCCTAATGAGAGAGTGCAAATAGGTGCGAGTGAGACCCAAGATAGACAAAAGGGGAACGTTTTCAGAGATGGTGTTGGAGAATCCATTCAGGCACAGGTATATGATATTGACAAAGATTCAATAGGAGAGGTCAGAAAAGGAGTGGCTGATTTAAAGTTGGATGAGGAACCAGTGAAGGTTGGGGACAAGGACTGCAGACCCAGTGATGAGAGCATGTCAGTGGTTTATCATGATTCTGAAGATGGAAATCAGACAGGTTTTGTGGCAGAAGAGTTTAAAGCTGATGGAGAAAGAAAAGATGGCATTGAAATGTCCAAAATGAGTGAAGGGGATTATAGAAAGAGTGATGTAGCAGCACAGAGAGATGATGTCAAAGACGAGAAGGGTAAAAGAGTGGAGAAAGATAAACCTCTAAAGATTGATATTAAATCTAGCAACGACGCGGAGCAGGCAGACCAGTTATTGACCTCGCAAGCCAAAGAGACGGAAAGCAAAAGCAAGAAGAAGAGGAAGAATAAAAAGAACGGAAAGCACAAAGAAGCAGAGAGAGAAACACACTTTCCAGAGGTAAAGCATCCATCTCAAATTGATCAAACTGGTGCAAATATTGAAGGGCAGCCTGAGGCCATTGATGTAGTTAAATCACAAGAAGAATACAAGAAATCACAGATTCAGGGTCAGGCAGCCACAACAGGGCTTCCCAAAGGGGAAAGTGAACCAAAGATTGACGGCAAAATTGAGGCTCAAAAGGATTTGGTAAAACAGGGACAGGACGCAGTTCCAGCCACTCTTGAATTGACAAAGCATACCATTGAGCCAGAGAAAGATGCAATACAAAATGCTTTATTGAAGGATACAGAAAAAGGTGATAAGAGAGCAGAGATGAAACTGGAGGAGCAGAAAGAGAAAGATGAGGAGAAGGCTTCTGTCTCTCAGCAACTAGAACAACCAGAGAGCAGTCAGGAGGTAACGAAAAGCAAAGAGCAAGAGTTCCCTCAGAAATCTGCTCTACCAAACAACGAGAAAGCAGCCCTGATACTGAAAGCTAAAGAGAGCATTCTTAAAAAGGTGTTTGAAAAAGGTGTGAGTGAGAAGCAGGCCGCTGAGGAGCTGCAGGCACTGCGAAAGGAGGTGGGGAAGAAGGAGAGTCAAGGCACGACTGTAAAGACACAATCTCTGCCAGCTAAGGCCGATGGAGTGGAGGGTCATGATGATGGTGTCAAGGGACCCAATGGTTCACCAAAAGAGAGAGAAGAAGAGATGAGAGACAAAGAAGAGGAAATTACATTGAGAAGGGTCAAAGAAGATGAGACTGAGAAGAAACTTTCTGTCAAGGACGACATGGAGACCAAGGCTTCTTCAAATGAGAATGAAAAGAACAGGAGCTTTGAAAAGGAAGACCCTAAAACAGCTCCATCAGTCCAGCCTAAAGAAACAGAGCAAAGTAAACGAAAAAAGAAGAACAAGAAGACTAAGAGTCCGAAAGTAACAGACAAAACCGAGCCTGATACTGAGAAGTTACAGACAGAAAAAGTGGATTCTGACGTGACAACAAAAACTACCACAAAATCTGCAATGGCCAAACCAGATTCAGATAACTTAACTTCCGCTAAGGAGAAGAAGATAGACACACAGTCAGCCAGTGGTGTCATAAGATCTTCAGTTGGTGATGGGGCAAAAGAAGCGGAGACCTTTGTGATTAATGTTAAAGGGGCTGAGACCGGCCAACAAAGTCTACCATATTTAAGTCAATCAGAGGAACCCAAGTCTACCATTGAGGAACTTGTGCAACTGGCAGCGGTCACAGCTGTTGGGAAAGAAGAATCCCATTCAAAAACCAGGAATGCCACTGAATCCATTGCCTGGTCTCACAAGGCTGTCGCCTGCAAACCAGACATCCAACCCACAGCTCAATCAATTGCTGCTGGCACACAACCAGATAAAACGGGAGGGAAAGGTAAAAAGAAGAAAAAGCATCAACCAATTGAGGTTGATAGCACAAATGTTCCCGAATCGAAAGACCAACAGCAACACCTCGAGTCTCCAGAATCAGCGCCTTCACTCTCAGAAGACACTTCAACCGAGTCTGAATCGCCTGGAGTCCCTGACTCTGATACAGCCTCCGAGAGTTGGGGGGAGGGAGATGACGATGTCAAAGAGAGTCGAAAGTCTGTGTCAACCAAAGAGGGGAGGACACCCTCGACTGGCAAGGTGAGATCATTTATGACTGATTTATCTAGATTTCTTTAGAAGAAACTGTCTGCTGCCTACATTTATAAATCATGTTTTATCATATTTCTTTCTTTTCCAACAGTCTTCATTGATGCGCCAGGAGTGCTTGGAGCACGACCAACGAATTGTGGCCCTGCAATCCATGGTCAGACACGTTGAGGTCCGACTCAAGCAGCAGCAACAGCAGTCTGTCGGTCGCAGCCTCATCGCCTTGGATGACATCATCAGACAGACTGAGGTGAAAGAATATGTGTATTTCCCTGATAGAGATATGTTGTTATATTAATGTGATGCCAGCCAACGTGAATGTGTCCTTGTTGACGCTTGAATTACTTTGCAGTTTCAGTTGCTCATTTGATTCCCAGATTGAGACAAAAAAAAAGCTGATTAATGGATTAGTCTCTTACCAAAGAGCATCAAGAAAACTTTTGTTTCCTTTTCTCTAATCCGTCTCTCAGACTCTGGACCTAGAATTGCGTGACTTGGAGCCTGCGGTCAATGGGGAAGTGGAGGCCGCTGAGGAACTGTTAAAGCCCCAACCCAGAGACGTTCCCCCGCAGCTCCTATTGGCCCTGGAGAAGGACGGGCGGAGCTTGGCTCGGGGCTATGAGGCAGCCAGAGCACTTTCTAAGGACATTCTGCAAAGTCTACGGGACCATAGAGACTCATATAAGGTAAAAGGAGCGGGAAAGGAAAATGTGTACTAGGTGGTCATTTGTCTTATATTGGAACCAATATTCTAATTAGAGTAATTGGCAGAGATTTTTTTAAGATGAATTATCCTGTTGGGGTCCAGAAAAAAGTCCTCGTTTCCTGGATGTTCAAATTGAATCATTCTGGCGTTTTTCTCAGGAGGCAGTAACAGCTGAGCAGAAGTCACTGGGAGGAAAAGTGGAGAGTCTGCTCTCTTGGTTGCGGGAGTCAGAGGCTCAGATGAACGGAGGAATGGCGGGGATGGACAAAATGGAGAAGGCAGAGAAAGATGACCATTGTGATCAGCTCACACAGCAGCTGAATCTCTGCAAGGCAAGTGCTCTGTGGATCATGTAGTAAAAATCTTCTCTTTGCACCACCCACAGAGCTATGGAGGAATAATTTCTACCCCTTTTCTCTCAGGAGCTCCAGTCCTCTCTGACGGCTCGCTCCGGTGAGGTCAACAACGCGGCCTTCGACATCCAGGTGTTCATCTCGGAGCGGGCCCAGGACCTGGCCCCCGAGCAGAGCCGGCGGCTCCTGGGGCAGCTCCAGCAGCTCCAGAGGGCCTTCCACCTGGCGTCCGGCCAAGCCCAGGCCTGGGCCGATGCCCTCTCCGCCCAGAGAGCGAGGGAGGAGGAACGGCAGCGCAGGGAGAGAGTAAAAGAAGAGGAGAAGGACGGAGAAAGGCGGAGTGCAAGGGAGAGAGAGGTTTGGAAAAAGACCATTGAGTGGGAATGGTTTGCACCGCGGCGCTGTTCTTCACTAATACATTTTAAATGCAGTTAGCTTGACTATACTATATTTCACAGCTTCATTTGTCATGCTCAAAACTATCGCAATGCTTTCTTACACAAGATCATAGTGCTCACGTTTTATAAAATCATATCAAACTCATTTCACACTAGAAACTGTAAAAGCCTGATAAAAACGAGCTAATCTCCACCTCTATTTAACTTGCCCTGCCATCATACATGACCTCAAACCTATTCTCAACATTCCATAGCTTGAAAGCAACCCAGTGCTGCTCTTTGCCACATGACACGGACAGTATCACCATCCTCACTCCTACCACACAGGCTTTCAATGCAAGCGTGTTTGCTACTCTGCATGTCTCTATAACATGTGTTTTATTAACCTGTTTGCCTTGCTGTTCCAGATTGCCACTGAAGGAAATCGCTTGTGTCACAGCGGTAATAAAGGCTAGAGATCTGATAGCAGAAAAGGCCTCGCTGGCTACGGCGCTTCACTGTTTTTCCTCTTGTCTCACCTGAATGCAGAGGGGAAAGAGGAAAAACAGCAAATAAACGTGTATTTGTTGATTCCTCTATGTGTCGTTTGTTGTCGCTAAACCGACATGTTGATGTGAAGATACTTTTATGTGTGTTTGTATGTCTGCATATGTGTGTGAGCGTGAACTCTGGACACAAACTGCTCAAAGCTTGGCACAGTGTGCACTACACAAGAATCAAATTAAGGGGCTAAATATGCATTTATTGTATTGTCTAGTGGTTAGATCAACAGTTTAAAAGAGTCTGTTCCTGTTACATGATCCAGCTTAAGTGCTTGTGATGGACTCATGCCAGCATCCATTTTCCTCACATGTTCTCTCCTTGTGGGTCTTTTTTTCTTCCCTCCATCCTCGTTCACTTCCCTCAGGTGGTTCAACAGCAGAAAGCCGAATGCTCTCAGAAACTAGAAGGCCTCACCATGTGGTTGGCAGGAGCTGCCAGCCTATTGGCCAGTCAGAAAGGTGGAGCGGAGTCATGTGACGTGAACGCCTTGCAGGAGAAGCAGAAAAGACTAAAGGTACGACACTTCCTTCAGAATCTTAGGGGCAGATGAAAACCACTAAATGACTCTCTTTTGCATGTTTATATGTACATTCACTTATAATCTAATATTAGCCTTTATTTGCCTTCTTAGTTTACTTCTTTGACCAAATGCAATCTGTCTTGATCTCCAGGAAGCACAGAAGGACCTCCAGACCAAAGAGGAAGGCATCGCTGAGACAATCCGCTCCGTAGAGGAGCTGCTGGCAGACCGGAGGGAGACTCTGAGCCCAGAGGAGCGGCAGAGCCTCCAGGGGGCGCTAACGAGAATGAAGGAGCAGTACAGTGCCCTTAAAGATTCAGCAAACACGTCGCTCTCAGAGCTGGACACAGCCATCAGCACCACTGTACAGCAGAACACACAAAGGGTGAGTAGATGAGTGGTTATGGTGTACAAAAAAAAGTGTATTATTGTTAACTTGTAGCTTGTTCTATATTCATCCTCCCTTTCTCACTTCTTGCCTCCAGGCGAAGGCTGTGGAGGATCTCCAGGAGACCCGAGGCCAGATAGACTCTCTGCTGAACGAGTTGTCCTCCCTCGACCAACCAGGCGGGAGAGGAGCGGCCCAAGATTCCACCGATGCTCTGTTCTCACAGCCAGAGGGCGCTGTAAAGTCCCACACAGAGACGCTCCAGGTTTGGAACCTCTACTCTAAGCGTAGCACATATATGACTTTTAAACAGCTCACAACGTTACAAAGTTCCTGACCTTTCGACCTCTCTCCCAGGCGGAGCTTCAGCAGCTCCAGTCTCAACAGGCCCAGCTGCTCCAGATTGCACAGTCGACCCGCTCCCTTCTGGACCAGCCGGACTCCACTGTGCCTCCTGAAGAGAAGCAGCGTCTCCGGGCCGCCCTGGACCAGCTGCAGGCCCAGCACCAGGACCGGCTGCAGAGCTGCCAGGTACTTAAAATGATACGGATGTGTGTTAAGTCTGCAGCAAGGCCTCCTGACCTTCCTTATGTGCTGATCTGTGTATATGGACCTTTTATGTCAAAGCAACATAATGGGATGCCGGTGACAGTCTCTGAGTTTTTCTTGGTATTTTGGTAGTTACCTGACTCCTACTGTGACAATTTCTTCCAGGACCGTCTGAGGAAGTCTGAGGCTCTGAAGGATGAGCTGACAAAGTTCCTCCAGGAACATGGAAGTTTAGGCACCTGGCTGGAACAAAATGAACAGGAGCTGCGTTCCCTGGGGGAAGGAGAAACCGATGCACAGGGACTGAAGGGCAGACTGGAGGAGCACAGAAAGGTACACTCGTTAATAACATAATAGAAGTTTCTCTATTTATTGTTTAATGTCATTCATTCACCTTTTAAAATATTTACAAGTGCAGCCCAGACTATTCTCACAAACTCAGACAATCACAACCATGAGTGTGTTTGTGTTCGTTATCATTCCCATTTTACAGCACTGCTGCCTAAGTTTGCGCTGTTAGCACAGTTCGCTTTGAGCGCAAACTAAGGCAGCAGTGCTGGATATGTTCACAAAACCCACACAGAGAGACAGGAAATGTATTCTCTGTCAGAGCTGCTGCTCTGAAGTTGGATTTTAGCAGCTGTGCGTGTTTTAGGTTATTTTTGATGTCATCCATCCATACGCCCTGCTGTGCCCAGATTTACACTCTCACTCTAACACACACTCATCTAGGAGCCACTGAGAAACTTCACTGAAGCAGTTTGGGATAATTGTCCTGTTTAAAAGTCCCTTGAGATCCCATTTGCTATGTTTAATATATTTTCCCAGCCATTCTGGAAAAGTTAATACTTTGCTTTAACACTCAGGTCTTTAGTATTTATTTAATTTTTCCACTAGACATACTGCATATATCTGTGTGAATTTGTCCCCAACTGACCTGTAAACATTTCTGTATTTCTAGCTGGCTGAGGATGTGATTTGCCACAAGGCAGACCTTCGCTTTGTTTCCATCTCGGGTCAGAAGGTCCTGGACTCTGTCCAAGGAGCTCTGGAGCAAGTTGGCGGTTCAGACCCGGCCCTGGACAGCACCAAGCAGCTGGTAACTGACAAGCTGCAGGATGCTAACCACAGATACACAACCCTACACACCAAGGTGAGGGATGCTGGAATTTATTAGTTCTTGCTTTTTATCTGCAATTTACACACACACATTGAAACTTGTTTGTTGGTGCGTGCAGTCATCAGAGTTGGGCGGCCGTCTGTCCGGCCTGTTGGAGCGGTACCAGCAGTACCAGGATGAGGTCGTCTCCGTCCACTCTTGGCTGAGCACCCAGGAACAGAACCAAAGCATAGCCAAGCCCGGCGGGGAGACGGACCCCCAGAACCTCCAGGACACACTACGACAAGTACAGGTGAAGCACAGATCAAAGACATTGACAAAAACCAAACACAAAGTGAGGGAAGAAAACAAAGAACGATTTTCAGAGTATGGAAAATAATTTTACAGCCGATACGTCATGTTAAGTTCTGACCCAAAAAATTAAGTAAATACAGTAAGTAAAGGATTAAAGAAATTAACATCTGGAAAACGGGTTTAACACTATCATGGAGAGTATGTGGGGAAACTTTTTGACTCTGGAGTGTGTCGTCTGTCCTCAGCTGCTGCAGGACGAGCTGGCCGAGCGTTCGGTTCAGCTGGAGAAGGTGAAGAGAGCAGGAAGAGATCTGGTCAGCACGGAAGAGTCTCCTTCCCTGAAAGCTGTTGACATCCTTTGTGCGGCAGGTAATATAACTCCCCAAATCTCTCCCCCCCCCTTAGTCTTATCCACAGACGGCTGCTCCTGAATGGGATTTAAATGGATGGAGTGATTTAAAAAAAAAAAAAAAAAAAAAAAAAAAGGTCATGTTTTATTTTGACCCTCCCCCTTCTTTTTTAGATGGTTTAGAGAAGAGATTTGGCTCCCTCTCTGCCTCCGTGTCAGAACGGGCCGAGCAGCTGCAGACGGCTGTGGCACAGTCCGTCAGTGTCCAGGAGGGCCTTAAGGGTCTGCTGAGCTGGCTGGACAAACTGGTTCTGAATCCAGGACCAGTCGAATCCACTTCTCAGGCTGTGCAGGACGCCCTGACCCAGAACCAGGTAGGAGTAAACCCAGAGGAAACTCTGCAGGTTGCCGTTGACACAAAAATATTAACTGAATTAACCCTGCATTGTAACGCTCCTCTTTCCACAGAAACTTCGCCAGGAGCTGCTGTCCAGGCAGGGCAGCGTGGAGGCAACACGAGAGTCCGTTTCCAAACTCCTCCAGAGCTCCGACGCCTCCACGGCCTCGGGCCTCCAGGGCGCTCTGGATGATCTGACTCAGCGCTATGCCGCAGCACAGGCTAGCCAAGTCGAGAGTGAGGCCGACCTCAAAGGGCTGCTGCCCAGGCTCGAGGGCTACGAGCGGCTCGGGACCGACCTCCGGGCCTTCACCCAGAGCCGACTAAAGGTTCTGAGCCCGGCGGGCCAGCCGGACCGCAGCGTGGACGACTACAGGCAGACCATTGAGGTCAGCAGGGGTGTCAAATTGTTCTATATAGGTCATCTATAGTACGATATAACTTGAGTTGAATGATTTCAAGGTTCTAAGAGCTCTTAAAGCCTCTCGGGGAGCCAGTGGATTAGTTTTACAGATTAGATTTTTAGAACACATTCGTCCTGTGCTCTTTTCTCAGGAGGTCAGGTCCGAGCTTGAGCAGGAAGCCAGCCAGCTGAAGTCCTTCTGCAGCCTCGGCACCGAGCTCAGCCAATCGAAGGCTTTCAACAACACTCGAAGCTTATTGGATGACGTCAAAGGAGTGTCTGATGAGTTCACCCAACTGGAAGCCAATGTCAACAAAAGGTAAAAATGTTAACTGAACATGAGGGAAGAGCCTTTTTAAAAATGTATGCAGCCTTATGTGTGGATTCTTAATCCTTTTCATGACCTTCATGAGGACCCTTTTGTCCTTTCTTTGGCTGTGGTAAACACCAAGACATAGATACAAATCAATGTTGAGGTCTTGAATATGGTTGCTTTGCTTTAGTAAGAAATATTTGCCCCTATTAAGGTTACATATAAAATGGTAATAATGGGAATGATTATCTAAAAAAACTCAACTTTTTATCAGTATGAACCTTTTATTCCTTTTCTCGTAAATGCTGCAGTGTAACATAAACGACACAAGGGGGCACCACATACAAAGTTGTTTGGAATCTATCAATCATTTAGATTAATAGTTTGATGTTGGAACATGACATGAGTCACTTCCAGTTTGACTGACAACAAGCCAGATGACCTTTAAAGACAGAAGGAGTCCAACTTAAAAAAATGAATTTGAATTATTATGATGTGCCTGCTTTCTGGCTCTGCAGAACAGACTCTGCCGCTGGCATTTCCAGAATTTCTCTTCTAAATTTGTAGCCTTCCCGGAGCACCAGTTGCTATGCCGACCCCGTCTGACGTGGTATCAGTGAGCAGCCTCACTAGAGGCCAGTCAGAGGGGGTGCTGGGAATTTATAAATACCAGCAGTCTGGTGCCTATTTATTGGATCATACTTGAGTTTAGTTAGCCAGTCATATCATAAATGGGGGCAGTTTTATGGACATACTTTAATATGTTCTGGGTGTCAGTAGTTTGTTAGCTTAGTGACCTTGTTACACTCACGGAACACACTGTACATGATGTCGGGGATTATTTACTGTGTTGACTGATGTTCCACAGCAGTTGGTTACTGTATTTGAGTGTGTGTGTGTGTCTATTGTATGTGTGTGAGAGCTGATGATCAGGCGGGGGGTTCGCTAATATAAGCAGGCTGGACGTGGCTCATTGTCCATCCTATAAGCGGCCCGCTCGGATGTCTCCCAGCCTCGAATCCTGAGGGGCGAGAAAATAGCAGCACGATAATGATACTGCTCTAAGCCCGACTCCTCCGAGCTGTTTGGTCTACCGGCGGTCAGCACTTTTCCACTCGCAGCTCGAGACAGATCACATAAAAAAGAGAGAGAGGTCAAGGCTGCATTAACGCTGGCCAGAGTGGACCTTTAATTATCCCTGCTGATAGTGCTTTGTGTATTCTCAGTCTTTTTTTTCTTTGAGAATATAATGTAAAAATAGCGTTAGAAAAATAATAATAAGTTGATTTAGCTGAATTCTCTCTGCCCCTCTTTATGCTACTCCCCTTTTAACCTCTCTCTCACCACGTCCTTCCTTCTCCGACTCTTCTTCACATCGTCCTCTTCCTCCCCTGTCCTCTCACAGGTTTGCTGCGATCCAGACCTGTGAGCAGCAGCTGCTCCAGTTCCGTGGCCTCTCCGGCTCCCTCTCCAGGTGGCTGCAGACATCACAAGACCAGCTGCCGGCCAAAGAGGCCAACCTCAACACAGAGGGCCTGCAGAGGAGAGTCCAACAGCTCAAGGTGTGTCTTGAAGCAAAAACGTAGCATCTGCCGTTTTTTCATGTGAAGAAAAGGCATACATTTAGGGAACATTTGAATGAATGAACTTCAACATCTATATAATGTGCTCTCAAAGCGGCATTGACTCAGCAAAATGCATTTTGCCTTCAGGACTTGTTTAATGACTGGGAGTCTCAGGGATCAAGGGTTCAGGAGCTGAACAAGTCGGGCTCAGAGCTGGAGTCCCTAATCATTGACGTCACCGCTCCTCAGACCAAAACTGGTAAGACCCGCCCCCAAACATGTCCATTCTCCCGCCCTGCAGTTTAAACTACTTCTTTTCCTCATGAGAGCATTTTTATGGAACTGATTTGAGGTGAGGTTCAAAGATGATGTAGGTGTGCGTAAAGAGTCACCAAAGGGGTTTATGAAATTATTTGACCCTCGTGCAACACAGAAAATAAAAACTGATGATGAACACGATGGCAGCATAAGTCCATGATTACTAAATCTTATAAACATAATTTCACAGGTTTTCTTGTGGAAGGGAAAAGGATATATCATTATAGTTAAAAGTCACATTTTTTTAAATGAACAGAAAACAGATTTTGGATCAGAGAAGAAACCATTGCATAGGTTGAAATTTAAGATATTATGCCAATTGATTGATGAAGCACTAATGTTCCTTTTTGAAATATTCATAAAATGTCTGAGCTATGTAAAGATTAAGGGTATCCATCCTTCATGTCTTTCCCACTACTGTCTACTGTTTCCGTGACTTTTTTTTACAACGTCCTCAGTTCTCCTGCATAGCTCTGTGCGCTCTGAAGTATTTCTGAGTGGACAGAGCTTCCTGGAGCTGTTGTACGACAGCACATTATGGACATTGTTGGTAAAAAGAAAAATTCTGTAGCCAGAGTAAGGAGGTAATATTCCAAGAAAGAAATAGGATTTTTTATTATTATTTTTTTTCTAAAGGAACCACATTGCTAATGGTAAACACTGCGCAAATCATGAGCTGCTGAGTACAACATATATTAATTATAAAAGTATTCAATTATGAACAGAACAATCATGAAAGAAATAAAGATTGTTTTTCTTGTAAATTTACAACTTTAATGTCATATACTCTTTATGACTTTTTATGATGCACTATATTTTGACTTTTTTGACATACTATACTTTGACTCTCTTTAGACATGAAATACAATGAATTGTTTGGTAGATACTATACTATCACTTTTTATGACATTTTTCCGACATACAATTTTTTGATTTATTATGATTTTGACATTTGATGACATTTGTAAGAGTTTTTTATTACAACACCACATCCCCTGGCTCTGGATTTGTTTCACTGGCCCTGTTTTGTGTGTGACCATTGCTTGTGTGAGTGTATGTCGTAGTGCTTCTGTCTCAGTCAGGTGTGTGTCTCTCTCCCAGGTGCTCCTCACATCAATGGCTCATCAGGTCCCAGCAGTGTCAATGGCATTCACACCTGTAAAGGTGAGCTCTCCCACTAGCTCTCTCTCTCTCTCTCTCTCTCTCTCTCTCTCTCTCTCTCTCTCTCTTCTTATTTATTGCCTCCTGAAAAGGAGTCTCCAAGATAAAGCTAATTGAATAATTCTCCAGTTATATTGGTGTTCATGGTTTCTGGTCACTTTGAGAGATTACTGCAGTGTTTCACTGTTTTCAGTGTCTTGTACTGTCCTGTCTCTGTCAGCTGAATGTCTGTGCAAAACATCTGTCAGTGGCAAATTTGTTCTATTGAAAAAAAAACCCATTATTTTAACATCAGGAGCCGCAGGACTTCCTCTATCTGGGCTACCAAACTTTACTGGTTTATATTCTGTTGACTATATTTTACTACTATATTTATTACACGTATCTGTTTTTTATTTTCTGTATCTGCCCCTCTTTTAAACTCTCTCCCATCTTGATAAACACCCAGACATTTTTCTCTGTTCTCTTCCTGTGCCCTCAGACCTAACGGAGCTCCAGGTCGCCGTGTCCGACGTGAATGGTCGATATGAGACGCTGGGAGGGGAGCTGAAGGAGCGCCTCGGTCGCCAGAATACCTCGCTGGAGCTGAGGCAGAAGGCCACGCAGGGCACCGACGAGCTCAAGAGCTGGCTGACAGACAGAGAGCACAGCCTGAAGCAGGGACAGACCGCCTCCCCCTCCAAACCTGAGGCGGTCCGCGCCCAGGCCCAGGAGAACAAGGTAGAGGACCGGGTCCCTCTATTGGGCCTGTTTTATGGCCCTTTTCCTTCATGAACACTGGTCACCTTTCCATCCATTTCAGTTTTTATAGCACTCAAATGACACAAACATCGTCTCTGCTGATTTCTAAATCCACTGATCAGAATGCTCATGTGTGCGGTAACTAATTAGGGTTCAAACCTCGACTGTGTGACGTGGCTCAAATTCCAGTGAGCTGGAACAATTACATTTTTTGGAAAGGCCACGCCCCTCACATTGTAAGTCTAATTGACTTTAAATTTGGTCAACATTTCCCGCAGACCATTACTGGATCATGCTTTTTAGATATATTGATATCTAATTGCGCTCTACTAAAAGCAAAAAATGGGCGGGACAAAGCACAAATCCGACTGTAAAAAGGATATTTTTCGTCCGATGACTACGAAACTCAAAGGATATGCTTCCTGATAATATTGTGTAAAACCATTTTGAAATCGCTCAATATTGGGCACCACTAGCTCCAAACAGTTGCATGGGCCTGGTGCAAATTTGGCCATAAATCGATCACAGTTTGTCTTAACATCCCCAAACTTGGTGAATGTTTTAAATCGAGCTGTTGAAACATATCCACAAAATGCTTCCCAAGAAATATGACTGGCAGACTTTGAGTAAGTAAGTAGAAGTATATTTAAGTTGCCCTCTTCCCTTTCTCCCTAAGGCCCTGCTTTCAGAGCTGGCAGAGCACTCCGGAAGGGTGGAGGAGCTGAAGAGCACGCTGAGGAAGCTGATTGCTGACAATCCGGATTCTCCGGAGGCAGACACCTGGAGACAGCAGCTGCAAGACATCGGTGGGTGCTGCAGACGACAAAAAATAAAATATTCATGTGGACGTATGACAAAATGATGAGACAGCCGTTTTCCAGAAACTAGATAGATTACAGCTCTGTCTCAGATAGTGCAGATGCCGAAAGGCTAAAACTAAAGTATTAAAATGATGCTCCAAGAAATACTAGACTGCAGTGGTTATAGAAGTACTGTGCAGTACTTATACTGTAGCGAGTTGACAAACCTGTTATGAAGAAAGTATTTTGTGTCAGATCCCAAGGCAACATGGACAACATGGTAACCCATTACATATGTAATTGAAGGAGTATCATTTTGAATATGTCAACCTTCTCTTTTCCCTCAAAAGTAATAAGTAATACAACTGAAGTAGCAAAATAAAAAGGGGGTGGGGCTTAAAACTGAGAAACGAAGGAAACAATACTAGGCGTTGTTACGGCAGTGTGCCGTTGAAAACTGTTAAAAACAGAGTGGTACTGTGCCTCAGAATTTATAATCGTTTTTTTAAGAGATGGCGAGGAGCTGAGATCAATTTTATCCAGGGAGAGAGTGGGAAGTGTTCCTGTCGGAGCTATTTGTTCACTCGCATACTTTATATTTTTACCAGGGCCTCCTATGAGGTAACCAAGACAGAAATATTTTTATGTGAAATCTAAGAAGGGGGCCTTCATATTTCATATTTTATAATGCCTTTTCAGAGCCATGTGGACTGAATACACGCACGCACACACACTGAAGGATGCTCAGGACATGAGTCAGAGAGAGAGAAAGAAACTTGAGGAGTAGGAGGAGGGACACATTTTGAAGATTGTCTTAATTGTTTTGTCAGGTTTGGTTTCATCACCATCGTTGTTTTTTTTCACTGTGATGTAATAGTTCTTCAAAGGTGTATTGTATACTACTTGGCAACATGCTCCCAACATATAGTGGGCAGTATTTCACCTCTACTTATGATTCCATAGAATGTAAATCTTACAATCTTAATATTTTAACAAAAACTGTTCTTCAAACCGGTTCTGTACCGCCTGTGTACATTTTGATAGTTTGTTATAGAAAGGAGAAAATGACTTTTGTTTTCATTTCGTCCTTCACGCCACCATAAGATGGGCGGCATCTCCAGGAGACAGACCTTTAGTTAGCGGCTACATAGCAACTCAAATTCAGCTTGCACAAACCCCAGCGCCGGGGTCTGATCCCAGGGGACTGACCCGTCTCCCTGGTTAGACCCAGTGCAGTCCAAGTCCACTGTGACTTCAAGAGCTGGCTGAATTCTTGTTGCTACAGCTAATTGCTAACTAAAGGTCTTCCTCCTGGAACCGCCCAGTCTACTGGAGGATGAAAAGAAAATATGAGTGGTCTTATTGTTTCTGCCACTTAGTTTGTTTGTTGAATTAAAACCAATCAAAACGTACACCGGCATCGTACCTTTAGTGAAATCGACAAGCACTAGGGGCAGCTCTACTTCCTCGTCCAGAGGACAGACTAGACGCTACAGTGACTCACTATCACCTCTTCAGGAACAAGTGGTATTGCAAGACGAGACGGGTCGGACATATTGCACCTTTAATGTTGTACAACTTAAAAAGCAAAGGAAGGAAACGAGCCGATAACGTGTAACAATGAATACGCTTTCTGACAACCTGCTTCCAAAACACATATACACACATTCATCAACATTTTGCGTTCCTCCACTCATACACGAACTCCTCTATTTGTTATATTTCTCCAGACTCCCGCTGGCAGACGGCCAACCAGACGGCGGCCCAGAGGCAGACTGAGCTGGAGACGTGTGCCGACCGGCTGGGCAGCTTCGCCTCAGCAGCCAGTCAGCTGGGCCCGTGGCTGAGGGAGAAGGAGCTGATGATGAGCGTGCTCGGACCGCTGAGCATCGACCCCAACATGCTCAACACGCAGAAACAACAAGCACAGGTACACCAAAGAAGACAGGAGATATGAAGGATAGAAACGCACAATGTGGTATCATTACAGAAAATATCATCATCAAGAGATACGTAAAAAAAAAACACAGAATAATGAAAACAACTAGTATGTATTAATAATTTCATGCACTGTAAAAACAAATCTATACTCTTTCAGTTACTTTATGAGATTGTATGTCTCTTATTTTGACACTTAAATCCACTTCTGTCATGAACAAATCTTAAGACTCTGCAGACTTACATGGTACAATTAAAATTCCAAATCAAAATATAATATTTAAGATTTTGAGAATGCAATTTCATTTTTTCATGAAATCAGATATTTAAGTTCCTGATCATTAACCGAATAATCCTCTTTTTTCAAAGTTCATGCTGCGAGAGTTCGAGACAAGGCGGCCACAGTTTGACCAGCTGACCCAGTCCGCCGAGGGGATCCTCTCCCAGACCGGCGACTCCGCTCAGGACCCCAAGGACCTGGCTGAGGTCCGGTCCGAGCTGGGCTCCATCACCCAGCAGTGGGAGGACCTTACAAACCGACTGACCCAGAGAACAAATCACATCGACCAGGCCCAAGGAACCAGCGGGCGGTATCAGGTGAGTCTGGTCTAGATTTGGTTGCATGGTTTTCGTGTAAAACCGTCTCCATGGCTATATCATCTCCTAACCCTCTGCCTCCTCTCCGGCCAAGGCCTTGCTCCGAGAGCTCTCCTCCAGTGTTTCTACTCTGGCTGAGAGGCTGGACGGTCAGGCCTCGCTGAGCGCCCAACCCGAGGCTCTGAAACGCCGCCTGCAGGAAACCGGTGAGATCCGCTCGGAGCTGGAGAGACGGCGCGCCGAGATGGCCGAGGCCGAGCGGCTCTGCGAGGAGCTGAGCACCATCGTGGCCGAACCCTACCTGAAGGAGGAGCTGAGTAAACGGCTGGAGAGTGTCAGCGGCCCGCTGAAGAACTTGGAAGAGCGCGCAGGTTTGTGGACTTTATGTGGTTGATATGTGCAAAATGAGTAATCTGGTATGTTTGTGCTTGGTTTATATGCCAATAGTGTTATGATGTAGTTAAACAATCTTCATCCCTCTCTAGCTGTAATGGGATTCTTGTTTTGCTAACAAGAACCATAATGAGCAAATCCTCTAAAATAAATACGACAAAAGCTCCCTTAGTCCTATTTGTTTGAACTAGTTTTTCACTGTTTACGTTTGTAATCCCCTGTGCTTTTCTCTCCTCCAGCCGACGGCCTGTCTCAGCTACAGGCAGCCCTGTCGTCCACCCAGCAGTTCCAGCAGATGTTCGAGGAGCTGCGCTCCTGGCTCGACAAGCGGGCCGATCCCAGAGAGTCCCCCAGCGACTCTCTGCCCTGTCGGCCGGACGCCGTCCGCTCCCTGCTTGCACAGACGGACGACCTCCAGCGTGCTATTGCCAGCCAGCGGGGTTCCTACGAGCTTATTCAGGGTGAGGGGGCGTCACTGCTCGCCTCCCTCCCTGCCGGCGGAGATGAGCGGTCCGCCCTGCAATCCCGCTTGGCTTCCCTGAAGCAGGACTGGGAGGGGCTGAACCAGAAGGTCTCGGAGCGGGAGAGCAGACTGAAGACCACACTGAGCAAAGCGGAAGCCTACCAGCAGCACAAGGACGAGCTGGTACCATGGTTGGCGGAGTGCGACCAGAAAGACGGAGAGATCCAGCCGTCACTGGACTCTTCTGCCCTGGATGAAGCCCTGCAGAAGGCCCGGGGTCTGACACTGGACCTGGAAAGACGACGACCTCTTCTCGAGGCCTTCAATACTTCAGCAGATCAGCTGCTGGAACAATGCTGCATCGGGGAGGAGGAAGTACGCAGTTTTGACAATTTCTTTTGTATTTCATTAAGTATTTTTTTATTTTATTTTTATGGTTGGGGAATTTGGGCGTTTTTTTTATCTCATAAGTATTGTTAGTGCAGTTTATGAAGTTAACTTAACTGGTTTTCTGCAGGTACGAGATGAGAAGGCCCAGCTGAACCGTAGGGTGGACGGACTGGGCGAGAGGCTCAACAACCGTACCTCCCAGCTGGAGGAGCTGGCCGGCCGCCTGAAGGAGTTTGAAGAGGGCCGGCAGGCTGCAGAGAGGAGACTGGAGGCTGCCAAGCACCAGATCGAAGTCCAGGAGGCTCTGGGACCACAGGTACTGTAAAACATTGTCCTTATGTCACTTTTATTGTTCTTTAAAAAAAGAAGGCTTTTGCAATTCATGCTCAACTCTCTCCCTTTCAGGCATGCAGTGCAAAGAGCCTGGAGCGACTGAGAAGTCAGCAGGAGAGCCTGAGGTCCCTGAAGCCTCAGGTGGTCTACCTCAGAGATCTGGCCCAGGGGCTGGTACAGGACGCGCCCCAGACACTGGCAGGCAGCACCGAGGGGGCACAGAGGCTTCAGGAGCAGGCCAGAGACACGGAGAAGGAGTATGAGGGAGTAACCGACAAGGTGAGGAGCAGAGCCAAAGGCTGCATTTTTCTCTGCACTATTAGAAAGTACTGCAACGGCCCTTACAAAGTATGTACTGTTTAATGCAGTATGCATACTATATGGACATACTACGACTTGAACTTTGAACCTCTCGCCGCAGGAATGAGTACATAAACCAGGACATGAGTCAGCGTCTTAGCGCTTCCGGTTTCCTCGTCACAAAGTGGATAGGTTTTTAAATGCCTCATATAAAGCATAAGAGTTTTTAACGTTTAGTTCTTCGATATAAAATAGGTCAGTAAAAAAGCTTTTAAGTGTCTTAAAAAAGATGGTTGCTAACAAGTGGCTAAACGGGACTAGAAAACGTCATCACAATGACTAGTCCACCTTGAGCTTAGTTGTAGTGGAGTGAAGTCATGTGACGGGTTGTGTAGTAGTAAAAAATATCATAACATTTTTACATGATATTGCTTAAGTATCACTTTATTCCTATTGGCTTTTGGTCGAGGGAAGTCGGCAGCTTCTGTCGATGAGCTGTCATCAGGCTCTCAAGTTACTGCACACTCCCATCAGCTCCGTCAATGGGATGAATCCTCTGCTGCGCAATGGATTGTGGGTCAGAATAGCCGGAAAAGCATGCCGGCTCACATACTGCAAAATTCACTGGATTATCCTGGTATTTTTGGCATACTGCATGTGACATACAAAACATTTTTTTTCTGCGACTTAATAATGTGGTGGTATTGGGTTTGGACAGAAAAAGAGATTCTTTATATATATATATTTTAGTAAATGCTCCAGGCTGTTAGGCCACATGTTCTTAGGGTGCTTAGCAGACAAAGGAGTCATTGAGCTGAGAGAAAGCAGAACCACCGTAGCTGTCAGAAGAGATTCAGCCATTTGAGTCACAGTCGTCATATATGGTCATTGTGGACGTTCAACACTTTATCACAATGTGAAATGTAAACCGGAGCATTGTGAATTCAGCACCCACAGCGTCGCATCTATTTTCTGCAATCCAGCTTTAAAATGTTCCATTTAAGGTTACAGCCACCACAGGAACTCTTAACTTCCACTGTATAACAAACCACTGACTACCCTGTTATTCAATGACATGTTTTCTTTCTCTTTTTAAAAATATTGATCGGATGTCGTTGCTGCAGAGATGTTGCAGATCCCCCTCCTCTTAGATAATGCTTCTACTGTCTCTTGCACCCAGACAGAATATATTTTTACTTGCCGTTGTGTTGCAGCATCTTCTGGTTTGGTTGCACTGTATTTCTGTTCCGGTGGATTTTCTCTGTTCACACAGGCTTCTCTGTGTTTGATTAGTTGACCTTTGTGTATCACAGAGACGTCACCACTGTTCTTTCAACGTAAATGTCTGCTTTCCTTGGCCTCTTGACAAACGTGACTTGACATATGACATATTGCTACTTCGCTCAGAAAAAAATCCAAAACAAAGTCCTGAAAAGTGGACCTGCTCAATCATGATTTTTATATTTGATACTCTGTTTTAAAGCGTTGTTATGTATTTATAATCAACTAAACAATGTCCATCTTCACCTCACTACCACCTTTTCACTTTGGTGTTTTTTTTCTGATTCATCTGACACCATCAATAAATATCATTCTTCTCCTTTCAGCTGGAAGGCAGACGTTTAATTTTGTGAAATGTTTGATGTACTTTATGAGTTGGCACACATTTGACTCTCTACCTCGCTTTCCTCCGTCAGATCGAGCAGTGCTGCTCCTCCCTGGAGTCCCGGCTGCAGGGCGTCGGTGAGGTTCAGTCCCATGTCCGTGACGTCTTCTCCCGCATCGCCGACCTCGATGACGAGCTGGACTCCCTCAGCCCCGTCGGACGCGATGCGGACTCCCTGGCCTCCCAGGCCGACGCCCTGAAGGGCTTCCTGACGCGACTGGCCGACCTCAGGGCGGAGCTGGACGGTCACACGACAGAATGCACCACCATGCTGCGGCGGGAAGGCTCCTCCCCCGACCTCCTGGCTCTCAGGAGGGAGTCGGAGGCTCTGAGTCGCCAGGCGGGCAAGGTGAGGGACGAGGAAGACGATGATGATGATGGCGGTGGCATCGTTCAGCGCAGTTTGTTTATGTGATGGTAAAGTTAAATTAGTTCCATCCAGTAACAATTTCCTTAAATATTGTTCTTCCTTCTCCAGCTGAGTGAACGCGGCCAGGCCAGGTTAGACCAGATCGAGGATGCAGCCGAGAGGGTCCGGGAGTTCTACAGGCTGGTGGGCGAGCTGCAAGGCCTGCTGGGAAGGGCCGAAGACGGGCTGAACGCACAGGGCATAGTCGGCACCGAGGTGGAGATGATCAAACAGCAGCTGCAGGAGTTTAAGGTAGGGTGGACTTCTTCTTGCTGGTTATTTACACCAGTGTGAATGTTGTGTATGTGGATATGAGTGTGTGAAGTGGCAGCATGTCATTAAGTGGTTTCTTAGGTCTCTCTTTCTTTAATGATTCCACTTGGTTGGGTTGTACTGTGGCGTGTACGGCAGCACACATGTGAATAGTGTGTTCAAGTACACTTGATCTTGGCTGATGCAGCCATAATATCCACTTCATTGTGGGACAGAATCAAACTGAATTCAGGGTCACAAGGTTGTACGTGCTTGTTTCCACATGCTCCTCTTTTCCCATCATGCCATCATGCCACTGAAACTCATTTGCACAGATAAACAGAAAACCTTCAGCGTAACATTAGCTGTGTGTGTGTGTGTGTGTGTGTGTGTGTGTGTGTGTGTGTGTGTGTGTGTGTGTGTGTGTGTGTGTGTGTGTGTGTGTGTGTGTGTGTGTGTGTGTGTGTGTGTGTGTGTGTGTGTGTGTTTCATGAATAGTGACATTCAATATTTGTGAAGCCTCTGTAGAGCTCTATACTCATCTTCTTTTCTTACTCATGCCTCTAGAGACCATGAGGTAATGGTGTGTGTGTGTGTGTGTGTGTGTGTGTGTGTGTGTGTGTGTGTGTGTGTGTGTGTGTGTGTGTGTGTGTGTGTGTGTGTGTGTGTGTGTGTGTGTGTGTGTGTGGAGTGGAGGACTCTCGTGGTGTGTCAAGAGTCAGAGGCTGATCAGTCACACATCTCTTTGATCACTCTGCTGGATCGTGAAGATTATTTCCCTCTATAGGAGAGTTGTGATGCTTTGCTATTTGTTCAACATGCTGTGTGAGCACTCAAGAGAGTCATCAATGGTCGTTTTGATGCACCAATACTGATATTGGATATTCCCAAAAAATGTATGCACAAAGAAGAAGAACATAAAAGAAGCAGCAAATCCTTCCTATTTGAAAAGCTGGGTTATGAAAATGTTTTCCATTTTAATTTTTTGATTAATTACTATAAAGTTACCATGTGGATTTCTCAAGAAAAGCCTTGAGGCAGTTAAGTGGACTCTAGTCAGCATCCTGTCTCTTGCGTGTTTTTTGCACTTCATATAGAACAGTGACATGAGGCTCACGATATATTTTCACATGCTTTACAGTAAACTTAGCGTTGTTGTGACAGTTGAGCTCGTGGTCGGTTTTAATCCCCAAAAAAGGCCAGGCTGGCTTCACAGGATGCAGCGTTTATTTAATTTTTTTGTGTGTTTGTGTGTGCTTACTTGGACTCTGTGTTGACTCTATGTGCTGGTCGTTTTGTAGACATTAGCAGACTCCACTTCTAAGCTAACTTTAAGTTATGTTGCAATCCGTTCACGTTATGGCGATACAAAGCATGAAAATCGCTTCACATAGTACCTTTTTAAAAAATGTTGCTGATGGAGTTTCATATGGTAGAGTGTTGTCCTCTCTATAAAGCAGCAACGTTGACAAAAACACACTATTGGCTCCAATGCCAGAAAGTGTATGTTAAATGAGTCATTTAGACATAATGAGAGGAATGAAGTGAGGAAAAGAGCAGGTTTCACAAAAAATCTTTTTTGTTTATTGTTTCCTTGTTGCGATATTCCAGCATGAAGAAATATAAACGACTGTAGTTTGTTTCTGCATTTAAAGAGGAAGTCCTCTCTGCCATGTAGAATTGCATCGTAGCTGACCTCAGGAATGCGCTTTGCTGGCACCTCTGTTGTATTTTATTGCTCGCTTTATGTGCACAGACCTCCCTTTCAGTCTTGACTACTGTCATTAAAGAGCACATTTTTCTGAGCCATGATGTAACATCCTGTCCACTTTAGAAAACCAAGTGTGCACGAAAATCCCCACGCACAACCGGCACACCAGAAGGTCGTGTTATTTTCTTTCAAACGATCGATGAGTCATGTGATACGACCGCTAATCGTTCTCATACATTTGAAGAATGTAGCAGGATTCCAGCTCGTTCTGTGGACAGTTATCGGCTCCACTGTTGTCAAGATGTGTGGGTGGATCAAAGAACATTGTTTCCATTCCGGGAGACATTTTTTGTCCCCTTTCTCTTCATCCTCATCCGTACTCTCTCTTTAGTCTTAATTAGATTATTTGGATACTGAGTGAAACCTCTTCATTACGCTTACATCTCTCTTGACCTACTAACCTCTCTGCGTCAGCTTGTTTCTTCTTCTCTCCCGTCGTCTGTTTCTGGGTCTCTCTCTGCCCCCCCTCTCCCTTAATGAGAGCAAGCCGAGTAACTGTGTGGCAGAGAACAAACAGACAGGGGAGATAAAGAGGTGGTGAGAGAGGGAGAGACGGGCGAGGGAGAGAGAGATTCAGAGAGAGAGAGAGAGAGAGCTGTGAGAAGCTAAATAGGCTACACTTGAAAAAAGAGAGCCAGGTCAGACAAAGAGTGTGAAGCTGCTCCATGTGTTCTGTCTGATGGACAGTTAAATGAATCATGGAGGATTACTGGTGCACAAACAATCTGCTTCAAGAAATATTTCAGTCAGCACGTTTTCATGATTCAAAGAGAGAATTTATATGGTTTTTTTGTTACTGATATAAACCACTTCGTATAGAACAATTTTAATATCAAACCAAAGGAACCCTTTAAAACAGGCGTTTTCTTTTTGATCCCTGCGTTTTTACCATTTTGGTCAAGAATCCATGGCATCTTGGAACAATACAGTCTTTCAAACAATAAATGAATGTACCGGAGCAAGCTAGAGTAATGTGAATGGATAAAGAGAGATTAAAATGTATATTACTGGTGGCTTGGCCTGCAGTAAAGTTCTTAACAATACATAGTAAAATGCCTACTGCAGTAATGATTGACTTGCTGTTCAGAATTAATTTAATGAAGGATTACTTCGAACTTGAGAACTAAGAAGAATGCACTTAATGAGAACTTGAAACCAGATTTAATTTTGCACATTCATCGTCCACTGTGTGTATGTTATTTATAATATTGTGCAAGAAGTCTTCTTGTTTGTGCAGCGGTTTCCCTATGTTGTAGGGCTATACTGTATTTAATCATTGTACAATCAAAGATCACATTGAGGTTTTTGAATGAATGTCTGTCATCATATTTTAGACTATATTAACTAATAAGGATTGAAAATATTAAGTTAGATAAAAACATCTTCTGAATATATATTTTATTTCAATAAACTTTACTGTTGGACTTGCCAACTCTCTGGAGTTATTGGAAATATTTGGATCATACGAGTCTGAAACAATCCTACGCAGCCACCACTGAAATATTATCTTTAAATACAAAAAAACTAATGTAGCCTTATCTTGCTGTAAACTGTGCAAAATACCAGGTTTAAACAATGAATAGGCATGCAAAAAAAAAATAAGCTTGGCAGTATTCAAATGTTGATGAAGAATTGAAATGTCATCAATATGAATGAAGCTTTAAAGCCTCTAACTATTTAGTACATCCCTTCTGTTGTTTTTTCATTCATGCATGATCTCGAAAATCCATTTAAAAATTGCAAATAAAAGAATAATAAAAGAGGGCATTACTGAGCCCAGACAAAACAAGACTAAACGTAGGTGTTAATCATGTTACCTGTGCACTGATTAAGATTTTCCTCCGTTAACGCTGTGAACAGTGATCTCACAGAGGTGCAGGCGGACCGTGTGAAGGGTAGAACGTAAAATAGCTGCTGTCTGCGGGGTATGTAGAGCATGGAGAAATGGTCCCTCACTCTTTCCGGGGGGGCTAGAGGGATATTTATAGGAGGACAACGAAGGGAGGGGGCATATTGTTGAAAATAAGAGTCAAACAAGAGAGAAAGACGCAGATCATCACGGAGAGCAGGATGCACAGAGAAAGATGAGGAAGTAGTGGAGCAGGGGGGAGACAGTGAGAGCTTCTGTCCTCCATCTCACCCCTTCATTTTCATCTTCTTTCCGTATCAGTGCACATACTCTCCTCTGTGCTATAGGAAAATTAAAAAGCTGTGAATATCTCTTTGGTCCCCTCTTTGAAGCCCGCCCCCTGTCCTGCTTTGTTTCCACCTCCCTCTACCTTCTATCTCCCCCTCTCCTCTTTTTCTGAAACTGATCCAGCTCAGGCTCATTTTCAAACCTAAACATGTCTGTCTGGCTCCAAAACCGACCCAGCCACCCCCTCTCCTCATCCCTCCCCTCCCCCATCAGACCCCGATTCCCAATCCAGAGGGATGATGTCATGCCGATGCTTAGAAAGACGAGGGAGCTCAGGAAGTGGCGTGTGAGTGTGCCCATGGGTATGGGTGGAGGCTAGCCATGGAATAAGGGGTCATGGGAGTGGGAGGTGATGTAGTCAGATTATTGTTTAAACTTTCCAACGGTGATCTCACAGAGAATTACTGGGTCACTGAGAGAGAGACGGTGAAAGAGCAGTCTTCCGCTGTCTGCTTCTTCATAAGCATTCCTGTCAGAAATTAGCATTAGTTCAAATTAAATCTTTTAGGGAATAAAACCTCATTTAGTTTTTGGTACCAACCTAAATGTGTCACAGGTGCTTATATTTGAAAGTTGCCGTGAAAACTGTTCACTTATTCATTGATTTCTCCTGATTTGAGCTTTTTTATTTAAAGGGCCGGTGTGTTGGATTTAACGGCATCTAGCAGCAAGGTTAGCAGATTGCAACCAACTGAGACGTTTTATGTGCAACAAGCACGTAGGAGAACTACAGTGGGCGACGCAAGAAAGGCCAATATCTCTCTAGAGCCAGTGTTTTGTTTGTCCGTTCTGTAGAAACATGGCTGTGCAACACAGTTACGTATTTTAAAGGGCTCATTCCAAGCTAGTGAAAACACAGGAATTCTTACAGGTCAGGTGATTATACATAAAAAAAGATATACTTAATATTCCATTTCTGCAAATAGACCCAGCCTAAATGCTACACACCGTCAAAGTTATGTACAGCTGCTTGTGTTCGACATTTTACATTCGAAGAAGCTTGTTTCTCTCATTTAAAATAAAGGAAGTGTTTCTGAATGAGAAACAGATCAAAAGGATGCAGCCTGGTCCGCAGTCAGAGCATCGCTATTCACCATGTCCATGTTTATACATGGCCATCCTGTCTGCACATATGTGCTACTGTGGAATCTGTGTTTGTATTTAAGGGTTGCTCTGCAGGCTGTGGATAGGTGTGTTTGTGTGTGCATGGGTGCGCGTGCACCCTGCATCACAGGATGCCTCCAATTCCAGTCTTTTTCGAGGTGCAATCCAGAATCTCAGCTGTCTCCTCACCCCACCCTCACACACAAATACACACACATTAAGGTGTGGCATCAACATCCCCCTTGCATGCCCCTGGCTCTCTCCGTCCCTAAGCAGCTGACATAGTCTCCGACTGGGATGAGAACACACACACACACACACACACACACACACACACACACACACACACACACACACACACACACACAAACTGGTGTTGTAGCAGAGGGGCGTAACGAGGCTCTAAACCTGAAGCTGCAGATGGACATTCCTGTGAAGGGCTGGTTAGTCTGGGTGACAGCAGAGCAGGAGTCCAGAGTGTGTCTTTGTGCACAAATGTTTGTGAAAATCCCTGTCCTAAATCACGAGCGCCCGCCTCTCGCTGTCTTCACTCCCCCACACCCACACCCACTCCTCCATCTCCCTCACACCTTTCACCTCCTCCTCTTCTATCGTTTTATCCTCCTATAGTCTCCACCTCACCATCCCGTAGTCCTCCCTCCTATGTAAGCCGTGACTCACAGTCCTTCCCCGCACCGACTGTGTCAGCAGCTATTTAATAATGGGAGCAGAGGTCAAGCCAAACTGGGCCAGCAGCTCCCTGCTTGTCTTTGGGCCCATAGTGTGCAGCTGGAAAGTGTGCTAATTTTCCCCTTAAGAGCTGCTTACACATTTAAATCTTAAGAATTAGCAGTGAGGAAGACAAAAATAGACGGTATAGCTTGTCTAGAAACGCTACTCTGTTGCTTATGAGATCATTATTTATAAAAACCCATGTAATGTAGCCCACAATCTGTTGAGCCCAAATATAGACCCTCATCTTAAATCATAAAAAAAAACGGGTAACACTGCATTTCTATCATCTGAAATGGTAATGCACCAGAGTTCTAAAGGAAAAGGTGTTTTTAAAATCGAGACCCATTTTAGGCGTTGAACACCCGTCGATATTCCAACTGTTGTGGTTCTATGGGCGTTCCGCTTAACAGAAATCTGCTCTCAACTTAGTGAACATGTCAAAACCACATAATAAAACTGACAACTAGAACACGTATCAAACACTTTTGGAGCCAGTTTTTTTACACTGTTCAGACCGTACCGAATGAGGTCAAGGTTGACCCGTTTTCTGCCATTAGCAGCCATGTTGGATCCCCTAAGTCAGCGGCGTGCAGTCAGGAGAGTTCAGTGTGTCAGAATCCACTAACCCTCTTATTACCCACCTTCTAATCCAAGTCATACTTCATCTGGAACGGCAGCACTGTTTACGGCCTCTCTGGATTTTTCCTGGACGACTTTCTGTCGTTCTGTTCGCTTTCTGTCTGTGTGTTCATGTCTGTTAGTGTGTGTGTGGCTCTCAGTGTGTCTATATATGTGTGGGTATGTGTGTTGTGTTTCTCCGTGTGTGTCTAAGTGCATGACCCTCACTGTATTCCTGTCTCTGTGTGTTCATTTAGTGTCTCTAAGGGGCTGATCGGATCACTCTAACATCATTTCTCTAATCATATAAACGGATTCGCCCGGCCAAACTTTCCTGTAACCTGCTGGCGCACACACACACACACACACACACACACACACACACACACACACACACAAGCACCTTTCTGTCTATGTCAGTGACTGATCGAGAGAGTGTTTGTAATGACTTGGGATTGTGTGCGTGCGTGCGTGCGTGTGTAACATCTTAGCCTTTCCACTCACAGGTTCTGTATTGTTTCAGCTGTTGTGAATTAGAAAGGCATGCCACGGCTCGGCCTCTCCCTCTCACTATCCTTATTCATCCCCTTGCCTTCTCTAAGTTCAGTGAAATCCAATCCAAATATTAATATGACACATCCAATATGTGTAGTCGTTTCAAAATAAAACTTGCTGTTCATTTTGTATCGGATAACTAATATTATTTCCAATACATCTCAGGGAGTTGTATAAATGTAGGCTAATATAAAATAAACCCCACGCATAAATGAGAGACTGAGACAAATATATTGAGTGTATATTTAGACACATTTCTTATGTATAATATATATTTTGAAATAAACAGCTAAACCTAATCCTTTTTTATAGAGACATCTATTAAAAAACATGCCATAAACAGACAGTGTTATTGGCCAAATACTACATATAGTTCTTGTTTTCATACTTGACCTCAAGGTTTGCAGTGGTGTTTTTTTCTGCTAGGCAAAGCCTGTGGGGAGATAATGTGTCTGGCCGTGCGTGCATGCCTGTCTGTCTGTCCGCAGCTAATCTCACATACTACTGCACCCATCAGCCTGATATTTTTTGTGTTCATGTATGACTGTACGCTCAAGGACCCATCGTGGTTGTGGTGATTTACACTTTTTGAAAAAAATATATTCATTTGACTCCCTCCTCCTAACTGGCTGGTAGACGCCATGTCCCTGCTCAAAAACTGACATCCATAGAGAAGTTTGCTCTCATTATCCAAAATGTTATAATCCACTTATTTTAGGCACTATATGAGATAACATAAATCCCCTTTTTGTTGTCTTCGCCGCCATCTAGACTGTGAGGAAGCTGGGAGGGACAAATGAGTGAGATTCAGCTCTTCTTTGTCTGGGAGGGGTGAGGGAGACACTCCTGGCTGAGGTCTGAGCTGTACATTGCACTTTTCTAGTTTTTATATTCCTGATGATTGCCTATGTCATGGTTGATTTACAGCGACAAACAGTATTATACATAATGAATAATATTCATAAACGCTGAATAAATACTGACAGAGACTTTTGGAGCTGCGGAGGTGGCGCAAGATTCCCAGTGAGGAGGAGAAGCAGGTGGATGTGTAGGAGGCGGAGGAGGCTTCAAAGAAAAATAGAAGGGGAGTTTGTGTGTGTGCGCCGGTGTGTGTGAGAGACAGAGGAAAAAAGAGTGATGACCTCCAGCGTTGACCTACCAGCAGGCAGCCTCACAGGTGTTGTTTTGGTGCCTGTGTGTATGTGTGTGTGTGTGTGTGTAAGAGAGAGAGGGAGGTTACTGAGAGAAAGAAAAGGAGAAGCCTATTTTTACCGCACTAAAACTCCCCCAAATGGTGTGAACAACCTCAGAGAATTGACCTCCAAAGTGTTAATAATGTGGAAAGTCCTTCCTGCACTAATCGTACATGGACATTAAACCTCCATCCGAGACATAGACTGCCGGAAGAATGAAAACAAACACACAGAAAGCTAGGCGGCAGGAAGTGTAACGTTTTTATTTGCATGGACCTTTTTTTCGCCCGTCTGCAGACTCGGAGCAAATCAGCCACAAAATCTGCAAAACTCACCATTATGACCCGCAGTGGTGTGTGTAGTTGATTGACAGGGGTGTTTATTAAAGTTATTGAGCATGATGTCGGAGATGCAGACTGCGTTTGCTCAGACGTATGTGCATCAGTGTGTTTCTGTGACTTTGTGTGTGCGTGTGCGTGTGCGTGTGTGTGTGTGTGTGTGTGCTGGGTCCAAGCCTTTGTGTCTGTCTCTCTGCCTCAGGAACAATAAATGCTTTCACACACACACACACACACACACACACACACACACACACACACACACACACACACACACACACACACACACACACACAGAGGCAGGTGAAACGCTCTGCTAGTTAATATAAAACTACCCCTGAGAGTCGGAAAGGAGGGCGGATTTAGGAGAGTAAAAAAGCACACAGAGAGAAAGCGAGATGGCAGCTCCGTTTTTTCGCCTGCTGCCAGGTTACCACAGAGGCTGGTGGGGAGAGAGAGAGAGAGAGAGAGAGATTGAAAAACAAGGCTTTGAGAAAGGGAATGACATTAAATGACTGTTTTGAAGAGATGGATTATGGATTTAGTGCGGCCTGAGAGAGACGGAGAAAAGTATATTTTCCCGTCGACAGGTGTTCCCCCAAGAGCAAATAAACCACCCGGAAAAGTCAATAATAGGCACTCCATGCCCTCCACCTGTGTTTGTGTTTGCGTCACTTAGCACTAAGTGGTTTTTCGAGCCTCCAGACACAGACAAAGGCGGTGTGAGCCTTTAACTTGGGCAAAACCACAACAGTGTTTCACGTGGCCATTTAGTGGACGCTGTGATCCAAAGTGCCACGCACCACCTTAGCAGTAAAGTTTTGCACCACTGTCTGACTCCCCCTCCACCCAGGGAAAAATAAACCCTTAATCTTCTCGTACCATCCCTCCCTCCTCCTTCCTCCGTCCGTTTTGTTACTCTTAAACCAGCCGTGACGACCGAGGAAACTCATGAGAGTTGTAGCAGATGAGGCACAGATCAGCAGAGGAATTGACTAATCAAGTTGAATCTTAAACAGGTCACGGGAGGGTGGGGGGTCACGGGTCGAGGCACACACTCGTCCTGTGTCAACGGGGCAGAGGAAGAACGGGTAGGTTAAAGGGCAAATGAAATGATCCTAATCTGGTTATCGGTTCCTTTACTCTTTAATTGTAATCTTTCCTGCAATCTGGCCCACATCTGTGAAAGCTTGGATTCAGACCTTGTTGTGGTCTGTGTAGTAGGGGGATTGTCGGTTAGCCCTGGGCTCACGCGAGAGTTTGTGAGCTCGGTGTGTGTGTGTGTGTGTGTGTGTGTGTGTGTGTGTGTGTGTGTGTGTGTGTGTGTGTGTGTGTGTGTGTGTGTGTGTGTGTGTGTGTGTGTGTGTGTGTGTGTGTGTGTGTGTGTGTGTGTGTGTGTGTGTGTGTGTGTGTCAAGCAAACCGGTGACAAACCCCTTTTGTTTTCTATGAAGACGTTTGCCTTGGACGCGGCAATGACAGCTGCAGCGCAACTGACAGAGAGGGGGTGGGTGGGAGGGAGGAGGGAGGGAGGGTGGTTAAAAAGAAAGAGTGGAGTATTTAGCATATTTGACATGCAGGCCACGGGACTGCTCTGCGCAACAGTTGGGAAAGAGAACACTCCGGTTGGGAGTGTCGGAAGTGTGTTCTGAGGAGAGCGAGAAAGAAAGAAGGAGCAGCCGAGCTCTGCCAGACCGCTTTAAACAAACTGAGAGGAGGAGGAGGAGGAGGAGGAGGAGGAGGAGGAGGAGGAGGAAAGCCACAACTGGCCCTGAGAAGCCTGCAACTTTGGATGACAAGACAAAAACACAAAGCGACTTAAAGCTCCCTGCCTCTGCTCTGTGGCTGCAGGTTGCCATATTTGCTGGTATCCCCCTTCTTCAGACCAAACCAGTGGCTGTTTTAAAAGTTTTTTGTGTGGTATTCTGAAGAAAAAGACAGCATCCCCCCTCTTCTGCTTCTTTGTGCACGGCCCCTTTTCCTCCTGGCCCCTCGGTCTCTCCCTCTGACACACACACCACACACACACACACACACACACACACACACACACACACACACACACACACACACACACACTCACACTCACACAAACACACACTCACTCCAGCCGGATTGGGTTTCAGTGAAGGCGCAGACGGGAATGCACAAGTGGAGTCTGTGAATATCACAGACTTTTGTGTGTGTGTGTGTGCGTGTGTCTATATATCTTTTCCATATTTATTTTTTACACTCGCTGCTACCGACTCTCATCAGCTCGACAGAGGGATTGTGACTCAACTCTGACAAAGAAGGAAATAATAGAGTGAATAAAACCGGATTGGACTTCCTTGTCTGGACAATTGCTTTGGGCCAAAAAAAAGCGACTCATTACTGATAAGCCTCTTTCTCTCTAGTTGGATAGCAGACCCGCCCCCCTCTCTCCCTACCTTTCTGCTTTCTTTTCTTTTTCTCTGACTCTGTATCATTTCATTCTCAGAGGACAGGGTTTTTTGTGCTCCGGGGGGGTGGGGGGCAGGAGGCGGTTCAGCCCCGGAGAATTAAGAGTGGATTACAAAGCTGTGATGAATGTAGCCATGAATGTAGCCATCTCACATCACTAGCCCCCCCCCCCCAAAAAAAAAAGAAACTGGAATCCATTGGCTGGGAGAGTGAGAGAGATACTGAATTATAGGAAACCCTCATCTGGGCGTTATATTACAGAACATTTATTCATTTGAAATTCCTCTTTTATTATTTTTCCTTCTGTTCTTATTTGGAAACAGTTTAAATAATCGCTCTCTGCTCAGCGTGAGACAATCAGCTGATATAAAGCTGGTATTTCTTTGGTAATGAGCAAAATCCTCCACTGCACAACTCTCTTTCTCTCTGTCCTCCACGCCCCCTCTTAGCACCCTGCCTCCCTCTCTATCGCTGCCTAACTCCCCTCCTGCCTTTGCCCCTCTCTCTTTCACTCTCTCTCTCTCTCTCTCTCTCTGTCTCGTGTTTTTTCTCTGGGTTTTTTTTCCGGGAGAGAGGAAACCAGCCTGATTGGAGCACTTCCTGTGTTTTAATACCAGTGCAGGAAACAGAACAAACGGAGCTGAATTCAAACACAAACAGCAAGAGAGCAGGGGAGGGTGGTAGGGAGTGAGCGAGCGAGAGAGAGAGAGACAGAAGGGACATGTGAGTGAGTGAGAGAGAGGAGGGGGGCAGCGAGAGTGAGAGGAAAAGAGGGAGATTTTTTTAGCAGCTGCAAACCATTTCAGCTGTGTAGTGGCCTGAGAACAGAGACTGGGAGCGAAAGAAGGGAAGAAAGAAAGAGAGAGCAAAGCTTGGGAGCCCACACACTCTTACAGAGAGAGAGAAAGAACAAGCGAGAAGAGGAACCGGGATTGCGTGGCACTTTGTTTCATTCTCACCACGGAGTCGGGAGCAGGAGAAAGGAGACGGCAAAGAAAGGGAAGGGAAGGGAGCGTGTCCTGGGATTGTCTGCCGGGGGAAGAGCCAAGCCTGGACTGGAGCTGGGAGGGCTGTCTGGGTCTTTGCCCTCTGGATACAGTCCCACGACTCACCGCTCTGCCTGCTCGCCTGCACGCTTTGCTTGCCTTGCTGGTCCAGGATCCAGCCCCCAGCCCCCCCCCCCCTTTCTATCTACCCCCAGATGCCCTCATTCATTCCAGCCTCACCCCCTCCAAGATCCTGCTTTCGATCTACTGTACCAGCTCACCCCTGGAGCTGTGGATGATCTGTGGATGAGAGAGGAAGAAAGCAAGATAAAAGAAAATAATTGAAACACTGACAGGGATTTTCTTCACACAAACGCGGAGTTCTTTTTCTCTTTGTTCTGGATTTAGCATTTTCCTCAAGACTACACATTTGTGTGGATGATGGAGTTGGTTTTGTTTCACTAATGATGACTGTTATGATGGTGACGGGATGTCTTGGAAATAGGGTTTGCCCTGCAATCATAAAGCCCAGATTCTTTGTGATGGAAGCAGGACAGAAAAACAAAAGACACTCACCGGAGCACAAAGTTGCCGTGACTTGGTAAAGGGATTTCTATTTTCATATTTTTTCTCGAGTTGGGTTTTCTTGCCCCAAAAGTACATTTTTCTGTATTTTGTATTGTCTTTCATTTACTGGATTTCATATCTTCGTACATTTTACCTGCAAGGAATATTTTTTTGCAACAAATGATAAAAGTAAAACAAATCCATGGAGTATTGTACTTCCCTGTTCATTGCACCCCACGCAGCCTTTCTTTTATATAACTGAGAGTGGGTTTTTCTCACCTTAAAAGGAGACTTTTACACTTGCCTGCCTCTCACGAAGACTGTTGAAGTTGTCCAAGCCCTCTCTGCCTTTTCCTGTTGTGCCACAGAGAGGAGAGGAGACTTAGAGGAGGAAGAAGAGGCAGGAGCTTAGTGAGAGTAAAAAAAAAAGGAAAAAGGGGTCAAGGAATGAGCTGCTGTTCATGAATATGGAGGAAAGAGCGGTACTCTGTGTTTCTGACAGCAAAACAAAGGGGTGTTATCTGCACGGTCCTTGCCTCACCTTGGACTTTGTACTTCTCAGAGAGGGGGATGATGACCGTTTCTTTCCCTTCATCCCTCCAGCTCTCCCTCATTCCTAACCTGCCTTTCAAATAAACAGAGCTGGTGATTAATATGGTGCCGAGGGGGAGAGCTGTCTCTCCCACTCCCTCGCTGATGCCGCACAGCATCTCGGAAAGACCAAGGAAATGCACAACTGTTGAGGTGACATAAGAGAGAACGATATGACCACCAGTGGAATGAAACATTTGAATCATTTCTAGAATGTGAAACATGAAGGATTTGGTAAATGCAGCCAGATGGACTGTGTGATTTTTGTGGATTATTGGACTGTGGACTATTAAAGGTAAAGGAATTAATTTTCCACAAAGATCCCTTCTTTGTGACTTTTTGTTTTATAAAACTTCTGTTAGTGCGGTGCCACACCTGCACCTTCAACAATAGGGTTTCTGTGGAAGCCCAGCAGAAGTGAAAAGGACAGAATGGGAAAACCTCTGAGCCGCCCAGACTGCCTGAGGCAGAACCCTCGCTGCCTTGGAAAAGGTGATGAGGACGAGGCATACATAGAGGACTGCTACGTCCCCCAGCGATCCATATATGATACAATGCGCATCAACGAACAAATTGACCAAGGGACCAAACTGTGTCAACCCTCCAGGAGCACTTTAGGCTCTGGTGGGGAGATGAGGGGAGAGGGAAGCACTCTGTCCAGCAATGGCACCATTGGAGCCGATTTAGGTGGTGTTTTTGTCTCCAGGAATGTGGAGCATGCTGGTGGAGCAAAGAGGTTAGATGAAAGAGTCATCTTTGATGCCTTAAAGCTAACTGGTGATCCTCAGATAATGTCACCACCAGTTGGCATTGTTGGTTCAGGTTTGCCCATTGCCTCTACCTCATCTGGCTCCGGCGGGGTAGCTGTAGTGGCCAAGAGGCGGCACCAAGGTGGCGATAAGAGGGACAATCTGAACCGTCGCTCTTGGAAAGCCTTTATGCCTCCGAGTTATCCAGAGTTTGCTGAGAGACTTGAGTTCTCGTCTGTCGAAGGGGCAGAAAAGCGTCTGTCAGTGGCAGGGATTCCCCTCTCTCCTCTGCAGCCAATTCCTTCTCACCTCCCCCCATCCACCCCAACCTCCTCCACACCTTCCTTACCTCCTTACACACCCTCCCCTCTATCATCTGCTCCCCACACTCCTCCCGTCTCCTCTTCGCCGTCTCTGACACCCACAGTCAGCCCGGTGCCTCCTCTCCAGCAGCATCCTCTCAGCAGGCAAAAGCAGGTTCATCCTGTGCTGCAGAAGCAACACAGACGGACTCATGCGGTGCAGTCGCCTTCCAAAGAACAGTTACCCGCCATTAGCCAGACTCGGGCACCCCAGGTTTCTGGAAATACACCACAGCGTAGCCCCGGTATATCCAGACAGGTAGAGAGAAGAAGGGAGGATCACAGACGGACTAGCAGCTCTTCTAAAGCTGGATTTAGGCAGATCCCAGAGGAGCCCGTTGAGTCAGTTAAGGCCTCAGATTCGGAGAGGGACTCTCCTCTTTTGGACCAGGACCAGGAGGACAATGCCCCTCTCATCCCACCAAAACCGGTCTTCTGCCCTCCGACCAAGGCCCGAACCTGGCCCCGCAGTTTAACAACAGGGAAAAGAACCCAGGTCGGCCTGAGACACAACTTTCCTGTACTCCCCCCTTTGCCTCCCCTATTGGTGGGAGATGATAGCAACACAGATGAAGAGTCACTTTATCTACTAGACCCCCCATCTCCATTCCTGAGGGAGGAGGAGGGGTTGGTATATGGAGGTCTGCCCCTCTCCCCCTGCATCAGTCAGGAGGGAGGTGATGAGGGGCTGCTAGGCTGGGGTGCAGAGGGCAGTGAGCTCGAGCGCACGGCCTCCGAGCTCAAATTTGAGGAGGACGAGCGCAGGATTCTTGAGGAACTCGAAGACCAGGAGCAGGAAGAGTGCAGCTCAGTATTTCAGGAGGAGGAGCAGGGGTGGCAAAAAGAAATGGATAAAGCAGAGGAGGAGAGAGCTCAGAGAGAGGAAAGAGAGTGGGAGGCAGTTCTCAAATTAGAGAATCGGGAGATAATTGACCAGTCTTGGGATAGGAAAACACTGGAATCAGAAGGATGGGATTTAACAGGCTCTTCTGGACATTGGCCTTTATTGACTCCCCCCACAGGATTTGGGGGTCCCGGGGCCCCCAGTGCCTCACCTTGCCCCAGCTCAGGGGCTGAGTCAGATGACCTCTTCCTAGAGCTAGAGAGGCAATGTCAAGTGGATGAAGGAGAGGAGGGAGTGGAGATGTGTGTAGACCCTGAGCCTCTTGATCCCTACACACTTCCCTGTTTAGAGGAAGAGGAAGAGGGAAGAGAGGAAGAAGCAACGACTTCCTGGGAAGATTTTGCAGGAGCTGTCCCTCTTAACTCTATAGAGCCCGATAGCCTCGCCCCAAACTTGGAGAATAGTACAAAAGACTCCAATTTAAATCACTCTAAGCCCACAGAACGGATGACAAACTTTGACTTGGTGCGAGCACAAGACTGTGAAAAGGAACATGGTGTCATCGATGAAGAGTGTGATGTTGACTATAATACGGACAAAGCAGAGGTAGAGGAAGAAGAGATGAGTTACCAAACAGACTCTGCTCTTGGTCAACAACTTGAGTCTGACTCCAGTGGGGTCCACATGTCCCAACCAGACAGAACCGGTATAAGTGACATTATTCAGACAGACTGTGAACAGGTGATACCTGCAAGGACGGAAGCCGACCCAGATAGTGGGGCATCATCAGAGCGAGATGGCGAGGATTGTGCGGAGAGAACTTCTTCTCCATCTTACAGCCTTCTGAACCCGTACTGTGAGGAGGTGGAGCAAGTGGAGGAGGAAATTGAGCGGGACGAAGGAGAACTGAAAGAGGAAGAGGAGTTAGGAACAGAGTGGGATGTGTATGACCAATCTGAGCCAAGTTTGGACAGTAGCGAGGGAGTTCTCATGGATCAGTCCCCTGAGCCGCCGCACACGGGTGAAAAAGAAATTTGCAATGATTGTACACAGGATGTTGAAGTTCATACTTTCTGTGAAGAAGAGCCAGTCCCCTCAGAGATTAGCAACCCTGCTGCGGCAATGTCTTGTGACACAGAAGGGACATGCTTTGCATCAGAGATATTTGGTGTCCCAACAGATGTAGTCTCAGAACTGGACATGCCTGGGAAGCAAGACACAGATCTGGAAACTTCAACAGAAGTGACAGCTAGCACCCCAAAGTTAGACTCCCTTGCTCTCGTACACCCTCAACATACAGACTCGGCACCCCCTCCCTCTTTACCTCAGTCACCTTCTAAATTGGATTCTCGTGGTGCTGGGTTGGATTCTAAAGACTCCGAGGCCTTTGTGATATCAGATAGTTTTGTTTACCTGGCTGTATCTGCCCCCCAGTACCACAATGACTGTCCCCCATCTCCACTTGAGGACTCAATTCCCTCGAGTCCTGTCCCCAAACCTCCCTGCTGCCCAGAACCAGAGGAGGACGGAGCCTTCTTTTCCCCTGACAGCTTTGTTTACATGGCGGCACCCGAACGGCCCCAACCTGGCCCCCCAGATGGCCCCTCGGCCTGCGATGATACTCGGGAGCTGGACTTGGACTTGGACTCGTACTCCGAAGGGACCCAGTCTGGGATGGACGGGGTGGAGTTTGTCCTTGGCTCCATGACCGGGGACAGTGACTGGGAGTCAGATGGTTCTGCTCTGGACTTTCCTCCTCTCGTGTCCACAGACCATGCCTGGGACCAATTGGAGCCAGGTCTGCTACAAGGCCTATTTACACTGACCGAGACGAGCCAGACACAGGCCTGTAGACCTCAGGAAGCCACAGCTTGTCACACAGACCCCGTCTTAGAGTCAGGAAGGAGCTCTAAAGCAGAGAATGAATCAACGACTATATTTCCAAGTTCGGACACTGACACAGAGGCAGAGGTATGCTCTCATTTACTAGTTTGTATGATAATTAATTTACATAAAAGACTATATACAGAACCTCATGGTTGTGCTGTGAGTGGATGTATTCAGTCTGCTGTATCATGCTGTTGGTACAAGAAAAACACAATTGAGTGAATTGAGGTAAACTGTGAATTGAATAGTGCAGTCATATTGTAACATTGGAAAAATACATAAAAGAAAGACCTTGCATCTGGGAGGTGGTTTCTTTAGCATTTATTTATTCAGGATTTAGTTGAAGCACAAAATCAGAGTGATTTGGAACAGATATAGTACTAGCATGCAGTGCCAAGTAGAGTGAAAGTATTGAATTGAGCCACAGAGACGCTTGTTTATTGGTTTATTTAGCCCAAAAAAGAGATGTGAGGAGTAAAAGCAGAGTAAGAAATCTGTGTGCATTAGATGTGGACATGTGGACGGACACACATGGCCAGAGCAAGGAGAAAGAATTGGGTCGGGTATCCGAGTGTGGCAGATGTAGACATAGCATGGAAAATGTATGTGGGAGGGTGAAGTTATGTAGACGCCATAATTAGCCAGTTGTGTTTCAGTAGTGGGGCTTAAACGATTGCAATATGATGCTCAGAGGGGGTTTTTGCTGCTTATGGGAAACTACCCTCAGGGTCATTCGGTGTGTGTGTGTGTGTGTGTGTGTGTAAGAGAGCATACGGTTTGTGTTTGGGTAGGTTGGGGGGGGGGGGGGTCAGTGCTGCTCTACAGTTCATGCATATGTTTGAGATCGATCACATGTTTATTTGTCTGAAGCTAAAAGAGCAGTGTGTGTCCGCGGGCCACTTATGATGCTGATCTCAAGTGCAGAGTTTACTGCCTTTATCTTAAGTGCGAGCTATTGTTGTGTTTACACTGTGTGTATATAGAGCACAGAAGAGTAGATGTGAGTGTGTGTCCATACAAAGGCATGGGCTGCCGGGCGTGTCCCCGCTGTGCATGTACACACTTTAAAGTTATACTGGCCACAGTTTTCCATGCTGTTAGAAGAATCCGTGAGAAAGGACGCCGTAGGCTTCTGCACTTTCACTGTTTGGTTTGTATATGCACAGTGTTACTGCTGCGTTTACAGATCTGAAATGGATATTCTACGGATAAGCATGCTCAAGATGAGCATGTAATGGAACTGAAACCTCAGTCAGCATGACTGATTGAGCCTCCTTGTTTGTGTAGTAGTAGTAGTCACTCTCTACCGTCCACCTCTTTGTTTGACCATGTGGGCCGCATGTAAAGGTGTGTGTGTGTGTGTGTGTGTGTGTGTGTGTGTGTGTGTGTGTGTGTGTGTGTGTGTGTGTGTGTGTGTGTGTGTGTGTGTGTGTGTGTGTGTGTGTGTGTGTGTGTGTGTGTGTGTGTGTGTGTGTGTGTGTTGTATCTCAACAAGACAGTGTGTTTGACAGACTGCCGTGCTTTCTAGGAGCTCTGCTGTGACCCGTTTGACCCACATTTGCCTGATCTGAACCCTGTTTTCTTTTTTTTAGCTAGTTTTTGCAGTCTACATTTCCTCATGCTAGTTGAGAGGATGGTTCTTTTTTGTAACATGTAAAATTGAAAGTCTGGGGTTATGGATATTATATCTGATTTCGATGTGCATTTTACTACCAAAGTTTCCCCCACTTACAAATCAATTACTCTACCCTTTTACTTTTTGTGTGTTTGTGAGAATGTTTGTGTGTTTGTTTGTTTGGGTGTGTATCTGATATTTGTGTCTTTATGCCTTATCGGTAGTCTGTTTGCTCTGTGTGCAGTCACAGCCTCTCTGGCTCAGTATAATGTAATCAGATGTCCCATCCACTCAGATCTAACAGAGGAGAGATATAGCTGCACAGAGTGCAGATGATCGGAAGGGATGTAATGCTTGATTATTGGGAGAAAAAAAAGATTTTGTGAGTCAGGAAAACTGCAAGAAATGTGTGTCAACCTGTATGCATCAAAATTATACTTACTACTTGTATTTTTGGTATTCACAGTAATTCATATTTTCTTTCCAAGATCAGACACAGAAGAAACTTTTAACCTCCAAAAAGAGTAAACTTTTCTAGACCGATGATACTTGCTCCACTTAAAAGTGTTATCCCAAAAAACACAACTATTATTTAATAATTCACACTTTCAATAACATCATTAATTATCTATTATAAATCACTGTAGTGATTCTCAAGCTGTGCATATCATTAAAAACGTGTGACCACAGAAACATTGGCCCTTCCTATTGTCTTCTTTTTTTGTAATGAATTTAGAAATTTCACTCTACATTTAGTGACACGTACACTTTTGTTTTGCCATAAAACCCCCTTTTGTTCAGCCGTGCTCCCTCTCCTTAACTGACTCTCTCCCCCCCTCCTCCACGCTCGGATGGTGTTGTTGCCGAGATAAGGAGGTGAGAGATAAATACTGAGGGGGAGCTGGCTCTGCCAACATGGCTACACAAACAATGTGTGAGGCTGTCTGGGGGATATAAACTTGGATATCTGATAAGAATGTGCCAGCACTTAACACTGGAACTCTGTGGCCCGTTGACGGTCCTGTCTTTCCTTCTCTTGTTTTGATGATGTCCACTGACCTGTCTCCCTTTTACTCACATCTCTGTCTGTCTTTCTTTATGTTTCTTTATCTCATATTAAAACAATATTCTGCTCCAAAACCAAATGATACACTATACCAGGCCATTTTTAAGTGAAGTTGCTGATAGAAATTAACTGTAAAACGGGACGTTGTGAAGACAAGGGAGGACAGATAGACGCACTGAAAGACAAAGAAGCAGACACAAAAAGAGTGGTGACGGGCGACATGGAGGTTGGATAGAGGAAGCCAATGTTTGCACTGGGGGAAGCACCTTTAGAGCTGCGTGAGGCTTTGGTACGACGATAAGAGAGCTACGCTGGCAGGCGGACGCAAGCAGAAGGTCTTTGGATTATTATGGAGCTGCTTTTAAGGCGCTGTGTATGTGCACCCCACAGACACACAGACAGACAGATGGACTAGCTCGGCATGCTGTTTGATGAAGCGGGGCGAGGGAACGCTCAGTACAGACAGACAGACTGACCGGTGGCAGCTTGTAACGCAGATTTAGAGGAAGGCAGAAATGGCATCTTTCATGCCCTCAATTGAAATCTATTAAAGCTTCAACACAAATTACATACAAAAATGACTTATTTCTGATCCAAAAGCTGAGATGAAATGAAAAAGGCCCTTTTAACCCTTTTTAGATCACATCCCAGGTCATATTCTGCACCTATTTAACAATATATGCAAAACAATTAAATAAATTGCTTCATATTTATATATCAAAATCCACTCATTCGTTCTTTCCATCAAACAAGATATGACCTAGTACAAACCAACTTCAACCAATAATATGACATCCATACATCAATCAGGGAGGTGTGTGTGTGCGGCCTCGGTTGTGTGTTCCTTTCTAAACCCGCCCTAGCGCTCCAATGGAATGCGGAGGATTTGATAATATCTCTTGTAACTGTGCACCGCTTAAACACTGGAACTTTAAATTGCATGTTTTTTGCACTACGTATTTATACTTCAGAAGTTCTATACTTGTGTTTTCCTGCTTTTGCAAGTTTTATATTTTAGTTTTTTTTTTTGAAGTCAACTCTTCTGACTTAATGCCCCAGATATGATGTCAAGGCTCTGAGTTACATCTGAAAAAAAAAGGCAGGGAGAAAACAAAAAATAAGTGCAAAAAATGTAATATATTGGCGCTGTACTAATATTATCACATAACCTCTGTGTTTGGCCAAATATGGTATGTAATTTGATGTAATTAAGGACATGGCAGATTGACTCTGGATTAAAATCACAGACGTCCTTCACAATTATTACAAATTACCAGAGGTCCCCAGGTCCTACTAGTCCCATGCAAATAGAGCTTAACTGTGTGAAATCTGCAGCTTCCAAATCATTTTAATACAAGACTGAATAGTAGGAGCAAACAAGGGGGGGGGGGGGGCTATGAAAGACAGTTACTGAAGCAGAGAGAGCGAGAGACAAAACGGGGGACAGAGAAGACCAGGTGGCTCCAGGTCCGCTGCTCATACATTTATGTTTTGATTGATGTGATAATTCTGGTTCTGAGCAACCGCCTCCAGGATTAAACCTGCGAAAAAGACGGAGGGAGAGAAGGAGGGGGGGGACATGATCAGGGAAACACAGAAAAGCATGAAAGCAAACGCGGGAACACATTGATCTCCTACTGGGATTGAATGCAGATGCACTTCAAACATAAAAGAGAAAAAGACAGGAGATCAAATATTTTAGGGTTTTCCACGATTTTACATATTTTTATTCACAGCGGAATCAGCGAGACTACAACGCCCGTGTATCACACTCTCTTTTTCCGTCTCACAGGGAGCTGATTAGCAGCAAGAAAATGCCCCAAAAAATATAGGACGAACAGGAATAGCACATATGAAGGGAAATAATGTGTGTTTGAACAATTGCAGAGAAAAGGAGGAGGAACATTAAAGAGGATAGTTAAGGTTTGAGCCAACACGCTTTGAATACAGGCCACATTTGCATGAGATTTGTATCTGTGTGTGGATGATGGAAATAAGACATTAACCCCTTTTTATCCCGTGTCTGAGATGGGTCAGTCCTCTCTGGTAAATACTTTACCCTTCCCATCCGCGTCAGTTTGGAAACAGACTTCCTTCCTTCCTCCCCTCATTCCTTGTTCCATTAAAAGAGAAAGGGGGTAAGTGAGGGAGGATGAGGAGTTAAAAGACAGGAAGAGACGAGGGCAGAGGGAGGACTGGAGGGTGAGGGAGGGAGGGAGGGAGGTGTTATACATGGTTCACAGTGATGTCTCTCCCCTCTGGTTTTGCATTTAATCGCTCATATACGCTGAATCCCATTTAGTATTTAACAGAAGACGGGTCCCGCCTTTCTGCTTCATTCCCCCCTTCTCTTTGTTCGAGTGAAGCTTTAGAGGCAACACTTTAAAGATGCGCAGGTTTTTTGTTTTGATATGTCCACCAGCTCTTTTCATGATCACATGGTTATTGAAATCAGTTGTGAAGGGAGAGGAAGATGAAAGGAGAGGACACAGTTCAGAGAACTGCTTCCAAGCTTTGATAACAAGTTGGAAAACTCAGCGTAGCCAGGCAACATCCTGCATGTTCTTCTGGATGCATATCTTTTTTGATAGTTTTGCAGCAGCAGCATGTGTTTGTATGTGCTGTCTTTAGTTATTATCTGTTCGGAGCGACTTGTTTCCTCATCCGTCCGGGTTAAGAACATTGATGTCCTTGAGGCACGTTTTGATCGTGCGTCATCAACACAGCTATCCCTCTCCTCAGCGTTATTGGCTCGACAGATGATGGCTAAATATAGAGCATCCACACACATGTTCATGTACAGCAGACATACAGTCAGTCCACACACTCATCAGAGCATTGACTCCTAGAGTGACATGTTTAAGGTTGTATCAGGGAGACAACCAAAAGATTAGGTTATTTAGCGGTTACTGAAGGTTTAACCAGCAAATGACAAAATGACAGCCTCTAAAACTGATGTCCATTTGACGAGACTATGCAAAGAGTTTTTAGTCGGATTCACTTTCATCCCAGTGGTTTTCTTTATCATCTGTCCAAACTGAACCCTGAAGCAAACAGGGTCCAGATGGAGAGACTGAGGATGGGAGAAAGCTGTGGCAGGTGAGAGGAAAAAAAGGGAAGAGCAGAGGTAGAGTGATGACATGATGAGAGGCAGAGGAGGAGGTTTTGGGCAGAAGGATGACAAGTACCGCGGTGAGTTAGCTCAGTTGAGAGTGCCTGTGTTGCTGTGCGCTGGGCTGGGGTGGGGAAGAATGACAAGTATTTGGGACGTTCTCCAGAGCTCTGGTTTAGTGGAGTCAACTAGAGCAGAGAGGGCGGCTGGAGTAGAGACAGAGGGAGAGAAAACACAAAGAGTAACAGAAGAAGAGGACAGAGTATGCACACACACCACCTATAACAAGAACATGTACATCCAAGTGTATGTTAAGATGATAAATGGCTGTTTTTTTCCATTTTCTGTTCCCCTCTATCTCTGACACACACACAAACACACACACACACACACACACACACACACACACACCAGGATAAGGCATAGAAGGGTGGAGTGGGTCATGGCTTCAGTCATTGTTGTTCTGGCCGACAGACTTCCTGTTCTAAGCGGCTATGACGCCCATCACCACAACACAGCTGCATCCAAACTGGACAGGAACACACGCACACACACTGCTCATTCACATTTAACCAGATCCTACCTGTAGAACACGTAATTTCACCCACGGATTAGGAACTATATGCAAACACATTCACACAAAGCCTTGGCATGGACAACCTGTAGTTTGATGCCATATTTAAACCACATGAGCAGAAAACCTGTACACTCGTTGATGATGATCCACTGCAGAGACTGGGACACAAGTTCCAGCTCCACCACCACCAGCCAGTCTAACACACCTGCTCTGTATTATGTCTCTAAACATCCTCAACACGTCATAATTTAATCATCTTAAATCTAAGGTTTTTAAAGCTTTTCAATGCAGTGGGATGTTTTCTGAGTTAAAGGCAAATTATAAACATTTCATTTAGACTTTATTTGTAGTTAAGCTTTTTCATTTGAAATTATCCGACAACCAATTGGACACTTTACATTCTGTTCTTAAATATAACCTCAAAGATAGACTCATATTCTGAGATATCCATTTTTTTATACGGCTGTTTTGCTTATTTTTGTGGTCAATTACCAATTAAGTTTAACCTACCTATTGACACTCTAGTCCCATTTCCGTTCAACCGAAATAATTATTCTAAAGGAAGATAAACAAAAGAAGGTGGCGTCACAAATCTGACGTATTTTAATTTTATTTTTAATTTTATTTTTTGTGGTGAAATTGGGGAAGAACCATTTCTTGCTCAGATGTTTTTCTTTCAGTTGTATTAGGTTCAGTAGTGGTTTGTTACTATTTGATGGTTGGGACACCCACGACTGTTGTAGCTCTTCTTCCAGACCACAGTGGGATTTCACTGAAACCCAAACCTACATTTACCCTCACTTAAACTGCACCCCTTCAGTATTGTCACACCAGCTATTTTCCCCCAGGCATTGGATTTACCAAAATCTGGTGTTTGTGTGTGTGTGTTGTGGACGTGCACATCTGGTTATGTGTGTGTGTCTCTGTCTTTGTGTGGCCATTGGGGTTTGGCTGCCACAGCATTTTTAAACCACTAGCCTAATTCTCCCTCTGTGGGCCTTTTCTGAATGTCAGGACTTCTTAAACGTTTTCATGACAGCGACCCCCCACCCCCACCAACATTACAGCCTCGGGACCCCCATTTGTTTGGATTTTGTTCCAGAAACCACAGAAAGAAAAGGGATTTCATCTGTGGTGGTTTCCAGGGTTCCCACTGGTCAGGGAGCTGATGGAATACTGTGAAATAGTGAAAGTTGTTTTGTGGATTTGGCAAATTGTTGGATATAGCAGGATGGTTAACAGGAATTTAGCAGAATCTAATGTTTTATATCACATCTATATTGCATTAGCTGTTGGTTTTGGGTTTATTTATCTTCACAGTTTAACCACAATGTTGACACCCCCGTGTCTCAGACCACAGCAGCAGCGGAGCGGCAGCGATGCACTCAGCAGTGTGTGTAGTTTAGTTAACTATTAGCGGCAGCGATGCACTCAGCAGTGTTTAGTTAACTATTAGCGGCGGCGATGCTCTCAGCTGTGTGTGAAGTTCAGTTAGCTATTAGCGGCAGCGATGCACTCAGCAGTGTTTAGTTAACTATTAGCAGCAGCGATGCACTCAGCAGTGTGTGTAGTTTAGTTAACTATTAGCAGCAGCGATGCACTCAGCAGTGTGTGTAGTTTAGTTAGCTATTAGCGGCAGCGATGCACTCAGCAGTGTGTGTAGTTCAGTTAACTATTAGCGGCAGCGATGCACTCAGCAGTGTGTGTAGTTTAGTTAATTATTAGCGGCAGCGATGCACTCAGCAGTGTATGTAGTTTAGTTAATTATTAGCGGCAGCGATGCTCTCAGCTGTGTGTGAAGTTCAGTTAGCTATTAGCTGCAGCGATACTGTGTTGTGTTCTGTTTGCTGATAGCTAAAAATTTAGCAAAGTGCGTCTCACTTGTTGCCCCCACCAGCCGGGGGTCGGTTAGGAGTAGTGAGCGAGGAGTCAACAGTCACTCAATGACTATCATATGGCATGCAGCCATAAATAAGCACTCAAAATATTATGCAGTTTGGTGCAACAGTATCTGAGATTAGACACTCACTCACGCACACCTCCTCCTCGGTAACCCATCTACCTTGTAGTGCACCCCACCCTTAGCTACGACTACAACGCTGCATGTACTGGATGCAGGAGTGGCCCACATTTTGACTAAGAAGCTGTATTGGCAGTTGCTTTGTCTTTTTTGAGGCCCGGGAAGTCAAGTCTGGTTGTCTTTAGTGTCGGGTGGCTGCCTCTATTGTCATCACAAGATGGCTCCAGCCCTCCACTGTGACGTGTGTGTGCGAGTAATGCGTCCTGACAGGCGAGGTTGCGCGTGTATTTGCTATAAATGTGAGCATGAGTGTTTTTGGGTGTGTGATAAGGTAAAGGTTTTGTGCACCCATGCAAGTGTGTTTGCGTACTCTACCGCTTGTGTGTGTGTGTGTGTGTGTGTGTGTGTGTGTGTGTGTGTGTGTGTGTGTGTGTGTGTGTGTGTGTGTGTGTGTGTGTGTGTGTGTGTGTGTGTGTGTGTGTGTGTGTGTGTGTGTGTTGTCGACTCAGCCTTTTCCAGCCAGCCCCTTACTCGCCTAACTCTCTAATCCCCATAATCCTCTTCTCCCCCTCCCATTTTTGTTCCTCCACCCTCATCTCTCCTATTCCCTTCCTGTCTCCCACTCCTCTCTTATCTCAGCACAGCCCTCTGTCTGTCTCTCATCTCCTATTATCCAGTCTCTTTTATATACATATAGAAGCATAATGTGGTGAAGCTTGCGTTAATTTGTTGTCACTCAGATTGAATGTTCAGTGTATTTTTTTATTTCTGTTTTCAAATAAAACAGTTAAAACTAAGGCCTTGTTTTTTTGAGTTGAACAATTAAACAAATGGTGACCCTTCTTCTTCCAGGCTGTGGAGAGAGAGCAGGTGGACAGCATCCAGCCAAAGCTGCAGCACATCAACGCAGTGGGTCAGGGTCTGATCCAGAGCGCCGCCAAACACACAGATACCCAGGCCCTGGAGCACGACCTGGAGACCACCAACCTCCAATGGAACTCACTCAACAAGCGGGTACGCCTCCGTATAGGCTCAATCCAAACAGTATGTCACATCGACTTCCTGTTTCTCAACTAACAAACCTCGCCTCCTCTCCCGTCCTCAGGTGGCAGAGCGCATCGCCCAGCTGCAGGAGGCCCTGTTGCATTGTGGGAAATTCCAGGATGCACTGGAGCCTCTGCTGAGCTGGCTGAGCGACACGGAGGAGCTGGTGGCAAACCAGAAGCCCCCGTCAGCCGAGTACCGCGTGGTCAAGGCCCAGATCCAAGAACAAAAGGTACGAGACGATGAAATAAAACCCCTCTTCTACATATATCAACACATGTGATAAGGTTTTTGTATTTTTTCAGAAATCAAATATAACCTGAAAGTTTTAAATCTGCATGAGTGTCTGTCTTTAGGTCATCAAGAGTACATTTGATTAGAAGGGTTTTCCATTCAGTGTCACCTCAGATTTTCCATATTTGGGATATGAAGCAGTGAACATCCAACACAGTGTTAAATGGATGGTTGTTTGAGGTACTTCTCCATAGTCTAGTTTAGTGTATTACTTACAGTAGATGAAGTTTGGAGAAACAGACAGGAGTACCAGCACGGCAGCCAAGCAATCAACTAAAATAATCAGTAACCGTTTAACCGCCATCTACTGTAGGTAAAAGACTGTCTATGTAAATATACCTCTTCCAACACCACATGAATAAAATCCAAACTATCCCTTTAAGATACTGCCACCCAAATCCTCCTCTTTGAAGTATCTGGCCAGTTTCTGTCTGTGGAATAGAATTTTCACTTTCAATATTTATGGATTTTTTTCTTTTTATTAAACAGGTTAAAATGAGACATTACTGATATTCAGATGTCCTCAGTGTCCTTCAACCACACATCATAGACATCTGAATGACAAGCGCGGACACACACACGCACACACACACAGAGTCCATCTCCCTGGCATCAAAACAGAAAACGGGCCCCAGTCTGCCAATCAGACTGGCATAAAAACACATACGAGTGTTTGTATTGTATTGTTGTTCAGAGACACACACTCTCTCTCACATACACTTTTTCCCTGTTTACCCAACATACACTTCCTGTGTTTGTGCACACGAGTGTGCTGCAGTCTCGGCCGGCGATCAATCACACGTGTTTACATCCGTAACGGAGAGCGGTGTCACCGCTCAGCTGAGAAACAGAGCGTGAACTGCAGAGAGGTGCATTCCTGGGCAGAACCGGGCCGCTAGTTCAAAGTAGACAAGAGAGGCTGCTATCGGAGCGGGAAGGAAGCACGTTCACGGATGTTGTTTTTCTGATCCTAGAACAGTTGGATCGCTAGTTAAGTGGAGAAAAGTTTGTTCTGTATCTGCCTTTAAAAAAAAAAAAAAAAAAGCAGTATTTTCCTTTATTAAATGTTTCATAGCGATATAAGCTAATATGCGTAATTTGGTGACACATTGTTAGTTGATTTGATAACAGTCATGCTTTTCTCTTCCTCCAGCTGCTCCAGAGGTTGCTAGATGATCGCCGGCCGACGGTGGAGATGATCCGCGCCGAGGGAGAGAGGATCGCAGCCACGGCAGACACTACAGACCGCGAGAAGATTCAGACCCAACTCCAGAGCCTGGCGGAGAGATGGACCGACCTGCTGGACAAGGCCAGTGGCAGGTAAGTCTCCTCTACAGTAAAGGGGGGCGGGGACGATCTGGAGTACAAGCTGACTCCCTGTGGAGTGAGAAAAGAAAAACAACTAAGGTCTCATATGCTCTCTTATGGTCACCACTTTTTTTTAGTTCTGTGTCTTTCGTTGATTGCTGACACTTCACAACGATCAATTCAGTCCATTTTATCCTTCGAAAAGGCAACGCAGATAATATCCCAGAAAGGAAAAGGTTACTGATTTGTCTTGCTGTATATATGTGTTTTCGGAAAGTAATTGGTGGCAGTTCTTTCCTTTTTTATTGTTCCATCGGCGTGTGACTCTGTCAAGCACCGCTGTACTTAAAGAAAGAATAGTATCATTACATTTGGTCCCTGTGGCCCACGAGTCATTTCAGCAGCTCTTCTGTTCACTTTCTGGGGAAAGGAATCATTCTTTTTGGTTGAAAATGAGTACACACTCGTAAAGCACAGTGAAGAGGTTTGATATATCTGATGATCTCATGTGAAGTAGTCATAATATATTCATAAAACATTCATGGCTTACAACTTTCTGTAAGGCATGGTGTCTCTGGAATTTATCACGCTGTCTAGTATGAACACTAACAATGTAAATATTTTAAGTCTACACACACACACACACACACACACTGCTTTCTTTATAAGCACGCTGTGAGCTTCAGTTTACACACACAAAAAGACAGATTTGTTTCTCACCGTTTTGCAACCGTTTCTGTCTCAAACACACAACAATTATCCATTTTATCGGTTTATAAAATTCTTCAAAATGTAATTATTTATCATAAAGATGTCAAAAACATTTAATAAACTGCGTTTGTAAAAGGACAGCTGTTGTGACACAAAATCAGGAGCAAGTCGAGCGAAAACAATCTGTGAAAGCAATAAAACACCAATAAAATCTCCTCCCTCCCTCCCGTCCTCCAGGCAGAGGCAGTTGGAGGAGCTGCAGGTTCTGGCCCTTCAGTTCCACGAAGCCCTGGATCCGCTGGGAGAATGGCTCAGTGCCACCGAGAGACGCCTGAGCTCCGCCGAGCCCATGGGAACCCAGACGGCCAAGATCAGCCAGCAGATCACCAAGCACAAGGTACCGTTTTTGGGGCCCCTTGTTGTTATGGTGAAGTTTGACTGTTTATATGCGCCGATGAGCAGGAGACTGGAGCCCTACTTTTTTCTCAGATATTGTCTTTAAAAAAAAAAAGGTTTAAAAAGAAAGCACTCCGCCCTCTAACCCCTCGACTTAGGAAAAGGTAGGTTGAAGATGCGTTTAAAGGAGCAGTGTGTAGGATTTAGTGGCATCTCTAAGTTAACGTAAAAACTTGAAAGGCTCTCTCAATAGTGAGTGTTTGTTTGTTTTTTCCTTCTGGGCTACCATAGAAACATGGAGGTGCAACATGAAGGGCTCATTCTAGGCAATTGAAAAAAAAAAGTTTTAAGGGATTATAAACTAATGAAAACATAGTTATGAATATTGTATTTTATTTCTGCTAACAGGTGCCCCTTAATGCTTCACACGGGCCTTTAATTGTTTATTGCTTGGCAAAGTAAAGGCTTAACATGTCTCATTTATTTATAGTTAATGTTGGGACAGTTAAGAATATACTAGCTGACTTGCTTAATTCCCTTTAAATAGTTGTTGGTAGTCCGGTTAAACTGTTTGAACTGAATAGTAACGTAGATAATAAGTCAGAATAGAAAACACGTACAGTCAGCAGTCATGTTAAAATGCCCCTACACTTGATCTACACATACCTCCACAAAGTGTCATTTACAGCTCAAACGCCCTTTAACAAGTCCATTTCAAGTTGAGTTTTAGTTTTTCATTTCAGTTGTTTAAGTTCTTCTACTCATTCGTTCATTCATTGATATTTATTGATTTCCTGTTATTCTATGATTTGTCATTTGCATGCTCATATTTTGAGTTTTCATCCATCTTTTTTTTTCTGTTTTGCTGTTCTTTTCTCACTTCCCTTCACCTTCCCCTCATATACACACAAACACACACACAAACACACACACCTCCCAGGCGGTCCAAGAGGACGTGTCCTCGCGCCAAGCCGAGGTGGACCACCTCGAGTCCCTCAGCCAATCGCTGACGCCGCTCAGCTGCGCAGCCGACCGTGATTGGCTGAGTGAGCGAGTGGGGGCGTTGAGGTCGGGTCACTCGGAGCTCACCGATTGGTGCTCCCGGCGGGCAGGCATGCTGGAGCAGGCGCTGGCTAACGCCCAGCTGTTTGGGGAGGATGAGGTAGAGGTGCTGAACTGGCTGGCGGAGGTGGCTCAGAGGCTGGGTCAGGTCTCCGTCCACAGCTACCAGCACCAGCTGCTGGCCGAGCAGCACAAACATGCTCTGGTACGACTTCATCCACACAAAACATGGGACCAGCAGAAAATACATATATTAGGGAAAGGGCTTCAGTTTACATGTAGAATTGAAAAACATATTTATTTTTATCACTTTGTTTTTAATTTAATATTTGAAATCAAGTTAATGCACATATATATATATATATATATATATAATATATATATATATATATATATATATATATAGGATATATATATATATATATATATATATATATATATATATATATATATATATATATATATATATATATATATATATATATATATATATATATATATATATATAGGAATGTATTTGTTTTCACTTAGTTCAAACACTTACAATTAAACCTTTTGAATGAAGTAAAAGCTCATAATTTCCATCAGTACCTTTTTGTTATATTAGCTTTTGCTTCACTAGTACAAAGTAAAGACATGAAGCACAAAAACACTGATGAAGTTTTGTTTTTTGAACAGTTAAATAAAGGATGCACACAACCGAAAACAAAATTGTCTGCTATGTTCTAGAGGTTAACTTCACTCTCTCTCTCTCCCCTCAGTCTCTGAATGAAGAGATTGTGAGCAGAAAGAAGACAGTGGACCAGGCCATCAAGAATGGACAAGCCTTACTCAAACAGACCACAGGTAACATCAGGCTCCTAATCTACTTCTTTTTCCTAACCTGACTTTCTCTCTGTAAATCCTAAATTTGAGCTGGAAAGGTTCATCATATTTTATAAGTTAGCATCAGGATCAATAAATGCAGATATTCTGTATTCTCTGAATTTAGAGAAGCACACTAGAAATAACTTAAAACACTGTTTCCCTGTAGTTGTTGTAGATCCACATCCAAACCAAACATTTTTACATCAGCGGTGAACCAAACTGACATCTGGTTTCATCATCATATTAGCCACGCTGACTGCTAGCGAGTTCATTGTTGGTTTACCTCATGAATACACTTAAGACAAATAAAAAGAACTGTCAACATGAGGGTGCTCTAAGAACATGTGTATGGTAACATTTTATGGGATTGTGCACATACTTTTACTAGTAAATAATAAATATAGCGCAAAAAATTCACAACAATGTACATATGAATGTAGAAAACTAAAATAAAAAATGTTTCCAACATAAATGAAAATGTGTTTAATAAACAGTCCTTTTATTTTATTCATATTTAAACAAAGAGAAATGTTAGTTTTTCAATCTCAATAAAAGAGGATAGATAAAAAGGAAATAGAAAACTAGAAATGCAAGAAGTAGATTCTCTTCTATACGTTGCTGCATCCAGAACGTTCGCACTGATGAGCTTTCTGAAAGCTTCGGGACGAACCATGACCCTGACCTGTGTGTCCCCCTGCAGGCGAGGAGGTTCTGCTGATCCAGGAGAAGCTGGACGGCATCAAGTCCCGCTACGCCGAGATGACGGCCGGCAGCAGCAAGGCCCTCCGCACCCTGGAGCAGGCCCTGCAGCTGGCCACGCGATTCGCCAGCGCCCATGACGACCTCAACCAGTGGCTGGACGGCGTGGAGGCAGAGCTCAGCAACGTGGAGCCCGACGCCGCGCCCGCCTACCAGGACAGACAGAAGGTGGGCGGAGAATGAGATGGATATTCATTTATTTTCCAATGGTTTAGCAGAAATAAAGGACACTGTAAAAAAAATTAATTGCAACAGTGACATTATTAAGATTGTTTGATTGTTTATTTTTTACTATAACACACCACTCATTGTTTCTTGGTATATTATTGACTGGTTGTGTGTCACTTGTACAAACACATTTCATTGATTTGTGTTATAAAGGATTTTTTTTTTTTTTTGGTTGCAGTTTTTCTTTTCTGTCATTTAGTTTTGTTTCTGACATTTAACACAAAACTCCTGCTTTACAAAATGATTGATCGGGCTCTGGAATATATGTAACCGAGGTGTTTAGTTAAAAAACATTACAGACTTAATCATCCACATTTTAAAGAAGATTTTTCTTTTCCCATAATAGACTAAATAAACACATTAGTTGAAAGGAACAGCTAATTTGATGACAGCTCCTGTCTGTAATGACATTTTCAGCCATTCCAGTATCAACCACCCACAACTGAGTTACCATAGTAACATAGATTTTTTTTTGGAACTCAATAACAGTTTAGAAAGCTATTGAAAATGATTGGCTTTTAATGCTTCGCTGCCATCCAGTATTTTTCTCTACAATGACATTTTCAGCTTTTATGGTTTAATAATCAGTTTGGAACAGTAACGCAGCAGAACAAAAAAAACTAGAATGCACTGGAAGCCAATAAGTCAAGTCATGTCTTTGTAAAACTAATCTTTCACTTCCACTTTTTCAGGAGCTGAAGAAAGTTTCGGCGGAGAAGCGGCTGGTGTTGGACACGGTGAACGAGGTGGGCAGCGCCCTGCTGGATCTGGTGCCATGGCGAGCACGTGAGGGCCTGGACCGCCTGGTCGCTGATGCCAACCAGCGCTACCGCCAGTCCAACGAAACCATTACTCAGCGGGTGCAGCTGGTCCAAGCTGCCATCCAGAGGTCACAACAGGTACTGCAAGCAGATTTATCCCAATGTTCCATTAGATCGGTCTATTTCACCAATGCTAATCGCCGACTCCTGTCTCCAGTACGAGGAGGCAGTGGATGCAGAGCTGGCCTGGGTCGGAGAGACGGAGCGCAAGTTGGCGTCTCTGGGGCCGCTGAGCCTGGAGCCGGACGTGACGGTGGCCCAGATGCAAGTGCAGAGGGCCTTCAACATCGACATCATCCGACACAAAGACACCGTGGATCAGCTGCTCGGCACCAGAGACGACATCCTGGAGACGTGCAGCGACGCCCAGAAGGACGCACTAATAGTGAGTCACAGACGGAGAAATAACATGAAGACATTTAAGTTTGTGTCCATTGGTAACAGGGAAGGGATAGACTGTGTGAGGGACACAATGCTAAACTTATAAGTCATCTGTGAAAGGTGCGGAAACTTATATCTTTACGTCTTCGTCAGGTGAAGACAGATTCTCTCAGCACTCGTTACGACGCGGTGAGCCAAAGCCACAGCGAACGGTTCTCAGCTCTGGAGCAGGCCCAGGTTTTGGTTGCACGGTTCTGGGAGACCTACGAGGAACTGGAGCCGTGGCTGGGCGAGACCGAAACCCTTATCACCCAGCTGCCACCACCGGCCATCGACACGGACGCTCTCCGCCTGCAACAGGACCAGATGAGGGTAAGAGGATGTGGAATCTTTTCTCTCTCAGCTTTCTGACCAAAACATTGTATATTTCTGACAAGTTCTTAATTTAGTCTTTCTCTATCCTTTCACTGCCTCTCCAGCTGCTCAGGGAGTCCATCGCAGAGCACAAGCCCCACATCGACAAGCTGCTGAAGATCGGGCCCCAGCTGGCCAAGCTCAGCCTCCAGGAGGGGGCGACGGTGACGCAGCGCTACACGGAGGCAGAGAGGCGCTACCTGGCCATCAAAGAGGGGGTCAAAGGTCGTGCAACAACCTTAGACGAGGCCGTGTCCCAGTCTGCACAGGTACGTCACCGAGGACTAATTGCTTACTGTTTAATGCTCGATTTGGGAAACTGTTTTAAGTGCAGACCTGGGTTTAATAGGTTTTGTAATCTAATCTACTTGTGTACCAGGGGGTCAGAATGCTTTGACTGGAGTCAATTTAGTAAACTTAAATTACATTGGTGTAGGAATGAACCTATTTTGCCTCTCAGTGCTTAGTGAAGAATTTGTAAATGCCGCTTGGCCCAGGTCCGTTTACAGCATGATAGACGGCGTCTGCAGCCTGAGACAACATGTGATTACGAAGCTGCGTGAGGTCTAAGTGTGTGTCTGTGTCTACTGCTCCAAAATTAGTGATAATAAGGAGTTCAGGAGTTCATTGAGAGCTAAGAATTGTTTTGATTTAGTTTACTGGACTTATTTCTTTACTTTGTTTTGTTTATTTAACTTCATTTATATTTTATGATTAAGAGATTATACATACATCTAGCAGTTTTTACACTGCTTCACAGTAGAAATATACTAGATATACCATTTACGTATATTTTCCACATGAAGATTTCTTCTAGTGCTAGTTTCTTCACGGTTACTTAACTTTCTCTTTCATCTCATGAGACACCATTGAATCACCTGTGTTGCTGCTGTCGATATTGCCCGACAGTTTGTTCTCTGTGCATGTCTCTGATTTAACTCATTGTATTGTTTCTCCACCCTCCGCCCCCCTCCCCTTGTCAAACCCAATTCATGTATCTCTTCCTGCACCTGTCCACACTGTCCTCACCCCTCACTCCATCCTAAACCACCCACTTCCTTGTCCTCTACTCCCCCCTCCTTTAACCCTAATCTCCCTCATCGCGTCCATCCCACGTCCTTGCAACCATCCCATCCCTCGTTCATTGTGGATGTGATGTGTGTGTGTGTTGCCCCCCCCCCCCCAACACCATCATTTTCTCCATCGTCACTGCTCACTGCAATCACCCAGCTGGTAGAGGTAAGATCACTGACTGACAGCATCAAACTGGCACTCAGGATGGGGTTACACCACATCAAATATGAATCTATACTAATACTAATCAAGTACTAACCTGACCAGATGAAGTAATAATTTATGCAGTCAGTTTATCTCAAAGGGTAAATGTTGTGTGGATTATTACCGATTCAAAAATTCTTAAACTTGAGATTTCCAGTTAAATCTCCATTTAAAGGGACAGTTCGGATATAAGGTGTAGTTATAAAAAAAAATATTTATCCATATAAATCAGTGTATTACTACGTTAGGATGGAGTTTGGAGAAACAGACAGGGGTACCAGCATGGGAGTATTTGTGTACGCTACACTATTATATTAATAAATATTTTCACTGCTTTACCTTCCCATCAGACAGCCCTTTCCAACAGCACTATCTATGCTCTCTTCAAAGACACTAGAGTCATTTACCTCTCAGAACACGAGAGCCGCTGTTCTTATGCTGCCTCCACAGGTTATTTAGTTTGTGTTATGCTGGTGAATCTAAACGAACTCCTTAAAATAATCACACAATAACACTAACAACCTACCTGATGGGGGCGCTGGTAGACAAAAACATTTTTTTGTCAAAGGAGCCTAGTGGCTTCAAAGGGAGCATAGATAACGGCTTCAGTCTCCTGGCCGGGCCGTGCTGACATCTACTGTAGGTAATACACTGACTATGGATGAGTAGCTCATAAAACCCAACTTCAAAACATTTGAACTATCCCTTTAAGCTGTGTATGATCTACATAATGGTCCAAACCATGTGTCTGCCAACCCTGAGTGACAATGAAACTTATTTAAATCTGTTAGGAAACTTCCCCTTTGTGTAGGTTTGTAGACTTGTATTAAGCCTAGTCTAAAACTGAGACATTCTTTCCAGTAATGAAAGTTTAATCTCAGACTAGGCTTGATTGATGTCCTTGATAGCTGTCCTTATGTATCACATGTGGCTAGATGAGTATTGTTGTGTTTTGTAGCGATCAAGAAATCTGATTCCCCTCAAAAGCACAAAAGAAAGCTTGTTATCTCATTAGGAATTGTACCATATTTGCTCTCTTGTCTACAATGTCCCTGGACTGAATTTAGTGGATTAGCGGCTCCCTCTTGTGTGGTAGATCCAACTTTGTCTGATTTACACAGCCTGGATGACATGTTGAAGGTGCAATATTGGGATATCAAATATTGTATAAGAACTATACTACTGTTGAAATCAGATATAAGATTAGTGATAAGTCTAGAAGTTAATGCATTCTGCTACAGATGGCTGACCACCCACATAATATCTCAGTGTTTTCCCACTTTCAAAATGTCACCCAGCTGTCAAAATACCCAAACCCAGCCCCTTCAACACACTCTCTACTCCTCCTAATAACACTTTATTCCAACTCTCTTTCCGTCCCCAGTTCCACGACAAGATGGACCCCCTGCTGGAGACCCTGGAGGGGGCGGTCCAGCGGCTGCGGCAGCCTCCCCCCGTGGCGGCGGAGGTGGAGAAGATCAGGGAGCAGCTGGCGGACCACCGAGCACAGGGCCTGGAGCTGGACAAACTGCTGCCGAGCTTCTCCGCCCTCTGTGCCCGCGGCGAGGAGCTCATCGGGCGAGCCGCTCACGACGATCCAGCCGCTCAGGGTGAGAGTCTGGGAGGTTTCTGACACGTGAAGGACAGACAATCGACTTTCTAAATGTGTTATAACAGGATGAGGAATTTACACAAATAATTGATTCAAAGTTCAACCATTTTTTGCACTTTTTTTCCATTCACTGATGAGCCAACTAAACAGCTATGTAACTAGACAGGGCTGCTAACTATTAGGCATTCAGTTGGTATGACTATTGGAATTTCATTAAAAAAATTAGAGAGAATACATAAAGAGAGCTAAATGAGAAAAATACTGGTTTTAACTGGAACAAAACATTACACAATCAAACAAAATCAGGAATTGGAGTGGGTCAGAGCAGAGAGGCTCACGTAACAGGAGTCTGTTATCTGGGTGAAAAAATATTCAAATCTTATTTTGGGCTCCAGTCCAACTGAACAACAACTGGCCAGTGTAAGTCACTGTGTTACTGGCACAGAGCCAGCGAGGCAGACCTTGTCCAATCGTGAAATTCTGCGAGGCTCTGCATATTTCTTCCAACGTTACCACGTGGTGAGACGAAACACACACACACACATGCGTCTTTGTTATATTGACCTCTGAAGGACTCCAGCCGTCCACGCTTCGTGAAAATATAAAAGGCCTCCCTGTGCAGCGATAGTGGGAGTAGACTGATGAGAGACTTAACTTGACACTAGATGGCAAAATTCAAACAAAGAAAACATTATTATTACCCATCTTCACATGACATAAAGAATAACCAAGATGTTTTTTCCCAGTGTGCCCAGTGTTATCCCACATGCTTTTATCCAGCAGCCTGTTTAAACTCCTCTCTCCTCCAGCCGTTCGGACCCGCCTCCTGCGCCTTCGCTCCCTGTGGGACGAGATCCGGCAGCGGGCCGAGGAGCGTGAGGGGAAGCTCAACGACGTCCTGGACCTGGCCGGGAAGTTCTGGGCCGACGTGGCGGCGCTGCTGAGCACGCTCCGGGACTCCCAGGACATCGTGAAAGAGCTGGAGGACCCCGGCGTGGACCCCTCGCTCATCAAACAACAGATTGAGGCTGCTGAGGTATGGAGGGCAGGAGGGGAGCAGAGAAAGAGATGAGCTACTCGATGGAAGAAATTAAATTGTTGTGTTTGGGTTTTAAACATGAACAAAACACAACGTCTCTCTGTTCTTCTACCAGGCCATTAAGGCCGAGACGGATGGCCTGAGGGAGGAGCTGGAGTTTGTCAGGACCCTCGGAGCCGACCTCATCTTTGCTTGTGGAGAAACAGAGAAACCTGAAGTCAAGAAGACCATCGATGAGGTGAGAAAATCAAAACTAAGTTAATTTGCTTCTGTGTGTTGCTCCATGTTGACTCGCTAAAACGACTTCCTGTCTCCCAGATGAACGGTGCCTGGGACGGCCTGAACCGGACGTGGAGAGAGAGGATGGAGAGGCTGGAGGAGGCCATGACGGCGTCCGTGCAATATCAGGACGCACTGCAGGTTTGTGCATCTGAGTCGGTCCGCGTTCATAGTTAACTGGGCCTAATCAGATCAGTTCGTGAGTCTTTTAGTCGTCTCTGCGCCAACATTTTCAGGCAATAAAAAAGTTGTTCTGTTGATGCAATTATTTTTCTGTATTATTTCCAGTCTATGTTTGACTACCTGGACAACGCAGTGATCAAGCTTTGCGAAATGTCGACTGTGGGAACTGATCTGGGAACTGTCAAACAGCAGATTGAAGAGCTCAAGGTTGGCAAGAGAGTCTATTTTTTTAACATTCTTTTTTTCACAGTTTTTTTAGATAACCTGGGATCAGATATGTATGATGATCTAACAAAACACTACCCCTCCTCTCCTCTTTTCATTCACCCTGAGCAGCAGTACAAGGTGGAGGTCTACCAGCAGCAGATCGACATGGAGAAGCTGTGCCACCAGGGGGAGCTGCTGTTGAAGAAGGTGTCGGACCAGACGGACAGGGACATGATCCAGGAGCCACTGATCGAGCTCCGACACCTCTGGGAAAACCTGGGGGAAAAAATCACCCACAGACAGGTAATGAAACCACATGTGGCAGCGGTGAGGCAGAAGAGTTAGAATCTGCATCACTGAGCAACAAAGAAAAACATCTCAGGGAGACACCATTCCATGACCTCCAGCTCTCTCCCCTGCGGTTACCCCTTGGGAGTTGACGATGTTGGTTTTTGTCGGCATTCTGAAGGATCGCATGTATTTGACAGCTGCTTCTCATTACAGTCCAAATATTTGAGTTCCTATTTTTAAGCCTGAACCTCTGTCTCTCCTCCACCACACAGCACAAGCTTGAGGGCGCCCTGCTGGCCCTGGGTCAGTTCCAGCATGCCCTGTCTGAGCTGCAGGCCTGGCTCAACCACACACACGCCACTCTGGACACACAGCGACCAATCAGCTCCGACCCCAAGGCCATCGAAATAGAGCTGGCTAAACACCACGTATGTAAAAAAGAAAGATGAGACTTCTCCTCTGTTTCCTTATCTTGTGACTTATTCTTCTTGCTCAGGCTGTGAGAGAGTTTGACTCCTTAACTGAATTTGCTCTCACATAACTGGTCAGTGATGGTTTGTTTGTGCTAATGAGAGCATTTGAGAGCCCCACACAATAAATGTTGGCCTCTTATGCTGTTTTAACCTCCAAACTTTCTGTTCAGCTCTTGCATGTGCTACTTGTTGCATCTAACCATTCCAATCTAGTTCTGTGTAATTAATTTCTTTCTCTCTCCCTCTGTGTCCTAGGTTTTGCGTAACGACGTCCTGTCCCATCACGCCACAGTGGAGAACGTGAACGGCGCGGGCGCCGAGCTGCTGGAGTCGTCTCCCGGTGACGAGGCCAGCCACCTGAGGGACCAGCTGGACCATCTGAACCAGGGCTGGGAAAGCCTACTGCTCAAGACCCAGGAGCGGCAGAAGCTACTGGAGGCCGCCCTGCATCAGGTACAGTGAAGAAGCTACGTTAGATCTTAGTGCGGATGACTCACAGAGACAGCCCTGACTTTTGTTATATTTTCACGATATCTTTTTATGCGGCTTGACTGATTTTTTTCCTACTGTATAGGCTGAAGGTTTCCATGGCGAGTTGGAGGAGTTCCTCCAGTGGCTGCGGAGGACAGACAGCCAGCTGTCCGCTGCCAAGCCGACAGGCGGTCTCCCTGAAACGGCCAGGGAGCAGCTACAGCAACACCTGGTAACAAGAGAATCACATGACACCTTTATGCTCAGACTCATTCACATTACACGTAGATACACCATCACCTCTTAAACTCCCCAAAGACACCGGCTGCAGCAGGCAGGTTTTAAAGCTAGTGTGAATCATTCATATTGATCCATTGTCATGCTAGCTTGTCATGCAGCAGGCTAAATAAAGCTACAAATGTAGACTATATTTTGGAAAGGGAAAAACTGGAATGTCAATGTTCACAGGGGTCCCTTGACCTCTCACCTCAAGATACGTAAATGACAATGGGTTCTGTGCTAGCCACAAGTCTCCCTGTTACAGACACACCCACTTTATGATAATCTCATGCAGTTTTTTGCATGCAGTATACATGTTGTTTTTTTCCCCACCTATTGTAAAAATGGTGTATTTGAATATTTCCTCATACTGGTGTCTATAAACAGTCCTTATATTAACAAGTATATTCTGGAAAGCTGAGACTCTTTAATCATGTCAAATGATGTTAGTCTCAATAGTAGATATTTCACACAGACTGGCCATTTTGGAAACTAGTTTGTGGTTGAAACTTTACATCATTCAGGGGATGCATGGCTTCCCTTGGTATATCAACAATAAGGTTCCACAACAGAAGTCAGAAAGCCAATTCCAGAACAATACAGAAATCTCCAAATTTCAAAAGTTTAAGATACCAAATCACAGGATGGACTTTTTCTTCGGTGTTCATCAAGGTCTTGGTAGGTTGATGTGGTATTTTCAGGGATTTTTTTTTTCAATTCTCGAGCCATGGAAACGGCACCATATACTTTAATCATAGCATAAGCCCTTTGTGACTAGAAAAACTACACTCCAACAAATATTTCGGATTATGTACACAACTTCTATTCGTCATATACATTTGACCTGCTAAGATCCTCTGCCCCCCCTAAAAAAAGACAAAAATGGGTCTATGGTAAAGGAGTGGAAAGGAAGAGGTCAAAGTCTACAATCGTAGAATTTATAGCTGCAAACCTTCTAAGCCAGTTATGTCTCTTCTGCACTTGTACTTCATTTAGCATTGAAGTCACAAGAAGTGAATCTCCAACAATTTAATGTTTAGGTGCAAGAAGCAGATGCTCAAAGTATTAGCTTACACATGCTCTTCTATTCATACAGAGACATTTGGTCCATGGCCATTATGAATCTTTAATGGCTTCCATTGTTCCCCAACCAACCAGTGAGACACATCGACACTCTCCTTTTAGTGTCAATTCACACTTCTCATTCCTCTCCGTCTGCAGGAGCTTCAGGCCCAGCTGTCTCAGCGAGCGGACCAGTACCACCGTCTGCTGGATCAGGGAGAGTCCATGCTGCTGGCTCGCGGAGGAGAAGAAGCAGGACCCGGTACCACACAGACCCAGCAGAACCTGGCCATGCTGCAGAACAAGTGGGCCAGCTTCAACACCAAGATGGACGACCGCAGGGTAAGTCTGCGACACCAATGTTTTATTCACCGGACTTGTGTTTTCTTTCTGGCTTTTGAAGATTTGTTGTTTTGTTTTTTAATTTTAAACTCTGAACCCCTCCAGGCAAAGCTGGAAGAGGCTGTCTCCTTGGCAACAGGTTTCCAGACCTCTCTGCAGGACACCATCAACTGGCTGACCCAGGCTGAGCAGACCCTGAACATGGCCCAGCCCCCCAGCCTCATACTGGACACTGTCCTCTTCCAGATCGATGAGCACAAGGTACTGGACGTTCTCCAGTCATAAAAAATGTGGTTAAGATACCTCAGTCGTTACATATTTTCCTAACTCCTTCTGCACTCCCAGGTATTTGTGAACGAGGTGAACACCCACAGGGAGCAGGTCCTGGCTCTGGAGAAGGCCGGCTCTCAGCTGCGCTTTGCCAGCATGAAGCAGGACGTCGTTCTCATCAAGAACCTGCTGCTCAGCGTCCAGGCCCGCTGGGACAAGCTGGTCCAGAGGTCACTGGACCGTGGGCGACACCTCGATGAGGCCCGCAAACGCGCCAAACAGGTACTGATCTGACTGTAATAGTAAAGACCAAAGGCACAGTCCACTGACAACATCAAAATGAAAGATTGACATAAACGTTAATGTTGCTTCGAACCTTAATGTCTTTGCTATAGGTTGATTGCAGCTGTATTTTGGAAATATAAAGTTATACTGCACTTACACTTGTTTCTTAGCTAACTCTGATACAGTTGTGATGACTTTTTGCACCAACACTGATTAGGAACATTTCATTTTTTAGGAAAGAGTTGACTCAATATTGACCTCTTTTAAACTCTGTTACTCTCTTTCTTCAGTTCCACGAGGCGTGGAGGAAGCTGACAGACTGGCTAGAAGAAGCCGAGACAAGACTGGACTCAGAGCTGGAGATCTCCAACGAGCCGGACAAGATCAAAGTACAACTGGCCAAACACAAGGTACTGCAAGGCAATTATTCGCACACTGTTTTCTCTTTTTGTTGCGTCCCAATCTACAAATCTTTTTCCTCCCTTCCCTTGTTCTGCCCATCCAGGAGTTCCAGAAAGCCTTAGGGTCGAAGCAGCCGGTTTACGACACAACAGTGAGGTCTGGGAGGGCCATGAGGGACAAGGCTCAGCTGCCGGCAGACACCCAGAAGATGGAACACCTGGTGGGTGAGGTCCGCGACAAGTGGGACACCGTGTGTGGCAAGAGCGTGGAGAGGTAAAGAGGATGAAGGGGGTCGATAAGAACCGAAAATACAGATGTGAGTATGATTATTAACAGCTGTTTGTCTTCTCCTCCATCCAGGCAACACAAGCTAGAGGAGGCTCTGCTGTTCTCAGGCCAGTTTGCAGAGGCTCTCCAGGCCCTGGTGGACTGGTTGTACCGGGTAGAGCCCCAGCTGGCCGAAGACCTGCCCGTCCACGGAGATCTGGATCTGGTGTCCAACCTCATGGACTCCCATAAGGTGCGTAAACAGAACAGGGCTCATCAAATATGTACAATATGGTTATAATATCACAGAAGGTTCACAGTCTGACACTACTAATGTCTGAAACCTACAGGCTTTCCAAAAAGAGATGGGTAAGAGAACCAGCAGCGTTCAAGCTCTGAAACGTTCGGCTCGGGAGCTGATGGATACCGGCCGCGATGACACGGCGTGGGTCAAAGTCCAGGTTCAGGAGCTCAGCAACCGCTGGGACACGGTTTGCGCGCTGTCGGTCACCAAGCAAACCCGCCTTCAGCAGGCCCTCAAACAGGTCTGAGAGCAAGCTGCCATATGGATTCAAAACTTACACATCATATAATTCACAGGACGCTATTAAAGACCCCTTCCTGCCTTCTTTCCAATTACCCTTTTCTCCGTCAGGCGGAGGAGTTTCGCACGGCGATACAGGTCCTTCTGGAGTGGCTCTCCGAGGCAGAGCAAACGCTCCGTTTCCGCGGCGTCCTCCCCGAAGAGGCCGAAACTCTGCAGGCGCTGCTGCACACACATCGCGACTTCATGGGCACCGTGGAGGAGAAGAGGACAGATGTCAACAAGGCTGCCGGCATGGGAGAGGGCATCCTGACCGTTTGTCACCCTGACTCCATCACCACCATCAAACACTGGATCACCATCATTAGGGCACGCTTCGAGGAGGTGAGGAAGGGAGGAGGTTTATTAAAAATGATATTATCCCAGGTTAATGTAGTTTCGTTTTTTCAACATTTTAGCTTTAGCGTTTGAGATTTGGAAGGCCCTGCATTTATTGACCTCCTGTAAACCTTAATTTTAAACCTCTGAAGCCTTAGTTGTTTTTGGGCGTTTCTTGCTACAGTCACACTGTACTCTGTGTGGCCTTATTTTTCACTGCAATATATACAGCATACGTCCTGCTATGGAAACAACACAGTTATGGCTAGAAGCAGAGGTGTCTTTTGACAGCATAACACAGTTCCCATGCCCTAGTTGAATTGTTTGATAATTTGTTTTACAAAAATTGGCAAACAATGGATATATATCCAACTTGGCTTAAGTTACCACAAGTGTTACCAATATTGAGGAAAAAAATTGAGGCCCTATGTGCTATACATATTAAGCTATTTACATTTTTACAACCTCTACTTACAACCTCTCCTGTCCTTTCCTCTGTGCTCAGCAGTTCAGTTCAAGTGTCAAAGATTTCTTGTCACATGATTGTTGGTCTAAGATTAATCAATCATGGCTTCCTAGTTGCGCTGAGGAGCGCAGAATTGTTTTACAGGATCTGGTTTAAACAAAAGGTTTGTCTCAGGGCAAGATTTAAAATGAGAGTTGTAGAATATAATGGTTTTGATGAAATATCAAATGCTGCTTTTTCTGACAGCAGCATTTATCGTACATGATGTGTTCAAGGACTGTTGGAAAAATGCAAATCTGAAGATGATTATTTACAGCGACTGATGATAAACGGTTAAGTTTTGGTGATTGTTTAGAAAATATACTTTTCAACACACACACACACACACACACACACACACACACACACACACACACACACACACACACACACACACACACACACCCCCAGCGGATTTGGGGGTTCAGAGAGTTAATCAAGGACGTGAAAAATAACGTGCTGAAAAAACTATATATATATATAGCATATATATATGCTAATCAACACCTCTCACTCTACAGGTGCTGACGTGGGCCAAACAGCACGAGCAGCGGCTGGAGACGGCTCTGACCGAGGTGCTCAACAATGCCAACCTGCTGGAGGAGCTGCTGTCATGGCTCCAGTTTGCTGAGACCACATTGGTCCAGAAGGACACGGAGCCGCTTCCTCAGGACATCCCACAACTCAAAACACTCATCACAGAACACCAGGTGGGCTTCAATGACTCCGCACTGAAAGCCCAAGCATGGTTTTGGTTCTTTTTATCCTATCACTATATGGAGTTAAACCTGAATCTGTTTGTGCTGTCTGTTAACAGTTTGGTTACACTTCTGGTGTTTGTTGTTCTCAGATGTTTATGGAGGAGATGACGAGGAAGCAGCCAGATGTTGACAAAGTGACCAAGACCTACAAGAGGAAACCATCTGAGCCTCCCAGCAGCCTGGCTGAGAGGAGAGGAGCCCGTAAGTCTCCCTTGTTTACCTTTTATTGCACAAATATTATCGTCTCCCACTCTTTGGAGACGTGGGTCTACGCGTTACAGAAGGTTTATCTGAAGCGACGAACAGGATTCGTTAACTCTCTGCTTCCTCTACAGGCAAACAGCAGCAGCAACAGCAGCAGCAGCAGCAGCAGCAGGCAGCCATGCAGCTCTCGGGAGGAAACCCCAGACTCAACCAGCTCTGTGCCAGGTGGCAGCAGGTTTGGCTGCTGGCTCTCGACCGCCAGCGCAAACTCAACGACGGCCTGGACCGACTGGAAGAGGTGTGTTTTTTGATTATATGATTACATGACTATATGATTGACCCTTGTGCCTCAAAAGTTGCACTGACAGAGGATGAAAAAGAAAAAAAGGATACAAAAAAATGACATATTACATTTAAGTTAGTTAATATTTAGTTTAATATTTTAACCAACTTCAGCCATTTCGTTGACAAAATGTCCCTTTTGTTTCTTATGAAAATAAATAATAATTTTCTGTATACTAAATGCCATGGTGGATTTAAAAAAATTCACAGTCTGGTATATGTCAATTATTAGCAACAACAACATTGATTTTGATGCATTGCATCAAACACATAATAGTGCAGCAATAACCCAAATGGAAACCAGGAAAATAATATATAGGGCAGCATGAAAAAATGGCTCAATCTGGTGGAAACTAGTAGAAACTACAATTTTGTAGTACTAAATGGAAAGCCTGATATAATAGAGTGTATGATTATATGCTGTATTTGTGGTTTTTGTCCTTAAGGATCTGAGTCTGTATTTTGGCTACACAATTTATTATAGACTTATTTTAGGAGCTGGTTGACCTTCCAAAATTTGATTTAAAAAAAACCAAAATGTATGCCATATGCAGTGACACAGCAAAGATAATCAGAAAACTAAAAATCCAAAAATGTCCCTTGTGGTGCACTCGGGTTAAGCCTTCATTAAGTTATGTACCAAAATCAAATTAAGTGAAAGCAATAACTTGATATTACTTAAACATTCAGAATCCCATTCTTTTGGTCACTGTGACATGAAAAGTATCACAGCACTGTCTGCATTGTGTTTTTTCAGCTCAAAGAGTTTGCCAACTTTGACTTCGATGTGTGGAGGAAGAAGTACATGCGCTGGATGAACCATAAGAAGTCTCGTGTCATGGACTTCTTCAGACGCATCGACAAGGACCAGGATGGAAAGATCACGCGTCAGGAGTTCATCGACGGCATCCTGGCATCAAGTATGTTATGGTTGACGATGGTTTTGGTATTTATTTGGTTGGGGCAGGAGTCTTGTTTTAGACAATTCTAAAGACATTTACTGATACATGAACCCCATTTGTCCGTCTGTGCAGAATTCCCCACCAGTAAGCTGGAGATGACAGCAGTGGCAGACATCTTTGACAGAGACGGAGACGGTTACATCGACTACTACGAGTTTGTTGCTGCTCTGCACCCAAACAAGGACGCCTACAGACCCACCACCGACGCTGACAAGATAGAAGATGAGGTAAGGAAAAATATGCGAAAGTAAATTACAAACACAAAGAAGCAAATATGAAGTATGGCGTAAAGAGGACAGTCAGCCGTTTGGGTGCATGGTTAGTAGTCTGATTACATTCACTGACATGCTTGTTGCTGTGCAGGTGACTCGGCAGGTGGCCCAGTGTAAATGTGCCAAGAGGTTCCAAGTGGAGCAGATAGGAGAGAACAAATACCGGGTAAGTTCAGCTCAGTCTGGGGTTCACTTTGATGCTGTTTAGAAAAACTATAACTTACAAACTGTAATATAAAAACTTAAGGAAATGTTCATGTTAATTGCAGTTAATTTATTTGTAATTGTTAACAGACCTGGGTCAAAACGGATTTGCTTATAATTTTTGGCAATGTTTGTCTTCATTCTTAGATTAGGAGTGTAAGTTTGCTGTGATTTAAACACTAAAGTCCAGGGTCTGATTTATTTTGACCTTGTTGCTAAAATGTAATCATTATCAATCGCACAAATAAAGAAGTAACTATTTAATCCATAGCTCTGCTGCCGAGGTCTGATTAATGGACAGTGTATTAATAACTGGCTGTGTCTTCACTTTTCCAGCAGGCACCATTAACTTCTCAACATAACTTCACAGCGTTTGTTTGTGTGTCCGTCTCACATCATGATGTCATGGTGTATTAATAATTGTCTGTGTTGTAACATATCATATCATGACATGTTATGATAACATTGATATAACGTGTTAATAACTCATCTCACATCACTCCAGGATTGTCAGCCTTCTTTGTCATCACCATTAATAATGACTCCATGTAAATGTGACTGCATAGAACCACGCTGGGCTGCTGGATAGGAAAGAGGCAGAGCTGCAGCTGATGTACAAACACTGCTGTCAGCTGGTGTTTAAACCAAGCAGGTTTAAAGTTTATTCAAACTTAACTGTAAAAGAAACCTTTAACACCAAATGTACAAGACTCTCAGGTGATTTGATGATCATATACAGCCATTTGTTCACGTTTTCTTCTTTGCCATCTAACAATAATTAACGTCCAAAAACCACACTACGCACTACCACATAATTTGGGAACGTTAGACATATATTTGAAGGGACAGTTCACCACAAAATGAAAAATATATTTTATTCTGTAAACTAACGATGTTTGATACAAATTATCTTTTTTTGCCGATCGCTGAATCAATACGTCTAGGTCGTGAATTAAATTAATATGTGTGTCATCTTCAGTCACCTCCAACTCCTCAGGAAGAGTGTGGGACTTTGAAGCAAAATTTTCATACAGGCCAAACGTTGGAATTACAACTTCCTGGTCCATCATGTTTTGCCATGGGGCCCTAAAGTTTCCCCATAGATTTACAGTGGGAAAGACGTCTGTAACTCAGCGGATCATTTTTTTAGCCTATCTCTTTCTAAGCCTATCAGAACAGCCTCATCAAAAGTAAGTAAGAAGAGGATGTAGTCATTGTGACGTCACCCATTGGTTTGTGGAACCGGTTTGAAGCTTTGAGATGAGCGGAAGTTAACTTATTTGGAATGCGGAGTGACGTAGAGACGCTGTATACGGCTCTGGAAGCTGTAGCCACATGTCAATCAGAGTAAGCTACTACTCTGCTTTATGGTCGATTTGACTCTAAATGTAAACTCAAGTTTACAATTTTTACTGTTAGAAGTAGGGTTATTTTCTCAAAATCTTCCATACAATCAGACTTATTTTTGCAACCAGAGGAGTCGCCCCCTGCTGGTCAGTAGGGAGAAAGCAAGTTTTAAGACATTTCTGCATTGGCTTCACTCAGCAGAGCAGGAGGATGCCGCCTGGGCTGGACCGAGGGCTGGGAGGCGGGGTTAAAGAAAACTCTAGTGCGCACGCTCTTTGCGGTAGATCCGGGTAGTTCAGTAGTAGGAAGTAAAACTTATTTTGCGTCCGGAGGAGAATCTCCAATTGCCAAAGGTGACTGGAGCAGCAAAAATAGTGATTTAAACATAATGTATCCTGCTCCAGTACTATAGGTTGTGTGAAATGATTATTCTGTTAACACAAATTCTGAATCTACTCGTGTGAGAGAGGCTCTTGTTTGTTACAGAGCGAGACGTAAACATTAACGGCGTCCTACTTGGCCTAGCTGTCATGTTAGCTAAAGTGTTGCTAGGTGAGCTAGCAGTATCAATTATAGATGCACAGTGATACTTTTGGCGGGTGTAGTTCATGAAAAAAAGAAAATATTTACTACCTGAAACCGCTCACAAAAAGGTTTTAGGATTGTCTTGAATTACCGGGGCATGATTTCTTTCGATTCTTTTATTTATTTATTTTTTGGCGCCACAAGCCATTTGCCATCTAGTTCCATTACAAGTGAGAGGCAGTCATCTCGAGGGCTGATATCACTAACACACATGCCACAATCTAGATTGCTAAGTAGCACTACAGGTAAAAGAGGAAAAATATGTATTTCTGATTTGAGGTGAAATGTCTCTTTAAGCCTTCAAAAATGAAAATTAGAATTTTAAGACCCTGTTGGCCAAAAATAAAATCATCATCAAATACAAACCAAGGATGATTCAGTCCTTGGTTTATTGTGTTGAATTAAGAATTTTGTTTAAAACCTGCAGTGATTTCCCAGCAGTCTGTGTATCTTTGCAGCATTTTACAGCAGTTGTTGGCAGTTTTCAGCAGTACTTAGTGGATCGCCCATCACTAGCACCGCTTCAGAATGCGTGTCCATCCATCATTATCCTCTGTGTAATGATATCTAGTGTCTGAATGCAGGACACTGGGGATACTAATCCTTCACCCACTAGTTTTTGTCACATTGGTTGTGCGTCTTGTCTTTGCTCATGTTTGTGTCTGGCTTCACTTTTCATCGCCGTCTTTACTTCCATTTTTCCCTCATCAGCTGGCAGTTTTATTAAGCACCGTCATAACATCCACAGGCATTCATGTTCACAGATTCTTTTCACTGACACAACTAATTCTGAGCTCAAAAAACAATATTGCACAATGACAATAACCATTTATTAGACGATCCTGTCCACATATAAATGGTATCCATTCAAACATCATCAGTTTTCAGTACATGTTGGTTCACTCTTGCTCTCTTTGTTTCTCCTTGTGTTCCTGTGCTCCGTGTCTGCTGGATTTATTGTAGTTCTTCCTCGGAAACCAGGTAAAGTGCCGCTGCCGTGATCTGTCGTGTGAAATCTGCTTCCTGCCTTCCCCACCAATGGAGTGCTGTCCTTTCTGTCTTCAGTGTTCATTTTTTGTTGTTGCTATAAATCCATAATAATTAATAACAATAAAAAAGAGGACGCACTCCATTGTGGCTTTGCAACGTGTAAGCAGGTTTCACCATCCAGTTCTGTTCCTGCTGTGATTTGTTTGGTGTTGAGAGTGACAAATAGCTCAATGTGAGGCAGGCGACGGTGACATGGCTGAGGGGGTAATTAGTGGTTAGGTGATATATAGGGCGCTGTGGACTGGAGCTGGGAAGCAAATCAAGCTGCTTGGAGAGAGATCCAGAACATTTCCCTCTGTGCTCGCTTTGGAGTTTGGCTTTGCTCGGCGGTTTGAATAGAACATAAAGACTGAATACAAACATATGAGTGATTTCTACTGTAAATGATAATGCTTGTGTTCGGGTGGCTGGGTGAACCGGGCTGAGAATCATCAGATTGACTCTGTAGTTATGTCAGTGCATGTTTTTTTTTTCTGTCATTGCATGAAGTAGATCTTCAGATTTGGTACATGGGCTGATTTGTGTGATGCTGTGATTCAATTAAAATTCATCTATCAAATATTATTTTACTAACTGACTTTTTCTGATTCCCTCTCTCCTTTTTCTGTCTTGCAAAAATCCTCCTTTTCTATCTGCCCATTCTACTCTTTTTCTATTAATTTCATCCTCCCTCCACCTCTTGTTTTCTACTCCTTTTACTTATCTCTTGTCCTCTTTACTCCTCATTTCCCTTTCTATCTTCCTCCTCTTATTTCTTTTATCCCCTCAGTTCGGTGACTCTCAGCAGCTGCGTCTGGTGAGGATTCTGCGCAGCACTGTGATGGTGAGAGTTGGAGGCGGTTGGATGGCTCTGGATGAGTTCCTGGTCAAAAATGATCCATGCAGAGGTGAGTGATGTTTACCCACTCACAGAGACACACAACCTTGAATCGTCCGTCTCAAACACACTAGCGACAGATTCCACAACACACACACACACACACACACACAATCATGTCTTCTTTCTCCTCCTCTGTCACTTTCTTTGGTTCAGATGCTTTAACTAGAGCCCGAATGATAATGGATTTCTGTGGCAGACGTTTTTTTGGTAACCTAAACTAAATTTGTTAGAAACATGAACAACTAAGGGTGTTCCTGAACTGTTGAGTTTTCAATGATTTGATCTATAAAGCCCGATTTACCGCCAAACTCAGTCAAATCCTTTCAGTGGCGGGTAAATTGAAACAGCTGTACTGTATTTTGAAAGTCAATAAAATTCACTAAATGACGATGCAGCCTGTTGGATTACCTTGTTTTCATGTAATAAATATTCTAATGTAAATAAGATGGGAATCTACATGAGAAATAAAGAAAAAGGAAAAACAATTGGTTATAATAATCATATTAGGGATTCTGTTGGACCGTGACAGATGTTATCACAGTGAGTTTCCCACTGTATAGCCTATTTTGGTGTTAATATCAGCCTTTTAATGATACTACTCAAAAAAAAAATCATTTTTGCACTGCAATTCTATCCTCTCGGCCACATAATGAGGCATTTTAATTGTAACGTGTAGTCTACCATCTAGAAGGTAGATATCGTTCTGACACCAGATGATACCACCAACACAAACAAACTCTCTCTCTGCTCTTTATGAAAACAAACACACCTCCACCAAAAGCTCCACCTGCACGGAGCTCTTGACACATTCACAGCAGCGAGCTGAGGGAAAACACACCTACGAGACTGACAGTCTGAGGAGTAGTCTGTCGGCAGGTGACGCAGCGAAACGCTGCTCCGTCTCACTTCTCTCTCCAGTGTTTCCCTTCAAGTGCCGTCTACATTCGGTGTCTTCGTTTCTCTCTCTCCATCTCTTATTCCTAAAAACAGAGTCCTCCTCCAGGAGTTCATCATCCCATCATTTCACATCATTTATTTCTGTACTCGCACAGGCAATTCTCTCTCCCTTTCCTCTGTCTTAATTATTTTATACTCTTTAAAATAAACCGTAGTGTTGCATGGTGCATGGTCCTCAGTTCTCTCCCTCTTCCTCCCCCCCTCTCTCTTCCTCCCTCCCTCCCTTTTTCTCTTTCCTCAGTGCAACATCCAGGACTTAAGATTCTCCGCTCCGATTCCAGTAGCTCCATCTCATCTCGTATAGGTTGGACTTCTCCTCTCTCTCTTACGCCTTCACTCTCTCCTAACTGCCTGTCTTTCCTCCGCCCCCCCGTCTGTCTTGGCAGCTTTCCTCTTCTGTCTCTCCTGGACTCTCTTCTAGATTTCTTCTTTTTTTCTTCTTGCTCTCTCTCTGTCTCCCATTATCTTCATCTTCTCTTCTTCCTCTACTTTGACTTGTTGGTTTGGCCTTGTTCTTGTGCCTTGCTGACTGTGATCACCTGACTAACGTTATGTCTCCCCACTGTTCTGCTCCTCTCCCCCCCCTCCCTCCCAGCTGTTGCCGCTCATGCAAGCTCTGATATCTTGACTTGTCTTTTAAAACACTTTTCAGGGGTCACTGACACTCGTCCCTGTTGGTTGGTTGTGTGTTTGTGGTCTGTGTGTGGGATTTTTGATAAATTAATTTACCGGTTCCAACTCCAAAAGGTGTGTGTGGTGTGTGTGTGTGTGTGTGTGTGTGTGTGTGTGTGTGTGTGTGTGTGTGTGTGTGTGTGTGTGTGTGTGTGTGTGTGTGTGTGTGTGTGTGTGTGTGTGTGTGTGTGTGTGTGTGAGACTCTTCATTCCTCCGTGAGCATGCTGTTATTTCACATTGTCTCTTGTGTCTCTTAGTGACAGTCACTCCTGGCTATTTCTGCTGCCGAGGTATCTACACTTCCTCTCTCTCTCTGCTCCTCTGTCACTCCATCTCTTTCACGCTCCGTCCGTCCGTCAAGCTGTCAGTCTTCATCTTTAACCAAAGCTCTCCTCTGTGTGTCCATATATACGTGTTACTTTTCTAACTAGTGTGAGGTTTGTGTGTGTGTGTGTGTTTAGGCATTGATTTCAGCCATGTTTGTGTGCCACATGTTTGCGTCATGCTTTCCTCACTCACAACAAAGCAGGGTTTGGCCAACCCCCTGGTCTTTATTTTATTCTATTTTTAATCCTTTTTTTCATATAATGAATTCAAGATGAGGAATTTTACAATAAAGAAACATGGATGGAGATGCTCAGCAGAAAATAAGTCCTAACGTATAAAACACAATAATGTTGAATAGTTGTGTTTTCATGTTAAAATGAACACCACTTAGATGTATTTTTTCATTTTCTAGTGTAAGAAAAGCCAACATTCCTTTACATGCTTCACAGGGGCAGTGAACATGTAAGACCTGGGCGTGGCCAGCCTGGGTTTTCTAATAACGCTGGCTTCCAACGTGGCTCCTTTAAATGCGCTGGCTGGTTGGTGGGAGACACAATTACAGGGTGCACCTGGCTTGGATGACGTTGAGGGGGGACGTAATTGCAGGGTGCACCCCTTTAATTGAGCGGCCTTGCTGTTGGGTTGCTAGGGGACGATGGCCATGAGGCTAGGAGTTGCACTGCTGCTAAGGCTAGCTGCAGCTTTCTTCTCCCTCCTTCTCCTCTTTTTTTTCACTCCTTTCATTTTGTTTCTCTTCCACCCTTCCTCTCTGAATCTCTGTCCTGTTTTTGAACTGCTCTCTTTCTCTACCACCCCCCCACCCCTCTCTCTCTGTGGCTGGCTTCTCCAGGCTTGTTGTCGTCTGCTGGGGCTGCTGCACTACTTTGTGTATGCGAATGCTGCTGAGTGTCTTTTTGAAGAAGGGAGAAACCCTGAATCTCTGGGCTCTGTTCTGCTTAGCATAAACTGGGCATGACCGACCTCCACACATACTTCTACACATGCTGCGCACACACAGCACAGCTGAGATGCTCCTCCGCAGCGAGACGCCAAAACGAATCGAAACAGGAGACCCATGTTGAGAAACGAGAGAAGAGAGGCTGTGCTTTTTGCTCCCACATCCCTCAGATGTTTTAAAGCAAATACGCAATGAAAGTGTGTGCGTCATTCAGTGAAATTATATTTTTGACAGACCTGGGAGACACTTGACATTGCTCAACAGGTTCAACATTTAGGAAAAATGCGCTTATGGAATTTCTTATTGAGCATTTCCTTCATCGGTCTGTCCAGAAAAGTCAGCGTGTGCTTGGAGTTTATTATTCATATTCTAAGACAAACTGACATCCATTACAGTATTTTCTATCAAAAATGAAAACCTTTGTGACATTAAGAAAATAAACAACAATTGATAAGCATAGCAAAAACTTAGTTTCGTCCATTTAATTTAAACTCATTGCTCTTTTCTAACCATTTTTTTTTCATGGTTTTAGCTGTAATCTCTGTTGTCTAAAAGCTTCTATGGGGTTCGGTCCTCTGTGAAATGCTGTTTGTTAAATGCCTCTAAAAAAGAGAAATATTCAGAACTAATGACATTAGATTGTTTATAAAGAAAAGCATCCTTATCTAGACATCTAGAAGCGAGTCCCACAACAAACTTTCTTCATTTATAAGCATTGTTACAAATATTAATTCGATTTTGAGTGACAATTTTTACTTTTGGAACAGAAGCCGGGCGTTCTGGTTTTTCTTCTGCTCTCCATTTGTTCCCCCTTGTATATTTGCCATGGATTATGTGCTGGACTATTTCTTTGTCAGCCGCAGTGACGACCTGTTGGTGAGCTTTAATCCTTGGGAGGAAATCGAATGAGCGTATTTACCAAAATGTTGGACTAATCCTTTAAATCTATAATCAGCGCTCTGTTAGCAGCTTTTTAATTCTCTGTCTTATTGAGAAAATAATCTCCGTAGTGCACAAAATGTTTTCACTGGTGATTAACAGGAACACGTGAAGGGGGAATAGCGAGCCGTGGAGTTTGGATGATGACCTCGTCTGCAGCGGTGACGGTGTTTCTCCTAAACGTGGACCCCCCGCTGACCTTCGTTGCGTATCCAATTGATTGATCTCCTCGCTCACCTCTCCCCTTAAAAACAACCCAACCAATCTGCACTCACGAACCCCTGAACCCCACCCCTCCAAACATCCGCCCTGCTCACGTGCACTCTCAAATGAAAAGTGCACAGACTCTAATGTCTGCAGCCATGGAAGCACCGACTCTCTCCCTCACTGTGCTCGCTGCCCTGCCTCCCCCACCCCCACCCCCTCCACAGGAGGAAAGGTCGAGCCGTCACGATCAAACCGACTCATTTGTCTTTTCCCGTCTCTGTTTCTCTTCAGCTCGCGGTCGCACCAACCTGGAGCTCAGGGAGAAGTTCATCCTCCCTGAAGGAGCGTCTCAGGGCCTGGCCGCCTTCCGCTCCCGAGGCCGACGCTCCAAACCGGGCTCCCGCAACGCCTCGCCCACCCGCTCCTCCTCCTCTGCCTCCCACAGCGGAGCCTCCCTCCCCTCCGCTCCCTCCACACCTGCCACGCCGACGGCCTCCGCATCGTCCAGGGTAAGAGTCTGATTCCTACACATTTTAGAGTTGAGGCAGGATTCCATTTATTGACTTATAAAGGAGTCACACGTCTTAAATCCACTTATTTAGGTAGATTTGTTTCATCATGCATTGGCAGGTTTCTCTCATCATTGCATTAATGAATCAGAGCAGTTATATAAGACACAACCAACCTTCACTATAGCTAGTTAGATAAAGGATATATAAACTGGGTTTGAAATTTGTCTTGAACCAGATAAAAAGGGAACTTAAACAATTTTGCACATCAAACTCTTGAACAGAACTATTGTACACTAGGGGTGGGGGAAATGGATTTTTTAGAAGCACCACGAATCTCTCTTGAACGATTATGACTCGATGCTGCTGCAGGCCAAATTGTATTTATTTTCCTCTTTGTTCTCTTTGCAATCCTGGAAAATGTAACCCTCCAGTTGAAACATCTCTTCTATTTGTTACTAATATTGAATTTATAAAAGATAATGGACGTAAATATATCTTTATTTTTTTAATTCATCATTACAAATATTTAGTGTTTTTAAAAATAACAAATATTCACAGTGAGGAAAAAATAAATCATGTATATACAGATTTTGATGCATAAAGATAAATCAATAATCGCTTTATAATCGAATCATAGCCCTCTGAATCTAAACGAATCGTGAGGTGCCTAGAGATTCCCACCCGTTATACACATGACAACAAAAGTTGAATAGCTGACGGCTACAGGAAACATATCTTTAACTAAATAGCGAGGGGAGGCACGACATTGGTCAAGCTTAAAACCTAGCCACATACACGTGAACAGTGTGTTTGAGGCTGTATTGTCAAATAGAAACACACTTTTCAGGACAAACACTCTAAGCTCGCTGTTACCAGGCAATCAGACTACTTGTAGCCACTAGTGTTGTTGTCATCATCTGATTGCTGTGTGAAGACATCACTGTCAGTGTTCAGCATGTGTGTGTATGAGAGCCGGACTGAATGAATACCGGTGTTATTTGTTTATGTTTCATATTGTTCGGTTGTTGTCATCCTACTGTTGTTGTTGTCAAAAATCACCACATCCTTAACTGTGAAATTTTTTTTTGTTCTTGTTTCTTTGTTTTGTCTTTCATCTTTTCCCCTCGTTCCTGTCATTCCTGCTAACCTGCCTCCAAAAAATGTCCTTCCTGCATTGTTGGGTTTAAAAAAAAACAACGACATGAAAATCAAATCATCTGCTCTTACACAAAAATACACTGCGCTGCACCTTCTCGCTATCCAACCGCTCCTCCATTTCCTCCATAACTCCCTCTCTCCTTTATTTGCTTCCTTGGTTTGCTGTTTTGCTCTCCTCCTCCTCCTCCTCCTCCCTCCCTCCTCCTCCTCCTTCTCCTCCTCCTCCTCCACACTTCCTTCCTTCCATCCTTCCTTGCTCCCTTCCTACCTTCAGTCCTCCCATACTTACTCGCGTGACTATGCCAAGCCCTGGCTGGCTCACAGTAAAACTCCAACGCCAACCAAGTGCCAGTGCTGCCCAGATCTCGGTCACGGCCACACCACTCCTGGGCACGAGGTAACACACTCACCCTCACCCTCACCCCACCCACCCACCTCCCTGCCCCACCCAACCCGACCCCACCCCACTGAGCGCGCTAATGCACTAACGCACACACCGCCACATAGACACCTCTGTTGTTGTGATGTGAAAAAGGTTTTCATGTTTGAATTAAACATCTTGTCTTGAGGGTGGTGAAAATGCTCCAACCTTTAAGAATAAACATGATGTGGTCCAACTAAAACCTGAAAGATGACTGGTTTTAATTTGAAAAGGACAATATATTACAAGGTGTATGTATGTATGACATAATCGATGTATGACATAATCAATTGTTTTTTTTATAATACTTAATTCTATCCTACGACTACAGAGAATTGTCACTTGTTATGCCTTGCTGCTCATTAGGTTTTATATCAGACTAAACTGAATTTGTTTGGATTTTGGACCGTTTATCAGATTAAGCAAACGATATGATGAGATCCCCCTGAGACTATTAAGGAAACCGACACCACAAATAATTCAAATAATCAATTCTTTATTATTCTTTTACGTATAAAATGAATCTAACACCAAGCTTTCATAGTGCCGTTCATCATGTGTTTGGTTCTTTGTGTGTACAGTTTTCATTTGTTGTTAGATAGTAGTCTATGTGATGTGCTGTGTGTTTGTTTTGGACTCATATGATGATGTCGCGTTTGAAATACTAGTGTCTATCTAATAGTGATTCACATCAGTCACATGACCAGGGTCCAGTCATCCCTCATCTGATGTTTCCTGTGTTCTCCTGCAGGGGGCGACGTCGGGGTCCAAACTGAAGAGGCCAACGTTCCACTCGAGCCGAGGCTCGCTTACCGGAGAGAACGGAGGAACAACGCACTCCAGCAAACCGACACGAACCGGTGAGACGGTGGTCTCTTGTGTTCTGTGAAATCATTATATGTCTACCGAATGTCAGTGGACATTTGAAATTAAATTAAATTTAAAATCACTTTATTAGCTAATTCTCCTTCACATGAAACTAGACTAAGAACCTTCAGTCATACTAGCAGCTCTGTGAGACTGTACTTAGGCACAATGTTGCTTTGAGCTAAATGCTAATGTCAGCATGTTAACATGTAGATGTTTAGCAGGTATAAATTCACCATGTTAAACATCTAAGATTAGCGTGTTAGCATACTCACATCTCACTTATAACTACAAATGTCATGGTGGCGGTAGAACATGTTTTACTGCTATCGAGTAGATGTGAAATCTTTGAACATCATGCTGTCAGATTAAAAAAAGCCAGGGGTTTTACAAAACCAATGTGATCCATCCTCTGAGGACCATGAATGTCTGTTCAAAAGCTCATGGTCATCTGATATGTTAGGATGTTTCAGTCTGGACTAAAGTGGTGGACTAATCAGTACAACCACCCGTAAAGCCCTGCAACTAGCATGTCTAAAAGGTTCCAGTGCAAAGACCTAATGTCATTCATGAGAAACAAATTCTGCATATGACAAAACAAAGACATATTTTGCACATTTTTGAAAATGTGTGTTTGTGCCGTCTTCTTGCTAGATCCGAAGCGAGGGCGTCCACAGCCAGTGGCCCGGCCAGCCGAGCCGGCAGCCGGGCGGGCAGCAGAGCCAGCAGTCGCCGTGGCAGCGACGCCTCGGACGCATCAGAGCTCCAAGACGCTCGCTCCGTCTGCTCCGACGCCTCGGACACCCCGCGACGACCCGGGGCCAAACCCTCCAAGATTCCCACCATCTCCAAAAAGGCCCCCAGTCCGAAGGGCCCCAGCCCGAAGGGCCCGGGGTCGGCGAAGAAATAACTCCAGTCTCTGAGAAACTGGAGCAGAACCGTTACCCGTCCATTTACAGAGGGTTGACTGCTAACATAGGCCACTTTCAGTCTGAGATCCATCCACAGGGCTAGTGTAGAGTTTGTGCACTATGACTGACATTTTCCAGGGGAAAGAAGGAGATGGATAGGATGAGTGAATCTCCTTCTCACTCTTTTCCCTGGTCTCATAAACGGACTGAGAACCTGCACAAGGGGAGCAGAATCGAGGTCTGGCAGTCCGGGCCAGAATCCGTGGAGCCGAACTGGACTTTTCCCCTTTAAGAGACCGACCCCATTTTGCCTTCCAGTCTCCTGCTTCATCTTTCAAAAGTTCCCCACCAGTGTGGAACCGAACAACAAACTGACTTGACGTGATGCTGCCTTACTCAAATGCTTCTGTCCGGATCGGACAGAGCAACTGCTTTATACCACACTGACACACAGACACACACAGGGAGTGGGACACACCACCACTACCACGGCTACGAAAACAAAAAAACAACATTCAAGAAAAAAAAAAAAAAAGAAGAAACAATTGCGGGTCATTATTTTGGCCTGTGGGCTAGATGCCTCTGCGATGAGTTACAAAGAAAATATGCAATGGCCGCCGTCTCGCTTCCTCCAGACTGGTCGGAGAGAAAAATGGTCACCTCAGCAGATCTGCACAAAGCAGCCCCCACGTGTGAAGAGCTCAGGAGGCGGGAAACGAAGTCCGACAAACACACACACAAACACACTCGCACACCAGCTAACCTCAGACTCAGAGGGTCGTTTGTGGTGACTGCGGAGGTGGTGGTGCTGCTGCAGCTGAGGGCAAACACTCACACACTCAAACACCGCAGAGCAGACTCCTCCCGACCACCGGAACGTCAGGATCAGCCTTGTGTGTGCATTTCAGCAAAGGGCGGTGTGGTTTTGTCGTAACAATCCAACACACAGAAAATCACAAACTGGCAGTAGAGAGGACTGTCTTTCTGGTGACACACCCGACTTACAGCACATTACTGACAATATACCACATGTGAAACCTAACCCGATGTTCGACAACCAGCATGCACTAATTGTCTCTTCCTCTGCAGATCCACCTTAATGTCTATGCTGCGTTGCCCTTAGCAACCCAGCAGCACACACACACTCTCAAACACACACACGTGGTGTGTATTATGTGTGTGATTGTTACAGGAAATGATAGAGGTCGTTGACTTGAGTCACTGTATGCAAAAAAATTAATTTGCGAATGTCATTTTTGTTTTTCTTCTTGTTGTTTTCTGGTTAATTTATAATCCAGTTGTACTTTTGTTATTTAGCTTGAAAGAAAAATCTATTTATTTTTCAGTGTCATGTCATATCACCTTTCGCAGAGAGTGATTTAGTATTATGGTTAAAGAAATTGAGTTTTTTTGTACCAAGGAAAAATGTCCGCTCGGCTCTTTAACATTACTTGTGTGTGTTTCTACTTCATTGTAACTTTACATTATTCACTAGGTCGCTGATTCTGGTGGCAGCCTTGTTTGTTCATTTTTATTTTTTTCCTTTTCCTTTTTTTTTTGCTAATGACTTCAATTCCCAGATCATGACCAAAGGGGTTTGCCCTTCATGTGTAGAGAGAACTACAACTATGAATGACAGGGAAACCTGGACGGAGCGGACCAATGAGAGCAGGTTTCCTCCCTCATGTCCCTCCCCAGTGTTTCTTCCTCTAGGCTTTCCTTTTTCTTCAAATGACTGTCAGTGAAGGGACCGAGTTGTCTCTGTGTTATCTCAGTGTAAGAGATGAAGTCTATGAAAAACGAATGAAATTACAGTAAGAAAGAATACATCTTAAGGTGATTTTTATTTATTTATTGTCTCTGAGGGGAGGGGGGTTCGGGGTGCAGGGGACGAGTCCTCCACCTTTTGATGCTGTGCTACTCTGTGTGATGACGAACATGGAGGGAGGGAGGGGTGTTACTAGGAGTCAATGGTGTAAAAGTAAAACAAAAAACTAAAATTATAAACATTTTTTGTTCTGTTTTTGTATTAAAAAAATATGCTTGCAGTAAAACCCTCTTGTTTTTGATTTTTTTAATAGCCCAATGGTCTCTGCAAATATGGAAACATCTGTCTGTGTGTGGGACGTTGAATGCTGTATGTAAATGTTGGTAATACAAGAGCTGAAATGGTCAGCTATTTTGATAATTGATTCATTGTTGAAGTAATTTAAGTGAAAATACTTAAAGTGGCCCTATAATGCTTTTCCACTTTTTCCCCTCTTCTTTAGTGTGTTATATACATATTTTGTACATGTAAAAGGTCCGTAGAGTGTAAAACCTGAAGTCCACGCCTAAAAGGAGTTACCCTCACCCTCAGAAGCTCCTGAGCTACCTGAAACGGCTCCATTGAATTCTCTCCTTCACTTCTGTAACTTTATGAGGTCACAATGTAACGGAAGTGACGTAAAACTCTCCGGCTAGTTTGGCCCCTAAACAACAAAAGAGAGAAACGGAGCTGAAGCCCCGGAGGAAGAGTTTTTTGAAATGTGAAACGTTGACCAATCACAACAGAGCGGGCTAGCTGACCAATCAGGGCAGACTTTGCTTTCTGGAGGGAGGAGCAAGCGCTACAACGGAGCATTTCAGAGAGAGGGTGAGAAGAGGTGCTGCAGGACAGCCGGGATGAGAAAAACGAGGATTATGAGCATTAACGCATGTAAACGTGTTGTAACTGTAACTTGAGATAAAAATATGCACCTGGAAAATAGCATAATGGGGCCTGTTTAAAACTTCTCATAAGCTGACATGTTGATTTTCTTCCTCTGATAAGTTGAATAATTTAGGTTGTTTCCTTGAATGTTAAACAGACAAAAACAGTTTGAGTTAATAATCGATGAACTGACAAAATAATTGTCAGAAGAGTGAATGTGGGCTAAGTGTCTGTCTTGTCATTAGAATATTCATTTTATTTGGGTTTGTGATTCGCGGCCCAATTGACTGTTCAAACAGAAGTGCTAATGTTCGTATGAATATAGACGTAATATTTTTGAAAGTGTGTGTAGTTTTCAAGATACTTTTTAAATTTTTCATATAGTTAGGTTAAGAGACATGTTTTATGTCTTGTAGTTAGAACTATTTTCAGCATGATTGCTTTTTACGATTATGATTATATTAGTATGATTTTAATTCGTTTTTCATTGTAATTTTTAATTATTGAGACAAAATTTTTATGTTGGACTTTTTACTGAAGGTCTTGCATATGTTTATTATTTCTGTATAGATTCCAATGAGCTAAATGGTTGTAGTTTTGTTTACAGCCTACAGTCACGCTTGCGTGAAAGCAGACCACAGACTGAGGACATTTCTAGGTAATTATCCTCTAAGGGTTCAGGACACATCCGTCAGAGCTTCACTTAAACACAGGGGAGGTGGTGGTGGTGGTGGTTGAAAGCAATTTTAATAGTTTGAAATCTCTAATATCTACTTCCCCCTCCAGCTCTGTCTCACAGTCCTAGTTTACGTGTCCGGGTGAGACAGAGAAGGAGTGTTTGAAAATAACTTTTGTCCTGTTTATTCGGCGGTTCCACCGGAGATGATGAGGTCTGAGTCCTCCCTCTGCAGCTGTGTGTACACGCTCGTTTTCCGTCCACAATCCATCCGTCTGGACCCGTCCTCCCTGCAGTCCATCCGTCATCCTAGACTTCCCCTCTGATGACAGTCATCACTCGTAATGTCATTTTTTTAATTTTTCAGCTGGGTTTATATGGTTTCAAGGGCACTCGGCTCCCCTTTTCATTCACTCCTCTTAAATTCACTCCCCCTCTGTTCTTTCACCTCCTCCTTTTCATCTTCGCTCATCCCTCTCGCTATTATCAGATGAATCCTCCCAGAGTTGCAGACGTGCAAAGGAAAGAAAAACAAAATGGGCAGAGCGTTAATTCCTGGCATTTGGGACTCGCCCTTTTGGCCAGGACAAAATGAACCGCGGTCAGTTTGGTTTGGTCAGTGTTATTCATGCCTTTCAAAGTGACCACAAGTACCAAGCCGCTTTTGAAGAAAAGAGTACACAAACACGGGCTGGCACAGGGCTCAACCTCACTACTATATTTGAGTCATTTCTTCCCTCCAAGTCCTCCTGGTTTAAACACACACATGCACCGGGTGCACTAATGAACAGCTCAACAGGAAATGGTGGTACACGGTGTAGCGTGTTTAATGTTAGCTAGAATTAGAATTTGGCATGTTTTAAATTTTAAAGCTTTAAGTAGTGGTATAAGAAGTGATCAGATCTTACACTCAAGTAAACATATCACAATATATTGTTATATATGTATGTATGTGTTTATATGTACATATGTGTATATTTGTATATATATGTATGTATGTGTATATATGTATATTTATGTGTATATATGTATGTGTATATATATGTATGTGTATATATGTATTTGTATATATATATGTATGTGTATATATGTATATTTATATGTATATATATATATATATATGTTTGTATATATATATGTTTGTATATATATATATATACACATATATGTATTTCTATTTATGTATATATGTATTTCTATAAATGATATATATATGTATTTCTATATATTTATGAGTGTCTATATGTATGTGTATATAAGATAAGATTATCTTATCTCTTATATGTGTATATATATGTGTGTGTGTGTGTGTGTGTATATATATGAGTGTATGTATATATGTGTGTGTGTATATGTATATATATGTATGTATATATGTATATAGGTATGTGTATATATATGTATATATATGTATATATGTATATATATATATATGTATGTGTATATATATATGTATATATATGTATATATATGTATGTGTATATATGTATATATATGTATGTGTGTATATATGTATATTTCTATGTATGTGTATATATGTATATATGTTTGTGTATATATGTATGTATATATATGTATTTCTCTATATATGTATATATATGTATTTCTATATATGTATTTCTATATGTGTATATATGTATGTGTATATAAGATAAGATTATCTTATCTTATCTCTTATATGTGTATATATATGTGTGTGTGTATATATGTATATATATATATGAGTGTATGTATGTACACGTGTGTGTGTGTATATATATATATATGTGTATATGTATATATTTGTGTGTATTTGTGTACACAAACTGACTGACAATAGGTAGTAAAGATGTATCAGACCAGTCACAAATATAACTCATTAACACATTGACTTATATATATAAGTCAATGTGTTAATGAAATAACAAAATTCACTGAAAAAGTGAGCTTTTAGTTGGCAAGCTTATGCTTCAAAAAGTAAACCAGTTAATTATAATTAGAACTTATGCTAACATGTTCATAATACCAAACCTTCATGTGTTAGTTTGGAAATAACTTTGGACTTAACTTAAACATTATTTTTAGATATAATGTTTCACAGTTTTTTTAAGCACAATGTCAAAAAAACTTTTAAGTAGTATTAACTAGCTAACATTTTTAAGAAGAAAGTTAACTTTAGTGTAGCTATCTAAAAAATGGTTTCAGGTAAGCCAGCTAGACACACAGTCATCTAAGCATTACGTGTCCTAAAACACCCAAAAAAGGGAAACTAAGGAGTAGAAAAATAGATGAGAGAAGTAAAATAAATAGTTTTGATTAATTTTTATCAACTGATTGTAGCAAATTACAAAAACAAGACTTTTGTTTTACTGCAGCTTATTTAAATTGTTAAACAGTATTATTTAATGATGCAATCAGTGATTTTTTTTTACTTGTCTGATGACTAACTAGATTACAGCTTTTTGTTTTGGGGCTACAAAGTTTGATATCCCTAGAGAAACCGAATCCACTTTTGGCTTTGAATCTGTTACGCTAGTTGCATGTAAGTAGAAAATCGCTGCTTTTTAATGGGGCATCGGGCCACTTAACACACTTCCTGCCAAGCCGCCTGAGACTCAACCCGAGTAGCTATGAAAGGAAGCAGTCATAAGAAGATGAAAAGGAGGTGAGAAGGAGAGAGAAAGAGGGATGAGGTCTCCCAAAGAGACCACTGGGAGGGGTGATGATGGGCTAGAAGCAGGAGAGAGAAGTTTAAAGACTTGAAAGAGGGCGAGAGGCGGAGGCTGGGAGGGAAACTCCCTCTGAGTTATGAAAAACTGTAACCCTCTCTGAGCTCCACACAGGACACACTTTCACTGCTGCACAGCTCGGCTTTTAAATGCACAAGAGCTGCCACACATTTGGAGAAACCCAAGGATTTACAAACGGGGAAACACATTTTCTGGAGGTTACCGTTTTCATAAATTGGATTAAGAAAGACATCTGGAGCCCCAGAGATGTGTGGGTGGGATGCGGTCTGGAATGGATGATTAAGCACTCAAAGATGACTGGATAAAAGCTTCCAGCAGTGACTGCTCCACAGTGGAGGATTCTCTCGAGGTATCATGTTGAGCGTTGACTCACTGCAGGTGTGAACTTCATTTTTCCTTGTGAGGCCATGGAGGACCGGGAGCAAACCCGATGACACTCCTCTCCGATTTCACTCCGATCTGGGGCACCTGCTCATCACCCAAATTGCTTTCCATCCCCCGAGTTTACAACTTCAAAAGCGCAGACGGATCTTCCAACGGGGCATAGATTGTCTGTATTCAAAACAAACTGAAAAGGCTTGTAATTATGCCCTCACTCTCATTATCTCTGTTTCTTCTGCTGCACGACTGAGAGGTGAAGAGAGAGGAGGATCAGAGGTTGAGGAGTCTTTTTCTTTTTTCTTTTTTTTTCTTTCCTTAAGATTAGAGAAGGTAGAGGAGAGAGAGAGGAAGGCAAAGAGGGGAGGGAGAGATAAACAGAGGCAGATTAAGGCGGTAAACACGTCACATCCCAGAGCCAGTTCTCCTCTAAACACACCAGGCATAGATCAGCATCAACACAGACAGGACAAACTACAGCGAGTAGAAAACACTGTGGTTGTCAGTCTGGAACTACTGGAGGGAAGATAACACTGTCAAGAAAAAAAAAAGCAGATTATTTGTGAGATTAAGAATATTTTGAGAAGAAGAAGCGTGCAAACTGCAGCCATGGAAGTTTCCCACAGCTTCTCTTGTCTTTGCAGCAAGATGAAACTACAGGACCCAAGCAGGAGCCGAGTCCTCCACACTAGATCCACCTCAAGACCCCACGGGCCTCTCCTCCACCCCAGGACCCTGCTCCTGCTGCCCCTGCTGCTCCTCCTCTGTCTGTCCTTGTGGAGCCAGCAGGCCGAGGCCCTGGTCCATTCTAGCTTCAGACGGCTCAGCGGCCGCGAGAAGAAGGAGATGCAGAAGGAGATCCTGTCCATCTTGGGCCTGCCGGGGCGACCCAGACCCCACCCGCCACTGAGGCCGCCCTCCTCCGCACCACTCTTCATGCTGGACCTGTACCACGCCATGTCCGCTGACGGGGGGGAGGAGGAAGGGAATGAGATCATCGTAAACGGACCGGGGATGGGGAAGTTTGGAGGGGCAGAGAGGTTGGCTCAGGTCAGCCACGCGGTCCTGCCCACGCTCAGCACGCACACGCCGCCGCTGGGCACGGTGGTCAGCGAGGCCGACACAGTGATGAGCTTCGTCAACCTGGGTAAGTCATCCGTTACTTTACACCTGTGATTGGATATATGAGGCAAACGGGAAGTGATGAGGTTTACATTCCTGGAGCCAAGACTGCAGGAAGAGCACTGGGCTTTAAATATAGTCTTTATGCTTTGGAGCATACAATTTCTGGGTCCATCACGTTATGCCATTGGGCCCCAAAACATTTTCCCATAGATTTACAATGGGAACTGTACAGATATGTAAGTCAGCAGGTCTTTTTTTTTTTTGGTTAAATCAACTACCTGGTACGAACACTTCATTAAGTCATAAATGTTGTAACATGCACTAATAGCAGAGTACAGAGTTATTTGACTTCCTTGGTTTGTGTGAATGAGCCAAGCGGGTGGTTGTGGTGTCAAAGGAAACGCTAGTGTTCCTGCTCAAAGGGCCCATTAACGCTGAAGCAGTGCCGTAGATCTGGGTAATTTGATATCGAGGAAGTCAAACTGTTTTGGCTTCACGCGCAACTGAGCAACTTTTATAAGAATGAACAAGGCCTCCAACGCTGTATCCAGTTCTCTTCCTGCTTCCATGGTTTGGATGAAGGAAAACTGCAGGGAAAGCAGTGGTGATGGAAAGTAACAAAGTGCATTTTCTCAACTAATGTAGAGGTACTAATTTACTTTATGGAGTACTTCCACATTTAGCTACTTTATGCTTCTACTCCACTACTTTTAATTGGGAAACTTTTTATTTGACGATATTATCTGACTGCTGTAGTTTCTTTTGAGATTAAGATTTTATACAGAAAACCTATATGAGTCTTTAAAATGATATACTAGTACAATCTATAAATATATTTATTTTTTAATTAGCTCCAATCTCGGCTACAACATAAGATTAATAACAGCAGCAAAACTAAAGTTATGCAGGGTTGCTTAAAGGCCAATGCTTTCTTGCCACAGACTTGAGATGAAAACATTTATATCGCTCTCCTATCATATGAAGCTGGAGCAGGAGGCTAGCTCAGCTTAGCATAAATACTGTAAACAGGGGGAAAGAGCTAGCTTGGCTCTGTTTAATAGTAACACTCTAATGAACATGTTATGTCTCATTGGATTAATTAAAACAAAAATCAGTCCAAAAGAGAAGCATATAACCCTAGGTAAAACCACACATTGTCGTTTTTTCATTTCTGTTTTTGTACAGATTAAACAAAGCAGATATAACATGTCAATTCACTAATAACTAAGGTTTTGTTATCACTGGACACAGCCAGGCTAGCTGTATCCCAGCTAGCCTGAAAACAGTCATTATTTATGCTAAGCTAAGCTAACCTGCTGCTGGCTGTGGCTTTATATTTACCAGACAGACAGATTGGTATGAATGACAGAGCAGTTTTTGACTTTGCAGTTTTGGCTACAACATTTAAACACTGAAGGGAGCGTGAACTTGATGACACTGACAGTGACGTGTCGCCGCTACCGTTTTAGTTTCTCTACTCTGTAAATTTCCACAAAAAAATCACCCCCACAGAGGATTAAATCCAATGTCAGTATGACTGATCTTTATTGGTAGGTTTCCATTTCAACCCAGCATTCCTGAATTCACCAGTCTCGCTCCACTGCTGCTGCAGCCAAACTGGGCTGGGCGTCTGTAAATCGCTCCAGGGCTGAGGAGATCTCTGGTAGGATGATTGATTGAGGGCAGCCATTGATGATAAAAGTACAAAATCTGATTAGTAAACATAACCGGAAACAATTTAGATCCTCTCCTAGAGGAGGGTTCTTCCTGTTCATCAGTTAAATAAGAAGATACAAGCTCTCTCAGAAAGACTAGAAGGTAAAAAACATAAAGATTGCACCCTAATAGTCTTAACTATTTAACCTCTCATAATAGTACCTATCAAGACTGAGTAATTGATCTCTAAATTTGATTAAATTGTCCATATTCAGTGGGTTTTAGTGACAAGGCCTGGAAGTAACTGTATATATTTTTTTATACCTCCAAGCAGAAAGTGTGTTCAACAATTAATCAAAGGCAGGTAATGATAATGGATATAATTGTTATTTGCTTCTGTAAATATGCAGGAAATACTGTTAAACATTGCCAGCCAGATCCTGTGTGAGTGTTAGTGCTTCCGTCCAAACCACACAGTAGCCTGAGTGATGCCTATCTATAAAGATTAAACATCCTCTTCTCAATGGCTTCCTTCCTCCAGCTCCTCCAGTATGGGATTGGTGATCTGCACCCAGTTTACCGTGGGAAGCATCCTCCTCTCTGTGCTCAGCGTCGCTAATGAACTCGCTTCAAATGAAGGGTTTCTTTTTTGAAATTCTCTTTTGTTTTGGAGAAGAAAATGCAGCCTTAAATTTATCAGTCAACACTGCAAAAAAACACAGCACTTCATCCTCCAAACCGCCACCATGTTGTAAACAAAGGTGACTCAAAAGTGACCGATGTCTTCAACAGAGACCCTCAGCACACACCAGTGAAGCTTTGATTCTGGATTTGTATATAACCTCCATGCAACACAGAGAATCATAGTCATTCAACATGTTGTCATTTTTGTGCACTGGTTATGCAGATATTTAACTTAAGTAAAATATAGCAATACCACAGTGTAAAAATACTGTGTTACAAGTAAAAGTCCTACATTCATAATCTTGCTCAAATATAAAGTACAATTTTAAGTCTTTGTATCAAAATGCACTTTAAGTACCAAATGAAAAAGTACTCCTCATGCACAATGGCCAATTTCTGTTTAATTTAAATATATATAGATATTTATTATCACTGGGTTATAATTATTGATGTATTAATGTGCACATAACTTGAATGTTGAAGCTGGTAAAGATGGAGCTTACTTTAATTGCTAAATATACTGATGGGTAGCTTAATCTATTATAACATATCACACTTATTTAGTTGATTTGTATTTTCTGTTCATAATTTGAATCTGCAAAGTAACAATAGCGGTCAGATGAATATAGTGGAGTAAAAAGTGCTAGATTGGCCTCCAAAATGTAGTGGAGTAGAAGTATAAAGTTGCATAAAATTGAAATACTCAAGTAAAGTATAAGTTCCTAAAAATTCTACTTGGGTATAGTACTTCAGTAAATGTACTTAGTTACTTTCCAACCCTAGCTGGAATGTTCTGAACAGTGTTTTTTCCATAAGTCTTTTGCATTTGTCACCTGATCCTCTGCAGATACTGTATGCTTCATCAAGTTTCTATTCTGTCACTAATCTAATCAATGTGTGTAGTTCATGTAAGTTGAATCAAACCGGCATGGGTGTGTGTTCCTACGCATATGTAATGGGAAGACGCAGCTGGTTAGAATTAAAGGCCCCACTGACACACACCGAGAAATAAAAAAATCGGTTCGATGCGAGATGAAAATACTGCTGTGGAGGGAGCGACTAAAAATACCGGGCAGGGCTGCAATTAGTGGTGTTTGTGCTGAGCAGCTGCTGTGGTTCAGGGCACTAAGTGTCTCTAATTACTGCTGTGTGTGTGTGTGTGTGTGTGTGTGTGTGTGTGTGTGTGTGTGTGTGTGTGTGTGTGTGTGTGTGTGTGTGTGTGTGTGTGTGTGTGTGTGTGTGTGTGTGTGATATGAGCACACCCAAACCATCAAGGGTGTCCTGTCTTTAGTATCTCTATTTACCATTTTGTGTGTGTGTGTGTGTGTGTGTGTGTGTGTGTGTGTGTGTGTGTGTGTGTGTGTGTGTGTGTGTGTGTGTGTGTGTGTGTGTGTGTGTGTGTGTGTGTGTGTGTGTGTGTGTGTGTGTGTGTGTGAGAGTGTGTGTGATGTTGGGGCACGCATGCACCAAACCCCAGTGACCAGAGCTGCGTTGTGTCACTGCTCGGCTCCCCACAAGGACACACACACACACGCACACACTGCGCTGGTATTTGTGCGTTCGCACACTCACCTCTTCATCTACATACTGTTCTTTAACAGGAAGTCCACATTGGGATGTGTTTCAGTAGTTTTTTTTTGTTGTTTATGGCAGAGTGAAGCGGAACATCACATGTTCGCCACTCTGTCATCTGTTGCGGTGCCCTTAAGCAAGTTCAGTGGAGTGCGATGCAGGATCTTGGTGAAAAAGAGCGAACACGCCTCATAAATTTTCTTTGTGTAAATAAATCTCAGAACTGGCGCAGAATAAAACATTTGTGGGGGAAAAAATATATATACATATATATATATGTGTAGATATGATTTTTTTCCTTCTCCTATGAGAATAAACACAAACATACCCAGTTGGTACCAACTTTGTTACAACTGTGCTGAGATGAGGAGTTGAAATGGTTGAATGTAATGGTGGTGGAAGAAGTGATCAAGTAAAAGTGGCAATACTTCAGTGTAAAAATACTCAGTTTCAAGTACAAGTCCTGCATAGTTTTACGAGGGGTGATTCAATATTTCTTTGTTTGGCATAACTCTCACTAACCACTAACTGTGTTAATTAATGAGTTTTAGAGGAGCTGGTAGGTTGAGTTTCTTACCTTCGGGCAATGCCAGGCTCGCTGTTTTCAGTCTTTATGCTAAGCTAAGCTACCTGGCTGCAGGATGTAGCTTAATATTTACTGTTAAGATATGAGATTTTAAATATCAATCTTCTCATATAACACTCAGGCACAAAAGTCCAGAACCTTTTACGTATTTCCATTTTATGCTACTTAATACTTCAGAGAGAAATAGTGTACTTCTAACTTCTAATTGTTATAAATTGTACTACACATCTGTAGTTAAAACTACAAGTACACTCTCTTTCTGCATGACTACTTTTACTTGTGATAACTACTATCTGATGATTCTTACTTACTTGTAGTATTGCTAGTTTTACTGAAGTAAAGGACTGATTACTTCCACCACTGTTCTCTGTCCTTTGTGTCATTGACTCATCTCCCAGTGATCCCAGCTCCACACCTTCACACTGTTCCTTTTCCTGCTCCATTTTCTCACTTTCTCCTCTTACATCTGCTTTAAACTAAAACTGTTCCACATCTGAATCACACGCCTCTCTATCTGACACATTTCATGAGCCTATTTTTGTCCCTGTTTTTTTGTTGATTTATTTGTAGGGTTTTATTTTGAAGACAATAGAACTTTTTAATCAACAACAAAACATCCATGAATCCTTTAGCCTAAGCCTACATGTAAAATTTCAGTCTGAAGACTTGAAGCAGTGCTTATATCTTTTTACTTTCCAATGTGTTACACATAGAAATATCTCTCTCTCTTGCAGTGGAGCAGGAGCGTGACCTCCTGCAGCCTCGTCCATACTGGAAGGAGTTTCGTTTCGATCTGACGCCCCTCCCTCAAGGGGAGACGGTGACAGCGGCAGAGTTTCGTATCTACAAGACACTGACGATGGGCCAGAGGGCAAACCGAACGCTGCACATCTCCGTCTACGAGATCCAGCGAGAGAGCAGACACAGGTTACAATTGACATTTTCTTTTTCTGTAAAGACCTTTGTTAGTTAATCATTAAGAAGCAACTGGATGTTTTATCTAAGCCTGAACTTTGCCTCAATAATAGGTCACATTTTTACTAAATAGTTGCTAAATAATTAGTGATTTGAAACTTCTGACAAAGGCACCAAGATAACATTTTCCCATACTATTCCAGGGCTGTGTGGAACCACAAGATGGCACCACAGGTTAACAAACAAACTGTTTCTCATTTTGTGGGGCGACTTCTAGTCTTTATGATGATCAGGATCACTCGCAAACAAACCTCAGTTCTTTCATAATCTTCCCATTGATTGGTAATGTGACTAAAGTCTAACTCACAATTTTTTTTTTTATAATAAAAAGATTATAGCAAGGTATTTTAAAACTTCCAGATGGAAGAGTTAACCTTTGTCACAGTGTTGTTGATTGCAAAATCAGGGAAAACCAGTTTCTTCTTTAGTATTTTAGGGTGTGGCCAAGTAATTAAGAATACCATCCTTCAAACAGACTTAAAGGGTTTGAGTGTACTTGAGAAAAGCTATGAATATTCCAAAAGATATTGAGCCTTGACATCTCCAAGTAAATGTAGTGTGAAATTAGGAAGAAAGAAATCCCTATGGACACTGAGAGAACTGCATCTTTGCAAATGAAATGAATGCCTGCTTTGATTAGGAAGGAATGTAACATCCTGCAAATTTTCAAATCATTTAACGTATTGTTGATCAAGACCAATGTAATTTGTACCATTGTATTTTGTTTTTGTAGCCATCTAGGATTAAAACTATCGTCTAGTTTTAAAATGAAATGATTTGCTTGATAGTTAAATATTTTAGGTTTATCTCTCTTAGCTTTCTTCTTGACATTATTTTTGTCTTTTGTTCAGAGAACCAGAGCTGGTGCTGCTAGACATGCAGTCAGTGCCTGCAGGACAGGAGGGCTGGCTTGCCTTCGACGTCACCTCGGCCTCCAACCATTGGCTCCTCCACCCCCGCAGCAACCTGGGCATACGTCTCTATGTTGAGACAGAGGAGGGTGGGTACACCAGAGGACCATCATAATCCCCTTTTATTTGGTGTAATGTACTTATTGGGCGATTTACATCAAAAGTATTTGAATGGTTTATTTTAAAGTACAGAGTAGAACTGCTGCCAGTACTACTGACGGAATTCTACTCATATTTCTGTATCCTCTCCCAGACCGTTCCCTGTCTGCAGGCTGGATCGGGTTGGTGGGACGCAGGGGCCCTCGCTCCAAACAGCCCTTCATGGTGACCTTCTTCAGGGAGAGTCAGGTCCCATGCCGGCCGCCACGAGCTGTCAAGCCACATCCCCGCAAGAAGAAACCCAAATACGACCTCCCAGTCCCCAGCATCCATAGTGAGGTTCCAGGCGCCCACGCTTTGTGGGATTACAGCTCTGAGTTTGATGGTTTAAAGTTATTTCAACCCTGTCACCAGTTGTTTGTGTCTCACAAGCTCACAAGGTTTAAAAGAGATATTTATCTGTCAAATTGGGACATTTCAAGATTGAAGATGAGGACATAATCCGTCATTAAAACACAGATTCCTAAATGTGAATCAATAGTTCAATTCATAAAATCTATGAAGAAATAAGTGCAATGAAGAAATAACATCAATGTGTGTTATTATGCAGATATTAGTAATTCATTTGACTTACGTAAAATTTTATCGAAGGGAACCCAACCTCGGTGACCCATTGACCCATTGTATTTATTGTGGCTTATAAACATCATCATTTAAAATATACCTTAAAATATAGAAATCATAGTCTGACGAGATAAAGTCTTGTTTTGAAATCCTTTACCTTCGTTACAGTGAATATTCACTTGGATCTTACAATGTTCTTTCTTCTCTGTTCAGATCGCAGTCCTGTAAACAGCGGCGGTCAGCCCTGTAAAAAACATGAACTCTACGTCAGCTTCAGTGACCTTGGATGGAAGGTCAGCTCTGAATTTAAGTTCTATGATTTTAAGTTTTAATGAGTAAGGCTTAAGGACATTCATTTTACTTTTTGCATACAAAAGCAGTATCATTGTTGAAGAGGAGAAAGCAGGATAATTTACTGAGCTAAAAATAATCTATTATATTACCATGTGATGGGTAAACACCTACAATAGATGCCTTTGGGAAACCTGGGCTCTAACTACAGTTGTTCTTAGTCGCTTTGATACATTTCTCGAATGATCCTTAACAATTGCAAAACAGTAAGTGCATTTCTAGAAACAATTCGTTTAAACAGCACCACTCAATAGATTACCTGCCCGTAACTTATATTTAAAAAAGACATAGTTTGATCCATCCATTATCTTCAACCACTTATCCTGGTCATGGCCGCGGGGGGGCTGGAGCCGATCCCAGCTGATATTGGGCGAAGGCAGGGTACACATAGGCATAGTGTAGCGTGTTGAAAAAAGCCATAGCATAGTATGCCAAAAAAAGTAATTGAATAGTATGTCGGAAAATTGACGTATAATAGTTTTTCCAATAACAGTATAGTATGTTGAAAGAATGCCATAAAAAAATCATGTTCATAGTATAGTATGTCAAAAAAGACATAAAATATAGCCTTTGGAAATGAACCATTAAAGCCATTGTATGTTATTTTGCAAAAAGGAAAAAAAGTCTATTTAGTATGTTGAAATTATTCATAAAAGTCATGTATGTTGAAAAAAGTCAAAGTATGGCATGTCAGAAAAAAAAATCATAGTATAGTATGCTTAAAAAACAGTCAGAACATAGTATGCCGGAAAAAAGTCATAGTATAGCATGTTGAAAAAGACTAAAAAAGTAAGTGTCCAGATGTATAGCATGTCCAAATTAATCATTAAAGTCAAAGTATAGTAAGTCAAAAAGTCCCCAAAAAGTCATAATATAGTATGTCGCAAAAAGTCATAGTATAGTATGTAAAATAAAGTCATAGTATATATAGTATGTTGAAAAAAGTCCTATTATACTATGTCAAAATGTATCCAAAAAGTAATATAGTATGCCCAAAAGAATTTATAGCATAGTAGGTTGAAAAAGTCATAGTATTTAAGTATATAATAAAAAATTAAGAAAATGAATAGTATGTCGAAAGAAAAAAAAATCATTGTGTAGTCTAGAAAAAAATTCAAAGTATAGCATGTCCAAATTAATCATTAAAGCAAAGTATAGTATGTCAAAAATCATAGGATGTTGAAAAAAAGTCATAGTTTAGTATGTCAAATAAATTCAAGTCATAGTATGGTATGTCGAAAAAAGACAGTATAGCATGTAGAAAAAAAAAAGTCATAGTATAGTTTGCTGAAATAATGTCATAGTAAAGTATGTTGAAAAAAGTCATATTATAACATGTAAAAAAAAAAGAGTAATAGAATAGTATGCCGGGAAAAAGTCATAGTATAGTATGACGAAAAAAGATCATAGTCTAGAATGTCAAAAAAATAGTCATGGCATAGTATGTCAAAAAAAAGTATAATATAGTCAAATAAATAAATGTCATAGGATAGTATGGCGAAAAAAAGTTATAGTATAGTATGCAGGAAAAAGGGCATAGTATAGTCTGTCCAAATTATTCATAAATGTCATAGAATAATATAGTCACAGTATAGTCTGCGGAAAAGGTCAAAGTATAGTATGTTGAAAAAACTTTTTCTAAAAGTCACATAGTACATGACTACATACATGATTCAGTACGTCCAACTCAATCATTAATGTTATAGTATAGTATGTCAAAAAATAAGTCATAGTATAGTATGCATGAAAAGTCATAGTAAAGTATGTCAAAATGTATCATTAAAGGCATGTTGAAAAAGACAAAAAAAGTCATAGTATAGCATGTCCAAATTAATCATTAAAGATAAAGTAGAGTATGTCAAAAAGTGCACAGTGGTGTAGTGGCCAGCACTGTTGCCTCACAGCAAGAGGGGCCTGGGTTCAATTCCCGGGCTAGACGGCCTTCTGTGTGGAGTTTGCAGGTTCTCCCCGGGTTCTACGGCTTCCTCCCACAGTCCAAAGACATGCAGCTTAGGTTAATTGATGACTCTAAATTGCCCGTAGGTGTGGATGTGAGGGTGAATGGTTGTCTGTCTCTATATGTCATGTAATGTAGTACATGTATATGTAGTACATAGTATAGTATGTCCAACTGAATCATGAATGTTACAGTATAGTATGTCGAAAAAAAGTCATGGTATAGTTTGTCGAAAAAAGATATGGTAAAATATGTCGGAGAAAAAAAGTAATAAAAAGTCAAAGTATAGTGTGTAGTATACAATGTCAAAAAAAAGTTATGGTATAGAATAAGATAAGATAATCCTTTATTAGTCCCGCAGCGGGGAAATTTGCAGGATTACAGCAGCAGAGTGGATGGTGCAAACAAGAGACAAAACAAGATCAAAACAAGTATTTTAAATAAGTAATAAATACAGTAAAGAATATTAAATAAGTAAAAAAAGTAAAAAAATCGACATTAACTAAAATATTATATATACAGACTAATAATAGAATAATTGTAGTATTGTACAGTGTATTGCACATATTTATATAGTCGTTTTTTAGTGATGTGTTGTCTACTGGGAGCAGAGTTGGTTGTGCAGCCTGACAACAGCAGGAAGGAAGGACCTGCTGTACCTCTCCTTCACACACCGGGGGTGAAGCAATGTCAAAATAAATCATACTTTCAGAAAAGTCAGAGTATAGTATGTTGATAAAAGTCATAGTGTAGCATTTCGAAAAAAAGTAATGGTCAAGTACTGGCGTAGTGTGTTGAATAAAGACAATACAAGTCATAGTATGGCATGTCGAAAAAAAGTTTAAAAAAAAGGTATTTGATTTATGTTGAAAAAAGAAAAAGTCATGTATGTCCAAATGAATCATAAATGTCACAGTATAGTATTTTGAAAAAAAAGGTTTTAAAAAGTCATGGAATACTATTTTGAAAGAAAATCCTACTAGTATGTAAGAAAAAAGTTTTAAAAAATGTCATAGTATAGTGTGTCTAACTGAATCATGCATGTTATAGTATAGAATGTCAAAAAATATATTTAAAGTCATTGTATAGCATGTCGAAAAAAAGTCCTAGTATACTATGTGGTAATTATTAAAAAAAGTTATGTATACAATGCTGAAAAAAAGTCAAGGTATAGTATGTCAGAAAAAAGTCATAGTTTAGTAAGTCAGATAAAAGTCATAGTATAGCATGTTGCAAAAAAGTTAGAGGATAGCATTATTAAAAAAGTCAAAGTATAGTATGTCCAAAAAAGTCATAGTATGTTGGAAAAGGACATAAAAATCCTATGTCGAAAAAGTCAAAGCATAGTATGTCGAGAAAAAGTGAAAAAAGTCATAGTATAGTATTTCTAAATACGTCATTGTATGGTACGTCGAAATAATATTAAATTGTATAGTATGCTGCAAAAAGGCATGGTAAGGTATGTCAAAAAAGTAAAAATAAATTATATTAGAAATATCGAAAAAAGTTTAAAAGAATAGTGTCAAAAAAAGAAAAAAAAGTTATTGCAAAATAAAGCTTGCTTTTTTGCCTACATGTACTCAGAAATGTCTTCAACTGAAATGTATCCGTTATTGTCACGCTTTATTACTTTACTTGTTCTCAAGCAACCAAAACTACCAAATATGCTAGACAGATTATGACTGCTGATTCGACCATATTGCATGTAATGGCTTACGAAATGTATACCTAGATGTTTTGTGGGTAAGAGTTGCCCACAGAGAACCAGTATAATACATATCAAAATGTATTATACTGGTTCTCTGTGGGCAACTGACATTTCAATTGCTATGACATAAGCAATTGAAACAAGAAAGCATTTTCAATTGGATCAAAGGAACAAATAATTGTTTATATGATGTTCACAGTGACTAGATGTTGTTGAGGACAGGTAGTTTTGACTATTTTCTTTCTGATCTGAGAAATGTACCAAAGCAACTGAGAGACAGTCTCATATTAAGTATAACTTTGAAAAGTAGACTATGGCTCATATGTACTGTTTTTGTTTGTTGTATTAAAACTAAGAAATACATCAACTGAAGTGTAAAAAAGTTATCTGCTGAGAGTGAAGAATATTATTCATTTATGAAGCAACTTTCTCCAACATTCAAGATCATTTTTAGAAATCCTGAAATTTCCATTGTATTTTAAAAAAAATACAATTAACATGTTAAATGAACAACGATGTAATATTATAATATATAATATAATTGTTAAAATAATTAATAAGTGCACATTTAGATTTCTGTTATTTTTAATGGCATTTTTTAAGTCGTAATACATGCTTTTTCATATCAGTAGGAAAGGTAAAGGATCCATGGTCACATTCATTCTCAGCCGTTTGATAATTACAAATTATGTCTAATAATATTGTAGGGATATTTCTTAATAGATTAGATAAGAAGTTTTGATGACTATATTTCTGTGGTTCTGCCCAGGACTGGGTTTTGGCCCCGACGGGATATTCAGCTTACTACTGTGATGGAGAGTGTTTTTATCCTCTGGGCTCCTGCATGAACGCCACAAACCACGCCCTAATCCAGCAAGTGGTGAGTACAGTAATGACTCACATCCCACAATTTTCCACTAAGTGAATCAAACACGTATCACATACTGAAATACTCTACGATAAGTAAACTCCTTTTTCATGACTGTGTCTAGAATTCCATACTAACATGCTATTTAGTCAATTAAAAATGAATTTGTACTTTCGAAACCGTAGGATGAAAACGAAACCTGTGACAGTTAAATCACACTTCAATTTAATTAAATTAGTTCAGACCTCACAAATTATCGTTTGGTCACATGAGGTTAAATATCTAAATAGAAATCTAAATATGACTGTGTTTCACTCTGCAGGTCCACCTCCTGAAGCCCGACGAGGTTCCTAAGGCATGTTGCGCCCCTACCAAGCTCAGCCCCATCTCTGTCCTGTTCTACGACGACAACAACAACGTCATCCTCAAAAAACACCGTAACATGGTGGTTAAGACATGTGGGTGTCTATAAGGGGCCAAAAAGGTTCCACTTCGGCACTGAAGAGTCCAGTCCTAAACCAAACAAAATGTACATGGATGTTTTTTTTTTTACACAGACATTACCTCTGCTAACGTAAAAGGTTTCTGCTTACAAGTTGAATGACAAAGGCAGCAAATATCTACATTTTACAGGCTTGTGATTATGTGTTTGAGTTCTGATTTAAGAGCAAAAGAGTCTTTAATCAACTTTTCAAATTCAAAGTTCACTGATCAAATCAAATCAGCAACTTTGATCCAACATTTTCTTTTAAAATTGTACTTATTTAATTGTATGTACTTATTTAATTACCTTTCACCAAACTAGAAGTTTATATTCCCTTCTTTTTTAGATTTATTCTCCTTAGACAGGTTTAAATGTCAAATTAAATGGCAAAACATGCTTTTTTTTTTTACTGTATCAAGAATAAATTAAATGACAGCACTACTATTGTTGCAACACAATGTCTATATAAAGAGAAAATTGTATTGAATTAATAAAACAATATTCACATTCTCTTGTCTTGTGGTCATAGTTTTCAAAAGGACTAAAGAACGCTAATAGCTCAGTGTAAATAATACAATAAAAGGATTTTTGGTCGAACAACACATTTGAAGACGTTACCTTGGGTCTCAGGAGTATTGTCGAAGGCTTGCACTAGTCACTAGCCTAATTATTAAGTATAAAATAATATATAAATGAGTTCCACCTCTAACAGCTGCAACATTAGAGTGATTGTAAACGATGATGTAGGCACACGCGTTCGCTATTTGATTGGGTCTCAGGAGTTACGACGTGTCCTTCCCTGATTCTTCCCGCCTCTACCACGTGACACTTTTCCGGAAGAAAAACAAAGTCTGGTCTACCAGTTATTCATTTCAACAAGGATAACAAATTACAAGCTTTTATTGCGTTATTGTCTATGAAAGCAGCTGTTGTGCAGTGAAATTCTGCATTTTATAATACTACTACTGCCTACATGCACGGGAGGCAAGCTATTATTTGAGCGCTGCGCGACAATTCCCGTGTCCACATGCGTTTTTAGCCGTTCTTGGAGCGCCGGTTTTGGGTGAGGCCAGGAAGAACGAGTACCTGTTGGAATAATGTCATCAATGAAGTCATGATTCCCCAAAGAATGGCGAGAAACCTTTCGAATGTCCATATCGGCATTGATCAACCTTCGCGAAATATTACATCTGCACGTGGAGGGAGCAACAACAAAGACGAGGGCGCCCGTCAATGTAATTACAAAAGTAGCATGACCTGAGTGACAATGGCTGACTCCAGAAAACCGCGAATGCATTTGGACTATCTCGACAAGTGGTTTCGGTCATCATCCATGAAGTCTGTAAGGTCATCACCGTCTTCCTGGGGCCCTGAGTACATTAGAAAACCGAGTACAGAGCCCGAAGTGAGGGATCTTGTGGTCAAATTCTACAAAACACACAGTATTCAGTACTCAGTATTCAGTACCCTGGGAAGCGGCGTAGTCTAGGGGGTTGGTGCTTTAAAGCTGACACGCAAGCCACTCTCACTTTTAGAGCCTAACTGGAGCCGGTTACTCTGCACAGCTGTGGGGGAAATGTGCACGGAGAGGGCCAAGCCAGCCCACCCGTTAAGTGAAAGACATTTTAGGTTAATGAGGAAGCTGTGGCCAAACAAAAAAGACTTTGACGTGCCGCTAAAGTCTAGGTAATTGACAGGAAACATGGGTGGATACACACATACAGCCAACTCCATAGCTGTATTAACCATCACAGTTTTCATAGCTTCACATACAGAGAATAAGCTGAGAAAACCAGTCATTTTATATACATTGTTCAATTTATTGAAAAGGGTAAAAAAAAAAAAATGGACAGTGAAAGCTAATTAGTTAAGTGTTTGCCTGCTAGTGAATATATTAAGAACCAAAAACAACAGGGATTAAGCATTTTGGCCATTATGAAAAAAATCTTTAATGGTCAATCATTTGGGTCAATTACAGTTTCTTTAAACAATTAACGAGTGCAAACAGCTGAAAATGTAAATGAACAAAGAGCAAATCTTGTCCTGGTTTAACGGAAGTGGACCATGGATGGAGTTATTGCCAAGATTATGTTGGGAAAGTAATCAGAGGGGAACGACATTAAAAATGAGCAGAAGTAGAAGAATTTGGGAGGAAAAAACTACAACATACTATCAGACTTGCTTGGTTGTTTAACGTGAGGTACTGTTGTAATGTGTTACTGAGTGTGGACACCTGTGGAGCAGCAGCACAGAGGAGGGAAAGCTATCGAGTCTTGTTGGACAATAACTGTGAATCTCCAAAAATAGTTTGAGAAACTAGTATTTTTTTCAACAAAAATACACAATGGGACTTTAGACATTTTAAGAGGCCAATGGTTATGAAAATTGCAATTATAATTTAGCAATTATCTCTCTTATTTCTTAAGGTGAAAATAAAATGTTACAGGTAACTCATCAGCAGTACCACATCCATTTAAGAAGAGTGATCAATTAGACCCTTTTACAGCCAACGCCATCAAAAATAGCCATGCACATTTTGGCAATGGAAGTGGCATTTTGCCACAGCCATCCAGACGAGTTAGCAAGCTTTAGAGATCGAGTTAAACTGTTAACAGCATCAAAATGCCTCGTGGTTTCATGTTCATTTGTCAGAATCTACATTCCAAAAGCGTTACGTTACATGCTCGGCTTCTCCAACAAATGCATGTATATATCCGGTCATTAAATATTGGGCCACTTGCTAATGTACTCTACCCACTCACTTAAAGCACACAAATATGAAAAGTAAACTCGTTTAGGTAGCATTCGTGATCTTTGGTGGTTAATGCGCTTGCATAGCTTGAAAAGCTATTGCTCTTTGCCGTACTTCCGATGCCAAACTGTGTGTGCAAACTTTCTTACATCATCATGGTTTGAAATCTGTAAAAGGGTTTATATATAGTTTGGGTCTTATGTGAATGTGAACTCCATTCATAGCTAGTAGCATATTCAAAAATAGTTGTCATTTTTTTCCCTTCCCATGGTAATTCTTTCAGACTCATCACATCTCCCAGTAATTATTCAAAAGATCATTTTATTCAGTGTTAGCAGGTAGGTCCCCTCCCCCATGTGGAATAGCAAGGTAGTTGTACATAATAAATATAAAAGTGGGGTGCTGGTGTATTTGGTGACCCCGTCATTATAGTTTTCTCTTACACAAACACACATGTACGGACACAGCACATCGCTCCATCCCAACAGGTTGTCCATGAATACTGATGGGTCCCAGTGTTCGTCATCAACATCCTTCAGGTGCAGTGATTCAATGTTTAGTCCGTGGTCATTGTGTATCTGTAAGCAACAGTTTTTTTGTATTATGGTAAAAGTTGAAATATATTAAAGACCAAGTAAGTTAACAAAATCCCTCCATACGTTTTTTGTAAATGCTTATTTTTGTTCCAAACCGACTAAGGTTTAAAGCCGTTTCTGATGTTGTGTTTCATAGAAACTAGCAGCATAAGTTGTTTTACTATAATAAACCCACACTCAACTCTACACTGGAGTGTACGACAATGTAGACAAGTTACAATAAGGCTGCATTTCTTATGGATAGTGGCAAAGAAGCATATCATTGGAAGGAGTGTTAATGCTGACTAAATCATATGTATCCTATGCTATTTGGGATACATGGCCTTCAATACAAGACTTAATGGTAATTTTATGATTGTCAGATTAAAATGCCACCGGGGCTCCTTGGATTTATCATGAGACAGTGGGCTCATATGCTTCCATTGCTGGTAATAACCAAAATAATAATGATACTAAAAATAATCATAACTAGAGCTGTACCGAATAGTTTTAATCATCTAGATTTAATTCATAATTTTGACTTTCTAAATATTATTATTAATAACTTACAGAAACATTGCGTGATATAGTCAACTATCTATTAGTCCAATAGTCTGTGTTTTTCACACAGAAAGCGACTCGGCGCTCAGTCCTTTTCTCTGTAATTGCCAATTCAAAAGTCAAATTCTATGAAAAAAAGATAATGTAATCATATCGAAAACAAGTTTTTATAGAACAAAATATGCAGTCAAAAAACACAATCTGAATTTTCACCATCCTTTTGGGGTGATATATAATGTGACATTCAAAGCATATTTAAAACACCTCCATTGAGGCTACGGTTGTAAATAAAACAAAAGACAATATAGAGACAGTTTAGCCCTAATAATAATTTTTGTAACGCAATCACTTCACGTCATGTTTCATAGTAAAACTTTCACAACAACTATATAATGATAGATTGATAACATTAGTTAATTCACTTGGAAATTATTCATTTTCTGTCTACAATTAATCGCCTTCCTTTTTGAATTCCCCATTGCATTTCTGTTTCATCATCAAGTGCATTCGGGAATTTTTCTAAACGTAAAAAAACAGTACTAGCGACATTGGGTTATCGAATGTGCAGACGTTCGAGAGAAAGAAAGAGCATGTGTATGACTAGAGTATGACATTAGCCGTAATGTTATAGCTGTGAACATAGCAGTGTGTGTACTTCTTACTGTGCACTTCAACATAAATTGTAATTATTTATTTACCTAAGAGAAATGTTACTGGTTTTGTTGCAGATTCCGATTTCACTTGCATAGAACAATTCAGCAGTATGCTATTTGTGGCATACATCAGTAATAAGTCATACATCTGGAAAATATGGCTTAACTCACAGGAAAAAGAAACTTCCAAGTCAAAGCTATTCATGGTCACACTATGAATGTTGTCTTTATAATCCGTCCTTTGTTTGTCAAAGTGGACACAATTTTACGAAATCATTATCCATACTGTTGTGTGAAGGTATGAACAGAAAGACATTGACGTCCAAGAAAGTTTATTGATTGCAAAAGTGATTATTTTATCAGTTGGCTTGTTTTTACTGACCATTCGAAATTGCTGTGGGGAAAATAACGCACTGTTTTTAAGAAAGTTACTTATTGGGCGTGGATAGGGTAAAGCGACAGATGGGTTCAAATTTTCAAATTGATTTGTGATTAAATTGCCCAAATTATTGGGGTTTGGTCTGAAAAGACCTTAAGAAAAAAACTTTACTACGTGGTCTTACCAGGTTCAGGTCCAGTCAGCAGTTCTTCATGCCTGAACATCCTCCAGCTCCGGAGGCATGGGGGACTTGGGGTGTTTGCTCTCAAAGTGCTGCTTAAAAGTCTTGGGGTCGGGCATCTGTGTCTGAAAGAACAAATGAGAATTGTGGTTTAATTTATTTTATCTTGTTGCAACAAATTAAACCTAAAAGTAATTTGATAATATTACTATTATTAATATTAGTACTTGAGACACAATGACCACAACCTGTAACACACGTACCAACCTTCTGAACCAATTCTGCTAAAATACAACGACAAGTCCTGGTTTACACTGAGAATTAGTGGAGCAACGGATTATAAAACTCACGGTTCAGATCCTATCACGGATCAGAGTCAGGAATCGGATCACAGATCGGATGGGCACAAAAGGAAAAAAGGGAGCAATTATAACTTTTAGAGATCCGTGATCACGCTTTTTTTGGTCTTCGATTATAATTGCCGATTAATGTTGATCCACATTGTTGTTCAATTACAGCAGCTGGTCTGGAATGCTAAGATGATTATCTTTTTTTGCCACCGTCCCAAAAAAAAATTTCAACCACTCTGAAGTTAGTGTAAACCCTCAAAAATTCAAGATGTTATCCTTTTACTTTGCTATAGTGTTCTCCTTCAAACAACTGGATTTATTCAAGTTTCTCACCAACACTACCTTTTCCAAGATAACAGTGAACACATCATGATAATGTTATAATTTACCTTCGCCAAATACCCATTTTCACTGAACAGAGCATCTTAATGTAAATGAATGGAACATTCGTTCTACTCCTGTCAATTTAAACACCGATTGGTTGTTTACAATGTAACATTATCAGTGATTAGCGACTAGAAAGCATAAATGCTGATTTACTGATTGCATCATTTACTGGATATTGGAGGATACGATCATCACTTTATTTCACACTGTGATGGTTAACGTTACACTGTGTAATTAATCCGCGAATCACGTTCAGGCCGAACCACAGGGGGGAATCCGTAGGATCACAGATCGACAGCGGTTCGTTAAACCACTGCTGAGAGAAAGGTAAAGTTAAGTTAGAGGAGTGGAAATTCTTAAGGTGCATCACGAAGCAGACATAAATTATGTTGTCACTGCATCGATGCAGAACCCAGAGGGAACCCACAGACACGGAAAGAACTTGCAAACTCCACACAGAGCCAACAGTGCTAGTCACGACATCACCTTTCTAGAACAATAATTTTTACAACAGCAAAGTCACTATATAAAGTCATTAATCTCTCCCTGGAAACAAATCTTAAATGACAATAAAATAAATAATATTCCTGAGCTAAGTTTATATAGAATGAAGAACACAGACATCAGATAGTTCCTCCTATTCTCAGTCCTCCTCCTACTCTTGAAGGTACCGCTGGTAGAGGGAGGTTCTGTCTCAGCCAGCCGAGACGTTTACAAGAACAAACTTAAATCAAGGGTTAGACAACCTAAGTATAGCCCAACTGTATGAACTCTGCCTAAACCGTGCCGACAGCTAGTGCCTAGAGTGCACTATCGAAACAGGCCAGTTTTCAGCTGATTGGGCGTGACCAGTGATCGGACAATCAGTTTCATATTTATGTATAGTCACAGACACGTGACAATACATAAATACACATGTGCCGCGACTGTATGATAGTTTTATGTCAGCGTACAGCGGAACAGACAGACACATCACAGCTACACAAACACATCATATGCTGGTGAGTGAAGGAGACAAAGTTCACAAATTGTCACAACTGCAAGATCAAAATAAGCAGTGGAGGACCAACCTCAAAAACATTTGGATAAACGAACTTAGTCAGACACTTATTGTTTTGTGATCCATTCCTATCATGCTGCACAGAGTGATCACAGTGACTCGCTCTTGCTGAAAGCACGGAGCTAAACAGCTAACCTTCTCTCTAAGCTCTTTTTTAGTAAAATTGTATACTGGGTATAGGTTAAACAAAACGCTATCATGATTAATTCAAATGTAACCTTTTAAATGTAGTAAATGGCAAGAAATTTGAAAAATCCAGTTGTTTAAAGTATTTTTATTTGGCACATTGACATAAAATAGATATTAAAGTATATAAATAAGAACTCAAACATTACCTATTAATTTGAGTTGTTTATATTCTAAAAAAACAGGATAGATGACAGTAATAAAGAAAAAAAATCATTTAAAACTTTTGAAGGTTTACATTTACCTTTGGGTGGTTGAAATGATGCTAATTAAAATACAAAACTATCACATCAAACACATGAATACATCTTTAAAAAAAGATTACAGTAAGTATTGCACATTTTCCAGAGAAAAAGTAAACCAGATCCCAAATAGATTCCTACAACTAAATGTGATCAGCAGTCAGCAACAGGTACTGTACTCACCCGGCAGACGGGGCAGGTGTGGACCAGTGCGGCCTTCGCTGCAGTCTTCTGGTCAGCGGCCTGGCCTTTCTTCTTCTCTGCTGCCTTCTTTGCATTCTTCTGCTGAGACTGAATCTTCTGCTGCCCACGAGCCATGGCCCTCAACTTTGACCTGCAGGAATAACAAAAAAAAGTACCACAGATTACTCTTATGGACCAGATTGTAGATCACAGCTTTTTTTTGCTCACACAACTCGATATATAGTGTTATATCTAATTGCAGGGTGGAAATCACCAGCAGCGGGTACATTTAGGGTGTTATAAGCTGGTCTAAGAGTTCGAACTGGCAGTCAAAACAACTAAATAAATAAATAAATGCAACATTTACTTAGCAAAAGCTACGCATTTGAATATGAGTATTGGTACTTTCCTACAATGTTTAACTACATCCCCCAAAACATTTGTGTCAATTACTCAACCCTGAAGATACAATCAATGGCCATGATTATGTTGACACAGCTTTTGGTCAGAATCTGCTTTACATGCTTTACTTGATCTTTACATTTACATGGGCTATGCCCATTAGTTACAAGCAGGGAAATCATAACGTTAGTACATACACTAACAAGTGCATACACCTACAAAAACTACATTTAGACAAAATTGTGATCGCTTTACAACGAAACAGTTCCACTAATGACATCCTCGAGAATAATCATAAACTACTTAACATAAAACTGAACCTTGTTTACCTAATTATCTGACAGCACGTGGCATTAACTCAATGTGTAGGTTTGTATATACGGTTATTAACGCTGCATGCAGCTGTTGTGAGCTGATATCTATTTAACAGTAACTGATTTTTTATTTGTGTATCAAAGTAAGTTAGCTCAGATGCACGCGCCTCCTTCCAGTCTCGCTTAAATGTAATTATGATACAACAACAACGCAGGCTTCATTTCACGTAAATCCAGTGTTTCCTTTCGTTTCCTGCACATGGCAACATTGTTCACCCAATGCCAAGGCGCACGAGAGCTGGAGAGAAACATCAAACAAGCTAACATTAGCTTGAACTGCTTAACGCTAGCTTAATCACAATCGCGTTATTCATTAATAACACCATTTGCGTAACTTGGACTGTCTACTTGTAAGGCTGTTGCCGCCGAATACCAAACTTAACGTTACATTTTGAATTGTTTAACTCTCGACTTCACAAAAAACACCAGAGGCTTTAACTAGTTAGGCTAGATAGCAGTCAAGCTAACACAGCGTTATACCTTTACAGTATGAAACCGGTCCAGCAACAGCCCAACGTTATTTTTCTTTTATTTGTAAAGGTTCGCATTAATAACTATAGGGTGGTATGTCTAAATGGAACTTGTTCTAAGAGACTAGTTAACTTGTTAGCATCTTCCAAACAGGCCTTTCGTCCACCGGCGCCGCCTTGCTAACACGGTTAGCTAAGCTAGCTAGTCGCCAAGAGTGCTTGTGACTCAGAGCTACGACGCAATACGATGTTGTGGGAGAATAAAGAAAACAGTTTCCAACACAAATCACTGTTGGATAACACCGTAATAAATCGCGACTATTACATATTGACACAAGTATTCTTTTTTCAGGCGGATTTACCTTCGAGATTAGACTCTCTTTGCTCTATTATCGGTCTCTTTTCTTGAAAACCAGAGGAAACTTCAGAGAAGGAGTTTAACCAACGAGATAAAACCTGCCGAGAAACGAGCAGCGCCGCCAGCAGGACTGGAGACGAACTGCAGCGTCCCAGAGGTTAGCTGGTACAGACTGCTGTACTGACGTACATGTTCCAAGGGACCCGTTTCACCCTTATACTATGTGCTTTCTTTTGTTCTGGGGCAGATCAGCATGTACGTATGTACATGTATGTGACACAAAGCATTGAATTAAATGCCCAAAAAAATAAGTTAAACTTGTGACCTAATTGTCTGATTTCATCTCCATCTGATCGAATATCAAATTGATATTTCAACAGGCAAAAAATAAATAAAGGATTCAGAATTTCTCTATCAGAACTTTAACCCGTGTGTAAAAGGGTTTGAATTAAACAAAAATCTAAATGCATTAAATGGAAATGGAAATAAAAGTTATAAACCACATTATTGAACCGTTAACTCATCAATATATATTTATATAAATCCAACTAAAAACCAATACTTCAAGAGTCAAGACAAGAGCACATAAACTGACAAATGAATATCCCAACTGCTCTGAAAGAAACAGCCCATATATATGAAGCGTTCATGTGCAAACTCAACAGTTTGATTGATATTCCTATGACCGCACCAAAAAAAAAAAACATGACTTGAAGTGAGGAAAATAAATCAAAAGATTTCTGTTTTTGAACTCTTCATGGGGAAACATTAATGTGAGATGATTGTTTTTTGGGTTACATTAAGTAACTCCCTCAGAGCTGAACATGGCATGTACATTTAATTTCTTATTTATCTATTTCACTTCATCAATACAGCTACATTTGATACCCACTCTTGTTAAGTCTAAGGTGGTATTTTAACAGGTAAAATGAAAGAGTCGTACTGTTTTACTTAAAACTGTAATGAGTCCTACTACATTTTAAGAGATAAGTCTCCAAACTGAACCACAATTTACATGCAGATGAATGGAGATGATGAGGGATATTTGTATTATCATTAGAAACTGTTGAAGCTGACCGTTAACTCTCAAGAGGGTTTATTTGATATGATGATGACAACAATTAACTTAATCAAGAAGTAAACACATGCATCTGTGGGGTTTATTATTATCAGAAATGAAAGGTTTATAATCTGAAATCTCAGCATATTTCAGCCCTGTTTTCAAAAATTCTTTAATTATTGTGTGAAGCTTTCACCATGAGGTTTTTGAACATTATAAAACATTATTTGACATTCCCCTGGCAAACGACAAGGGTGAATAGCCATTTTACTCTGTCCTCCACACTGAGAACAAGTTAATGTGCCCCTTTATTTAATGAAAATGACAAATAAACCATCACTGTATTAGATTGTATTTGCAGAATTGAATAATTTATATATACATCTATATATAGATATATAGATATATACATAAATATATATATTTGTTACAGTTTCCAAAATAACTTGATTTACCCCAAACTGAACATTGCAGCTGTTTAATGAAAATTACATTAGACTTTTTGTCAAAATCATAAGTATCACTTCGGTGAGACAGCTTTATTTTCCAAGTGATTACTGGGTATTATTACATATTTTATTGTATTCGTTGACATGGTTGTGTGATCTGGTGTCTTTTGCACCCTCAATCAAACTTAAGTAAAATTATCACGTGCATTTCCCCTCAACAGGAGCCATAAGGTTTTCTACATTCCTAGTATTTAAAGTGGTCTTGTTCCGCAGACGAAGGGAAGGCTCAGCTCACATCTCACATCCCCCCAGAGGAGTTCATCTAAGAGGCAGACGAGAAAGAGAAGATCCAATCAGTATTTTTAGAAGTTACAGTCACCAAGAGTGAGTTGATTTCACGCAGTATTAACGTACCTGCTTGGTTCATTGCAACACATTTCTCGTTGTTCTGATTGTTGTCAGGCTGGGCTATGGCCCAGTCCTGGAAATGAAACCCTGAGCCGTCGCTCCAGAGCCAAACATAGTTCTGTAAAAGCAGACGGAATGAATTACTGTCAAACACCGTCAAGACAGAAACTATTCAAAGTTTTGTGAGAAGGGACTGATTGGCAATTCATTCTTCAGTAATAAAAAAAGGCCCTTGATCTTGATCTCAATCCGTCGGGAATTTGATTTTGTCCCCTACCTTAACAGCATCATTGCCGCCGATCCAGGCTTGAGGAAACCGACCTGTGCCCCCCCTCACGACCTCCTGGATGAACTGGTACTCTCCTCGGTTGTGGACGGACGCGAGGTTGCCACCATTACCCGTACAATATTTCTGTAAAAGAAGAGATAGACAACTTTGTATGCATTCATGTACATATACTATAAATATACTGGTTTCAGGGATCGAATGAATTGTTGGGCTCTACCTCTGCATTCACCCAGGGCATCGCTCTGTTTATGAAGATGAAACATCTGGATCCATACTTGGACCATCCGGGTGGACAGCTGCTCCTGTAGACATCATCCAGAATCTCTTCTCCGACTTCCTTCTCAGTTTGCAGCTCCTTCAATCCTGTGCTGTCTAACATCAAAAATGAATTTACCGATGATCATGGCTCCTAAATTACATTTAGTCTCGATAAATCTTCCTTGAAAGTCGTTTTAGTTTCTTCTCTTACCTGGATGCTTCTCTGGAGCAGCTGCCTTCTCCTCTACAGGCACTAGTGTGTGTGTGGGGGGGGGGGGGTAAAAAGTTACTTTTCGAAACATGCATTTGGGTATTACAATGACGAGATGCATCATTCTTTAAATGTCAATATCGTAATCAAAGTAAGACTTTGAAAATTAAGAAATCCGATGTTAATCATGTGCAATGTGGAGATAGAAATGAGGTGATGTGTTCAGTGTTTGGTCTCACCTGCTGCGATGCCCATAGAGAAGGCGGCGCAAAGAAGAAAGATGGTCCTCATTGTTTACAGTGATGCTGCGACGCAAGTCAGAAAACTCTAAATAATTAAAAAAGACACAGCATCTGAACATGCAGTTACTTTTGCAGAACTTCAAATTAAAACTCTACATCAACAAATGCATAAAACCCAAAAGTCTCACCTGTCTCAGTACTCACACACCTCAGCTGTGTCTGCAGGATCTCGAAAGTTGCTGAGCTCTTTATATACACCAACAGCAAGGAAGAAAACTGTGTTTTTATGTAAATATATTTTATGACTGTCATTATCAGTGGAGTTTGATCTCATGGTTGCAAGTTGAGGCTGAAGCAATTTTTTTCCCGGGACTTCCTTATGATCATGGGGCTGTGGCGTAGTGGAGAGCAAGGTAGTTCTCCAGTCAGAGGATCGGTGGTTCGATACCCGGCTTCGGCAGTTGAGTTGCTCCCGAAGGCTTGCCATCGGTGTGGACTGGATGATGAATGTTAGTTAGAGTCTGATGGTGGCACCTTGCATGGTAGCCTGTCATCAGTGTGTGAATGGGTGAATGATATGTAATATACTACTGATTGTAAGTCGCTTTGGATAAAAGCGTCTGCTAAATGACTGTAATGTAATGTAATGATCACTGATTATATTGGGGTTTTTTGTACTTATTACTGCACTGTGACTTTAGATCTAGTCTATTCCGTTTGAATTTAATGTCATTTTATGTTTTATATTTTAGTTCATCTAATGAAAGAAAAAATCTAATTTACTTTTCGATTTTAAATAGTTTTTTAAATTACATTCTGATTCTTTTCTTTGCCTGTGTAAAGCCCTTTGTGTTTGAAATAAGATATATTAATTATGCTGCCTTGCCTTATATGGCTCAGCAGCATTGCATTTTTGATGAAGCATCGGTCTGGTTCACTAACAATCCTGTGTTAGTTAAATATCATGAAGCCTCAGATAGCTCTTATATTGTCCAGGTGCATTCTGCAAGTCTCATCCTCCTCCATTGTGACTCTGAGAAAGAGTCACAATATCTTTACGATATGTGATGTATGTCGCACATTGTTTATTTCTCAGAAGTGATAAGGTCGAAGTTTCAGATGCGCGTATGGAATTAACTGTAGCTTTATCTCGGACGTTATCTCATGTTACGTGCTGTAAAGGGGTTAAATATCACTGATAAATAGTCTTGTAAAATAAATTTGTACTAAATGAGATGTTTATCAGGTTGTTTTTTTCCATGGAGAGAACACCCGTGCAGTTTGACCCCTAGGTATCCTAATAATAGTGAATGGGCTCGACATACCAGGGTTTCCAGGACGCCATTGGCAACACTTTTGATAAATTGGCAACCGATTCTTGGCCTGTTAATTTTAACACAATTAAAAAAACAAGGACAGCAATAAGCCAAACATGCACACCAAAATGAATAGGCTACATTTAATAATACTTGTTGCATTAGTGATATTTAAATATTGCCACTTTCAATCAGAAGCGGAACAAGACAAACCACAAGCTTTGAAGTGTGTTTTAAGGCATCTGGGTTAGAGAACATGGCGAAGCAAAGGAAGTTGGTTGACTAATCAACATCACAAACTAATGTGTAAATTGATTCAACTGGCAAAGAGCAAAGAGCTTGAAGCAACACGAGCGAGCAGCTCAAAGGCGTAATGAGCTGGCACACACATCCGGATTTTCATCAGACGTATAACTGCATATATCTTAATTACTTAAGATATAAGGTGACTAAAAATGGCAAACAAAAGCTGATGCTTGGCTGTCAGCCTGGCAAACCACTTTTAAAATGTTAAAGAATGTTTAGCCCCTAAATGAAACAGAGATGATGCTGTTCCTAAACAAACAATATCAGTGACTAAAAAAATTAGTGAATGTGCATTTTATAACTGGTGGAGAGAGATGCAAACTATCTGTGTACAATAGAGTTTGCATCCAAATGAAATACGGTTACCAATGTCTCAAAACTAAATGAAATCTTATTTAAAACCCAGAGAATGTACTTAGAGATCAGCTTTAACATAGCAATATGGAATTATAAATCTCTGAATGTTTCTTTCTTTCTTTATTTTGGGAATCAAGAGCTGCGGGACAGATGAAAAAATAAATGCTGATAGCTATATGATAAAGTACACGGTCCAGGTACAGCCACGATTTATAGAAGCCTGCGAAGCGAGAAAGCACAAAGACTCCAGGGTACAAGCAAGTCAATAAGCGTAATAGTACAGGCAATAATAATAGTAATGTGACTAATAATGATAGTGGTAGTAGTAGTGGGTGTCAGCAGGGCCTCAGTAGGTGGCACGATGACAGTCCAAATATAACCCCGATTCCTGGGAACCTGCGAGGCGAGAAAGCACAAGAACTCCGGGGAAGAAGCAAAATCAGTAATGTGCATAAATAGGAGATTAATACATAAAGAAGGAGGGAGAGAAGAGGAGAGAGGAGCTCAGCGTATCCTAGGTAGTCCCCGGCTGTCTAGGCATATAGCAGCATATCTAGGGGCTGGACCAAGGCGAACCTGAACCAGCCCTAACTATAAGCGCTATCAAAAAGGAAGGTCTTAAGCCTGCTCTTGAAAGTGGTGAGTGTGTCTGCCCCCGGACTGAAACTGGAACCTGGTTCCACAGAAGAGGAGCCTGATAAGATTGATAGATTATCAATTGAAGGTCACAAATCAAAGACTATGGCACTAACAAGGTAGAAAAGGTCAATAAATCGGGACAATAAGTTCATAGATAACAGTAAGCTATAAACAATGCAGAGTGAGAATACATTTCCCACTTTCGTTTTTCTTTTTTTTTCTATTTGTTCTGTTTTAACAAAACAGAACAAATACAACAATCAATGTACACATTTGGTCAATTTAAACAACTAAGAGATTTTTTTTGACCCAGCATAAACACATATATCCTTGATAGAGACAGACACAAAAACTAAATAAATAAATAAAATAAAACATATTACATTAAGCCTGCTCTTGAAAGTGGTGAGTGTGTCTGCCCCCGGACTGAAACTGGAACCTGGTTCCACAGAAGAGGAGCCTGATAAGATTGATAGATTATCAATTGAAGGTCACAAATCAAAGACTATGGCACTAACAAGGTAGAAAAGGTCAATAAATCGGGACAATAAGTTCATAGATAACAGTAAGCTATAAACAATGCAGAGTGAGAATACATTTCCCACTTTCGTTTTTCTTTTTTTCTATTTGTTCTGTTTTAACAAAACAGAACAAATACAACAATCAATGTACACATTTGGTCAATTTAAACAACTAAGAGATTTTTTTGACCCAGCATAAACACATATATCCTTGATAGAGACAGACACAAAAACTAAATAAATAAATAAAATAAAACATATTACATTAAGCCTGCTCTTGAAAGTGGTGAGTGTGTCTGCCCCCGGACTGAAACTGGAACCTGGTTCCACAGAAGAGGAGCCTGATAAGATTGATAGATTATCAATTGAAGGTCACAAATCAAAGACTATGGCACTAACAAGGTAGAAAAGGTCAATAAATCGGGACAATAAGTTCATAGATAACAGTAAGCTATAAACAATGCAGAGTGAGAATACATTTCCCACTTTCGTTTTTCTTTTTTTCTATTTGTTCTGTTTTAACAAAACAGAACAAATACAACAATCAATGTACACATTTGGTCAATTTAAACAACTAAGAGATTTTTTTTTGACCCAGCATAAACACATATATCCTTGATAGAGACAGACACAAAAACTAAATAAATAAATAAAATAAAACATATTACATATTAGGGAGAAATGTACCATTACAGAGGATGCTTACTGAGCTAATTAAGCTCAATCAACTCCAATACATGTTATTGCTGGCCATTCATAACCAAGTATGTCTTAAAGTGAGACCACTCGTTTACAAACTCATCTAAGGTTCCTTGCAATACATTGGCTAACCATTGGTAGGGAAGAATTGATAATAATTTATCATACCACATTAACAACGTTGGTGGATGTTCATCTAACTAAACATGTAAGATTGAAAGGCGTGCAGCATAGAGCATAATATTTAGCAATTTTGTCTTTTGAACGGATAAGGTGCTAACACCAAGAATACACAGTTTTGGATCCAGTTCCATTTTAACGCCAATAAATTTCTCAGTCCCAAAAACTGTACAAAACGTTGCTCATGGTCTGGTCATCAAGGTTAACGCCAAAGTCCTTTTCCCAGCTATGTTAAATATTCATTGTGATCTTATCATTCATAAGAAACTGCTCATATATATAAGTCATCACTTTCTTATTAAGTTTTGCTGCTTTCATAATAAGACTATCAAAAATGTGAATGTGTTGTATATCTGTTATGCTGTTCATTCTGTACACATGACATCTATTGCATTCTGTCCATCCTGGGAGAAGGATCCCTCCTCTGTCGCTCTCCCATAGGTTTCTTCCTTTTTTCTCCCTGTTAAAGGGGTTTTTTAGGGGAGTTTTTCCTGTGCCAATGTGAGGGTTCCAGGACAGAGGATGTCGCATGTGTACAGATTGTAAAGCCCTCTGAGGCAAATTTGTAATTTGTGATTATAGGCTATACAAAATAAATTGAATTGAATTGAATAGTCACATTAAAAGGCAAATATTCCGAAAAATCTATCTTACTGCTCTTTCCAAGTGGTAAGGCCAGGGACTTGTCATCATTGATTTTATATCTAGAAAACATATTCAATTCATCAATTATCTTGATTAAAGCTGGTATAGATTTAGATGGTTCGTTCATAAATAAAAAAGCACGTCATCTACGTTTAATGAAATTTTATGTGTTCTGTCGTTTGTTTGAATACCCTTTACCTGATCACTTGCTCTTACAGTTTCGGCAAGAGGATCAATAATCAGCGCAAAAGGTAAAAGGGCAGCCCTGTTTGTGCCCCTCTCAAGTGGAAATACCTGAGCTGTCAAACCATTCACTGATACAGCAGCTTGTGGAGATCCATAAAGCAATTTGAACCAACCAATACAAATATCACCAAAGGAAAATTCATTAAGTGTTCTGAATAAGTAATTCCTATCGACTCGGTCAAATGCTTTTCTGCATCTAGCTAACCACTACCACATTGTTCTTGTTAGACCTACAAACTGCATGATGCCCCGCAATCTTCGTATATTAGAGTGGGATTGGGGGTTTCAAACAAATCCAGTTTGATCAGTCACTAACTTGGGTAAAACTAAATTAGGACGTGTTGCCAAAATATTGGCTAATATTTTTTAATCTGTATTTTGAATTGTTAAAGGTATATATAATAAGGGCATCTCTGAGTCTTTCTGTTCTTTGGATATTACCTTGATAGCGGCCAGCTGCATTGCTTTTGGTAGTTTCCTAACCTAAGAAGAATGCTGGAACTTTCTTGTTAATACAGGTGCAAATATTGATTTAAAGGTCTTATATATACTTCTGAAGGGAAGCCATCTGGACCACAGGCCTTACCATTTTTTAGAGAAGTAATAGATCTTACAATTCTTCATGTAATTTCACATCGAGCAGATTCTGATCAACATAACCAACCTTAGGTTGCTCAAGTTTGTGAAAGAAAGTGTTCATCCTGTCTATTCCTGAGTTCTTGGATTTATAGAGTGAACAAAAGACGTCTTTAAAAACATCTGCGATCTCAGAGGACATGTATCCTAATTTTCCATGATATTGCATTGGTAGGTTTTTTGTTATTAATTGAATTCGCCAAATAATGTACTGATTTATTTCCAAATTCATATGTTTTAGGCTTCGGTAGGAATAGAGCTTTTTCAGCTTTTTGAGATTGCAATGTATTAAGTGCAGATTGAGCATTTAAGACTTTGTCCCGGCTTTCCTTAGACAAAGTCCATTTATGCTCAGATTCAGCATATTGCAGCTTTAACTCAAGTATTCTCTGTTCTTTAATGTTTTTTTTCTTTCTAGCAGCACAGTAAGATATCAATGTACCTTGCAAATAGGCTTTTGTAGTTTCTCATAAGTTTGATGGATCAGTTTCCCAATTATCATGCATTTCTAAGAATTGCAAAAACATTTTTTTTTGCCATAGAACAAAAATCTGGGTCTGATAATATTGACCTATTACACTGCCAAGAATGTCTGTGTTCATAAGAATTAGTAATAGAAATCACAGTCACCCCCCACTATCATTAAAGGACAGCTATATTTAAAGGACAGCTATATTTAATCAGTCATGGTAGTAAAGATTGATGTATCAATATCAGGAACAGCATATACATTAAGAATAGTTATTTTTTCAAATGATAAGAGTCCATGACTTAACACATAGCACCCATTCGAGTCTTCCTCAAAGTGATTAATAATAATAATAATAGGTAGATTGTTATGTATCAGTATTGCCACACCTCTACTTTTTCTATTAAAGGAGGAGAAATACACTTCTCCTACCCAGTAATTTTTAAGCTTCTTATGCTCATTTTTCATTAGATGAATCTCTTGTAACATTGCAACATACATTTTTTTTTACTTAAGTACTTATTGAATTTATAAATTAATGGCATTTTTTCAAACAGCATTTCAAACTTTCTTTTTGAATGTTTCTTTTAATTCTTCTTGGTGATGTTTTCAGTCAGAGTGTAATAAAGTATCCACTACATCAGAATATGATTAAATGGGTACTATATTACTCTTTGAACACGTCCCTTTTTTTTGTTGACATTTCAACACCACAACTCCCACAAGACATCATTAATGCTGACAAAATGTATGTAAAGTACAGAAAGAAAGAAGGAGCCGGTCTTGAGAAATCAAATATTAATTTATTATGTTTTTAAACTTGATTACATTTCTCAAGAAGCACACTTCAGTAAACCTTGTCATGACTTCTACAAATGTATTTTACTGTGGGGTTTTAAAACAGCATTGTGTGCTTCAGGTTTTTGTGCACACATGCAGGTCCAGGACCAATGTGTGAGATCTTCATATATTTAAACTAAACTTTATGGTCTTGTTCCGCAGACGAAAGGAAGCTGTAATTCACAGGGCAGATCGTTCCAGAGTAGGTCCTCTGATTAAGAGACGAGAGAGAGAAAAGTCACATTTGTTTCAGGATTTGACAACTTTATGTGGTTTGTGTGAGAACTTTAAGAAAAAAATGTGATTCAAGAACTGAGAAAAGATCCTTTTTACCTGAGCGGTTGATTTCAAGGCACCTCTCATTGCCGTTTAAATTGTTGGGCTCTCCTATGCCCCAAAGCTGGAAATGAAGCCCTGATCCATCACTCCAGAACCAGGTCCGGTCCTGCAAAATAATTAAATAAAGTTATCAAACATAAAAATCAACAAAACTGAAACAACCTAAATTCATGACTACCACTCAAGAGGTGAGAGGACTGAATTTACAAAGAAGATAAGCGCCCTGACACATCTATGCTTTGACTCGGAACTTTTCCGCTGCAGAATGATTCCAGGAAGTTTCCTCGTTACCTCAATCGCATCAGTGCCACCAATCCAGGTTTGGCGAAATCCACCCGTGGCCATCTTCACCACGTCCTGGATGAATCGGTACTCTTGTGCAGTGTGGACGGAGGCAAGGTTGGCACCGTTGCGCACACAGTATTTCTGTAAAAGAAGAGATAAACAGCTTTGTACATATTTATGTTCACCTATTTATTAATATACTGGAATGGAATGTGAACATCACAGAGTGATGAGTGTCGGGCTCCACCTCTGCGTCTATCCAGGGCATCTCTCTGTGCATGAAGATGAAACATCTGGATCCATATTGGGACCAGCCGGACGGACAGCCGTTTCTGCCCCCCGACATCACCCAGCATCCTGCCCTCTTCCTCTTCCTCCACAACAGGCATGGTCTCCACCTTCTCAAACGTTCCCGTCATCAAAACTGCTGTTTCATCTGGCCTCTCCTCTGGAAGGCCGCCCCCCAAAATATATAATAATAATAATTAATAATTAATAATTAATAATGTTTTTTTTATTCAATGATACTTTTGATTTCCTAAAAAATAAGTTGGTCTGAACTGTCGGAAGACATCGGACAGCGTTTTTGGAAAACAGGATTCTGATGTTAAAGGGATTTGAATCCATTTAGGAAAGATGGTCATGTTGTTGGATCTGTAACTGCAAAGCTGAGTTCAAACCCATCTGAAACTGAAGAGCTCTCACCTGGCTGTGGAGCGTCCATTGGCTCCTCCACTGGACCTATCGAAGAACACAATTAAGATGTAGTCAAGGCCAGATGAACCCATTAGGGGACTCCCATAGACCACAGGTTCATCAACCTCATTTGAATGTAAAAGTTTGCCTCTGAGGGCCCATGAAGTACAAAGCACACAGCAGATTATACATATATTCCGTGACTAAGTTGTGTTTGAATGCATGCCTTTGAAGAGATTTCTTACATTTCACTTCAAAGTGTCCATCAGGCCAATCAGTATCACCTTTAAAAAAGTATATATATAAATTAAAACAGTTTAAAGTCTCCCCGCATCGCTCCACGTCTCACCTGTTGCAACGCCCAGAGCGAAAGCGGCACAGAGAAGAAAAACGAGCCTCATGGTTTATAGGGATGAAGTGGAATGCTGCAAACACAAAAGATACAAAATGAATACTTAAAACAACCACAGCAACGACTTTGTCTTATGATATGGGTCGACTGGATATAGAGGTTTCTACGTAGAGAGGATTGTAGCGTTACAGTCTCACCTGCTTCAACAGAAAAAAAAACTCTCAGAGATGGCAGGATGCAGAATGAAGAGGGCTTATATACTGGAACAACAAGGAAATGAATGTTCATTCTATTAAATAATGGTCCAAAAGTTCACAGCGTTTATTGACTGAAGTTTTATCTCTTTGACAGCATTTTACTGCATTATATGGATAAAGATTTTCAGCTGTTATCTTTTTTCCGAGCAGTACTTTATGGATCAGCCCTAGAGTCAATTCAATTCAATTCAATTCAATTCAGTTTATTTTGTATAGCCCAGAATCACAAATTACAAATTTGCCTCAGAGGGCTTTACAATCTGTGCACATGCGAGATTGGGCTGTATAATGTACAATTATGTATAATACCTTGTTGTGTCGTTTAAACCATAAATATCTATTTTATTTGTGGTCACTTTTTTGCCTTTTATTGCATTTTTATAATGTGATTTTCTAATCATATAGCATTTTCTTTATGAGATGCACTACATTTTATTTTATTTTTAATTCTCATTATAGTAAAGCTTCATATTTAATGGAGCATATCTCTTGTTTTGAAGGTAGAAATCTACAAATTAACCATAAGACTGAAAGAGACACACATCCTGTGATACCGGATCTGGTATCTGCAAGATGGATGTGTAGAGAGCAAAAGATTGGCTCTTCATATCTTTTGTATGCAAACATATACATTTGTAAAGTGATTAAAGCTGTCGGATAAATGTAGTTGGTTGTCCCCTCGAAATGTGGTCCAGTAGAAGTAGAAAGTGGGGTGAGAAGAAAAGACCAAAGTAAAGTACAAGTACCTTACAATTTTCAAACAGGACATGAGTAAATGGATTGCAGTTTTAAATTTAAGACACCTGTGAAGGTCAAAATCCAGACTCTTGGGACTTCAGAGAAACAGCATGTTTGAATTTTATATTCTGTTTTGAAAAAAAAAAGAACTCATGGTCTCATGCAGACTGTAAGCACTTTAACAGGTCTGGGGAAGAAGAAAACAACAAGGTTGGTAAAAACAGGAAAAGACAAATAGCATGTTAATAATGGTTTACATTTTGTGTATGTTAAACATTTTTAGGACTCACTAAAAATAATCTGAATTTACAAAGAGCGTGAAATACAAATACAGGGATGAATCTTAGTGAAGTGATTGCACATTACCCATTTCAGGCTTGGCCACAATATCCTCCGATCACGCTGGGAGCCAACACCGACACCTGTTTGCTGGGCCCGCAGAATGAAAGGGAGGCACGGAAGAACCAGAACCAGGACTGAGTGGGTCAGAAAAACTCAAATTAAAACAAAAATTTGGTCAGATCCGACACATTGCTCCCTTGATCCTGGTTCAACGATGTGAAGCCCTTTGTTTTTTTGTTTTGAAAAGTGCTGTATAAATAAAGTACATTTTTTTGTTATTATTATTATTATTGTTACCTGGCTTCATCTCCTTCACTGGATCTGCTGTGGAAGAAGATTCCGATCAGCCAACTAACCAATTAATCAATCAACCGTCTTCAGAAACTACCTTTACGCCATGCATTCAGTTAGTTCTTCTGAAGTTTGTAGCTGTAATGTAGTAATGTAGTTACGGCTTTTCAGAACAGAATATCCTGCTCTTAAAATGATGTTTCACAGTTGTGCAGACACAAACACAGTATCAACACAATCCAATAAAATTGCTGCATTTATAAAGCACTTTAATCCAAAACTTACCTTTTACTCAGCAATTCACACAGTTTCATGGCGAGCCTGAAATAGAACTAACACGTATTTTGTCCGTTTTGTAAAATCAGCACAGTTTCTTGTAAGGTTTTTAATTCTGTTGAATTTTTCTGGACAATTTGGGCAATTTGAGCTTCCTGAGTGCACTCGCAAATAATGAACGGAACTTAAAGCAGAGGTAGGCAGTTTATACCTCGGCAAAAAATCCATAATAACCATTCAGCATTTGTAATTCAAGTGATCTGAGAGAAAATTATTCTTTCTGCACCTCCTCTTTGCTCTGTTTTTTTAGGCTTTAGAAAACCTAGCCTGTGACAGGAGACTTTGGCCAATCACAGGTCATTTCAGAGAGAGGGCGTCCTATTGTCTGTTTTACAAACGGATAAGAGCGCGCACGTCCTTTCTGATGGCGAAAGCCAGATTCAACGACAGAATGTCCTGTAGGAAAAGTTGCTATTCCAACATTGGCAAACAGCTGCATACGCCACAAAGCAACCCCCCAAAAAAGGAAACAGACTTATTAAAAAACAGAATCTAACAATATCGGCCAAGATGAGCTTTCTGCTAACTGTAGCCACGAGCTGCACTGAGCTAGTCGCATCCGGCTGCCCTTAGCAAGAGGCTGTTAGCAACGTTTTTCATGCAAATGCCCATGCTCTCCTGGTGGGAGGGGCAGGAAGAGAAAGGAACGCTGCCAGAGGAGGGCTGTATTTTCAAATTATAATTTTTTTCCCCAGAATCTGCCTACCATGGGCAATACTGGAATTACAATATGCTGGAAGATACCCAAGGAAGCAAAAAAAAAACCCGCCTACCCCAGCTTTAACTGGTCCCTTCAATCAAGGTTACGTGACCAGTATGTACGGCTGGTGAGGTCAAGATTTACAGTGAAGTCAAACTCACTGTTTACAAGTTTCAAACTAACATGGTGAACTCGGATCTGTTCCTAGGAATGAAAAAACTCATCCGAGTGAAGAGTTAACCTTTTGTCTGTATGAAACTAAACTTAAATCCAGACTGCTCAAAGAGGAACAGACTTTGAAGGAGAAACGGTTTCACACAATCTGAACACAGTTTCATCACTTTATTACAGTAAATGAGTCCATATTATACAGAACATACACAGAACAGAGACAGACAGGTTTGTGTTTCTTTCTCTCTCTTTCTCCGTCTATCCCTCCAACACATCAGTCCGACAGGGCAGGATGACACCAGTTAATAAAAAAATAATAATAATGAACTAAAAGTGACATATCAACTTATTAAAGAGAATCAGTAATCTCCTTCTGTTACAACTGATGTTTCAGAGGGTTTGAAAACACAAACAAAAGGTACAATTTCTGAGATTCGGTTCACTTGAAACTGTGGGTCAACATTTCTGCAGTGTTGCCTGGCAACTAACACACACGTTAGGTAGCTCTGTCTGCTGTCACACTAAAGTTTATTTCTGCCATCTTGTGATCATTAGCAGTAGTTTTGAGCACAAGCAGGACATCATGTTGTGGTTTCTAGTCCGACTAAACACTTTTTGAGATCAAGTCAGACAAGTCAGACTCTAAAAAAAAAAAAAAAAAAAAAAAAATGCAAGTGACCTGTAGCTAAAAACATTTCCTTTTTTTCCTCAATACTGCACAGTAATAACATATTGCATTGTGTCACACACACAAAATTCTGTTCCAAAAAGCAGTAAAAGAAACCGTGGAAGAAAAAGAAAGCGAAAACTGATGATTTTACACATTAAAAAAGTTTTTTGGTAGAACTACTGAACGTGAAAAGTTGTATAAAGCTGCGTTAAATCTGAGAAAATGGACTCAACGTTAGTTTGGGTCGAAGACTGTGAATCTGAAGTTGAAAAAAAAAACCTTTAGTCTGCTGCATGAGGCTTTTACTATCTTTCTAATCGTGATAGCTGCTGCGTTTTTGAGGTTTACATTTATAATTTTAAATCTGCTAAATTTAAGTTAAGAACATATTGTTGTGTGTCCTGCTGGTTACTGAGGACAGAAGGAAGGAGGTACTTTAATTTAAGAAAATCGTAAATGTATCTTGAATATATTTCACTTTAACTGGCATGTCTGATAATGACTGAACAGCTCCCTCTTGTGTATAATCTACAGCACGTCAAGTGTGATTTGGAGTCAGTTGCATTAAAGTCCCAGTGAAACATAAGAAAACACAAAGAAAAGATGAGTAGATTTTGATCAAACAATACAAATAAATTATATATCTAAAAAATAATTGTTGGCATATAATGAATAACAGGTGGACAATAGAGCGGGGATGTGATCTGCAGGGTTAAAAGGGATTTTCTATGAATTTCCTCTTGACTTTACAAAATAAATGTAAATTAAAAACAAACATCATCATTTCAGTCATTTTGCATTTATTATACTGTGTGGATCAACAGTAGATGTAAGCGAGCAGGTTGGAGAGAGCGCTGTCACGGTAACATGACATGCCTCGCTGATTCAGATTTTTAGTGGGGTCACATAATGTTTTAAGAAAGTATAGTTTTTTCTACCCAGAGTGAACAGAGAGAGAAGCATTTTGGAACAGAACCCTTGAAATATTCATTCAACAGTCAGACGGTCCCTCAGCGGGCCGAACAGGGAGGACAGCTGAGTAACAACGTGGTTAACAGCTACTTTACATTTTTCACTGGACTACAAGAGAGAGAGAGAGAGAGAGAGAGAGAGAGAGAGAGAGGGAGGGAAAGAGACAGAGAGAGAAAGATCAACAAACATGAGGCTGATTTTTTCTTTTTTTTCTCTTTGCAGTATTTACATTTTGAATTGTGAAAAATAAAAGAAACTTATTTACAGAAACGCACAAGCTAAGACTGCTTCGTCGGCGGGATGAGGAGAGATAAGATATAAACAACTCTGTCATAAAAAGTAAGAAGATGAAAATAAAAATCAGTGATATTTACAAGTGCGATAAGAGAGAGAGAGAGAGAGAGAGAGAGAGGGAGAGTGAGGGGGAGAGATAACTTCTGAGGTCGGAGACCAAATCGGCCGGTGCTTGATTTCCTCCCGCCGGGTCACACCTTTTCATGGCCACAGAGAGTCTGACGGCTCTGAGTGTGAATGCGCCCTGCAGAGGGAATCGAACAGGCTGGTTTGGACTCTGGACAGCAAAGAAAGAAAAGCAGAATGAGCCCTGCAGGACTGGCAGGTGAGCTTGAGAGAATGAAAGATGCTCTCCACTCTCCTCGTATGAAAATCAATGTGAATGTGCCCAATGTGGTGGAATAAAAAAAAACAAAAAACAGCATCGAAGACAAGCAAACATGGCTGCAGTGTAACAACAGCAGGTGGAGGCATGGAGCAGTAGTATCAAATATACTATACTACAAACTTTCATGTGGTCTGTACTGCTTACTAAAAATCTGTATTGTTGACTGTTTAAACGCTTAAAACACTGGCTGTTCAGACTGCGGGCTGGAAAATGGCATTTGTTCTTCTTTTCTTGAGATAATACATTCTCCGACCCCTGACCCCAATCTGACCTTGACCTCAAACAGCTCTCTGTTCCAACTGTTTTGGGGTAAAATTCAAATCGGTCCTCTCAAAGATAGAAGTACAAGAAGCGCAAGAACACGGTCACCTAACAGGAAGTCCACTGTTGAAATTCATGTTAGACTACTATTCACATTAAGCCTTCCATTCATCTTTCTTTTTTGCTTCCTTTCTGTGTACAATTCGTCTTCAGTTATTTTAGTTTTTAAGACAGAGAACCTTTTAATATTTTCCACTTTTGGAATTACAGTTCGCTAAAGAAGCTGCAACCCCATTTCTGAAATGAACTGACATCCCAAATAAATTTACATTAAGCCCCCCCGTCCCCCGTCGAGTTTAAAATAACATTAAATCCCTGTCCCTGCTTCTTAAGTTTCTATGCTGCATTTAATCAACAGGAGGGCCGACATACACTCAGCTCTTTGGAGAACAAAAGCATCTTTTTCTACACGAACATCAGGACACAAATAACATTTTAGCTGAGGGGGAAGGCTTTTTGGATTCGATGGCGATTGTGTTTGATCTGCCAATGTATTCTGGGGGATCTTACAGGGTTTTAATAAGACATCTTTAAAACATTTTGAAATCAAAACAAATTTTAAGACAAACCTGTTGTTTGAATTATGACTGGACTCCAACAGGCAGTATAGGGAATTGTAAAGGGGAGTCATTAAAGGGTAACTTCTGAATTTTTCATGTTTTTGCTGGGGACTATTTTTGACTACTTTTGAAAATAGTCCAGTATTTAGGAAGAACGCTGCAGAGGAAACAGGCTGCAATATAATCGCTCAGGTAACCACGTCCACTATAAGTGCTTGTTTTTGCCACCGACATGTTCAGATTGTTGTCACAAGTGTCTGATAACATTATTGAAAATAACTCTAAAGAGAAATAAAACCTTTTTCTTTACCTTTTGCAGAATGTTCTGTTTGTGCCTAAATATGTCTCCTTTCTCAAGAGGGTCGTGCCTGATCCACGTCGCAAAAATCTGCTCAATGTTCATTAATTACATTGAATATCTTTTAGATGTAAAATAAGTCGTGCTTTCTGTGATCTAACACAACAAAGTCTTCCCGGCACTCCACTCTCCAACTCAAGTTTCCACCTGGAGTTTCACCTCTGGCCAGATTTCAAAACGAGAAGGATTACATTGCAGCCCTTTAAGCAGCTGCTGGTTGGAGAACTCTCGCTCAATACTGAACCAACTTCAAAAAATGCTTAAAATGTTGTCCCCTTTAACACACACACAAAAACATTATGAAATAGTGGCCAGGTTGAGAAATACCAAAGTTACCCTTTAAGTAACCATATTTACTACATTTCAATACTTTCCATGGCTTTAAATGCATAATTTATCTTAAAACAATTTCACAATTTTCAAAGCAGCAGCAGTTTATTACGGCAATCCTTTTCATAAACCAAATCATGACTACAATGAACGATAGTTCTGTTTTTAAAGCTTGAAATAAAAACTACATGCGTGTTTTTGTTTGATTGAAATTTAATTGTTTTTAAAGCTCATTTTAGTGGAACACACCTTTGAAGACACGTCTAAAACAGCCGCTTCCCCCACAGTAATGTACACTCACTCATTTCTACTATAGTAGCACCAGTGAAACCAATGAAGGCTGTCAGATTTCTTTTTTTCTTCATTCTGGTTAAAAGGGACGTTACAGAAACTTTAGTTTCTTAGACAAGCTTCATATCCGTTTACGTTTCTAATGCTGTGATGATCTAGGACAGCGGCTTCCACAGCACTGCTGTTTTTTTGTCTAATTGTCAAGTGAACACAACTAACTAGCTGGCAGGACAGAGAGCAAGCAGCGCACTGAGCAGCGTCCAGTGATGTACTAATATTTACACTTCTACGATTTGGATTTGCTTGCTCCATTTTAAAAAGGCTTGTTTTCTAGATCGTTTTTTTTAGCTGAGCCCCACATTTGCACTTTCTTCACAAACCGACATTTACATTTCTAAACTAATTTTTGAGGCGAAGAAGAAAAGCAGGAGCTGAGGGATATTCCTCTGGGTGCCCACACAAATGAACACCTCTGCCCTTCCAATTGTGGTAATGAGTCTAACAAAAATCACTGATAAAAGCTGAAAAGGAGTTTAAAATCCATGATTGATCCCACCTATATTTTTACCACAACTACAAGGACAGGAAACTGGTGATTTCCAGTCCGGTCTGTATAAAGTAACAGAGTCACCGAACCCCGAAACACGTAAGGAGCAATACATCTCTGACCAAACACTGATAACTGCTACTGATGAGGTTTTCTACTCTACCGGCCACTTAAGCGTGTGAATTATCAAGACGTGGAGGTTTAATTTAAACCTTGACATCAGGCTGGATTGGTTAAAATATAATGTGGCTGGAGGATTAAGGAATTTATCATCTCCTGCATCCGCTCTCCCGCCCTGAGTTGAATAAAACATCCTTTACCCTGATGACCTATGTGGGGCTACTTCTGATCTCGGTCAGGCAGTGTACAGTTCAGAAGCAAAAGAACACTTAAGAATATAAAAAAATTATCTTAGGTGGGAAAAAATAAAAATAAAACTCTGGCGACAAAATGTTTTTCGACCACATGATGCTTTCTGTTAGTCATATAAATTAAACACAAATATAAAGAAGAAAAAAAATCTTGACTTAAAGAAAAAAAAGGTTATTTTACAGAGGACCAGCCCCCACTATTGAACCTTCACAGACCACCTGAGCAGCAGCGAGACAACTCTGTGTGTGTGTGTGTGTGTGTGTGTGTGTGTGTGTGTGTGTGTGTGTGTGTATGTGTGTTTAACAATCACCTGCCATAGTTTTGACTCTGACAGCTAATGAGCTAATGTTTGTTTGTTCAAAGCATTTACTGTACAAAAACAGATCATCTAAGAGGAGAGCAAGCAGCATGGAGGAAAGCAGGAGAGTGTGTGTGTGTGTGTGTGTGTGTGTGTGTGTGTGTGTGTGTGTGTGTGTGTGTGTGTGTGTGTGTGTGTGTGTGTGTGTGTGTGTGTGCTAGGATAAGGTTGAGGCTCGCAGGCAGGCAGGTGAGAAGCTGCTTCAGATGCTGTTAAGAGATCCTGGTACTGAACTGTGTTGAGATGAATCGGAACCGGTACCATCTGAAGAACACAAGAGGAGGAACATAAAGACAGTCAGTGGTACATTTACAGTCCACAACACAGAAGACCTAACAGCAGTATTTTAAATTATAAGCCTTAATTTAAAAAAAATACAGAGGCCACAGCTGTAACTGAAAACATACTTTGACAACAAATGTGACATTTTTGAACAAATTCCCAGTACGTAAAATGTAATTGGTTCATGACAAACTGTATTGATTTCATATCTAATATTGCCAATTTGTGTCAAAAAACAACACAACTCTGAATACACGAAAATATTTATTAGAGATGCATCGATCGTTCAGTGAACCGTCATAACCGGACGGTTTTCAGCTGATTGGCAGGGCCTGGTGAGGGGACGGTCAGTTTCATATTTCATATGCCAGCGCACGGTCAGCACACAGCGGCACAGACAATACTGTCAAAGTCACACACATCACATGTATCGGTGAATGAAGAGGACACAAAGCTCACAATTTGTTACAACAGCAAGTCGTGGAGGAGTGACCTTAAACCTTTTGTAGCAACGGACTTAATCAGGCACTTCTTGTATTATAACTCTTTTCCATGAATGCTGCTCAAAGTGATCACAGAGACCGGCTCTTCAGTCGACAACACAGAAGTAAGCGGCTAATGTTAAAGGAGGTTGCATTGACTTGCATGTTGGTTCAAGCTCTACTCAGTAAAAATAAGACCCGTTTAACTTTTTAACACCATTCCTAAGCAGCTTATAAAGCAAAGATATTTTGAATCAGCAAATATCTGCAAATAACCACTACAGATGAAGTAAAAAAGGATAATTTTTAGAATTTGTGACAGTTTATACTGACGTTGGGACGGTTGAAATCATATTATGGGGGAGTGTAGTGACGGTGGGAAAACAAAAGTCTAGAGCGTAGCTGTTCAAAAAAGAAAATCAACAGGTCAAACATTTGTAAAAAAATCGGGCTATTGTCCAAGAAAACTGCTATCGGTGCATCTCTAATATATAGTTACATATCTGCTAAGTTTTCTTAATTATAAAAAAAATAAATGGCATTCAATCTGCTTTCATGTCACTTAATTTCCTTTAGGCCAATATCTTTGGTTAATTTGTTGTGTAATTAGTGAAAGGATGTATAAGGATCCAATCATATTCGCTAATTCAAGGCCATTATTCTGTGCAATTCAACAAACCACTGTTTCAATGTATTTCAAATTATTTGGCATTATACATTTTCCAATTTAAAATAATCCTGCAGGACTTTCAGAGTGAAAACTAGTCCTTTCTACACAATGTAAAAATGTAAATAGTCCGTGTTTCCCTCCCTAGCTAATAAATATTGAGTAGTAATAACATCTTAAATAAATGTGAAAATCAATTTAATTCCACATTTGAACTTGAGATGTCTGAAATATTTTTAGTAATTGTATTCATTTTAACATTTTTTTTTCAGCCACCACAAAACCATGATATTGACGATAATATAATAGCATTAACAGAAGAGTTCCCCACCGTGGGCGGAAGCAGCTGTGTGAGAGCGAGCGTGAGGAGGAATGAGGGTTGAGTTCAGCTGGGGCTGGATGGACAGCTCTGCAGAAAATAAAGGAAGAGTTTATATTTAATGATGAGTCATATAACAAGAGGACAGTGTCACAAAACAATAGGATAGAGTACGCTGCATTAATGGCACCTCCTCTGAGGTAACAGTGTTGGCAGAACGCAAACCAAGAGACACCACCTGATTTAGCTAAACAGATGGTGATGAATCCATTGAGCACAACGTCAACACAACTTAATCCGTCAACCAAAACGGATGGAAATCGGACTTTTCCTCGCTAGTTAATAAATAAACTACTTATTTGGGAAAAACAGATCATTGTGGTTCAGAAATTAAACTAAAACTATTAAAAGGGACAGTTCACCTCTAAATCTAAAATAAATGTTTTTTCTTGTCATCTGTGGTGCTATTTATCAATATAGATAGTTTTTGGGGGAGTTGCAGAATGTTTGAGTTATCGGCTATAGAGATGTCGGTTCTCTCCAATATAATGGAACTATATAGCACTTGGCTTGTGGTGCACTAAGCGCAAATAAAACAACTCAACAGGAAAGTCTTTTTCCAGAGATTATCTATCTCAAGATAACCCACAGACCTTGTTGAGTACTTTCACGTAGGAACTATTTTCTCACCACTGAACTACACCGACCAACTGTATCAAGATGCAGAAGGAAAGCGTGCATCTGCCCGTGGATGTACGTGTGTATGTATGCATGTACCTGTGGTGCTGAAGTTGAAGAGCATCGGCAGTTCTCTGCCGCTTGGCAGTCGTGTGTTCGGCTGGCGCAGCTCGTCGAAGAAGGCGTGCGAACAGGCCTCTAGAGGGGAGAACCGCGAGGCCGGCGTGTACTCCAGCAGCCGGGAGCAAAGGGCGATGGCCTCCGGAGGGGTGCGAGGTTTAAACACCTGAGGATCAAAAAAGAGTTAAAGTCCAGGTATCTGCCAAAAATCACATGTACACTAGGCAGTTTCAAGCATCAATGTAAAGCACTTTGTAGGATTTAAATAATCAAAATCACCCGGTATCTAATTTGTTCAACTGTTAGCATAAGTATTTTCTATCTACTGGAGGTTAGCATGACACTGATGTACCATTTACATAATTTCATTTTAGCACACATGGTAAATTGAGGCAAAAACAAAAACACAAAGAAACCCACTTATAGAGTAGTTCTGCATCTATAAAAAGGAGTTGCCTGCAGTTTTTGAGTAGAAAGATATCTGCTTTGTAGTAAATGAAAGGGCCACTTCTCTGGGTTTTATGCCGTTTCTGTACTCTTAAAGAGTCACAGGGTTAATCGACTGTTCAGAAGGAGGGCACTAAAGTGCTTCAACTAGCAGATTTAAATAGACTGTGTGGGCAACACATCCACGGGTATTCTCTTCTTTTGTTCTGAGAAAATGTTGTAATGTCTGTCACTTTCTGGAACAAATACCTTTGTATGCATGTGGAGTTTGAAACATTTGCAGAGTTCCTCCATGCCAAAATGTACAAAATTGCTGCGTGTCGTATAAATCGGCCTTTGACACGTGGATTCTTTCTACATGTTGGACAGTACAGGCCGTGAGAATACTGACTGCCCTGCAGTGTGTTTCCCCCGGTGTTTACTAACCTTGGTCCATGGATGAGCTTTGATCTGAGGAAACTTGAATTCGGTATAGTTTGGGTTCATCTCTCGGATTTGTTCCCTTGTTGGGGTTCCTAGCACCTGAGAACAGATATAGCAGTATGAGCAGTATTCTGCAGACACACAGGCCATATCAATGTGATTCTTTTCTGCAGTCTTTCATAATACCAATGCATCAATACAATATAATTCATAAGCAAAGACAAGCGCAAACCAAGTTTATATCCATCTCCTATAATCTCCACTGTGAGACTAATAACAAGTGACCCTACGATAATTTCAGCAGCACACAAAACAACTAAAAAAAAAAAACACACTCACCTTGATGATCTCAACAAGCTGGTCCACCCCGCTGTCACCGGGGAATATGGGTTGTCCGAGCAGCAGCTCGGCCAGTACGCAGCCTGCTGACCAGATGTCTATGTTTGCCGTGTAGTCCGTGGCACCGAAAATTAGCTCCGGGGCGCGATAATACCGAGAGCAGATATACGACACGTTGGGCTCTCCGCGGATCAGCTGCTTGGCGCTGGGGAAATACAAGAAATCAGATCAAAGCGATAAAGATAGCAGCGAAGAATGGCTGAGGGGATGAAGAGTGTGAACTATTGTGGAAGAAATGGTTATCAAGAGATAAGGTACTTTGATTCCTCTCCCTATAGACTGCAGAAGTTTTTACCCTGCTGATGTGGAAGGTCCACTGGAGTTGGGTCGATCTCAGTTAGATTTAATGCCAACCGTCATAGTAGTTAGATAGTTCAAGTGATGAGTCAGGAAAGGGGGAGACCGAGGGGACGACATGCAGCAAAGGGTCACAGGTTGAATTTGAACCTGAGCTGTGGCGCTAAGGCCTCAGGCATGACACACTGGGCGCCTGCTCTACCAGGTGAGGTAACAGGACGCCCCACACTTCTTTACCAAAAAGTTCTACAAAGAGAAATTAGTTTTTTGGGGTGACAAGACGTTGGTCTCAAAGAAAACTAATCTGCGCTACCGCAACATTTTAGATTTGAAGCAAACAAAATAGTTGAGTCAAAGACGAGGCAACGTGTAGCGTGGCGGCCATTTCAATCTCTACTACTTGTGTGTTAATTGGTGGTCGGCAAACCACCTAAGAGGTGCTTTACCGCCACCAAGAGGACTGGAGTCGCTACACACTCATCTGTGGGCTCTCTCAGTGTCATTATGTTCTACTATGGAGCGGTTGCTGAGTCAAGTGTTATAACATTTGGTATACCGGTCATGGGCTTGGCTTAATATCAAACAAGTTTGAAAATGTTTACAAGTCCAACCCTAGGGAACACCGCCCAAACTAAACTTGGTCAGGATAAAGAAGTAGGTTTGCAATATTGAATACTGACCCATGATGCCACTGGGCTGTTGAAATGGTTAATCTATGCCTTAACCTTCACACATAATCTATGTCACATACTGAATACCCCATTAGAGAATAAAAACAGATCAGCTTAATACTGTTCGTTCTGCATACACACACACACATGCTACATCTCTTGATTTTGCCGTTGTTAAGAACACTTCTTCCACCTGCTCATAGAGCTCACCTGCCAAAGTCACACAGCTTGAGGATGGCAGTTTCTGGGTCGACAAGCAGGTTTTGGGGCTTGATGTCTCTGTGACAAACGCCCTGGGAATGGATGTAAGCCAGACTACGAAACAACTGGTACATGTACACCTGAGGGGATCACAACATAAGAACATGCTGTCAAGATGGCAACAACACTAAAATAACTATAATATGGTGCTTTGTACAACCCATTACAAAAAAACAATACGCATAAATACTTTCAAAACACAGAAACGTCTTGGCTGAAAATTACCTTCACATATATGATAGGAATGATGCTCTTGGCCTTGTTAAAATGCCTGGCAACCCTGTAGACCGTCTCAGGGACAAAGTCTAGCACCAGGTTGAGATACACCTCATCCTTCTGTACAGCAAAAGACAGAGAGAGATCGTTGTGTTAGAATATGCATGATTTAATAAAGCCCTACCCATTGGTTCCAGTAATTTACTTCTCCAACAAAATCTAAAACCAGAAGTGTTTTTTGTATTTGTCACTCGTAGAAATGGATTGCTTCCCTTTTCCTTTTCGTTTTATGCTGCATCTGTATAATGTTATATTTATGTGCATTATGCAAACACATAATTCCCTCTGTTTTACTGCAATCTTCTGAAACTGTGGTGCTGGGAGATACGATTGTGGGAATATGGTGGACTTAGCAACCAGAATTTGGTTTTCTGCAAGTACAAATGAGAAAAAACAAACAAACACATGAGCTGTACCTTCTCTCCACTGGAGTAGAAGAAGTAACGTAGCCTGACGATGTTGCAGTGGTCCAGCTTCCTCATGATCTGTAGTTCCCGATTCTGCAAACACGTGAGCAGAAAGGTGGGGAATCAAGAAAACGAACCAAACATGAGAGGAACTTTAAGAAGGACAGGGAGACCTTACGTTTCCCTGTCCTTTTCCAAACATCAAACACATTTATTTTTTTCAAGATCAACTTAATCATTTAAGAACAATTGTCTAATGCCAAAAACTGAATAAAAACAGGTGGGAGACAGTGTCCAACCCAAGAACAGATGAAAGGAAACTGAGAGAACAAGAGAACATTTAGAAATTAGTTTATTACCTTGAACCTCTTATCCTGCAGAACCTTCTTAATGGCCACCATCTCTTGGCTGTCGATGAGGCGAGCTTGGTACACCACACCAAACGACCCATTGCCAATCACCTGTGGTTTTCAAAAAAAGAGGGAACAGCCAGAAGCTAAGCAAGTACAAAATACAGACAAGATTTACAAGGCTCCCGATTCTGGCTGCTGATATAGGATTTGAGGGCGTAGAATGGAGTTCACATTTCAAATTAATAACCATTGTCACAACTTAGACTTAAACTTTAGAGTCAAAGTGGTGAAAAGTTGTGATATTGATTTTTGGGTGAATAGTCTGTCCTCACTGTGTTTTCCTGAGAGCCTTGTTCACAGCACAGGCAGGTGTAAGCTAACATAGAATCATTCCCATACAAATGCTGTGCAAAAAAAAATTGCTTATACATTCATTTTGTGTCTTATCATATATGTCAACATGTGGAAAAACAGAAGTACGGTAGGCTCATCTGCTTTCCAGTTGTCTAACTGAGGCTGGTGCTGCATTCTTATTGAAATCATCACAGGAAAAACTAAAAATGTAATGTAACATGTAATAAATATAGTTATGTCTATTAAGCAGTTATCTTTTTGACAAATAAAGAAAAACATCATGAAAATCTTCTAATAATCATCCACTTATAGGAATCAATTTGACCCGGAAAGGCGTGATCACTTTAAACTGTTCAGTAGTTTTATATGACACCTTGATAACCTTCAACTGCAGCAGACATTGGAAAAGTGTCCATATTTCTGATAAGCCACTATAATAAGACTATTAACTTTTAGATTAAAAAGTGCGATAGCTGTATGCGAGCAAACTATTACAGAGACATTAAGTAATCTTAGAAGCGATAAAAAGGAAACCACCACAAAGACCTGCAAAGGTACGATCACGTCTCCGGCTCAATGCAACACCAATCTAAACCCATGTTATTCTATCAGCCTCTAACTGAAACAATTATGTCACATTTTCAGATCAGAGACAAGACTGTTGGTAATAAAGTCACCATTGAAAGCCATAAATCTCAGCACCTAGCAAAGCAATCATGGAGCCAATGGTATTGATCAACAACCTTATCAACTTCAGCCAGATATATTGCAGACTTTTATCACCTCATTGTGTAATGAGGTGATAAAAGTCTTAGTTACAGTAGTAGATGAGGTGATACATTGTACTTCTACTCATAAAAGGACAGAGCTTCATCTGATGACACCCAGAGGTCTTGGTCTGGCTTCCTTGCTCACCTTGATGTCAGTGTAAGAGACTTCCTGTGGGCGGTCCGGTCCCTGACCCGGTGTGGCCACGACGGTCGTCACCTTCCCGCTGTCTCCTAGGAAACAAGCAGGAAACAGGCTCAATGTTAGGCCAGGGGAATATAACAATACAGTGTTGGGATTCAGAACACGCAATAGCAGGTAATCAGGCAAATGCTTTATTGTGCTAAAACTTGTGAAGTTATAAAAAGGATTAAAGGGAAACTTCTGGCTCCTTTATACAAGAAGTTAGTTAAATGGCTTCACAATGTAACCAAAACAATAGTACCCGACATTCAACCCAGGACACTCTATGTAACAAGCCTTAACATTTGGGCCGTCTCTCCGCTGGCCGCCTGAATATTTAGGTTAATGACAGCCCTGTGAACGGATGTCAACTTTACAGCGCCTCCAGGGAAGTAGAGAGGAATGGCAGGGTTCATATTCAAGACACTGTGACTAATTAAACCGGGAATGAACCCAAAAATAGGCCAACCGCTTTCTTTGTCCTGATAAACTGTTTTACTGATAACAGCCCTTCATACAAGGATAAGTTTGTTACACACTGGAATCCAGAGGAGGGAAAAAATACAATATTTTACAAACTTATTGCCAATGACGTTCACTGCTTTGACCTGCTTTAATTACAGGGCTCTCCCTGTCATGGCGCAATGACAGTCTGGGAATCCTGTAGGGTTTTCCTTAGAGGAAACCTACTGTAGCATGTGACTTGGTACGGAAATGGTTTTTAAACTTTACTTTTGAACCTGAACAAGGTTAAATGGATGGAAAAACGTACTTGCATTTATAAAGTAAACTTTTGTAGTTTTTCCAACCTCTCAAAGTGCTGTACACTACATTGTACTAACATTATCAACATTCACTCATTCACACACACATTCATACACTGATGGCAGAGGCTGGCATACAAGTTGTCAACCCTGCTAATCAGGATCCAAACAAAAGCTTAGCGTGTACTCGCCATAGTGAAGCCGGCGCGAGGGCGGGCCCGCCAGATTATGACGTACTCACTGCGGGCGTGTAAGGCACGTAGCCTCTACAAGTGGTCGCGGCGCTTGGTCGTTCTAATCGGAATTTTTGCGATCACGTTACTGTCACAAATAGTTCACTGATAACAGCACTATTTACATGTCTAGAGATTATACAAAGACGGCCAATACGCTTTTAAAAGCTTTAGAAACAGGAGGTCTTAGAAATCTTAATTTAAGTAAATATTTTGCAGCCAAACCAAATAGTTTACAGGATAATCAACCTGTGTTTCTTTATAATGCATTTAATACTTGACGTCGTTATTTACAGGGCTTGTATAAAAGGTAATAAAGTAGATCCATGAATATGAGTTTACAGATCCCTCCTCTGCATTGTGGATGTTGGTTTATGGCTTTTTGTCGGTTACACCTACAGTCGATGGGCATATCTCTGAGTTACGCTTGTTGTCTTTTTGATTCTTCATAGTTCATTTTGCTTGTACACCCTCTGGCGAATATCAGAATAACGCCTCCGTACATACTCGGAGCTAACATGCCGTCTGCAGAGGCTTGTGCTACGGCGCCAAGTGTTAGTGTAAAAAAAGCTTAATGCTCTTTCACAAACACTTGCACACCGATGCCAAAAGCCTCCAGGAGCAGTTTTAGGGTTCAGTATTTTGCCCAGGGACACTTCTCCATGTGGACTAGTGCTGCCAGATGAAAGCTCCCTCTAGTAAGCGGTGTTCCAGTGTTTATGTGTCCGGGGGAATTTATGTGGGTGGAAGGGAAGGATTGAAGCGGTGATGCGACAACGTCGTTTCCGTCTTGGTGCAGACAAAGGAGCCGCCGTGTGATTATTTTATTACCTTCATAAGTATAAGTGCAAGTATAAACGTTATATTTAAAAAAAAAAAAAAAAAAAAACATGAATGAACTAGGCTGACAGGAAAAGTTTAGACATTATGCACAATTCATTATTTGTTTATTTATCACAAGCCAGATCGTTCTCGCAATAATGAATAATGTTATGGCACACCGGCGATTTTCCTCACTTCGTGCAGGCCTGATGTGCACTGGAGAAGCCGGGGATCGAACCACTTATCTTCCAAATAGTGAACGACGTGCTATTCCTCCGCTGCTACAGCCGATAGAACAATCTCTATCACAAATGATCAGAAGACGTGTTTGACGAGCACACAAGCACTGGGAGGGTTCTGTGCTGATTTTACAACAACTTGCTGCTGGTTGCACAAAATTGTACCTGCGGATCTGCTGTACGTTATTGTAGCTTGACAGTGCGAGACATCACACAAGCTAGATACTACGGATGGAACAGATACCTGCAAAGAGAGTGACCAATGTAAAAGGAAAGACCTTCTGTGTGGTGCTAAGGTGCACCACAGAACACTAGGACTGTCCTCAACCAAAGAAATTCGATGCGAATAACACTTGTATGATTTTGTTCACTAAAAATTTTGTTTAGTTGAGCGACAAATCTGGACATCTAAGTTTCTATACAAAGATTCATGCAAAAGCTCCTTGGAAATATGTAATTCAGCATGAAAAATCCTTAAAAAGTTACTTATGGACTACAGAAATCTTAGTCTACTGTGATGAAAACAATCGATCGACTAAGAAGTGGCAAGTGTTGCTATTTACATATTGAAAAGTAGCAATAATATAACAATATAGCAATAACTACCAAAACTGCTCCCCCCCCCAAAACTCCTGCCTTAATGTTCACCCCGAGAAAGGTATTTCAATACAAAGCAGCATTGAAGCCTTCACATCCTACCTCAAAAGGATGATAACACTTTATGGTGACTTCACCGTTCATGTGTCATCATCTCAAGTGTGCTCAAAACCGTCTGCTGTCCAATAAAAATCAATGCAGTAGAGGAAGTTGCACCAGTGTCTGGTTACAAAGTATTTCAGCCAACTTCACTAACATTTGACAAAATGTAAGTCGACTTGTAGGTCCTCTTAACTGATGACTTGAGTCATCCACTTTTAGGAGAGCGCCTTGGTGTGCTCACTGCTCATGCGATCGTCTCATTCACATTGGAAAAGCACAGGCCATACGTGTTCTCTGTCCGCACGAAAGCCTTAGCACAACACTGTGTATAGTAATCAGAGGTGCTTCAGCAGCACACATAGGCTGATGACAACCTGTCAACACTATCATACTGATAAAAAAAGATGTATACCACTACTCCAAATCACCACAACAACAATGCTATAACATTTTCAGTCCGTCTATGACATTTTTTGGGTGTTTTTTTTTTTTTACCGAACATCTATAGAACTACAAAAAAAAGATAGTACAGGGTGCAGACCGTGAACATCAACATCCCCGGTTTGAGTCTGGCCTTAGGCCATGTCTACACTATATCGTTTTCATATTAAATGTATGTCTTTTGCTACGAATGCACCGAGCGTCCACACTATACCGGAGAAAACGGAGGAGTTTGAAAACGCTCCCGAGGACGGATAAATTTGAAAACGCAGCGTTTCCCTGATAGTGTGGATGGCGGAAAACGAATGAGTTTGGAAACGATGACGTAGGCATCCGCGTTCGCTATTTGATTGGATCTTAGGAGTTACAACGTGTCCTTCCCTGATTCGTCACGCCCTTACCACGTGACCCTTTTCCGGAAGAAAACAATAAAAACAATCTTGATTACTGATCGACTAACAGGTTAATTCAACATAGATAACGGATTACAGACGTTGTTGACCTTTTTGTTACCAGCAGCTGTTGAGCCATAAAATGCATTTTAGAATTCTTCTAATGCCGACATGCGGAGGAAGCAGCTGTTATTGGAGTGATTAGCGAGCGGTGTGTCCAGCGGCTTTATCAGCACTACTGAACGAACTTCTGAAGTCACGGTTTGAGGCTTTGAGAACAGAAGACTTTCCTTTTCTAATTAATGCTTAATTTGTTCTCGACAACTATTGTGAACTTCACAAATAACCGATAATGAACAAAAGCATAAATGCACTCCAGTACTACAGAGACTTCAGCCACCAGCAGAGCTGCGAGTGAGAGAACAGACAGCAAAACCGAGAGGAAACGAGGGAGAGACGTGTGTTGACCTAATGTATGGACCCATAATCTAGTAAACTTCGTTTAGTAACCGCTCATTTTAAAGTAAATATGATGTCCGTGTGGGAGAGATAGAGCAAGGCCTGCAGTGTTGTAACTAAGTTTGAAAAATAAAACTTCTAAAACCTTACACGAAATGTGTCTGTTTGAGTTTATGGAGGAAGACTTTAGAGGAAGTTCACAACCGTTTTTTTTAATTAAAGAGTAGTGTAATCGTATTATCTGTAAAAAAGCAACAAATGTACTTCCTGTTGGCACCCGCATGCTCAGTGATCGTGAATACTCATGTGATATTTGTTTTCAGTGGAGCAAGTCTGGATGCAAATCATTTCGAAAACGATGCTGAAACACATGTGTGGATGGAGATCGTTTTTTTTTTTTTTTAAACCCTTGTTTAAAATGAATAAGTAGTGTAGACAGGGCCTTAGGCTTTAGTTGCAAGTCAGTCCCTGATGCATTTCTGCTGGTTAAATACATGAAAATTAAACTAAATGTAGACTTCTGGTCTTTCTGTAGCTGGTTTAGAAATTCAAAGTCCAAAAGGTAAATTCTTTTTAATAAGAAATGTGTTAGCACCCTAAATTTTTGCTGTTCAAACATTTAACACTGAAAGTGGCAGTTAAAATACAATTGCTGAAAGGAGTTGAACTAGCAGTTAAAATGAAAGCGCTGAAAGAAGTGGGAGGTAATTATATTTTAACATTAAACTGTGGAGGTTTTTTGGTTGCCATTTGTTGCTAAACTGAGGATTTGTGTCAAAGGGCAAAGAAAATGGAAAGGTGAAATGTTAGTTGACGAGGGAAAGATGAGTTGTAGAGTTGAAAGAAAGCACAGACATTCTGCCTTATTCAAGTGTTGCTACTTAACCTGCCACCTTACACATCAACCACTTTAATTTGCAGTTTTATTTCAGCAATTTTGACCCAGAAATTAATTTATAGTTATAGCCAGCTAAGAGGATATTTCATATTTCTCTGCTGAGCTATGCTACTTAAATAATGAAGCGGCCTTTTACAATCTAGCTGTCATTGTGCTGCATCACCCTGACATGGTATACATACTAAATGCTTTGTTTACCAAACAAGACAAGGCACTTATTTATATGGCCCTCTTACAGCCAGAACTGCACGTTCTAGTGTTCTAGTGTTCTCGTACGTCCGTACCCAAGCACAGGCGCACACACATACATACACGCGCGCACACACACACACGGTAAACTGTCCTCTGCCACTAAAGTGTGATGGTCATTCAATAGGCAGGCGACCTGGTGATATCTGTTACAGCTGAAACTGTGAGGCCTGCAGAGTGACCGGGTCACTGGGTTCTCTTAACTCAATGGCTGGTTTCATGAATACACTCACTCAGGGCGCCAGGTTAAAAGTAGGACAGATGGTTAAAGGATACGTTTATGCCGACTGTCTACGTTGCTCCTCCTCTTACAATTTTCTTGCTGATGCATCAGTCAGTACAGCCGGAGATATCAGGGCTTTTTTCTGGCTGCCATTCAATTTTTACAGTACGAACAAACAACCGACACAGGATTGAATCATCCCTAAGGTCAATAATCTATCATAATAAAGGTGATGCCTTACTCCAGCTTTGTCAGTGTGTCTGTTTGTATCATTGTTTCATTGTGTCTGAGCTCAGTGTTTGTGTGACACTCCTGGCTTCCTGTCATTCACAGAAGGAAGTTCTTGTCTCTAGGAGAAAATAAACCCTGAAAAACATGCTACATAAACTCATCATCTTCAAGCTTAGTAGCTTTAGGACAATTACATTTGCCTTATTAATATGCAGTTTAATGCAGCAAGATCTTCCAAAAATCAAACCAGGCCATCTGCTCTATGGGGAGAACCTCTGGTGTAAGTGTGAGGTTCCTATCAAGTATATATTGTTTCAATCCTCTCAGGTGTAATATATTAACAATACACCAAAAACTCTTTGAAACACACTAATTCACTGTCTGTGGACCAACTCCAAACAAATCAGAAAATCTTTAGTTGATATGGCATTTTCTAAGACACTGGCAAATATTCCAGTGATATAAAATCAGTAGAAATAGATCTATATACGTAAGAATACCATCACATTGTAATAGGTCATTGAGCAGAAGGGTAACAAACGTATGATCTACCTCCCACTTTTGCCCATAAAGTGGCTGATCAGCAGTTTTATCTCTTTGTTAAGAGATAAAAGTACTCCCCCCGGCCCCGTAAATAACATAAAATGAAGGTTTTAATCCACAAACTTCCCTTTCAAACAAGAACTACCAATACACCACATTCTTGGTCAAAAGAATCTTATAAAAACTGGAGTACTTAATAGAAATGGCAAATGGTTGGTATGGCAAAATAACATCCCTAATGCTCCATGTCCAAGTTTAATTTCACCAGTTATTTTACATGTCAAATCACATCATTCTCTCTCACAAATATCTGGCTAACTGGGTTAATCCTGCCTCTTGAAATAGCCTCCCAGTCTCCCAAACCTGACAACGCATCCATCAATTATCTTCACTTGTTGAAGGCAACATTTGTGGCTTTAAAAGGGCCTCTAGCAGTGTGGCAGAGGGAGAGAGCCAGGAAAACATAGTTTACACTGCTTTGAACTACAAGTGACCTCTCAGTTGGGCTCTAATATCAAAGCCACACACCACTGCCTGCTAATGGATGATACGGTTTGGATTAGCACACACACACACACACACACACACACACACACACACACACACACACACACACACACACACACAGAGATCTCTGCTTTCACCTGTCACTATGGTTATAAAGAGGCATACTATAACTCCTTCTCAGATGAAACCTACTCCTTGGCGTCCCTGCTCTTGTGCTGGACATGCTTCACTTGCATCCTCCAGGCGTCGGCCACCTGCTGCTAAGCCTTTGCCCCACAGGTGACCTTGGTGAAAAGGCAACTTTCCGCCCTGACCCTCCTCCGGGCTGATAGCTGATGCCGCACTCTCAACGACAACCACAAGAAAAATACCCTTGAATGCAGCACAGCGAGCTCGGGTATTTGCGGTCCTGCTTGGACACAAAGAACAACGGAGCCCCGTTTCACTGCTCACTCACGTTGACCACAGTGAAATAAAACAGATCCTCGCCTTATAATGTAATACCCGTGCATCAGGTTAATCTTTATACGACTGACGTAACGCTGGGTTACAGTGATGACCAGCCAGCTGCCTAGTTTGACATCAGTAGGGCTGACTAACGTTACATCCATTGACCGGACGGGGAACTAGTATCGTACAAAACAAGTGGCTAACGTTAGCAGGCTAGCTAGTTAGCATGCTAGCAAGTTGGTTACCGCTACACGGGAGCGACAGCTCCCGGATTATAACACATAACACAATACAAAGGTATGTCTGCGGTCAAAAGCACATCATGTAATTTATTGGATAGACAGACCCCGTCAAAGAGCTGGAAGCTAATTAGGACTTACTGGCAAGCTTAAGGTTCGAGCATCCCGACGAGCTGCTGCCGGAGGCCTGCGGGACCCCGGACTTTCCTGTGCTGCTCCCCACGGCAGCGGCTGATCCGGTGGACGCGGCGGCGGTTCCTGGAACACCTGGCGGCTCAGCAAACGAGCTGGTCCTGGGCCGCCCGCTGCCGCTCATATCTCTGTGCAGGGGTCAGGGTTGTTTTTTTCACTATTTTCAGCCAATTGACTATTAATTATGAATACCCTCGGCAGCGAATAATCGTGGAAAGACACACCGAGAAATACCGCTCCCGTTGCCGCCGGCTGTCTGGGCTGATAGCTGTTGCTAGACACCTAGAAACAGACCGCTCGCAATGCCACCTGGGAGACGAAGTTCGAAGTAGCTGTTGCTCAGGTTTGCGCCACAGTCTTTCGCAAATCAAAACAACTACAAATTTAAAATGACTTAACAGTAGATATAGGCCAAGGAAAGAGAAACGCTCACAGTGTACATTACCATACAAATAAAAGACTTAACATTTTAGTATTCACTTAAAAAACAAAGAATTTATTTTTACATTACAGAGTAGTGTAGCTTGCCCATAAAGAAATGTATAACCTTATTTTGATATCTGCTAATTGGTGCTTTTCTGCTTGTCAAATTATAATAATTAATAAGAGCAACAATAATAAAGTTTTAAAAAAATACCACTTGTGAGGTTCAGCATTGTGATATTGCTTAAATCTTCTACTAGATTTACTTTAAATGAAAGGCATTTTTCCGTGATTGTATAATCACATATATGATATGACTTGTGTGGGTAAAACAACATACTTCAATATCTAAAGGCCTCTGCGGCTTATTTGGTTTGAAGTGGACAGGCTGTTGTAACTTCTAGCTTCCAAGAGCTTTTTGCAGATATGGAAGGCTCTCCGAGGTCCTCTTACCTTAACCCACCTCTCACCCAATATAACCTGAATCTGTAAGGCCACTTTAATCTAATGAGCACATTTAACACTGAGATGCTTGATAAAGGCCAGTTGGAAACGTACACACTGTGTTTTCTGGAGATTTCGGGGACTTGCCTGGTGGGGTTAAGGTGGCTGCATCTGTAGATCCTGTTTATTTGTCTATAGTAAAATTTGGTCATGTGAGGATTATCTATTCTCTCTTGTTTCCACTGTCATTCTGGAAGTAGAGATTGCAATAAATCATATTTCACCTTCTGCATGTGGAATGATAAATAAGACATACATTTTTTTGAAACATTCAAAAACTTTACAAACACGAGAAATTCAAGCATGTGAAATAAATTCAAGGACAAAGAGCATTGTGTTAGAACTTTAATATTTTCAATATTAGTTTTTTTTTGTTGTTGTTTAGAAATATTGCACATGGTCAACATGCCTGCTTATGACACTCACCTCGCTCATCCTAAAATTCCTTCTCCAAAGTAAGGACAGTTTTATTTTTAAGCACAATCATACAGTGTACACACATACATGTGTGGATGCACATGTGTCTGTGCGGGTGTGTGCACGCGTGCACGTGATTGCACATGCATGCAGACGGACACTTTTACAGCCCTAACCCCAAAGAGATGTGAATTGATAGTCCTCTATTACCTGTGTGTATTCATATATATTTATATATTGTATATCCTGAATCAACTGGGTTTGATAACAGTCAAGATGGCGGACAAAATAGTCATGGTGACTATAAAAATACTGTCTCTAGAGTAGAATATAGAATGTAGAATATGATGAAAAATATACTATTGATAAAGTTGCTGTGTGGAGAAAGAGCAAGAGGTTGTTTAACGCTACCTGCATGTGCCAAAACATACACACACACCCGAACACAGACCTAAATGCACATATATGGAAATACCGGTATATATATAATTTTATCACACATCCAACTGTTTACAGAGAAATAAAAGAGATACCCATAATAATAACTACCCCCTCGCTCTCCGCCGAGGAAGCAGAGAGCCAAAAAGTGCTATTCAAAATTGTCTTTGACTTTTAGTAAGTTATACTCTCTATCTCTTCAACAGTAACAATAATTGTGATTCTTTTTTGTTTTATACCATAGTTAAAGACAGTATCACAACAGCTCATTCCTCCCACTGACTGACTGCATTGGATTTAATATCTATGGCACGGAGCCTCCCCCCCCCCATAAAAAACAAAATAACCCACCCAATGCTGAAAAAAAATAAAATGTCCTATTGCACCATTTGACGGGAAAGGATAAAGTGTCGAGAAGAGAGGGAAGAGGGGAGGGCTCCAGAGACTGCCCTCCAGGGCTGGTCTAGGATCTGCTTTCCCTGAACTAACCCTAACCAGAACCATCCTGAGCTACATAGCGCTTGACCCGGGACCAGTGCTTAAGGGCACTTTCTACCAACACTTGAGGGGTCGAGGTAAAGAAGAGGTTTGAGGAGAAAAGAGTTGAAAGAACGGGGGGGGGGGGGAGAAAGCAGGGAGGACAAGGAGAGGAATAAGTTGGTTGATAACATACGGAACAAGGATATATATTTTTTTCTACTAAAACAATCTCTAAAAACAATACTTTCCTGATTTAACTTGCGGCGAGACGGACCGCACAAATTGTGCAAACACCTGATTTCAACGTTTTTTTTTTTACAAAACGACAAAACTGCCCTGCTCCCCCCCTTCTGTGTCTGGTGAGAAATCGAAGAGGAGGGAATGGGGGTAAGGGAGGGGGAGGAGAAGAGAACCGCCCCAGGTACGATTAAAAGTTTCAGGGGGGTGGGGGCACGGACTGATTTTGTCCCCTTCTTTGTCCAGAGTTTACATTTTTTTTTTTGTGATTTTTTTTTTTTATTCTTGAGAAGAAACACAATAGAGCCACAAGAGAAAAAAACAGGCCACGGTATAACTGGTTATTTCCACGGCAACGATAACAAGAGAAAGCAACATTATATCCACTGGGAGATTCAGAGAAGTTTGGTTCAAATTCTACCTTTTTCTCTCTGTTGGCAAGCTTTATCGTGTTGTTGTCCTTATTCACTATTATTATTATCTTGTCCTCCTATGGTTGGAATATGAATCCTCCATCCAATGAGCGTCGTACGCCGTTCTTCTTCTTCTGCCTTTTTTCTCTGTGCTCCGTCGGGAGCCGGTCAGTCAGTGTCGAACTTAAACGTAGATTCTTAGAAGCCTCACGACCAACAGTCTCTTTACATAATCTCTTTACGGTGCCTGTTTGCACAGGTTTTTTTTCGGGGAGGGGGACCCCTACAGACATACAGACATATAGTATTAGCTCCCGCCAATGAGGACTCAGTCTTTCATAATGGCAATAACTAAAGGTGCAATAAATTGGTCACACTACATCCCAACTCCTGCCTTCCTTATTTGTTTTTTTCTTCTCCAGGAGCGAATCGGTTTCACGCTTTCAGTTTCTCTTCTCACTACAATCACTAAAAACTGTGCAGGCCAATGGCTTGGTCAGACCAGGTTTGACTTTGTTTGTATACGAGTGCTCACACTGCACAGATGTGTCCATGTTTGTGTGTGTGTCTGTGTGTGTGTGTGTGTGTGTGTGTGTGTGTGTGTGTGTGTGTAATGTGCTGTATATGTGTGCGTGTGCTGTCTGTCTTGCAGCATTGAGGGGCCGTGGAATATCAGTGGAGGTCGTTGGGGTTGTGTTTTGCGTCCCGACCACTGTGCTGAGGAGTGGAAGGGGCGAGAAGGAGGTCAAGTCATGGCATCTGAGGGCTGGCTGGCTGGCTGGCTGGCTGGCTGGCTGGCTGGCAACAGCAAACTGCATCTGCACAATAAGTGACAAAGTGCCTTTGTGTGTCATGATCCTTGGTGGCTGCTCCCGGGGACCGCCAACCAAGAGTAACAGTCTGATTTGGTAAGGGTGTGTGTGTGTGTGTGTGTGTGTGTGTGTGTGTTTTTTTTTTTTTATGTGGGATCATGTGCATGCTGGAGATTACATATGCACCATGGTTCGTGTGTGTATGTGTGTGCCGGAGAGATAGTAAGTGTGCGCCACAGAGTTTGTGTGTCGAACTACAAACTACTGTACAAATGTGCTGAAAGCAGACCTGGGCAAAGTGGTAACTGAAAATATTCAGGATACTTGGGCGGGAAAAAAAATAAACAAGGGGAAATAATACTGCAAGAAGCACTTGACTCGTCAGGACTTGATTCGTCCATTTTTGAGGCTTTTTTAATTTAAAAGTCTGATTGGACTAATCAAGCGCACCTCGAGTACTTTGAATATTTGCAACCGTATACAAATGTAATTGTTGCCCAGGTCTGGTGGACATTAGTGCCAGCAGAACGGATCCCGCTGGAGCCATTCACACTACTGCTTCAATGCACACAAGAACATTCTTCTCTCTCTTCTTCTCTTCCTCGATTTATTTTCCCGTTCTGTTGTCCCGTCCAGCTTAGGACACCTCGCTCTTTGGCTCCCCGGGGCTCCTGGCTTTGTCTCCTTGCTGCTCCGCCCCTCCGTCCTCCCGGGCTGATTGATTGAAAGAGGCGCTGTGGGACGGGGCGGGGCCGGCTTCGGCCAACCCGGCCAGCACTCCCGGCTCGAAGGTTCCGGGCGTGGCCGTCTGCATGATCTTCTGACGGACCTCTCGGATCTTCAGCTGCAGACACACCTTGGTGGGGAAGGTGTCTGAGTAGCGTGCCTGGAAGGCGGCGGTGGCCTGAGCTGGGGAGAGGGTGAGAGAAATGGGAGGGAGGAGGGAAAACAGAGAAGAACAATATAAAGCGGTTGTTATTAACACTGTATGCTATCAAGTAATGACACATGTCCTGTGTGGTATTCTTTAAGAAGGCAATTGCGACTGATTCCATGTGCATTTTTTTATAATTTATTGAGTGTTTTGCATCACATAGAGATATTGAGTCAGTGGTTGGCAAGTGTAACGACTAGTAAACTGAGGGGGAAAAAAGCAGAAACAAAGAGCTCCATCAGTCCAAAGTCGCTGTAAATTTTGCCTTCATATTCCTATGATACTGTAAAATACAAAGTGTTCAAATGGGAGTTTTGAAATTAAATCAAATTGAGAGAATCTGAGTATGATGACTCTAGATTTGAGGTAGTTCCCTTCCAATTATGTGAGTATTACTGCTTTTGCTGTAAATAAGGAACAGACTTTTCTGAGCTGAATAAGGTTTCCCCTGCACAGTTTAGTGAAAGTCACATATGTCATCTCCATTTCCGGTAGTTATTTGTGACGTTGTGTCTACTGCTGGTTTACCTGAGGGAAAGAAGCCATGTTCTTGAAACAGTTGCATGACCAGGGCCCGCCTCTGATCCAGAGTTCTGCGCAGAGACGAGTAGGGGACTCGGTCCAAGTCTCCAAGTAGATCCTCTCCTTCTGCACCTGGTTGAACGAGGAGAACATCGTGTCACTTTCAATGCACCTTTGAGCTGTTCACGGCTACTGTACTCAATGTACACGTCGTACCAGCTCTGTCGAAGGTGAAGATCTCTCCCTCACACTTGGCGGCGCTTTTTGGGGTGTTGGGCTCCGAGCTGCAGCTGGAGAGACGACGGGTCTTCCTCCTTGGGGAGCTGGGGTCTTCAGCCGTCAGCTCCAGGTCTAAGACACGTTATGTGAGGGATTGAAGAAGTGAAATATGGAGGAAAAGGGGGGATAACAGAGTATGAAGAGAAAAGGGGACACGTAGGAAGTGAAGACAGGGTAGAAGGGGGAAAGAGCAGGGAAATAAAAAACAATGTGATGACACAAAAATGGCCTAATTCCAAATCCAAATAACAAAAAGGTTGCTTTAAGAAAAGGTACATCTCTCTTTCTGAATATCTTACCGGTGGAGTTGCGTCTCTTCCTGCGGTAGCTTCCCAGGATGGCTCTTGGCGAGGTGGCTAGACTCTGCAGAGTGGGCGAAGGCAGGACCTCCTCCGGGTTGAACTCTGGAAGCTCAGCAAAGCGCTCCTCAAAGTACGTCTCCGAAAGGGCCCTGCACACAGAGAACACCGCGGTCATGTCAGTCCCCCTGCCCCAACAGTCTGGTAATCTGGTGGGTCAAATTATCAAGGGACTGGATGCACGGGGCTTTCTCTTCTCTGTGGCTTCCCCACCACTCTCCAGCTGTCTAAATTAAGAACAGTCTGGGTAGAGTACTCTGCCCACTCACATTCAGGAAAAAAATAGTTCCATCGCTTTAAGAAGTCGGAGGTTTGGTCGTAAACTAAAAAAAAAACAGAACTAGATGCCACAATGTGCGAACACCAGTGTTAATTAAAGTCGACAAATGGAGTTCCGTCAAGGGCACTGATTCTCATCTTCAAGCTGCCTTAAGCAGAAGATAAGCTACTGTTATATGAGCTCTCTCAGCTTGACAAATGTAAACTGTTAGAACGACCGGAGAGCCAGAAGGACCAGGCCCAACTTGTTTTGTTTTGCTTTGGCACAGATTCTTCGAGAGCCACAACTCTGATGAGTCTGATCACGAGGCGGCTCTTGAATTTCATGAAAGCTTGTCTCGCAGCCAAAGACGAGACTCAAATGATGACAAAGTGCTTCGCATTTAATTGTATTCCTCGTTCAGTGGTGCTTCCTCATTTGATCCCTCAAATTCTGAGGCTTCTATACACTAAACCCACGTGGATATATTTGATTTGATAAAAAAATGGAAGCGCGAACGTGAAGTTCCCTCAGCTTAAGACTAACGCCCTTCTAGTGCTGATATCGTCCCACTTACTTCTCGAGAGAGTCGGGTGTCTTTTTGAGCGGCGGGGGTCTGAACTTGGTCTTCTTCGAGGAAGAGGGGGCTCTCTTTCCGCAGGAGGAGGGGGTGGGGGTCCAAACACGGGGGCGGCGGAGGAGGGGTGCGAGGTCCGGCCTGGGGAGAGAGCGAGAGAGTTGGTGTGCTGTTCCCTCAATACTCACTTGAGATTTTCATTTTTTTCTCCTGCAGTATATCTTCATGTATGAGGATATGGAGAAATGTTTTGTTAGCATGTCTCTTGTCTCCATACTGTTATTTTCAAGCTCAGAAACGTTTGTTTGTGTTGCTGTAGGAAAAAAAAACCTTGATAAATGCGTAATAAGAAGGATAATACATTCTGCTGTATTCTTGTGCATTTTTAAAAAATTCATGCATCATTTTTGAGAGAAATCAGACTTAAAACAGTTTGAATAGGCCTCTAAAGATCTTTTACCAAAGCTTTGAGTGATGTGTGGTTTGATGAGAGAAACCACAAAATGAACTGGGCAGCTTTTCTCACCTCTCTGCTGCTGTGGTCCTCTCTGCAAGTCTCCCTGCCTCCCTTTTTCTCACTGCTCTCCTTCACCCCTCTCTCTTGCTCCCTGTCGCTGTCGCTTTGTCTCTCGACGCTGTGTCCATCTCTGAGGTTTTCCTGTTTGATGTGCAGGCCGAAATCCTCCTCTTTTTTAACTGGAACAGATAAAGATCATTTTAGACTTTGATTAAAAAAAACAAAAAAAACAACTCTGCATCCATCTTGATTTATCGCACTACAAGTCTTAATCATGCTCCATGAGGGCTCCACAACAAACTAAACCATAAGTTAAGACAAAACATTTTTAGGTTTAACACCAAAATAATTATATTTAAAACGAAAACCACAGAAAAGCGGTAGAGCGTTACCTGCTGTGACATTCATCGCACAGGTGGCCAACGAGGAGCTGGCAGCACAGCTCGACCACCCGTCCTCAGTCGGACCGTCCGCCAGGTTCTCCTTCTTCACCTCCACCTTCAGCTCCATCTCCTCTGCAGCGTTAGGCTGAAGGGTCGCCACCGCTGAGCCCCACCCCCCTGCCGCCGACGGAGGGGAAGGGCCCATCACGTCCTGGGCCGGGGCGGCCACTGCAGGCGGCAGAGCAGTCACAGAGACCACGCCAGCAGGCAGCGCAACGGTTGGCGCAGGGTAGATGGCGGTTAGCACCTGAAGGAGAAGACGGCAATGACAGCAACGTGTGATTTGTGAGGCTTTTCTGGTTTCTCGCTGTTTGTTTTGAAAAGTGAGAAAAAGAAAGCCAGCATTCGAACAGTGAAAATATCATTAGGTAAGCTAAATAAATGAGGGAAGGGGAAGTGGGATCCTGTGAATTTATTGCTTCTGGAGCAAGGCCCACTTCTGATTGTCATGTCACATGACAGAAAAAGGAGAAAAAACTAACTGAGCTTTAAATATGTTATGTCAATGTCAGCTGTATTGACCAATATATATATATATGTATATGTATATATAAATATATTTATATTTATATATATTTATATATATATATATACACACACATGTTATAAGAGGTATTTGATAAGGTTTAATTCATTCATATACCACTGGTAAAACATGGACATTTTGTGAAATTAGGAAATTAAATTAAAAAAGTATTTGTATTGAAAAGAAAAACTCAAACATATAGTATAATAATAGTAATAAATTGTTCACTCCCTAAACATGATAAACTTATTTTGAAATGATTCTTTCTCATTTTCTTTCATCTATGCGCTACGGTATTACCGCTGTACAGATGTACTCTGTTCCTCTTTACCTGACGACCAGCAGCTCCCACGGGACCCGGGGGGGTCTGTGGTTGACAGCTGAGGGGCGGGGCTGGAGCCAAAAGTGGGGGTTGACCAGCGATCGGCTGTAGCAGGGTTTGCCCCGCTGGGGCGATGGCGGTGAAGCCCAGGGTTGATTGGAGATACGCAGGGCCCGGAGCGGGCATGGCCTGTTGGGGCATTGACGGGGTAACTCCCGGGCCGGACTGGACATAGGTGATCCTGACGAAAAGAAGGGTTGTGAGTGTCATGGCCAGTTAACTACAACTGAGGATAACGAATAGAAAAGTAAATTATGACCATCATTTTCGAAAGCAATGGCTGACTTCAAGTTGCTTGTGTTTTCTGACCAACAATCCAAAACCTAAAGACATTCAATTTAATGTCATAAAGACAAAAAAAACACACACATTTGAGAATTTGGAACAAATACATTTTGGTCATTTTAAAAAGGACTTTCTCTATCTACGTTTACTGCAAAATAACTTATGGACCTGGCTAAAAGGAGGAAAATCAAAGCGTCTAACAGTTGTTAGTGACCTGGTAGGTGGAGAGGTCAGAAGAACGGTCTGCGGGGGCGCGGCACCAGGAGCCATCACTGTTGCCACGGAAACAGGAAAGGGGCTCCCAGGATGCACTGCTGCTGCGTTGCAAGGATGAACGCTGGTCTGGACAACAGGCATTGGAGCAATCTGGATGATCTTTGTGGGAGGGGGGACACATAAACAAAGGAATTTCTCACCAACTTATCTAAACATAGGCCTGTTCCATTTTTGAGGGAACCCACAACTGATATATATATATACTATAAATACATATATTTTTTAAAATCTTATTTATCATTATCATGAGAGAGGGGACAACATGCTGCAACATGCTGCAAAGGGCCAACATGTCCCAACCATGTCAGTCCTTTGTTAAAGCAACTGGTCCCTTCAGTATAAAAGGCGGTAAAAGAAGTAGGGCTGCAACTATCAATCATTTTTCACTGAATAAGTTTGTCTGGACTAATAATTAAGTTTCTAAGGAAAAAATTGTTAAGTGGAACAAAAATGCCCTTTAGAAGTTCAGAAAGCTTGGTAGAACTGGTAGAAATTGATGAATGAAATTGTATTTGACTAACAGTCCAAAATCAACAAATAATCAATTTACAATTACATAAAAAGGAAAGGAACATCAAATCATTGAATTTTCAAAGCTGTATCCAGCAAATATTTTGTGTTTTTCCTTACTAGATAACTTCTGTCCACTGACTAGTCAATTAACTTTTTTTTAACTGCAAAGTGTGTGATGGTACTTTCAAACTCAAGGAGTGAATTATTTTTGTCCAAATCAAACCAGTCTAAAATGGATAAAGACTGCAACACAGAGCAGTAAAACATGAGCATAAAGCAGACTGACCTTAATAATATTACCCTACATCATTCCCATCAGGAACATGTGTCATGTGTCGTCTCTGTCTAGTTTTAATGCTCTGATACTGATGTGGATTTAACTACCTTGTACCCTGTCAGCAAACAGGGTGGCATTTATCTCGGGAGCTGCTCGCACTCGCTCCGGTCACCGTGTTGACATTCTCACCTTGTTTCCCGTCACGGAGCCGTTCTGCACAGGAAGAGGCGGAGCGACCAGAGAAATGGAGGGATTAGGAGGAGTAGACCCTGTTCTCACTGTTGCCATGGGAACCAACATCTTGCTCTGCAAGACCGGCGACTGGGTTTGGACTAACGAATGAGAAGGAGGGTGAGAAAAAGAGAGAATTAAAACACTCAACGTGAGAAACGGATGAATCGAGCCAAAAGAGGGGAGGTGAGGACGGCACAGGAGCGACGGGTGGGTGGAAGCACACTGAGACGTGAGAGGACATTTCAGCTGCTGATAATAGTGAAATTACTCTCTGATAATGAGATGGAACAATGTTCTGTTGCTTTAGACTCTTATGAATAGAGTGATTAAGGCATGGGTGGGCGGCGGGCGCTCATACTCGTGTCAACAGTGCTTCCCCTGTCAATCATTCATCTCCCTTTTATGTAAGCCAATCAAATCTATTTTCAGAGCTTCCCGCGGAGATGTTTAATAGAAAATAAGGGACTTACAGCAAAAAGAGAAAAAGTTAAGAAAAACTCTTTTCCACTAAACTCTGATTTGTCCTTTTTTTTGTCAGCCAATCGCTGCTCTCTGTCTCACCTCTGGTTCCGGGGCTGACTGATGCGACTCTGATGCCCACCCCCGAGGGCATGCCATTGGCCAGGGCGGTATTGGTGGGCAGGGACAGAATTTGCTGGTGGGTGAGTTGAGGGGAGGACGGGCCCTCGGTGGGCAGGTTGTATTGGACCTGCGCTAGTGGCTTGGGGCCAGCGGGAGGTGTGAGAGTGGAGATGCTGGCGCCGGTGTGGTGGAGCTGTGGCTGGAGGACAGGTAGGGGGGTTTGTGCGTGCGGGGGCATTTGGGGCTGCGGGGTGAGGAGCTGCACTGGCTGGGTGGCGGGAAAGGACCCTCCCAGAACTAGGCTAGTGACCAGGGCGCCACCCCCCACGGGAGTTACACTGACTGGACCGGGGTAGGAGGATGAGGACAGGTACCCACCACCACCCGCGGCGATTGGCAGCTGCTGAGGTCCGCCTCCTCCAATCAGGAGAGTAGCATTTTTTTCCTGAGGCAGGGAGTTGCAGGCGCCTGCTCCCTCCACCGGCTTGCTGGCGATGGGGACGTGCGTGCTGGCGACGGGTCGCACCACATTGGTCACCATTGTGGGGGCCATGCGAACGGCGCCGAGGACCTGGTTCAAACCCTGCTGGGCCGAAGCGATGGGAGCCTGGCCGCTGGTCGGGCCAGCGGTGGACAGAGAAAAGACCCCACCACCTCCTCCACCTCCTTCTCCTCCACCAGCTGCCGCTTCTTCTTTCCTGGATCTTCCCTCGCTCCCCTCCTCTCCTCCGTCTCTCTTTCTCTTCCTCTCAGACCCCTCTTCACCTCCTCCTTCTCCTCCACCACTCCCTTTAGCAGAAGTGGAGTCGGAGTGAGGGGTGGAGGGAGAGGGGAGAGAGGAGCGAGCCACTGGCTGGAAGCCATGCTGAAGGGAAGAGAGAGAGAGAGAGACGGAGGGGTCAAAGCTGGGAAAGTTATAATGTAAAGTTCTCTTCTACTTCATGAACACATGAAGTTACTTACTTGAGAACTTATGGTACCTCTGTAAAATCTGTGGGTTTTAAATGCTTGATGGTGATAAAGAAACCATCAAAGATATGATGCCTTTCATACAGAATTACACTGTTGGTAAAGTAAGCAACTCTACGAGGCTCGATACCTACAAAAAAATCCACCTAGATCCACACCAGATTTAGTTTTTACTAATCTATATCTTATACTCCATGCGTTTAGATGGAAGAAAATGACTGAATTAAATAATAATTAAACCAGTTAAAAAAAATCTATCCCTCTAATCTAATCTAATCTAAAATCCATAATGTATATATAACCAGTACAAAATGAGGCAAGAGAGACACGTGGTTGCCCAGAAAATCTAGCTCAAAGTGAAGTCCATTGTGGACAGTAATTCAGTTGATTGGATGATGACTGTGGCTACCTGTCCATCTGGTTCGTCTTCATCGCTGTCCGTCACTCTCTCTTTACACTTGAGGTCGATGGAGCCTTCAGGACAGGAATCCTCTGAGGGTGGGGCATAAATATTAGATAGAGTTAGCACATTTCAGAGAAAGGGGACTTAACACACAATACACTTTCAAATCCTCCCCATATGCAATCAGTGCATTCACACCACCAGTATCAGCATGAAATAGCTAAAATAGTCATTCTGATTATGAAGTCTTAAGTGTCAGTATGTGTTTTTAAAGACACACTGAGCGTTGTGGGAACTGAAACTATGACTTTTGAGGTTGTGCAACACCAGCCACAGCGCTGATCACCTAACTCACCCATGACGTCGTCGTCTCCCTCTTCCTCACAGATGACCATGCGCTCTTCGTCGCTGGTCACGTCCTCGCACAGGGCCTGAGGCGGGGGCTGGCGGCGAAACAAACTCGGCCCGTCCTCCTGACAGGAAATGGAAAAGAATGAGCACATTTGACAGTTTTACAACCAAACCATCAGGCTTGAATCTCTGTCTGTTAGTCCTTCACACATCTCGAGAACCGTCCATCCGATCTGCTTCACACTTGCTGGGTGTTGTGTTGGGGGACCCAGGGACGTGCAGTGTTAAAATTGGTGCAATTTGGACACGTGACACCTTCAATAATAATAGAGTTTTAAAAAAAAAGAACTATAGAGTTCCTTGCAGCAGCAGGTCCGAGCTTCAGGACTCTGTAAACAAGAATGCCATCACACAGCTAACATTATAACGGAACATTTCCACACTTCCAAATAGTCGACGAGCACTTCCGGGGGCCCGAGCAATTGGCCCACTCCGAACAAACAAGCACTGCAGCAGTAAACTTAAAAACTATAGCGAAAAACCCTAAGTAGTTCAGAAGAACACTCCAGACAGAAGTAATAACGCTATTATCAAAGCATGGATACGGTTTCGCCGCCAGCATTAAATGAGAGCCTTTAAAACAAAAGAGCTCACACACGGGTCTATCCCTCTGTGATTAGGAGCGTAGCAGAAAACACCACAGTGCCTTCAAAGGCAAAAAAAAAGTAGAGAGTGAAACCTTTGAAGTCGGAGGGATGAGCTCCTCCCCAGAGCTTTCGGTTTGGCTTTCAGCAGCAACAACTCATGCCCTCACACAAAGAACCTACAGAGTCCATTTGAACTGTTGTTTTTTTTAACGGCGTGCTTTCCTGGAGTTCAACCGAAATGCTTTGCGTCGTGAAGGACACACGTCTGCTGTCTATAAATACACACAGGTATGTTGGAGCGTGGGCGCTCGCATTTGATTTAGTTTCTTCTTTGTTCTCTTCGGCACAACAAATCAGTGTTAAAGTGCTTTAATACTGACTTGACTGTTAAGCACATGATTTTAATTTTCCCTAGCTTTAAGCTCTAAGTAGCTGGTGATCAGGAACAGTTTGCTTCACATTCTTAAATCTCCCGAGTCTGTTTTGCTGCCTTCGAGCTACAGATCAACAACCGCCTACCTTCTCCAGGTCTCTCTCCCTTTGCTCCAGGGTGTGCACGGCGCTCTGGGAAAAGGCTCGGGGACGGGGGTGCTGCCCCACGAACAGCCCCCCTCGACGCTCCGATCCCCCGGCCAGCACAAGCCTCCTCCCTTCCCCCCCTCCGGCACCTGAGACTCCGCATGGGGATCTGGAGAAGAGAGGAGTCTGATCAAAGATAAACTCTCACAGTAAGTCATGTATGGAGTGGATCAATAAAACTAGTTGTTCAAAAATCCACACCAACGCTCTGTCTTAAGAGTACCGGCAAAAACGCCTGCAATGTGTATTTGAAATCTGTATGTTTTTCTATAGTGACAGTTCATTTTGTCAGACGATGGTTCAGTATGACTGAATGGATTTTAAGGGATCTACGGCAGACAAAAAAAAGCTTCAAAGCAGTTGATGATTGATTTTCCTCGTAAAAGGCATTGTGTGTTTTGGTCTGGAAAGGCTTATCAATGCTAATCAACCCACACACACCTATGCTCTCTGACATGCTCCTCTCCCGCGACTCCTTTGGCATCCCACGGCTCTCAGACAGCGACTTCCTGCGGTCCTTGTTGCACCACTTCCAGTCTGGGTGTGCTCTGAAGTGTGCCTCTTTCACCTGGAGGAAGAGGAGGAGGAGGGGAAAGAGGAGAGGGTCTTAGACAAGCTGCTATTGCTGTTGGTGAATCTCGTATACTGGCTAAAAAGTCACTGCTCTGTTAACTGCATGCTGCAAAAGAAACAAAAATAAGAGCTAAATAAAGAATTCTATCATCACCTGGAAGGCCAGATCATGGTACTGCTGCTTCTCGTTGGGCCCCAGAGCGTACCACCACTCGCCCAGGATCTTGCTGACTGTTCGGTTGTCCTGGTTGGGATGTCGCTGGTGCACCAGGGCCCGGTGGCGCTTGCTGAAGATCATGAACGCGTTCATCGGTCTGCGGATATGGTCCTTCTCCCTCTGGTTGGGGTTAAGGGAGGGAACACATGTCTCAGTTCTTTGGTGGGAATATATTTGCTTCTGTTTTTTGACCGTCCGTCTGCACGGTGGACTGACCTTCCTGTCTCCGTCCTTGGGCAGGGCGCTGAGGGACTGCGTGCGCCTCTTCATGGTGCCAGCTGAGGGCGCCGCGTCGTTGGCCACGCCCGGGGAGAACCTGCGTTTGCACCACAGAGCAAAAAGTGAAACTGTTGAGTCCAAATAGACGGGGGATCTAGGGAAATTCCTCATTGTGAGGGACTTTCAGACAAGTTACAAGGACAGAGGGTTGTGAAGGATTTAGAGGAGGAAATGAATACACAGTGGTCATCATTTCTTAAGATGCTGGGTATAAAAGTGTGGAGTCTACTCAAAACTTGATCTGTTTTAAAAAATTTTTTATTGAATTTCACATCTTTGTGGTGAGCCTAAATCAAGCACTTGACCAGAATGACATACTATGGTGTATAAACCACAGTTAAAGTATAATCCATGTTGCCTTTTTGATTACAGCGGTAACCTGAACCTTTGTTTTATTGATCCTGCAACACACAGCCCAGAGATCACACCGTCAGCCAACCAGTACAGTGTTTTCCTCCTTTTCTTCCTTCTTTTCCTTTCATTTACCCTGATTATATCTGGACACTTTTATTTTATCCGTTCAGCTTTGGTTGTTATCACATGCACATGTTTGCACAACTCAGTGTTTATTTGGTTAATTCCACAGAAACTGCTGTTTCTACTACCACTAATAAATTGCACTCTACCTGCGAGCCACCGGATTGTTAAGGAAAAAGTATCCATACACACAGAGTAAATAATATAAAAGCTGTCAGAGACTGGGTAAAGTTTGGATTACTATTGTTCCTGACGTTCGTTTGAACAAAATATAGTACAGTTTATATTAGCAATGACACTTTCAGAGAGCGGAAAATACGGGAATTCACAGTTTATTTTTGTATGAAACACACACCACAGTGATGAAGCAAAACTGCAGAGCAATAAATCAGTGGTGAATAAAGCTGGATCAACGTTTTTCAGAAAACTGTTTAAATAGTGATCGATCATTGTGACCATTAGAGAAGTCTTTTGTGATCCGGTAGACAGAACGTCTGAACCTTTTAACTGTCAAGAGTGAACTCAGTGTCAAGCATTGACTACATGAAAATGGCGCTTCCTTTTTTGTTTAGTATTACTAAAGTAAAAAAAAAAAAATGATATACAGCCATCACATAGATACAGCAAATATTAAATAAGCAACAAAAGTGGAAAAAAATGAGACACAAAGTGTCAGTAAAGGTGAAAACTAAGCCAGAGCAATCATAAGGTGTCGAAGGTTCATCTGGAAAAGTACAAAAGAAATACATGAAAAAGAAAGCAAGAGAGGGGCTGACAGTCTGAGAACTGACAGATAAGAAGCGGTACATAATACCCATACAAATATATTTCCAAAAATGTATATTATGCTCCCTACAGTGGAAGTGTATTTGTGTATTTAGGGTAAAACAGTACATAATCGGAGCTAAAAATCCTGTTAAATGAGTCGACTTTGTTTTTTATTCATTCCTTTAGTCTCTCCATTGAGATGCAGCCAGACAACAGGTGTAACAACTGCAACATCGAGAGATTTCTAAAGTACTTATTTTGCCGATGGCAGGCCTTTTTGAGCACGGTGACCCTGAAACATTCAAAACCACACTACCAGCCAGACAGCCACGCAGCCCGTCTGAGTCACTCTGAAAGAGCAGTAACCCAGCCAGACGCAGAGACACAAGCCTGAGACTGAGAGGAATGAACAAGCACAGACTGTACAACTCTATGCCAGACACACACGTATACACAAACACACACACGAACACACTGATGCAGCTGGTAGGAAAAAGTGTTTGTTGTTGTTTGTTTCTTTCGAATTTCTGCTGTCAGAGGTGAGTTTTGGTCCACCTGTTCGGAGCGTAGCGTCATTGAGACTTTTAAAGTCTTCGACGCAGACAGACTGCGTCTAATTTAATCTACAGTTACTATCTGTTTTTCCTGTGAGTCATACACAGAGTCGCAGAAAGGAAATTCAAAGTTTGCTCAAAGTTATTTAGTTTTTTTCGCCATATTTAATGCTGCGACAATGAACTTTAATTTTGTGTTGATTTTGGTGGAGAAAAGCAGCAGTTTTTACAAGAACCAGACACCCTTTAGAAAACCTCTCTATTTTTTATTTTTTTATTATTATATATATATATTTTTTTCCTTTCAAATTTTCTCTTATTTTAGCAGTTGATCTCAATGCATATCTTAGAAATCAAATAATAAAAAAAAAAAATAGAAATAGCCAATCCTCTCACTGACGGTCTTGTTTACTTATGTAGGTCATACAGAGATATCAGTATTAACTAAAACTGTTTTGTAACTAGTTGAAGTTCCTCACAGTTACTTTAAGTATAAGAGATAATAAAATGTAGCTACAGAGGGTTTTTCAAAATGGATAAATACATAAAATATAGGGAAATGAACATAAAGACTTTACAAAAAGATCTTAGTAGCAGTTTAGGTAGGAATCATAATTCATATATTTGCAGATATTTAGGAACAAATTCCTAAATATCTGCTTCATTGAGTCATTAAGTTTGTACTTGAACAAAAAGGCTGATTTAAATTACTTTCATGTAAACAAGACCTGAACTGGATCAACGGTTTTCTGGCAGTTTCCTGTCCCTGACTGGTGGAATGGCCTCATTTCATAATGTGGTCAATGTGCCACAGCGCTACTCTACACCTGAATTTCAATTCAATCTTTTGTTCCTTGATCTTCGTCCTCCACCTCTCTTGATTCCATTTGCCATTCGTAGGCCGTTGCTGGAAAACACTGTAGAGCACTACACTGTTGTATTCTGCCATGTTAATCAGAAACATGTACATTTAATTGGCCAAAAAAAGCAGAAAACATCTAACAATGCGAGAACAGCAAGCACCACGATCAATACCAGAGAGGTGGATAAAAAGCGGCCCCTTTGTACTTACGGGTCGTCTATATCGCTCTCTGTTTCGCTGTCAGCCCCGCCCCTCTCTGTAGGAGGATTGTCATTGGTCGGGGGAGGGCATGACGTCGATCCCCTCTCTAGGTCTGGGGGGCCGGTCCGTCCGTCCGTCACCAGGGCCACTCCACAACGAGGTTCTGGAAAATACAATAATTTAAAAGTTTGTTAATTCTTACCTTCATGAAGCTTTTTCACTAACTGAGCCATATGTGTAAACGCGGGCTGCCCTACATGCAGCTTGTTGATGGGCAGCTTTATTCCGGCTGTGGGAGGTGTGAAAAGCTCTTTCCACATCTATGTTATAATCAGCGTTTGTTTTCATACTGCAGGTGTCTTGTTAACAAAGTTTATTGTAGCCCATAAGCGAGATTGCTTATTTTTACTATGTTTAGACTAGTTGGCTGAGAATTTTTGAAACATTTTAGTTAGATGGAAAAATGCTTAGAAGACTGTATACAGTGTGCAGAATTTTATTTATACCCCCCCCCCCCCAAAATAAAGTTGTTTAAATCGTTTACGCTCATGTATCCTAAAAAGGAAAACTGTCTGAGATTGATAATGAGACGCAGACATGAACAGGATGTCATGAAGTATTATTATTTCACAAAGGCTTTTAAGTGAAAATGAATTCCTCATTTTACAAAAAAAATGCAGAAAACCATCTGGTTCTGGACTCTGAAATGAGATGGTTTGCTGCTTTTTTTTTGTCATATATGTTAACACACTGAATATATTTGTGTTTTATATTGATAATGTGACCTTGGGTCTCTGAGAAACTGTATCCACTATCTGCTGACAAAACATGGACAACTGCGATTTATCAATAGTTGCAGCCCTCAAACAGATAGATAAGAAAGGTGACTTAAAGACCAGAAATAAGACCTTTAATGAAGCTCTGTGGAGGATTACTGACCCACCAGTCACAATTACTCTCATTTTAGCACTCCAGTCAATAAAAAGTGTTATCAACAATGTTACTGGAACTATATTGGTGTGAGCACCAACTGTGCAGATTTGCAATTCAGTCGCAACTGTTGTTGGGAAACACTGCCTTGGCTGCTGGTTCATCCGACCAAACATTTGTACTATTTATACTGAGGGAAATACTTGTTTGTAAGATGTAGTCGTATATATGTGGTAACAAGCAGTGGAATTCAGAGGAAAAAGAGGTGTGGGGTCACTGGCTACCTTTGCTCTGATTGACAAGCTGTTGGCCGTCGGCGGGCTGGGCAGCCCCTCCTGTTTGGCTGGGCTCCAGGAAAGGGACGAGCGAATGCCAAGGAAACACTGGCACCGACCGAGGCTCCACGTTGGTCCAAACTGTGGGAAGGCGGTGGGAGAGAGAGAGAGAGAGAGAGAGAGAGAGAGAAAAAGTGAAATGTCATCATGTTTATCCATCTCAGTATCATGGACAGAAGGTAGTGCACTGCCCTCTGGCAGCGTGTGAAATCGTCCATAATCGCCAGCCAGCAACGAGCTAAGGCGCTACAAAAAAACTACACTTTCTTAGAAACCGAAGACCGAAGACCATAGAGTTGTGTGTTCAGTCACCTACTCTGCGCCCCCCCAACACACACGCGCACACACCCACACGGAGAACATCCCTCAGGATAATGAGAGTTGAGGGGTCATGTGGTGTGATGTGATGAGGGAACCTGTAATTTCATCCACAGAGACTCCAGACTACTTGCTGTCTAGACTGCTGCCGAGCTTCAGACACTGAACTGTTTCAAGTAAAGAGAGACGAGGATGAAAAGGGGCTATCTGCAGTTCCTCGCCTATTCCAGCAGCGAATATTGTTTTTTACTTTTCCGTAACCACAGTGTAGCATTACCATCACAGCACAGAGCAAGCCTGTCCTCTTGTTCTGTGGACTTGAAATACAGCTGTCAGCACATTACTAAATCTGGTGAATCAGTGATATTGACTGATTATCTGGCAATAGCAATGCACTCCTCTACACTGTGAAAAGATTGTGTAGGTATACATGAAGTTGTGTCATTTTCCCATTAAGTGGCTGGCTAGTAAGCCAAGTGCTAATTCCAACATGTTTTCATGCTAACAATGTTTCATGCTAACAAAAACGAGTGGTACAGCTGGCTGGTGGACAGCGGCAGACGGCCGCTCTGGAGACGGAGGCCATGGGTTTGTGCTGGCTGAATTTGAGTTGTTACAGCCGGAGACGGTACATTTTCAAAGCTGCCGCTCTCCTTCTGGCAACCAGTCTCATAGCAGCAGGGAGTGAGGGGAGGGACGATGGGGAGGTACTGTGGGGGTGTAGGGAGAGCTGTTTATACACCATGGAACGGAACGCAGCATTAGTATCTGCTAAACATCAGGAGGTAAGCATTGTCATTGTGTGCATGTTAGCATGCTAATTTCAGCATTAAGCGCCAAAGCATCACTGTGCCTAAACATTATCTTAAAACAGATTAAACGAAAATACTCCTTCTTCTTAAGCTACATAAACATTTAAAAAAATAAAAAACATTGTCACATAGCAGGAAACGGGCCATTTTTCTTAGCTGATGAAAAGTTGACATTTTCAAAATTCAAGATAGCTTATTTTGTAAGTTAATAGTGAATATTTCCCAAAAATTATTTATTTGGATAACAGATTACACAATATGTTCACATCATCAGGTTAGGATACCACTGAAACCTTTACTTCTGCAAAAAACACAACCACTATTACTGTATTTCTGCCATTACTTCTACTGGCAAAATTAATACTTCAACCACTACCGCACTTACACTACTATTTCTACAACCACAAGTATTACTGCTAATGTCACCAATACTGCATGTTGGGATATTCCACTCTGGGAATAAATGCTCAAATAATAATATATCTTTATAAAATATTGCATAATAAAGATTCAGGCTCAGTTTCACTCTCCACTCCTCCCCTGACTGCGGTATTGCACATACAGGTCTAGCCTGTTAGAAATAAACTGGCTTTGAACTCTGCTGCAGCACTGCAATGTCCAGTTTCCGTTTCCATTAATAATTTTATAATAAAGTATTAAAATGGTCTATTTATAGCTAACCATTCGCCGGATTGTGGCTCATCTAAAATGGAGGTCCAGATACTGCTGGGCTAGACAATGAAGGAAATGTAAACATATCTCGGACGTGCAGTTCAAGTTCTCTTTTGGAGATTCTGGTGTCACCTGACTATCATCACTACAGTGCTCTGAACTCTGCAATACTTACTACTTCATTTATGTTGCTGTTTGAATGGGGAACTTCAGTTGAGGAAGTGAGTCTTATTCAAAAAATCTTATATTGCACAGAAAAAGTCTCTTTATATATACAGTATAAAAAAATCACGTCTATGCCATATGTCTTTTTCTGTGCATGTACATTGAGAACTGCCGAATTCAAGAGTCAATATGATCAAAATACTACAATTAGGTTAATGCAGTGATTAGATTTCGTTGTGGATAATGTGTGAGAATAAAAGCTGACTTTATATTTACAGCTGTATATCTGAATTGATATCTTATGTAGATATACCGCTACAACTCAAAGACAGCCAAAGTGATACTGGATTTTTAAGGTCAATATTCAAACAGATAGTTAGCATTTTTTTTTTTTTTTTTTTTACATAAACACATATAACAGCCTTCTAGTTTAATGCTCATTCCCACTACTCATCGTACAGTTTACATCCATGTTCGTCCAAAATGTCATTTTATCCTAGTAGACATTTGTGTGAAATGGTCACGATTAACTCAATTCTTGAGTTATGGCCAAAAATTCATTTTGTCAGTTCACAGTGACCTTTGACCACCAAACTCTAATCAGTTGATCAATTCTCCATCAATTTTGAAGAAATTCGCTCAAGGCGTTCCTGTGATGTCACTGGAATGGGCGGGACGTGAGGCTACAATGGCCTTGACCTTTGACCTCCACAATCTAATCCCTTTCTTGGAGTACTTTGAAACCGGGGGACACGATTGTGTGAAATTCAAAGAAATTGCCTAAAAGTGTTCTTGCAATACCACTTTCACAAGGATGGACCGGACAGACGGACCTATGTCAGTGCTTATGGACAACTCCAAATTATAAATACCTCCAGCCACGGCCGTTTTTTAAAGAATTGTGACAAAGATACATACTGAGTGAGACTTTTGCAGTTGAAAAATAATTGTCATTGCTCTCTTAAAATGCTGTTTCTAAATAGCCTCAATCCCTATTTGATTTTCTTGTTACATTTCAGCTCACATAAAGTACAGTGATACTGATATATCCGCAAAAAAAGCAAATACCTGCCAATTTATTGGTCAAGCTCTGTTCAATCAATAATGTATATGTCAGACTGTCAGAAACAAAAACTGAAGTTTTTGTTTGGTCACTTAGTATACAATAATAATGGTTTAATATAAGTTTAATATTGTTTTCCAGACAAATGCGTACATTCCTAAATTGGTTTCAAGACCAAACTAATAACAAAAATAAACAAATTACACTGGATAAACAGACCGTTTCCAACCGACTGTAGCAATCGACAGCTCTGTGACTAATTTGAATGACAACAGGAAATGTTTACAGGGCCAAAGATTAGAATAGCATAGTAAAAACCTGCTGCGTGATAATGTAACAGTGAAGATGCACGGCAGTCAGAATGTCACCCAGTGGAAGTGCAAAATCAACACTCTTCACTGCCTTCACCCACAGCTGTGGTTTTTATTTGGCCCGCCTTACTTTCTAACTCTGCCTCCTCCAAATATCGCTGTGTAAGGATGTAAATTAAAACTGAATCAATGAGAACAAATCTGTAGTCAGAAGCATTTCTGCATTGTTAAATAGTATATTTTTCTCATTGTCAAAAGATTCCACAAAAAGACCAAAACTCACAATGAACTGAACTCAGACAAGTACTATCAGTTCCTGCTAAATACCAACATATCTATTTCCTTTGTGCCATAGAGCTCCATTATGTCAAAAATTATTATTAAAAACACATCAGCGAGGCAACAGCGTTGGACTGAGTGACATTTGACCTTCTTGCCATGAACAGTGGGCACTGTAGTTAAAATGAATCTGACGAATACCACACTACTGCTGTAATTACCCACCAGAACACCAAATGTGTATTAAACCACCATTGAAAATAGTCCCTAACAAATGCACTATTTGCTCTTGTTCAAGTAACTTTTGCTATAAAAATACAGTGCCTAACTGTTTAAGGAAATTGCTGGACCATTTTTTTATTTTACGATATATTGGAAACACTGTTTTTTAACTTCAGAATTAACAAAAGGACTGAGTTCCACAGACTGGGGAAGTAAGTATAGACAGACTTTTGGTGAGATTTGTTGACAGTCAGAAATTATAGAATGCATCGCCTTTTGCTTTAAGATGTTAAAAAATCTGACTTGAGATCCCTCAAATGTTTAAGAGGACCTGCTGACACCCTAAAGAGGCAAGGCATGCATTTTCCAGGGAAGCACCGACGGTGTTGAGTTGTGAGAAATGTCAGAGACAGTCGCACTGCACAGATAACCATCTGTCTCTATTGGTTTACTTGAGGCACTGACAGCGATGGCTAGCAGGAGACGGCGGCGAGAAAGACACACACCTGACAGGGTGAATAAGCTGTCTTCATGCTTTAAGGTGGAAAATTATGCGACTCAACGGTAGATATCCAACTATGTCATGCGACTACAAAAATGACCAGCACTTGGAGAAAATAATTTCTCCCGTGTGTGCAAAAAAGCAAAACGCAGTTCCCGAGCCACGGAGCAAATGGGACCTCAGCTGAGCACTTATCGCTTCTTCACTGAAGGCTGCAGACGTACTCATAGAGAGCAGTAATGAAACTTGTGATGCAGCTGCACTCGAGCCGGGCTATATTTAGAGGGACCTCAGCCGTGGGGGGCCTCCACTGCCTCCTGCCTGTGTTTGTTTCTGGGCTTCGCTGTGGCTCGAGGTGTTTTTAAAAATGTATGGCGGAGGACACGTAACGCCACCGAGAGGCAGGTGGCCGTTAGCAGCAGCAGTGCGAGGGATGTGAGAGAGGGAGAGAGGAGGAATAAAAAAAAAAAGCGCGCTCGGGTAATCAGCTCGGGCCTCGACGCTTTACCGCGCTAATTCTACCGGTGGAAACCATGTATCCATGACAACGCGCCGGCAAATATGATTACTCCTTTTTTTTTTTTTTTTTTTCTGCTGCGAGTGCTGAAACACATTCACATCACGGCGGACCTGCCCTTGATGCCCTGTCTGAGGTTGTTGATTGTCTGGAACAGCGAGATGAATGCCTGTTAGTGTGTGTGTGTGTGTGTGTGTGTGTGTGTGTGTGTGTGTGTAGAAGAGGAGGAGATGTGAATGTCCTTGTTGCTCTCTGCACTCCTGCTCTCAGTCTTGCATGTCTAGACATGTCAATATTCTCGCCCTCTTAAAAGTTTCAGTGAAACACCCCTTCTCTCTCTCTCTCTCTCTCTCTCTCTCTCTCGCGCACACGGATATGAAAAGGGTGACTCCCCCACACAGTCACAAAATTACACACACAATGAGCCGCGGGGTCTGGGTGGCAGATCTAACCCCTTTCTGATCTTCACGCCTCAGAGGAAAAAAGGGTTTCACTCTGAAGTCACCTTTAGCGCCTGAACCTAGTCGAGAAATCACAATTCAATCAGCAAAGGGTTCATAAATGCTAAATACCGGAATTAAGATTTAGAATTTAAAGATCCTCATGTATTAAAATCTGCTACTTTGACGTTTTGTATTTAAGGCTGGGCAAAATGGAGAGGGTCAAATATGACAATATTTTTTAAACAAATACCACCAGAACGCTATTGAGACGTCAAATAGATTTTTTGACAACTACTCATCAGTAATGTGTATACAATGACTAAGTGGGCAAAGGCAAATGAAGGGATAGCTAGAACAGTCTGGTAAACCTTGCAGTAATGCAGCCTTTAAAAGCAGGAGAAGTCAACCCTTATTACATATTACAATATCCAAGCACCCATGCCATTTTGCTTTAATGAACATATGAGCCTGTAAGCTTTTTCTACATGACTTATAATACAACCTCTTGTTTGGTCAAATGTCAGTATGAACCGTGACACTGAAAATAATCTCTCAATATCTCTCTGCGCTAACACAAACTCATATTACATTTATTCCACTTTCAGACTTAGAAAGTGTTGTGCTAAAATGACACAAAATGAGAAATCATGCATTTCAATTGGAAACTATCTTCCCCCGTTCCTATATTAGTAACATTTCTGAGTTTTGGGCTGTAATATCGCAAGGTTGGCATGGAAACAAGCACACAGTATATGATTAACCCAAACACCTCTATTGCTCAGTGGCCAATTTTCTTATATCCAGCAGAGTGCACACAAAAGCTGACAAAATATATTCACTACAGATTGTTGCCCAAATACATACTTTGAAAGAGGGTACACAAAATTGCAGACAAGGGTAACTTTGCCCTCTTTCCATCCTCCCTCAAACAACACTGTGCTACTTCTGACTTTCACAGTACACCTTGAGTTATCTGGTGGTTTGATTTATGAAGATAATGAGGAAAATAAACATATTATACATCCCTAGAACACCAACATCTACATGCAGGACAGAAGCTTGGGGCAAAAATGAATGATCATAAAACGGCAACAACTTATAATCTATTTACCCGTGGCTTTTCTTTTTTTTTTCTTTTTGTATAATATGCATGAATGCTAAATATCCCTGTGTCCACTGTGGCTGATTTTTAAGGGGGGCCTTTGATAAAGAAACTGTTATTGGCAAAAAATAAGTGTATTTCTAAGAAAACAACAGCAGCATAAAGCGGCACATTTCTGACACTCTAGCTTTGTTAACTTTGTCAATCATGGTATATTATACATTAGTATTTGCCACTTACATGCCTAATAAATATAGGTCGTTAAAAATGCATCCTAAAAAAGGTCAACATACCCTGTAAATGCAAATCATTGGGGCATAAAAAAACATCCTTTGAATATGGTTTCCTCCTACAGTGCTAGCAAGCCATAGTAAAGTGTATATGAGTCATAGCCATAGCACTCTTGATGACACTTCTGTAACTCTAGAGAGATAATGAAAGCGAGAATATCTGAGCTGGAGTACGCAAGCTTCAGCCTGAACATCCCTTCCTGCTTGAGAGTACGGCAAAAGTGTGGCTCAGCAGACTTTGTATCTGATGTGAACGAGGGTCGAAGCCACAGCGCCGTGATGATCACCCGCTCCCTGTCCCCATACACCCCTTACTCACCAGTCCCCGGACGTCCCATGATGATTTGCTTGCGCGGAGCAGGGTGTGGCGACTCAGCTGGCAGTATGAGCGGCAGAAGGGCCGTCGGCGTGGGGTGACAGGCCACCGGCTGGGGCAGTCCCCCGCTGGAGGCATCCTGGTGTCCCTCAGGTTTCCTCTCCCTCTCCCGGCCGCCAGAGCCAGAGGAGGACAGGATGGAGCCCAATGACGTGGGCATCGCGGACGGGCTGGACAATGCGGCGTGGCCTCCCGTGGCTGGAGTCAGCGACTGGGGGGGAAATCAAAATGCATTTTCAGTATTTGCAGAGAACTGACACTGTTCTGATGTATATTCTCTTTCAAAATTGTATTCAACAGAAAATCCATGTTACGATAACTAAACAGTTCCTTAACAGTCTGATAAACCAGTTCTCCACTGTTAATCAGTTGATCATTAATGATGGAGTCTTCACAACAAAAAAACAGCTAATAACACTACTTCAATGACTGTTACTGTTTCTAAGATCCTTTTGATCACTGGACTCTGCTATGAATCCAAGCTATAAACTTTGTGGGCCACCTTTGAGGTCATTATTAATAATATACATTTTCAGTGGAGTATTCTTTTTACTCACTTTCAAGGTGGAGTTTTCAGTCACTGACAAAATTAAAGAGAATATACATCGTCCAGGTTACAATATCAAAGTTACAGTCTGAATCATCGTAAATAGCCACTTTTGCAAGATCAGCATAATTTGACCGAACTTGGAAACTTCGGTTGGTGCATGAATTGGGTGATGCATTCGGAAGATGACCTCTGAGCCACCTATGAGCAACAGCTGCTCATGCTCTGACTGTTACCAATGGCAACTTATTCAACAAAAAGCATTTTAGGATTTTAAGTGTTTTTACATTTTCATCACTCAAAATATGCAATGCTATTGAATGTATTTCTTTTTTAGTGCCAAAGGCTCATGGAAGCCACCAACTTGTAGTAAGGTTGGTTGATATGACAAAATATACCACGATAAAAAGATACTACTTTGCTCTACCATTTTTTATATTATCATATATTTATAAATAATAATATTTTTTTACCATAATTTGATATTGCTAGGATATTGCTTTCAGACTTTATCTACATAGCTCATCCCTTTACTGCATGTGATCATATTCCACAAAAACAAAACAAATTACTTGCTTACCGAGCTGGAGGTGACCAGGACAAGTGTGGATGTAGGGTTGCGCAGGAGAACTGCACCGTTGGTGGTGGCCCCGTTGATGGGAACAGGGACCTGGAGGCCCGGGAGAGCTGCGTGTTGGGGCTGGTTGTGCTCTCTGGACCTGCTCCTCTCTCTCCTCCCCAACGGGCCATCAGAGAACTTGGCAAGGGGGACATCTGGGTTTCGGACAATGACTGGGGAATCACGGAGCGGCACAATGCGGCGTGGGGAGGGTTCCTGGGGCAGCGGGGAGGGAGGGGTCGGAGAGACCAGCATGGGTGGAGGCGTGGAGGCAGCAGAGGATGGTGGCCTGCTGGTGGCGCTACGAGGCCGGGGAAAGGAAAGTGAGGAGGGGGTGGTGGGCTGACTCTGGGGGGAAAGGACTCTGAAGGCGGCAGGGTTGTGGCCGAGGGATGGGTCTCCCACCATGCTCACCAGCTGCTGTTGCTCAGGTTTGGTCTGGTAGTCCTGGATGGCAGGCAGTGGAGGGGGTGGGTGGGTGTCGAGCTTCCTTTTGCTAGGGCTCATGGGGACCGTGAAAGTGAGATTGGTCTGAAAAGTGGGCACAATCCCAGACAAGTGCCGCTCTCGCTCAACACCTGGCGTACCCATCTTAGTGCCGCTAAGCTGGCGATGGCGGCGTGGCGTAAGTGAGGAGGGAGCAGTGATGGGGCTGAAATTGGCAGGACGAAAGCCGAAGAGCGGAGAGGGTGAGGGTGATGGGGTAGGGGAGAATGGCGACTGGTTTGAGATAGGCGAGTATGAGGGCGTGCCTGAGCGGGAGCCCCCCAGGGAGACCAGCATGGTCGCTGCTTCACACTCATCAAAGTCAAAACGAGAGAGGTCCTGTGGGAGCAGAGAGGGAAGGACCAGGCGAGGGCGGGAGTCTCCTCCACGGCTGCTGGCCTCACTGCTTTCGCGTGACGTCTCATCCCAGTCAAACTCTGAGCTAGCTCTTCCACCACTCATTCGGAGGTCAGACGGCGTCAGGGTCCCTGTGCTGCTGGCTCCACCCCGTTCCCGGCTTCCTCCACTGGCTTCCATCTCCTTGGTCCTCATTGAGAGGTGTCTGGAGCAGTATCCTCGGCGCTGGGACTCTTTAGAGCAGCCTTCCCTGGAGCACAACCTCCTCCACTGCTTCCCATTGAACTTCTTACGTATGCCTGTTGGCGTGCACACCACATCTCCCTTCTTGTACTTTTGCTGGGCAGCTGTCAGAGGTGTGCGCGAACGTGAGGAAGAGGAGGAGGTTGAACCTGATCCAGATCCACCGCCACCACCAGCTCCTCCACTAGAAGAACATCCTCCTTGGGCCTTGTCTACTCTGGAGGAGGATGCAGTGGAAGAGGAGATGGGAGGGAGAGGGGGAAGCTGAGGAGTGGTAATGACAGCTGCTGCAGCTGCTGCGGTTGCTGGATCAAGGCCTAATAGGACAGGTGAAGGAGGGGGGTGGGGATTCAAGGCCAGGTGGGTAGGGGGGACCCCGATGCCCCGTACCACAGAAAGGTGTGGATTGAGGTAGCCAGGCGGGGGCTTAGAGATGATGTGGCGGTGCTGGGGAAGTGCCATTTGTTTGGCCCCAGGTATGATCGCCCCCATTGGAAGCATGTTAAAGTGAGACACCTCCATGTCGTCTTCGGGGGTGAGTGGCATGTATGGGTGGTGTTGCTGCTGTTGTTGTTGGTGGTGCTGCTGCTGCTTCGCACTGTTCTCCCTTTCTCTCTCTCTTTCCATCTCTCTTTCCTGTATTCTCTGCAGGTCCCTCTCCCTCTCTAACTCTTTCTCAATTTCCCACTCTCGGCCTGGAGCCAGATTGAGGACTGTCGCTGGGGTGACTGGGGAGGTAATGCTGTGGCCTGATGAGGAGGAAACTGGGACCATACCTGGGTAGGGTATTCCTCTCCCCAACACGGACCCCACACTGGGTGTCATCCCCCGGCTCAAACGACACACCTCCTGCTCTACATCTATCTCCTCCCTGTCCTCCAGTTCCATTTCCTTGTCTCTGACCCCCTCCTCTCCACCCTGTCCCCCTCCAGACGGCAGATCCAGGTCCCATGGTGGCACCAGAAGCCTGAGTGTTTGTCGGGAGACCCACACTGCCTGGGTCCCAACAGCTGTCCCTCTGCCATCCTCTTCCTCATCCAGTGAATCAGGTCTTTCCTCAGACAGCAGGACACGGTAGCGGTTGGCAACTGCAGGGTGTGTGTCCACCTGGGTCACCACACCTTCTCGGTACCACTGCCACTGGCCCTCGCTGCCCTCCTCATTGCCAAATGGTACACAGACACGGGTGCCAATAGCTATTGGATGGACGCCAGGCGGTGGGGCATCTAGGATAATGTCCACCACCCCTGGGGGGCTGTCATGTTGATAGGGATAACGGCACAATGTCTTCTCACCGTTCAATTGCACCTCCAGGCTTCCAAATTCACCACTGACCTTACGCACCACACCAGCCCGGAACACCAAGTCTGAAATCTCCCCTTCATCCCTCCTTTCGCCCCCGCCGTCCTCGTCACTTCTTCTCCTGAGCTGTCGGGCAAGGACACGCTGATTCTTCATTCCTTTGGCGAGGGCGTCAGACAGTGCATCAGGGAGACTGGGTAGTCCGTGTGTAGACATTTGTGTGATGGCGTGTGTGTCCCCGACTACCTCCAGGTCAGCTGAGTGCTCGCTGGCGGTGTCTGTTGAGGAGCAGCGGGGTAGGAGGACGGGCGACGTTCGCTCCGCATCTCTCGCCCCTTCAACTCCTCCGGGCCTTTCCCTGTCCCCTGCCAACGTCAGGGTAGGGGGTCCTGGGGAGCCGTCCTGAGGACCCTCCCCGCCAGTGGTCCTGCTGTTGAAGTCATCAATCAGGCTCCTGCTCTGACTGTTGCCATCAGGGTGAGAGATACCCGTTGACCCGTGGTTAATGACCCCACCACTAAGAGGTAGAGGCGGGGGCGTGCTGGAGGAAGTGTTGCTATGGTTACCAGTAGCAGACAAGCAGTGTTCAGAGGTGTACTTCTTCTTGGGAACGCGGGCCTTGAAGGTGGCAGTTTTTCGGCTGGAGGCGGGGTTTGGGCTGTTGTTGGCGCTTGGTGTACTACTGTTACTACAACTACTACCACCACTGTCACTGTGGCTGCTGCCACTCACGGCTGACCTCCCCGATCTATCATCCGAGGATGTCAAAAATTTCCCAGAATCCATCACGAGTGATACTGTCGTTTCTGACAACCCTTCTCTGTGGGGACCCTCCCTCTCTGAAGTGCCCCGTGCTCTGATTGGGTCCGTCTGGGAGGACTCTGAATGCAAATTCGAAGAGAACGAGGCGGAGGGTGTTCGGTTTTGTGGGGATCTGCTTCTGTCTCTGTTCTCATCTGAGTCTCTCTTCTCCCCTCCTTCTGGGGCGTCCCCCGCTCCGCGGCGCTTCCCCCCTTTGGCCCTGGTGGAGGGAGGAGAGCGCCGGCCCTGCTTTTTTATCGGTTTCATCTTTTCATCTAGCTTGCCTTTTCTCTAAACAAGTCTTTTTATTTATTTATCCCAGAGATGCTCTTGTTTAGCTTTGTTTTTTCTTCTTCCCCCTCCTTTCTATTATCTCTATTTTCCTCCTCTGCCGGGGCCTCTCTCTCTCATCCTGTCTGGTCTTTGTTGTGCGACTTGCCCACCTTATTCCAGATACTCTAAAAGAAAGGGAACAGGGAGTGTGTGGGTTACTCATGTGGCAAACACATTCAGACATGCACAAGGCCCATTCACCACGACAGATAGCTACCAACTGGATGGCTTTGAGCGGAAAAGTGACTGATTGGATCAAAATCAAACATCTGTGAAGACATTAAAGAGACATCAAAGTAACTCAAAATAAAAGCAAAGCAGTAAAGTGGGACTTTATGCTCACCAAAAAAATATCATAAAAAAATAAGAGTAATAACCAGTTAAATATGAACATGCATTATAAATTTTTTTATTCTGCGCTAAATGATGCACCATCGTACTAGAGTAGTAATGAAAATGACTCAGCTACAAATTCATTACACATTAATTCATTACATAACAGGTTCTACTCACATAACACAAGGCCTGCATCCATACCAGGTACATATTAAAAACAAGAGGCCATATTATAGGGTAAACACAAAGTAGGCTCACAACACAGTATGGAAATAGTGAGGAGCACTTTGCAATTTGCCCAGACAAGCCTTTCTGCACGCACACACACTCTCTTTTTCACACACACACACTACTTCTTGGCCGGGGCAGTAGAGGCGGGGGAATTCCTTTTTCGCTCACATATTGAAACCCTTCTTTTCTCTCTCTCTCCCCCTCTCTCTCTTTCTCTTTCTCTCTCTCTCTTTGGCGACCTTTATCTATGTATTTCAAAGCGGAGTCAATCCGCCCCTACAAACTCCATTTCCTGTGGAAGACCATTACCTAACTTCCCGTTACTTTATTCCTCCTTCGCTCTCTCTCTCTTTGCTACTATTACACTTTCATTCTTGTCCCCTGACTGTCTTCTGTCTTCTCAGTCCAATATTGATTCCTACCTCTCATTTCTCTTTTAGTCTCCTCTCCTTCCACTTAAGTCTCTATCCTCATTATGTGCTGCAGTCACCCAGAAAAAGCAGAGTTGTTCCGATTAATTGTTATTCCGCACCAGAGTCATTCAGCATTGCTGCTAGCCAATGCCAGAGTCATTCAGAATATCTCCCATTCCACACCAGACTCATTCACAGCTCTGCTCCCATTTAGAAAGCAAAACAGATTGATTTTGCTGACTTGTTGAACGGGAGACCGTTGTCATTTAAACTGGTTTGTTTGCCGTGTGGCTGATACGCGCGGGACTTGCCTCGGGTACTATAGCTGCTGTGTGCTCTGCCTCGTTTGTTCCAACACAAGAGTCTCCACAGAGCTACGAGTGCCAGAAAGATGTTAACAACAAGTGTATAACAGGGATAATCCAAATACCCCCCTATATGCTCTGTTGGCTTTTCTGAAACATTCTCACTCTGATGTCTATCATCCACCGCTAGGCATGTCTACTTGTCAGTGACTGTTTGACTTGTCTGTTAACTTCCATGTCTGCCTGTCTGTCCCCGTCTCTACATCTATCCTCCCACCTGTCTCTTCCCCCCTCCGTCTCCCTGTTTGTCTGCACATTCATTCAGGTCCTTTTAATATCTGCCACATCATATCGGCTGGAGAGAAATCCATTTTCAGAGATAAGTGCCGCCTGTCTGAAGGCCACACACACACACACACACACACACACACACACACACACACACACACACACACACACACACACACACACACACACACACACACACAGCAATGTGATGTTAGTTGAAAGTGCACACGGAGAGCCAGGAAGCTAATAGCCATCACTGTGCTCTATGCAAATCCCTATTTAGGACAGACGGCCGTAGAGCAGCCACCATAAAATAATTTGGCAGCCGGCCTTACTTGGTCACGATAGAGGTATGCTACGTGTGTTTACTCAGTAGTGCACTGTGTACAACAGCTGGTGTCAGAGTCATGGGCCTGGTGATAACAGCTTAAAGACAAACTGACGCAACTCGCTTTCCCCTCAGTGTAACGCTGAGCAAGGAAGCCCATATGGGAGCTATAGTAGGCCTCCTATGTTTCATGTGCAGGGATCAAAGCGAGGACGCTATCTGCTCATCAGGTATACATGACTTGCAGTTTAGTGGACTCGTCATATTTCAGTTGCAGAAACGGTGTTTACCTTCTCTTATACACAAATAAATGGAAAACGTCCAGCTGATACAAGTCATGCATGGTTACAAAAACAAGAACTGACGCCTTGAAAAACCAAGACAGACTAATAACAGCTCAAGCACCATGCAACTGACTATAATATTGAGTACAAAGTTATTTAACTTGATCATCTTTATGCTATAAAACTGCATATTCCCACGACATATTTTTTTTTTTTGCCAACCTCGCCATACATTTCACTTTGTAAAATTTGCCAGACCTTTCAGTCATTTATGGTATGTTTTAACCTCCTGTGGAGTTGCTAAATTTGAATGGTACATTTCTGACCCCACAACATTTTTTTATAAATTCAAAAGTTTTGTCAATTGCAGAGCACCTCTTTAAAAAGTGTATAACAGGATCACTACAATGCTTTATTAAGGAGAAGCCAGGGATGTATACATGTAGAGTAGATAACAGCTGTTCATTTCTCCACACAAGGTGCAAAGCGCAAGTTATAAAACTACAGGAGGTGATGTCGTCACCTCTGGTTTAGCTGGATAGTACCGTGTATGTGTCAAGCCATCGTAGTACCGCGATTACTACCAGCTTTTTACTCTACAACACAGCAGGCCGGGGCGTGCAGCGACCAGGCCTCGACTACACACACACACACACACACACACACACACACACACACACACACACACATACACACACACAAGGCCGCTCGGAAATCCTCAACTCACTGCCACCGGGAAATAACCGGTTTAACGGGCATATTAACCACTTAATACCGTGTAATACGGCCCCGCGTTGCGTGACAGCGTGAAATGTCCCGAAACAGATGAACGCGTTAACTTTGCCGATCCGCTCCACGCAGTCACAACACAACGACAAAAACAGCCGGACAGTCGGCTGTTTTGGCCCCATCCGAAAGTGACAGTCGTCGGGAAATGGAGCTAAAACTAGCCGGTTAACTTTGTAGTGACCCTCGTCGTCGTTCGCGTTATTGCGACCGAGATACAAGAAGGAGAAAGTGTCAATATGTGGCCACGAACTAGTAGTCCCGAGGAGAAGGCCCTCGAGCCCCCTACAAAAACACGTTAATTCAAACAGCCACGTTGATTCATGGAAAAAGAGAGAGAGGACGAGAATATGTACCTAAGACGGGAGAGAGGGGACGACACTCGACTTTTCGGGGCTTCGACACAACGCAGGAGGAATAACAGTTGTTCTAGGAAGTCCGACGGCAGTTATGGCGTTGAATTTATTTTCTAGTGGAAAAGTTTCACGCTCACTATGTCTATCGGCACCGCTCCCTTTTTTTTCGCAGAAGACACACAATCCGCCCTCCGCTCCTCTCCGAGGGCTTACCCACATATCAGAGAGGGGAGAGGTGGTGCTCAGCTCAGCTGCTAATGCTGATTACGGCCCCGGTAAACACGGACACGGCGGCAGTGTTAGCCGAGCACAACAAGCCCCACTGCAGTGCTGCAGGAGGAACAATTGTGGGCAGCTCCTACTCACCGGAGCTCATGTAGTAACCCCGGTGTGGTCCTCCGGTGAGTCCGCCGGGTAAAATAGGGCAGGTCGGCCGGTTGTCCGCAGCTGCCAGTTAGCGGCGCTTCATGTTTCTCCGGCAAAGCAACTTAAAAGGAGGAAAAAAACTACTGCCCCTGTACATTCTACGCTACAGTCGCAAAATGGTGAATGAAGCCCCGGAGCCTTGACAACCAGCCCGCCCGGCCAATCGCGGGGCACGGACGCGTACAGTAGCCAATGGGATCCCGAGGAAGGGGAGCGGGGGCAGAGCCCCGCGTCAAAGTAAACCTGATCGACGGCGCGCCGCGGCCAATCACGGTGTGGGAAAACACAGAACAGCTGTTGGGAGAGCGAGGCTGCGGCGGCCAATCGGGCTCCCGTGTGGGCGTGTCCGCGACTTTGTCGGGCACGCAGGACGGGATTGAGATCTTTCCTTCTTCCTTCTTTTTCATCCCTCTTCATTTGTCTACAAACATGGACACGGGCGTGGACCGAGCAGACGCTGTCCGTCTCTTTTAGAAACGGGTCGGACTTGTTTTAGTAGCCTTAACACACTGACGTGACATTATCACATAAATAGATCAATATGTCATGTCCCGAGCTGTCTCACGTATTATAACTACAATTCACACTTTTATGTCACAGCTTTGGTAAGAGTAGACAACTCTCTGTGTGCTATTTACTCCTCTGTATGGGTGTATGGATGGCGGCAGTGTCTCCACTATGATCCATGTGAGCCACAGGTTGAGTGTAGTTTCAGGGCAACCGCAGAGAACAGCAACTCCCAAATTCTCATGCTTTCTCTCCCTCTCCATCCCTCTCACAAACTCCCTGACTCTCCCCCTCCCTTCCAGCTAATCAGAAGGCGCACTAAAGAGCCCAGCGTCCCTTAGTCCCGCCTCCCCTCGCCAATCAGGAGCACCGCCGGCTGGCTATACGTCACCGGAGCAGCGTGCGATTGGCCGACAGGCCCGGGGTCTGCAGGCCAATGACCGAATGCTGCGGTGAGGTCATTAATGCTTGTTGCCATCAGCTTGGCCCAAACAGGAAGAGTGAAACCCTAGTGAGTAAATTTGCTCGAAGAGTGGGATTATGGGTCCTAAGAGAGTGACCCAAATACACTGTGGGCCTTCCCTGCGCGCGCAAACATTGTGCACGTGCACGAGCAGGTACATGCTGTGACACACTGCCGAAGGACACAAGACAAATATACAAACAGGCTGAGCTAAACACCCATGTGTGCCTAAACACACTTAACACACAGATACGTGCCCGTGCAACACACACACACACACACACACACACACACACACACACACACACACACACACACACACACACACACACACACACACCAGCATTCCACTGCTATTCAATGAGACACTAATGGTGTGTGTGGATGTCTGTGTAGCAGTGCGACTCTCTGTTTCTATAGCTTACAGGCACAGATGGCGAGTTTGGTCAATGATGATACAGAGCTGGCTGGTTGCGGCAATGCAGTCTGCCTGGCACGCCCGCACGCACACACACACACACACACACACACACACACACACACACACACACACACACACACGCGAGCGGGTACACTTGCCACAGTTACACGCACAACAGGGCGAACGCGTACAAGCCAGCACCAACACACACAAAGCAGGCGCAGCAGAGTTATAACATGCCTTGGCGTTACATAAGCTGTAAGTGTGACAGAGCGCACACACACAAACACACACACACACACACACACACACACACACACACACACACACACACACACACACACACACACACACTGCGCCAAGTTCTGTGCGATCACACATATGCACACTTTTGTGTATATCGTGCGGACCCTACAACCCTCTTTTGAGCATGCAAACATACAGACGTGCAATGTTGCGCATACGTCAAAGTACAGTACAGGTTTATAATTAGTATTTAGTTTGCACATGAATGCACAGGCAACCTTTCTGCACACCTACACACACACACACACACACACACACACACACACACACACACACACACACACACACACACACACACACACACACACACACAGACAGCATGTCTGCATTTACTGTATGCATTTCATGGCCGTAACATGAATGACTTGTGACTCACATCTGTGAGAATGCACCACAAAACACGCGCGCAGACATGTAAGTGCAGAGTGAGTGGGATCTCCAGACATCTCCCACACCCCTCATAGTGAAGCACTGCAGTGTCTGTCTCCCTCCAACTGACTGCTCACTCACTCACAGTAGACGAGCGCGCATTCAGGAAATGTAGGGCGAGCGCGGCGAGCACACAGCTTTGAGACATTCTCTGGTGGTGGCTGGTTTTGCGAGGCGCCCGCCGAGAGACATTAAAGGAGACCTCAGATTGAAGTCCTCAGCTGATCTTTAGGATGAGACGTGGAAATGAAAGTGAGGGGGAGACTTTGGTAAGATAAGATAAAATAAGATAAGATAATCCTTTATTAGTCACGCAGCGGGGACATTTACAGGATTACAGCAGCAAAGAGGCTAGTGCAAAACAAGAGACATAGTAAATTAAAAAAACCAAGATCAAAATAAGTATTATAAATAAGCAAATGAGAAATAAAAAACAGTAAAAAAAAACAGTAAAGAACAGTAGAGAATCCACAGTAATATTATATAAACTATTATAAATATTGTATTGCACAATGTATTAGTGTCATGTGGTCTGCTGGGAGCAGAGCTGGTTGTGCGGCCTGACAGCAGCAGAAAGGAAGGACTTGGTGGTGAAAGGTAGACGAGAGTGAGTAGAGTTATGAAGACAGGTAGAGAAAGAGAGGCAGACAGAAACAGAGGGAAATGGGCCACAGAGGTAGACCGAGAGTTTGTGAATGAGTGCCACAAATCCCGCTGGTGTTAGCGCCTCCGAGCACTTTCTAAGAATGAGGCGGAGAGAGCCGTGGCTAAGCCCCCCCCTAAATCCCAGTCACTTTACACTAAATGCATTATGGCCACTTAACTGCTAAACAGCTCCAGGGACCCCTGCTCTGTACCTGACCCAGCACTCTTAACACTCTAATTCAAGAGTGTGTGTTTAAAAAAAAAAGAAAAAGAACAAATGGAGAGTGAGAGGTGGACCAGATGAGTCCCAGCTCTACTTGTCTCCACCCGGGCCATCATTTAGAGGGTTGAGTGTATGAACAGTGGAGTTAACAGCCTGCACCTGCTGCCAATAATGAAATCTGAGATGAGTGTGCAGTCTCTCATAGCCAGTATTAAAAAAAAAAAGTATTTCTAGTGTTAAAATGAGTAGGTTGTATCCAAAATACATTTTTATCTAAATACTAAATTGTCTACTATGTAAACAGAAAGGCATATCAGGTATTGGTTTCAACAACTTCACCCGTGTAGCTGACATGGTCGAAAGCAGCGGAACAAGCAAGTCATGGCTAATTTATACTTCTGTAAGAAAAGCTTGTGCAGAGTTTTTGCAGCTTGCAGAGAGCCACAGAAACGCGCCACGCACTTCTGTTTGATCTACCAGGTTGATTTGGAGGTTTACTGGACAAGTAGCTCACATCCATCATAGCAACAACAACCTTTTTTTCCTGACACAGAGAATCTGTATGGAACTATTGAGTAACGCCTATCGACAGAAAAATGTACACCACTGTAACCACTGGACTGCGATTTTCAACACTCTGAAGCTAACTGGGACAAAATATATAACTACCATTACTTTTATTTTTTCACATTCCTCAGTAGCCTTTGTCTATGGCCTCCAAGCAGATCTGATAGCTGATAGTGACACCACCATGTCACACTCTGTGGATAAAATACATTTTCAATAATTAACAGCTTAAAAAAAAAAAATCCAATATACATCAATGCTCTTCAAAGAAATGTAAGCCTATCCAGAGAAAATGAGCTTCCAAGCTATGCCATAATAAGACCCCATTTTTATCTTAGTTACTTATATTACTTTTTTCATTCTGACCTGGTGGGTTATGTTTAATGCAATGTGTTAAATATGACAGAGCCGACTGTTTGTGTTGTGTCTTTCCTTTTGTTGTATGTCAATAGTAAGCTCTTTAACAATATTGTCAATTTGCATGTGAAAAAAAACAATTAACCAAGATTATAAAAAAAGAAATAGGGGACTTAAATGCAACATTAAAGACAAAAACATGTAGCCACTTCCTGTGTGGTCTGATGTTACTTTCCCTCTGTGACTTTCATGCACATCAAGTCAAAAGACACCCATTTCTTTACTTCCGTTTGCATATTTATCTTATATGAGCATATTGTTTTAATGTCATGACTGTCCTCTTTCAACATAACTGACAAATAGACATCCCAAACATTATGTGTGAAAATGTTGAAATAATGTACATTGTATTTGATCTACTTATGAAGATGAACTTTTCTACCTGTTGTTTTTTTTTTTGATGTTGTACATACATTGTTTTTATCAGCTTGCGAGTAACCTGAAACACACTAAAAATTGCACTTACCTGTATGAAAAGTTCTATACAAATAATAATAAAGTTTGATTGATTATCGTAATCGCCATTATCTCCAGTTCTCAGTATTGATTATCAGAACTGAACCGAACTAATTGCACTATAAAGACACCCGTACACAACAGAGCAGATGGATTAGTTACTCATGGTTGGATTTCAAACAATGTCTATTTTTAAAGAGTGCCACCAGGTCAACTGTGTAAAAATGGCTTGTTCTTCAGTTTCATTCATTCTACTTTATCTGCAACGGTCTCTATTGCTCAGTAGATGGCGCCGTATTCTCAAACTAAAATGTGCTGACCTGAGAGCAAACAACCTTGGATGATCCTGATTTTAGTTGGCTGCTTGACATTGACATCAGGCTCACTGTTAGCCATTATACAGTATATTGATATTGATACATGGGACAAATGCATATATCAGCTTCTCACAGTAACAAGTTAGGAGCTTGAAACCAAAACTGAGTTTTACATTTTCAGGAAATTTGCACCTCATAAATTAATGGAGGTAACTTTAGGGAGGTTTTTATAATAAAGGTATATTTGATTACAAGAAGAATATCTCTAGAATAATTTAAATCATAATGTTAATTCTACAACAGGGTGAGGTTTGTTTGTTGGCTGAGAACGACACACAAGACCATTGTGTTTTTTCAAAATGATTATTGAGTGTTGGTTTTGATTTTTTTTTTGAGCCACAAGGACAATCTGCCTCAAATGAATACACTCACACGCCTGCTGCCGCACAAGGACACAACAGTCAGCATGTAATCCTCCCGATTTACTGACTACCTGCTCAAGCACCAAGTCAACCCGTCTTCAACAAGTTCTGCGTATCATGAATCTTGTATTCTGGTGTTTAGAATTCCACTTCATTTTTTCCTACTGTCAACTCAACAATTATTATGTCCTCACTGGGTTCATATTCATATTTAAACAGCTGTGGGTGCTGTAGTGTGAAGTCGAATCAATAAAGGAAAGTAACTGTAACTGGGTAAACCATGGAAAGGACATTTTTTTAAATAAAAATAAAATATGAAATGTGAATCCCATCACATTCAATCATACATGAAAAACAGAGAGGGGAGAGAGAGATAATTTCCATATTTCAACGTCGACGCTAACGACTGGAAACTAAGTATTGCATAAGAGGCAAATATTTTGCCAAAAGAAGTGGTACAGATGTTTTTTTTTCAGACCAAATACAAATTTATTGACAATAAAATTCAAAGTTTTTACCAAACCTGTTTTCTTCATTAAGTCATGTATTTTGTAATACCAGATTATAACAATAAATAATTAAATATACTATCAATAAAACTGATTTGAATTTCAATAAAATAACGTTTATTTATTTTAAATATTTTAAAAGAATATTTGCAATCTGATTACATCTTATTTTTAATCAGTTACTATAATGTTATAAGCAGATGACATGTTTGCTAATCTATTGTCTACTTTTCACCCCTTCACACTCATAGACACAAACACATAATATTGGTATATAATAAGAAGTGATACATATTGATCATGTGTCTCACCACATTTTGAACGTTGGAGGTCCACAGTTTTCACCGTGACCTGCTGGTGAAAGTGGAGGCGGAGTCCCAGCAGGAGCCCGGCAACAATGCATGATAATTAGCCCTCTGTTGTGATCTGGTTTCTGTCTCGGGCCTCTCTGGACCGTGACCTGTGACCTCATCCAACAGCCAGACAACAATCCCTCTCGGCTGGAGGCCAAACAGCCCGTCAATCAGCCTCCTATTAATATGGCCGGCCCCTGTTGAGATCAGCAGCCAGTGAATGCTTCACATCAGATTGCAGGGGAGAGACAGAGGGGTGGAGGGCTGGTGGTCAGATAGATGAAACAAATACTGGAATGATTAACAGGACTTTGAGAACACAGTGATACTGTGAGAGGGAAGCAAGTATAACAAATGGCATGTGTAGGCACAGAGAGAGGTGGTACTGCAGTCATGGGTCAAATAGCTGCTACATGAATAACCATTTAGCCAGTGATGGAATGTAACGAAGTACATTTACACAAGTACTTAAGAACATCTTAATTTGTAAAATGACTACTATTTAAAGTTGTCAAACAGTTGTAGCAGAGTAAAAAGTACAACATATTCTTCTGAAATGTAGTAAAGTATAAGTAGAAAGTGGCATGAGAAGAAATTATTCAAGTAAAGTACATACAGTGGGTACGGAAAGTATTCAGACCCCTTTAAATTTTTCACCCTTTGTTTCATTGCAGCCATTTGCTAAAATCGAAAAAGTTCATTTTTTTCGCATTAATGTACACTCAGCAACCCATCTTGACAGAAAAAAACAGAAATGTAGAAATTTTTGCAAATTTATTAAAAAAGAAAAACTGAAATATCACATGGTCATAAGTATTCAGACCCTTTGCTCAGTATTGAGTAGAAGCACCCTTTTGAGCTAGTACAGCCATGAGTCTTCTTGGGAATGATGCAACAAGTTTCTCACACCTGGATTTGGGGATCCTCTGCCATTCTTCCTTGCAGATCCTCTCCAGTTCTGTCAGGTTGGATGGTGAACGTTGGTGGACAGCCATTTTCAGGTCTCTCCAGAGATGCTCAATTGGGTTTAGGTCAGGTCCTTTGTTATTTTAGCTGTGTGCTTCGGGTCATTGTCTTGTTGGAAGGTGAACCTTCGGCCCAGTCTGAGGTCCTGAGCACTCTGGAGGAGGTTTTCTTCCAGGATATCTCTGTACTTGGCCGCATTCATCTTTCCTTCAATTGCAACCAGTCGTCCTGTCCCTGCAGCTGAAAAACAGTTGGGATTGTATTGGGCAGGTGATGAGCAGTGCCTGGTTTTCTCCACACATACCGCTTAGAATTAACGCCAAAAAGTTCAATCTTGGTCTCATCAGACCAGAGAATCTTATTTCTCATAGTTTGGGAGTCCTCCATGTGTTTTTTGGCAAACTCTATGCAGGCTTTCATATGTCTTGCACTGAGGAGAGGCTTCCGTCGGGCCACTCTGCCATAAAGCCCCGACTGGTGGAGGGCTGCAGTGATAGTTGACTTTGTGGAACTTTCTCCCATCTCCCTACTGCATCTCTGGAGCTCAGCCACAGTGATCTTTGGGTTCTTCTTTACCTCTCTCACCAAGGCTCTTCTCCCACGATTGCTCAGTTTGGCTGGACGGCCAGGTCTAGGAAGAGTTCTGGTCATCCCATACTTCTTCCATTTAAGGATTATGGAGGCCACTGTGCTCTTAGGAACCTTGAGTGCTGCAGAAATTCTTTTGTAACCTTGGCCAGATCTGTGCCTTGCCACAATTCTGTCTCTGAGCTCCTTGGGCAGTTCCTTCGACCTCATGATTCTCATTTGTTCTGACATGCACTGTGAGCTGTAAGGTCTTATATAGACAGTTGTGTGCCTTTCCTAATCAAGTCCAATCAGTTTAATTAAACACAGCTGGACTCCAATGAAGGAGTAGAACCATCTCAAGGAGGATCAGAAGAAATGGACAGCATGTGAGTTAAATATGAGTGTCACAGCAAAGGGTCTGAATACTTATGACCATGTGATATTTCAGTTTTTCTTTTTTAATAAATTTGCAAAAATTTCTACATTTCTGTTTTTTTCTGTCAAGATGGGTTGCTGAGTGTACATTAATGCGAAAAAAAATGAACTTTTTCGATTTTAGCAAATGGCTGCAATGAAACAAAGAGTGAAAAATTTAAAGGGGTCTGAATACTTTCCGTACCCACTGTATATTACTCCAGTAAAGTATATTTTGTGTGCAGTAAATTATACATATATATTGTTTAAATATATCAAGTTACGGTGTTATTTCTTTTACATAATATATCTTCTTCTCAGTTGAACTACCAGAACTCTGTAATTATGCTAATTAAAGAGCTACGCTTAAGTACACACAGTGGTAAGACACTGTTACATTTCCATTCCATTGCCTTCCATAACGGAGAGTTGTCCTTCTGAATAAGTTTCCAGACTGGACGGATCAGTCTAGACATTATAAATGTGTGTTTGCATTTTTATGTAAACAAACTTCAGTCCAACACTTGGCAAACACTCAATTATCGAGCCATTATGGTTTCACGGGATCTCACACGCTATCCCAAGATGCCCTAGAAACTACTAGAAACTGACAGCAGGGGGAGCCAGAGCTTCAGCGAGACACCAGGAGAGAACTCAGCTGGAGGCTTTTGATCCAGCAGTCTAGTGATTATTATAGATAAACAGGAGGAGGGACATAAAGAGGCCATGTTTGAGTTCTTTGGTTAGACAAGAATCTGTTCATGTGAATGAGGAAGTATGAACAAGATTTGGGGTTACAAAAACTCAGAAAAGTGGGGAACACAGTAAACTCCATGAGGAGAGTATATATATGTATATGCTATATAGAAACGTGTGATGTTTTGGCTCGAGCTGGCAGCTATTTTCACAATAGATTAATCATTTAAGAGATTTTTAAACTACAATTCTCTGGTCCCTAATCATAAACTAAATGTCTTTGGAGGTTTTACTGTTGGTTGGACAAAACAAGATATTTTAAGACATCATCTTGCCTTCTGGGAAGTTGTGAAGGGAATTTTTCACTACCTCAAGACAATCATAATCACACTACACAAGAAAAAATTCAATGAAAAATGTTCAACACAAGACCAAGAATCTCTTCAAAATACTTTGCCGCATTTGAAGCTGAAAGTAACAAGGTCTGTCTCACAAACAGCATTGTTCCTGTATCATTCCCATTGTGAGAACCAATTCCCTCCCATCAAGGTCTTGTTTTTTGTTGCAGACGTCTTCCAGACTGGCCTTCATAATCATGCATTTCATATTACTGGTTTATAACTGGCTTAAATTATACTTGATTAGTTTATTTACATTTTGTATTAATAATTTAAATCTGCAATGTAACTTAAGTTATCAAATAATTGTATTGGAGTAAAAAGTACAATATTTGCCTCTAAAGTGTATTGGTGTAGAAGTATAACGTGGTGGGTGAAGAACCATTTAAAATAAATTGTGCTCGCTGCAGTACTTGAGTAAATAAACAAATAAGACAAACAAATAATGAAAGACATCCACTTTTTTTAAACCTTTTTTAATGAACCCTGATTATTGTTTAATTACAAATGAAGAGGAACAGACAGAAGAGAAACTCTAGTACAGGGGGTTCCTCCATGATAAAACCAAAAAGTCTTTGTCTCCTCTGGAGTGACAGCTCCCCGTCGAGGTGGACATGAGAGGAGAGACAAGAGACGAGACCAAAGAGAGGGACACGTTTCAAATAATACAATGGTTAAACAGTACAAAGCTATTTTTTTCTTACAGAATCCTCCAGAAGGGCAAAAAATATATATGTACAACATCAAAAAAAATTAAAACAACAGTTTCTTTCCCCTGCTGTATATCATGTGGGGATTATGTGACCCTCCTCATGTCCATGGTAACGTGGTTATAAAATCAGCGTGAGTAAAAAAAATTATATATAATAAAAATAAAATGCACTGAAGCCAACTAGTTGAAGTTCATGGGAAAGAGTGCAAAACTGGAACAAAAACTCACAGGAAACCAGGAAATTCATGGAGAAGAGAGACGATTCCATGGACAGGAGGGTTCAGAATAATCAAAAAACAGTCACGTTAATAATAGAATTACAAGAGTAACAGTAATATGTCAGGAAAAAATACAGGAAAAAATGACAACAGCATCAATGAAATCGGGCGTGGGGTGGGGTGGGGGGTTGAAAATATCAACCCGGCGGGGGAAACGGTAATTCTCATGTGTTTTCTGTTCGAAGCCACGACAGGTAAGGCAGCGCGGGTGCAACAGTTCAGGTACAGCTCTGTGTTTGTATTCATCTTTACCACACACTTTAAAAAGGCTACATATGTCCTTAAAAGTTGCTCAAATTATATATATATATATTTTTGCTGGCTCTTTTAGTTCCAAATAAAATGAATAACGCTTTTTAACGCTGACAATGTAAACAAGCCAATTAAAAACGATAGATGTAAGAGTTTTTTTTGTGCGTGTCTGGTGAAGAACACTCATTTTTTAAATAAGATACACACGAGACTGGAACTAGTTGGGACAATCTGGACCAGAAAAGAGGGACTTAATAACCCGGAGCCAAGACTTCATCTGTGTTGAAGAGTTGTGTATATGGGTGTGTATGTGCGGCATAACCATGGAAACCACAGACACAAGTGCACGTACACACACGGCGCAGAATGAGCGAGTCAGGCTGTGGGAAGTCCCTCTCTCTCCACACCGCTCGGAGGTTTTATGATATCATTTCCTCTGTGTGTGTGTGTGTGTGTGTGTGTGTGTGTGTAGTTTATATGGTTTGCCGTCTATTCCAGAGAGACTGTGGGGACGTCTGATGTGATGTCATGTTTCCCCTTTATTCTAGCCACAGTAAAGCCTCACTGTAACCAGGACAGGGTGTGTGTGTGTGTGTGTGTGTGTGTGTGTGTGTGTGTGTGTGTGTGTGTGTGTGTGTGTGTGTGTGTGTGTGTGTAGGGTTCAGACCGGCATGTACACACTCCGATCACACAGAGCCGCCCGAGTCCAGAGTCCGCACTCAAACCAAAGTCCCTATGTGAGGTGACGCGGTGCTGGAAAGACCCGCTGTCGTCCAATCAGAATTATCCATTGCGGGCTCCCCGTTTCAGCAGATCGGGGTCAAAGGTGGGGTTTACCATGCGGGACAAAGTGAGGGGGACCCTGACGTGGTAAAACCCCGCCTATCAGCTACGGCAGGGATGTTAAAACAAACGCGCCCACTGACAGGGCAAATATGATTTGACCCCAGGAGACTCACTCGTTTCTCCACGTCCCGTTAGGCCCTCCGTCCCCCGAATACACAATAACTGCTTTTACTCTTTTTTTTTTTTTTTTTTTTTTTTTACAATATAAATATAAAACCCTGATGCCGGCGGCCTCTGGCGCTGCAGCTCAACGGTCAAGAAAAGGCAAGGGTGAGAAGGCAAAGGCTGAATGATACTGGTACTAATACGCCGTTAGATATATACATTTCTTTACCATTAAAAATAGTAGGATTTTCCTGATTTGTATCAAATGACCATATTGAAATATAATATTTGAATTCAATATATATTGGAATAAAATATATATATGTGTAAATTTACTTATTCTGTATCTCTCTTTTACAAAAAAACAGAAGGCATGGTGGTAGTGTGTGTGTGTGTGTGTGTGTGTGTGTGTGTGTGTGTGTGTGTGTGTGTGTGTGTGTGTGTGTGTGTGTTTGAGCATGCTGGGGATAACGTGATAAAACTCTTGTCGGCTTATAAAAAGGCACAATCTTATTTGGAATTGTTCGTTAAAATGGGCGCAGTGTTCTTTTTTTCTCCTCTCTTTTTGAACTTAGTGAGTAAAACACCATACAAAAGAAGAAGTTGTTTCTCAATATATCTCAGTGACCTTTTGCCTGAGTTTAACTTCGACGCTCAGCATTCACTACTACACGGTTCCCTGTTCTCCCCTCCAAAAGAATGGCGTGAACAGATCCGGCTATAAGTCCTCAGATCACTGCGAATGCCCTAAAATACTGTCCCGTGTCGGAGAGAGGCACACGCCTCCTGTGACAAAAAGAATACAGTCTCTATAAAAACCAACAAATGTGGGAATGCAGAGGAGAGCTGTTGATCCGTACGTTAGAGGGAGTAAAAACCTCAAAGCTCCAAAACCCCTAAAAGAGTGTGTGGCTGAGACGCCCTCTGTCTCCGGATTGTTTCTTTGTACACCAGCTCTGAGTCCACCAAGTGCACACATTCAGAATCAAGTGCGTCTTTAATTACAGTCTTTCTAGTTGCTGCTTCCTCCAATGTGAAGAGAAAAAGGAGAGAAAGATCCGGCTCTTTCTTCCGCACAGACCCAGGCATTTTTTTTTTTTCTTCTCTGTACAGTGGGAACCACGTCCATCTGCCGGCTGACAAATGTTAATGCGTGGACGGTCGGAGGTTGAGAGGTCACAGCCGGTTCGTCACAATCTCACTCTGGGCTCGTTGCAACTCTCCTCAAGATGTACTACTCCACCCTCGCCTCGTGTCTTTATACACTGTAGTGAACGAGCTGAGGATGAAGAGGCCACTCGGCGCGGCATTGATGTAGCCTCTTAGTGTCCGAGTTGTTTCCTGGAGAACAGACGGTGATTGGAGAGCTCCTTCTAATCCCCCTCTTCTTCCATCGGAGGGAGGTCAGAGTTTTTTTTCCTCTGTGTCACTGCCCTCCATCTTGTTAACGACTGCTTGGGGATGGGCTTGGACCGAGGCACTTCTGTAATCTCTATCAGGGCTGTCCAAAGTGTTTTTTAAGTCACATTAGGATCTGTCTGTCTGTTATTGGGGAGCACAAATGTGCAGAGAGCGGGATGTGAGGAGGGGGAGGGCTCACCATTTGAGAAAAATCTGTATAACCTACATGTTGCACAATTTAGGCGGCCTCTGTGTTCTTTAGGGGCGGACTGTGATTTGTGTTGTTGCACACAGATGAACAAAAAGACCCATCAAAAAAGAAAAGGCGTAATCCTGGCATGGGTGTGATGCGAGGTGAGCCCTGGTGGAGTTTGGTTATCTCTTAATGTTGTCAGTCACAAAAAAAATACTGCTGTGTTGGGTGTTTGACGGAGTACCAGGGGCTGAAAGGGGTCCAGCTTTGGAGAACATGAGAGGCCACACAGGCAGATCTATGTTCTACATCGGCTCTGATGTCTGGCGGCGGTGTGCCGACCACAGGAGGAAACAAAAGGGGGAAAAAGGTGCCGGCGCTGCAAACGGTGATAGAACCGGAAAGGTGATTATGGTGTCATCTTGTTCTTCACTACATGGTGAACTTGTAAACGTAACATGTGCGGGGGAAATATTTGGTTTCATGTGGAGTAATTTAAGGAGCTTGCAGGGCTGTGAGGTCAGTAAGAAAGTGCCCTGGTCCTTTCATTTTTGCACAGAAAACATTATTTCCTACATATGATACATGCACATGTTCAGACATTAAAGGTGTTTTTACATAATCTCCTTTCAGTTACTTTCTCCATTATCTCCATGTCTATTGGAACATATATATGTTAATTTTGTGCAGTCAAGAAGCAACAAGACAAGACCCAGAGAGGTGTTTGTTTAGTATCCAAGAATCGGTGTGAGTGTGAGTGTGAGTGTGTGTGTGTGTGTGTGTGTGTGTGTGTGTGTGTGTGTGTGTGTGTGTGTGTGTGTGTGTGTGTGTGTGTGTGTACATGATGCTCAGCAGCCGGTGTTTTCCAGAGACAGCTGCGCCGTGGCCCTCTGCAGCTCCGAGCTCGCTCTGCGCTGGGTGGGGGGCGGCGGCAGCATCAATCCCAAAATGACTCCTCCTGCTTCTCCTCCCCCTCCTCCTCCCCCGTTTGCCACCTCCCCAGCCAACCTCCCGACTGCCCCCTCTCTCTTCCCCTCCCGCTCCTCTGTGCCCTCTGCCCTCACTTTCTTGTCCTCCGCCTCGTCCCGCTCGCTGTCCGCCTCCATCTTCTGGTCCTCGCTCCAGCGGCGCTTGAAGCGCAGTTTGAGCGGGATGCAGCGTGTGCCCCCGGGGCTGATGGGAGCTGCCTGACCAGGCTCGCTCTTCAGGTTGACTGGGGGAGGATGGCCAGGCCACCGACGCTGCCGACGGGAGGAGTGGCGGGGGTCTTGAAGACATCGTCGTCGGGGTCATCTTCAGGGTGTGGGGGGGCGGAGCTCCCATTCCCGTTGGCTTGGTGAAGATTGTAGAGCTGATGGTGATGGTGGCGAGCTGTCGGGGAGAAGATGTCGCCTTCACGGCCATTCTGATTGAGCTCGTCATCCTCACTGATGTCAGTCACCTCCACCTCTTCCTCTGACTCTATGTCAGATATGGGCTCCACCTGGAGAGGAAGAATATTTTACAGGATGACATTTAATTTATGACTCCAGCCAGATGTTATTCATGCTTGAAATGTTTAAGAGGCATTTCCCAAAACCCAACCCTTCCCTAAGTGGAACCGTGTGTGTGTGTGTGTGTGTGTGTGTGTGTGTGTGTGTGTGTGTGTGTGTGTGTGTGTGTGTGTGTGTTAGCAGTCTCACCTTGATCTTAGGAGGCCCTGCAGAGTTGATTATCTGACTAGACCCTGTGAATGAGGAGGACTGGCTGGTGGAGGAGGAGGAAGCAGAGGCTAATGAGCTCCCAGATTCCCTTTGCTTGCGCCCGAGTGGCGGCGGCTGCAGCTTGAACTTGAACGGCGATGGGTGCTGCGGCCCATCCTCCCCGCCTCCTGGCTGCTGGCCGAGCGAATGGGAGAGGGGCAGGGGCGGGCCGTGGAGGTGATGGTGGATCGGCTTCTCCATGGTGGGGCGGTGGGGCTGCGGGATGATGATGTTGGGGTAGTGGAGGAAGGCCCGGGGCTGAGGTGGTAGTTGTAGACGGACTGGGTGTGGGCCTGCAGGTAGTGCTTCATGTCCTCCGTGTTGAAGGAGAAGTGGGAACCCAACATAGGGGAGGACATGGAGGGAGAGGGGGTGTAGGACATGTGCGGGGTGGGGGTCATGGACAGGGCCGGGGACAGAGTTGGGGCCAGAAAACCCCCGGGGCCAGGCAGAGGGGAGACGGGGAAAGGAGACAGAGTATCCGGGTGGACCCTGGGGCCGTGTCTGGACAGCCCTGTGTTCGGGTAGACCCTGAAGAGAGACTCGTGCGGCAGACGTGGAGGGAGCAGGCCCCTGTAGGCCCTGTCGGGCCCCGCGCCCCGCTCGTCGGCCCCCACGGCCTCCTCCAGCTCCGAGTTGGTGGAGGTGCCATCGCTGCAGTCGCTCACAGAGCCGCGGGCCATGCGGCGTGCCACGCTGCTGAACATGCCCGGGCTGCGCAGCTCCTCACTGGAGGAGAGGACATCAGACGGCGTGGAGGGGGGGAAGCGGAAGTGACTGCCGCCGGTCGGCACCGGGGGGGCGCTCTGAGGGACTCGACCTGTGAGGAGGAAAAGAGGGGAGGGGCAATCAAATTAGATCCACAATATAATGTATAATGATCTAAAAAAGAAAAGAAGGATGGGAAAAGAAAGCAGGTGTACCAGCCCTTTAAAATGAGGAGAAAAAGGAAAAGTAGCTTATGAGAGTGGGTCACATGTCTCCCATAACTAAACTATTCTACCCAGAGGGTCACAGGCACACAGAGAGAAAACACTGGGTTACTCAAAGCCACAAGTTCACTTCTCTTTAAACCCCTCCCCTCTCTCTCTCTTTCTCCTGCCAGGGAGGCTGTGGCATGGCAATAAATTCTTGGCATCAGCGCACGTGCCAGAATTAAATATTGGAAAAGACGCTCTTACTGCCATCACAAACATGGGTTGGGTCCCTCTATTTTTTCCAGTACCGCTGAGTGTGTGTGTGGGTCTCATTTTAAAAGAAAAAACCCCACACATCTCACAGCCATGTGTGCCAGCGGCGACGCAGAAAAGAAAAAAAAAAAAGCATGCGTGTTCATATGATGTGTATGTTTCTGAATGTCTGCGCTTGCCCCATCAATCCAGATTGACGTGGGCATGTGTGTGTGAGTGACCGTCGTACAAAAACCGTCATATCACAACATGTCATGTGTGTGGGCCGCATCACACGGAGGCTATAATTAAAGTTTCGTGCCGCACTTATGTCACCCAGTATCCAACGCTCCCATATGGGCTGTGTTTACACTGGGTGGCCGGGACCGGGCGGGAGACGACTTGAGGGGAGGAGAGGAGAGGGATAATCTGGGACGTGGCACACTGATGTCTTAGACGACAGGCAGATACATTCACACACACACACACACACACACACACCCAACATGGGTTTGTGTATATGATTTGTACTTCTACTAAGACGCAATCTGATTGAGCTAGCGTAATGGGAAACATACATCATATGAATAGAGTGCTGCGGAACTAAAACCAGGAAATGATTTTGCACTTCTGGTTCCTTTATCTTGAATTCCATTGGTTTTTTTTGGTTAGAAGTCTGATAAAGGTCTGTAGTTAACACAAGCTGAAGACATTTTATGTCTTGTTGTGCGATATCACACGTCGGTAAATATCCCATCTCAAGAACCTTGGTTCTTTTTATGAATCTTAAAAAAGCCGATTGCTAACAAGTGTCGTTGTAATCATAAATCCAATAGAAAAACCCATTGGCTGTTTTGTCACGGAAACCAGCGTGATGCTAACTTCCGGGGGTTGGCCCTGAAAAAGCTTTCTATATGATTGCATTATATTAAATGCCGTATTTAGACTGTGACCATGGCTGGCCATTAAACTGCTCCATGTCTATGACTACAAGATTTATGTTAGGCATGTAAACTGGCATAACTGGCATAACTTTTGGCTACACAAAATTTCTCAGACAACAACATTTGAAGTTCTCAGTTAACAATCTTTGGGTATTACTCTCTGTAACGCTACATAAAGTAAGTGTAGTAGCATCTAAAAGTCCTTGGCTAACAAGTGAATAGCGTAAAAAGGGGAAAAGCAGCGTCAACACCAACTGTGTTTATCTCTTATTTTGGCTTTACAATCTCAAAGTAAGGTTCAGCAGTCGAAACACAAGGACCTCAAATTCATAGACACCTGAAGGACAATAACATTGTGTTTGTCCCAGATCTTATGCTCCTTGAACAGCTCCTTTCTTTCAAGTGTAATTTAATTATTTTCCCAAGTGAAAGAAACTGGTTAGACATAAGTCCACTGTGATGCTACACACCACCTTGAGTGGTGAGCCTACCTGGGCTATCTGGCAGAGTAACACGAGTGTGTGTGTGTGTGTGTGTGTGTGTGTGTGTGTGTGTGTGTGTGTGTGTGTGTGCGCGCTTACTGGAGCCCATGTCGATGAAGGGGTAGTTGACCAGCACTAGTTTGTTGAAGTTGAACTTGTAGGTGAACCTCTTCCCTTTGGTCTTGTGGAGGATCCTCTTGTTGTAGTAGTATCTGAGGAGCGAAGGACAGAAGAGAATGTTATCTCCCAGTGAGCTATCAGTTGTAAACACTGTTCTCAGCAACAGCAGCATGGATAATCCATTTATCATGCATGTTTTTCCAGCCAATACTACGGACTGAATTATGATATCTCCTGCATGGGGCAAAAAAAACCTCACAGTTCAATCAAAAATATTTATACTATTTTTCCAGACCTGAACAAACTGTGATAGGTTGGCTCATGTGATGACATTTAGTAATCTTTTTTAAAAAAGCATTTTTTGTATCCCCACCAATCTGAGGTAATTACTGTACCTGAACAGTACAAAGCATAAATGGAAGAAGAGATCCATCTCCCAGTCGATCTTAATTGACCTTCATATCCTTATTTTATACACGCATTTGTGAAGCTAATTTTCATGACTTTTTTCAAAACTTTCTGGGGTGATTTATTTTTCCAAAAATTCTTTCAAATTCCATTCCAAAACTATTTGCAGTCTACAGACCAGATGGGCCTATGTTTTCATTTTCACAGGCAAACTTTTCAGATGATTTAATACGTTAGCCGGTTAAAAGGAAGCAGGTGGAGGTTTTTCTTTGGAGATTTTACATTTTACATTATATTTTGCGGTTATGGATCATACTGGGACAGGTTCAGCAAGAGAAAAATAAAAGAACCCCCAAAAATAAAAACATAAAAAGGGACAGCGATGTAGCACAGGGCCAAAACACGAGTCAATTTTGTCAGTCATTCATCAGATGGAGAGAATTGTTGGATTTTAAATAATTCAAAAACCCATCCTGATGTAGCACTCTTTCTCCTAGATTGGTAGGTAATATGTCTAATCTATTTATGAAATACACTGCCAGTGTTTGCTCTAGGATTATTTCCAGCAAAGCATCACCAAAGCTAGCTAACACTTTGGCTATTTTGTAGCTAACTTTAGCTGCGTATGTCGAGTGAAGAAAGCACAGCAAAGCTTTGCCTAACAGCGTCAAAAGACAGAAGTCAAAAGTTTTAGGGGTGCACTGGAGTAAGATCCAAATCTCATTTTATTGAATTACGAATAGATTCTGAATTGAACACAAATAATCGTAATCCTATTGAATCAGCTATCCAAAGATTTCCACCCCTACTGCGCTCACTGGGATGTTTAAGATTAATGTTAATGAGTTGGTGTTTTCTAGTTGGATACAATAAATAAAATATTAATAAAAACTAGTATTACAGAAACCACAATGTCGCACTACCTCCATTCTAATCCAACAGTTCTCAGTACAAGCGCATCATTTAACAAGATGCTCACAATGTGAACACATGGTCGGATTTAAAATCTCACTGTGATTACTTAAGGAAGTGAGACAGCCGCTCCTATTTGGTCAAACCGGGGTGGCTCCATTAGTGAGGGTCGCATTAGTCATCGTCATAACACAGAGCGATGTAGAGGAGTGAATAGCGAGCCGCTGACAGCTCATCCCAAAGATAAAATGGCTCCCTGTGACTCACCGATGGCCCTCGGGGACAAAAAACGTATTCATGTTTCTGTACATAAAAACTGACAAATCAGTGTCTCTCATTCAGCTGAGAATGGCCACTTTATTCCGGGAACTGTAATGCATTATGCATAATTTCCAGAAGGGCTTGAGGAGCTCAGTGGCCAAATATGGGCATAAAAATATGGATTTGACTGAACATAAAGTTGTAAACATGTCTCTCGTTGTCAATTAGATAGAATAGAGCTGTTCTCTCCATGTTTCTTTATTAATCCATCCGTCTATTTTTGGTGACAAAACATAAAAATAAGACTCATAGCTATAAATTTACAAGTAGAACTACAGTAATAAAATACGATGGTAAATAGATAATGGAATTAAATATCCATGCTATGAATAATATTTATACAAGCTCAATAGCCCAATATTTAAACCCTTTTTGTGTGATTAAATCAAGTGAGTTTTTTCACAATGCTGTTGAACTTTGCCACGTCTAAATCCTTTGTTTGCCGTTCAACAGAGCGACATGAATGATAGATGACAAATATCAAACAAAATTATGTGCACAATTAACACCCTATAAAATAATCGAGATGTAAACAAGATAAGATTCTTATAGAACAGTAAAATATCAGTTTCCTTCAAATCAGTCACACTCCTAGTGACAGTTAAGAAAAAAAAACACAATAATGACGGACATAATATTTATCACAGTGATGAAGCTGTGCCCAGCTGACTTCCTGCTCCACTGTGGTCAGAGTATTAGTCACTGGAGTTCCATACAATGCAGAATAAAGCGGAGTGTGTGTGTGTGTGTGTGTGTGTGTGTGTGTGTGTGTGTGTGTGTGTGTGTGTGTGTGTGTGTGTGTGTGTGTGTGAGAACCAGGAGCTCATCTAGCTCCTAAATGACTCAATAAGTGAAGGGCCTCTTCTGATAGAGACAGCAATTACGCACACCCACGAGCACAAACACACAAAAGCAGCGGGCGGATATGCAGCAGGCGCATGCATTCAATGCATGCAGTAACTATATACAAGTAATGACAAAAACTACAGAGCACGCACAGAACGAACCAGAGCGGCTGTTTGAGTGAGTCATTCCAATAATGGAACTCGTAGGTAATGGTGATTGCAGTGGTGGAAAAGGTTCTTTAATCATTGAGGGAAGTTAAGTCAACATTTAATACTATAGTGGAATATATAGTGGCCCATTAAAAGTCATGCAACTTAATATTTATGTGTGAAAATACTGTAAAAGCGTATTTAAATGTTTGACATGCTCCAAGTAGTCAGAAATTATAAATGTTAAGTATCCCAAGGGAAATTGCTAAAACTCTTCACCTGAGTAAAAACGACTATAAAAGAACATTCTGTTGTTTTATTGCCTGCTTTTGTCTGTCAAAGCACTTTGTAAACTGATTTTTTTTAAAGGTGTGATATAAATAAAGTTATAATTATTATTATAATTAATTATTATTATAAGTCTCACAAAAAAGGCAAAAACTGAAGAATATGGCAAGATCTTAAATCTGCACTGAGGATAAGTTCTCGAACACTTTGTACAGGTGGAAAATAACACCTAAATGGCAAGTAGGCTGCCTGCAAAAAAACACACACGCTCTAGGAGGTGCAGTATTTGTGTGCGGGTGTTCACAAAAAACGGGTGCCTGTGTGTGCCGTTAAAAAAAAGACAAAAGCTGGAAGGACATAATGTTCACAGAGGTGTAGATAGATGGATGGCACTTGAGTCGGGTGGAAAAGGCCAAGAACCTACATGTGAGAGGAGCAAATGCGCATACACACAAACACACACACAGCACGGAGTCAATATGGGACAGCCGGTCTCACATGCCGGGCCCAGGCCTCGCTGCAGGCCTCCTGCTCTTTGAAGACCATTTGAACTTCCTTAAAAAAAACAAAAAACTAGAAAGAACTTTTGACAGTATAGACTCAGCCTCTATGTGTCGTACACACGGATAAGTGTGTGCGAGATACAAACACATACGTCTCTGCACACATGTAATGTGTACGCATGAATGAACACGCACATGTGCACTACAAAGACAGAGAGAAGCATCAATCAAAGACTTCACATCTAACAGAGAGAGAACTTTAGATTTAATTAACAGCCGTTGGTTCATATAAAAAAAAAAAAAAAAAAAAAAAAAAAAAACAAACCACAGAAAAGACGTTCACAACAAAGTTCGGCTCTCCAGCTGCTCCTTGATGTAAAACACTCGACTGAGACCAGAGAAAAAGTGGCTGCTCCTTTAACAAATGGACTGTTCATTTACTGCGAAAACTGTTATGATGCTAAATTTAGTCCATTGAAGCAATGTATTTCTCAGTATGTGTATTAGTGTGCTATAAAAGAACCAAAAATTGGAGTTTGAAGCCGCAAAATCTGCTCCTCCATCCAGCGGTGTGATTTGATGTGACAGTGATGTAGTTGGATGCAAGGAAAAACTACAGGCCGCTATTCAACATGGATTTCTAGACTCTGTGGTGCTCAAACGTGGAACTTCCTTGTTCTCCTCTCTCGTATTGCAACCCAAAATATGAGTGCGGAGGATGTTATGGACTAGGGTACGTTTTACAGTGTTTTGGCTGATTCGGAGATTCAGAGGTATTTATTTGAGTTTAGGGCCTGAGAAATGCAGTGGAGGTAGGCTGGGGCTGCAGTAGCCGCATGGCATTTGGTACAGCATTTTTTAATTTAACTCTGTCTCTCTCTCTCGCTCTGTCAACCACCAAATTATGGATTAAAAGCACTCTTATACTCAAAAAAGTAACAATTTGTTAGACCATTGAGAGTTTGGTGGAACTAGAGCCTACTGTCCAACCAATAGACCAGACGTTTGCAGCCCTTATAAGCCTCGCATTATAAATCTGTCAATTTAAAATCTGTGTTTTAACTTTAAAAAGGTGCTTCTTTGAGTGCAATTAATTGTCTCAACTTTTAAGTATGACACTAATGTAAAGCAGGTCTACAAAAAAATGAAATGAACCATTTCATCCCTTCAACAAGACGTCCTATATCGGGTCTCATCCAGCATTCGTAGCTATATCTACAAAGATATAGAATTTGTAGGTATGCCACTAGGGGTTTTTGTATCCATGTACTTGGAACGAGGACATATAAAGACTGCCAGATAGGACACACAGAGAGGGCGGGAGGGTTGATGGATGGGTCCAACAAACAGTTATCCTTCAACCAGGAGACGGCTGTTTCATTTCCCCGTGTAAACGAGAAGTCAACGTTCAAAACTTACCTTCAACTTCAGTGACCGCACCTATGTTGTTGTTTTAACCCAAACAATGATCTTTTCTAAGCGGTTTTGCAGCCGGGACTTAACTGAGTTTCCTTTGAAGTTCATTTTGAAAAGAATGTAAGCGCGTAAAAAGCAGAATTTGACATGTGTTGCAGGATCTTATAGGAAAACCCACAAAATATGAGGAGTAACTTTTTGTCAAATATCATACAAACCGTTGTATGAGGATACGTTGCCTATATACACATTACATCTTTTGGATAGCTTCTCCCTGTGAACATTTTTTAATCTGTATTATCCCTAAACAAATAAACAATGCAGCAAAATCAATGCGTTACATAAGCAGCATGCATAACTCTTGTGTGTTAGAATACAGCCCCATGCAAGATCCGAAAAAAAGTTGTGCGTCTTTAATTATCCAGTCATATAAAGTCAAAGACAAAAAAAGGTTTAAGCAACAAACAAGACACAGATGGTTGGAGGAGGGCTGACATATAACAAGGTGTTAAGTGTAAGTGTGTGTGTGTGTGTGTGTGTGTGTGTGTGTGTGTGTGTGTGTGTGATGAGGCAGTGTAACTAGTCATCACCATGGCAAACTATAACCCACACCAACCTACAAAACAGGAGGCGACATTGATGACTAGCAGTGACATGTGATGACTAGCAGTGTGTGTGTGTGTGTGTGTGTGTGTGTGTGTGTTGATGACTAGCAGTGTGTGTGTGTGTGTGTGTGTGTGTACATGAACAGACTGGCGGCTAAATAAAGCTCTGAAGCATCCCACATGTCCTCCGTGGAGGGTGAAGGTGTATGTTTCTAAATCTACCATCACCCTCGAGTTTCAGCACGACGCACAGGTGCTCATATACAACTCAACACCAACCCTTTTTTTCCTACACATTTGACACTGTTGTTATTATGGTCAAATGGATCAGAGAAACAAGAGATAAAAAAGAAAAAAAAAGAGAAACTAGTTTAACATCAAAGTCTCAAACATTACACAACAGGACTCGACTGTAACAGTAGCCAGGTTAAACCTAATGAATTAAGGTGAGGACTTAAAATAAAAAGAATATTTTCAGTTTCAGAAACCAAAAAGATTAAGTGTCAATTAAAAATTTCCTAAAAATGTGCCCTGTGAATCATTATTTAGAGTAGTAGTAGAGCCCCTTTTCCCAGTTCTTAGTCAGTTAGTCTTAAACTGAAAAGTATCTAAATAAGAAGATAAATACACAACTTTCCTCATCCTTCTAATTTTATCAATATTTAATTTAGCTCGTTCTACACCTTGTAAAGTGCAGAAAAGAATAATTTTGAAGCAGAAACTTTTGTTCCAGTTTTGGCTTGTGAAAGGACACACTGTTACACCCCCCCCCCGAACTGTTATCTTACACCTAAAAGAAATTGATTCATTTCAAAATAAGTCTTGCATGGTTCACTAACTTTATTCCAGTTCATCTGGAGTTCAAAAGAACGCGATTACAGCTCCTGTAACTTAAGATCGACCTGTCTGGGCTCTTTGCCATTATCTGACTCCTCTAGTGTTGACACCCGTTAAAAACATATGACCTCAATATGATGCTAAATATTAGCATCAGTTCAGACTAGCCTAACTAAGAATGGGTGATACTTTTCAGACTGAAGCATGGACCTGAGAAAAGCCAGTGTTGGTGTCATTGGCGTCAGTATATAAAGTGTCAGCCAACCCGACTCTGCAGTTCTGCAACTGATGTGAGTTAAAGTAGGTTTTAAAAGATTTAGTTTGAAGGTTGTTTTCTGTAGTGTAGCAGGGCTTGACGTTAACGCTTGCCGGGGCAAGTAAATTCTGTGTTTGGGCCATGGAATGCCTCATGATGCTGTCCGATTAGGTAAGTTTAAAAAAATAAATGTGATCTTTACTAGGGGCCCCATATTCAGAGAAGGTGATCGCCATTCATTATAATACATAATACATTCATAAAGCTACAGAGAGGAGAGCTAACGCTATCTGTTAGCAGCTGGTTGGCAGCACAGTCCTGTTAAGCTAAAATATGGGGCTAACAGCATAGCCTCATGTGGAAGAACTAACTTAATCAGACACATGGACCTATAATATTGTAATTAATTCCCATTATGCTGCTCGGATCAATCACAGTGAGCGACTCTTCTGCCGACAGCACAGAGTCTCTCCCTAGCACAGGGCTGCTTATAACGGAGCCAACAGCTAAATTATGGAGGTTCCATTCGGTTACATTGTGGTGCGTTCAAGACCCAAACAACAACAAAAAAAGAAAGAAAAAATCACATATTTTTGTTCCGCTTTAGTCTCACCTGAGAGCTCGGCTGAGCTTGTCGTAGTTCATCTGCGGTTTACACTTCCTGGCCCCCCACAGGCGAGCCACCTCGTCTGGGTCCTTGATGACGAACTCTCCGTAGTCCCCCTGCCAGGCGATGACGTCGTGGTACTCCTCTTTCCTCAGCAGCTCCAGGATGAAGTGCCACAGCTGGATCTGTCTGGAGCCCGGGCTCGACTCGGGCTTGTAGGCCCAATCCGGGAAGGCAAACCCTGTGGGGGAGAGATGGGAGAGAGAGAAGGGTGTCAGAGCTGAATGATCATAAACCAAGGCGAAATTAAAAGACAGGATGGATGCTGGGTTATTCCAGCCCTTTAACCCGTCTAGTCTGTTGTTTGTCTTGTTCGTTGTTGGCGTAAAGGTACACAAAATGCACAGTTCTGTATGTACCTTGGTTTTGGGGTTTTTGGTACAATAGGAAAAATGAAGAAATGCAGAAGGCATATTGTGGCTTGCTCAAAACACTACGACCATTTCCTTTAATTCCGTATCGTCTAAGAATAAGTCCAATCACATATAAGCAGCCAAGAACACTCCATAACATAAGGTTCCTTGGCACACTCTGAATCTAGAGTGGGGGGGCTACCTGCACATTGGGACAATAACAAATTCAGAGGATAACAATTAGAAGTTTTGATGGTACTTTTCAGCACAAGCATGATTGTCCATTATCATAAAGTTGTTTATTGTCTCTTTTAGGCGTGGGACCATATGTCACAATTATCCTGGTGAAAATAATTGCGATTCACGATATTATCCCAATAATCATCAAAATATGCTTTAACACGTAAAATATGGTAGAGTCAATTAACCTTACACTTAACCTAGTTAACAGTAATAGTCTGGAATTTATACTATGTGTTTGGCATGAAAAGTCCTGGATCTAAAAAACGAAAGACAATTCAGTGATTTAATGTTAGATGAACTTTGAGCCAGGATATGAACAAAATTAAATATCTCTCAAATCTTAAACTTGTTTGACTACCTGCCCTCTTTCAACCCAAATAATCGAGACTAGGGAGCACAAAAATAGGCAAAAATGTATTTTGGTTTGACTCCACAGGCACTTAAATCAGGTGTAAGAGAGATGGCTCATGCAGAAAATGTAAAAACACTGGCTGAACTTTTGTGATAAGATACAAGCCACGAGAATGTTGGCAATCAAAGGTTCAAGGATGAAACGCGTACGTGAACCGTTATCTTTCGGCCTATGGCTTTGGTGCGGAGTGGATCTAGTGCCTCCAGTAGAGCTGGTCTCGATTAATTTCAACTAAATCTGTTCCCAGAGACTGCAGTCACATCAAAACTCCACTGCTATCGCCATCAAAGCTGGACAATCAGCAATGTTTTAACAGATTAAGAAGCCTTGAGATATGTGCAGACAAAACACAAGCTATGGTTTTATAACTACTATCAGAGCGCACGCTCACACAAGCGCACACACTATTATCCGACAGTTAAAAGTATAGGCTTTATGTTATAAAGCAGTGGGTGGCAGTAAAAGACTCAACACCGCTTCAACACAAGGCCGGGCTGAAAGGCTGCATAGCAAAGGCATAGTGACACACACAAACACACACATACACGCACACACACCTCATTAGGACCAGATGTGTCTTGGCAATCAGGCTGAGAAAGCAAAGGGTGGGAAACATGTGGGCACAATATAACAATGCAGGATTTCATGTGTGCGTGTGTTTATGTAAGTGTAAAGAAACAGAATCCTAAATACCAAGGTTACAATCAGTTTCCCACAGTCCACAAAGTCCTGTCGTATCTATAGAACAGTGACGGTGAACTTTTAACAATGACATGCTCAGGGCTGACGGACTGTAACACTGGTGCGACGCAGCCTTTTGACCCAAGTTGCAGTGTCGGCACATGACACAATCTTGCTGATATAATGTGGAAGTTGCTGCATCATACGGCATGCGATCAGGGTCTAAAAACACTAAGTTAGGTAGGGGTCGGCAACCTTTATGATATAAATATGATCATTAAAATGTTCTTGTTAATTAGCGTGCCACATCAACATTAAGGTTGAAATTACGTTATATTACAACACCGCATTCAAATTTAAATCAGATTTGTAATTTCATTCCAATAATCTCTGCAACATGCATAGCAACATTTTTAACCCGCTGAATCCCCAAACACGCCGACGGGATTGAATAGAATGTTTCCTTAAAACAATCACCAAAACTACACCGTTATTATAGTCAGAAGCTGAAGAAAAACTTAATTATAACACTTGTGGCAACTTGGAAACAAATCATATGTATAGATTCCATTGTTTTCCAATCCTTGTAAATAAATTATGAAAGAAATTCAACTATCTTTTTGATGATTTTTGGCAATGTTGTTGTGTTATACGGTACAACGGTTATCCGAGTTATCTCTACTTTTGCCATGATTGTGGTGTTTCTATAGGGGTGTCGGACATATGTTGCAGGGAAAATCAATACCACAGAGAGAAAAATGTGAGAAGATTATGACAGCGTAACAATATACGAGATAATATAGAAGGCTGCCATCCACATCTGAGTCGAAATCATGAACCCCTAATTTCCACCAATCTTGTTCATCTGCAATATAAATTAAAAAAAAGACTGACAGGAGAATAAGAGTTGGAAAAAGTGTTGGAAAAGAGTTGGGGGGACAGCTGGCAACTAAATTCCAGAGTAGAGTAACTGCATCTGAATATGTTGCCCAGATGGTAATTAAATGAATTACTACTTTTCCATTTACAAAATATTTGCTCTCAGCGTCTGTACTGCTGCTTTTATATAAATAAGTTGGGAAATAGTAAAATAAATGAAACAAAAATGGTAGGTGTGAGTCAGTTAGCTTTTATGTTAGGAGCAACACAACTGCAAAAACTTTTCAAAACTACAGTGTCTTTTAGCTGCTGTTAAATATTTCTTCACAGCGGATCAGTTAAAGCAGCAAGAACTGGTGGTAATCAGTCTTTTTGTGAAGCTGACACGACAAACTCCAGAATGAGTCACGACATTCCTACCAACATGGGTGGTGCCTTCCCGAGGAAATTTTTTTTTGAGTTAAACTGTCTAAGTCTGGAGAACTGCATTTTACAAATGGCTGAGTCTGCTGATGTTCATATTGTGACCACAATGATCCGTGCACTTGCAGCAGGCCTTTAACATGTGCTTTTTCCTTATCCAGATACAGATGACATTTTAATAGCAGGTGTAAATGGAGTGAGTCATGGAAACACGAACCAAGTAGGACGCAGGGAAACCGAAGTCCACTATCAGGTGTGAAAAGTGCAGCTGCGTGTCAAGAAATGTCATTAATCCTTAGAAGTAGTAGTAGAGGAAGTACTGGCAGAAGGAGCAGTAGATATTGTAGTAATAATACATAACTGACTTAAAGTAATAAATATGTGACAGTTTGTATACCAAGACCTATGAAAACACCAGAGAGAGAGAAGCCACAAAAACGCACTTCCAAATGTACAACTCATGTGGCTGAGCACTGGAAGCAGATTGTTGAGGTTCTTAGTGCATGAAAAACTGTCCATATTGTCAGAGGAGTTTAAACTAAGCAAGCAACCCTAACTCCAAGTGTTGCGTGAGTGACAGTGCATGGAGGTCACCATCTGGCTAAATAATGGAGACACACACAAGTTGAGTAACTGCAATCTGTTTTTCCCCCTTAGGATAGAAAGAAGCTGGGACAATTTAGTGTCAAACAGACACCAAGCTTTAGCAAGCTTTCCAGTGGGGCACAGTTGTCTCCTGTTTCAACTTTCTTTCCGTCTTTTTGATAAGTCCCGCCCTTCGAATGCAGAGTGGCCAATCATCACTAACCCGTAGCATCACTAACCCGCTCTGCTTAATAGACTCTCAAGCAATCGTTTTAGATTTTCTTCCATTTTCAGGCTGCTTTTGTGAATTTGGAGCTCGTCGTGGCTAAACGTTGTGTAATAGTGGTACTTGTTAACCGGAGAGGTTGGGAGGACGCATGTACGTTTCCTAAACGTTAGATTTCTACCAGAAAAGCTGTGCAGCTAAAATGAGCAGAAAACCATGCTGATGGAAGCCCTAACCGTATTGACGGGCCCCACTGGAAGGGAGGGAGGCACGGGAGAACCAGAACCAGGACATAAACTCATGTTTACAATGTTTACTGAAGTAATAAATCAAGTGAGAGGTAGAGTCATTTTTTCTATACGACCAGAGGAGTCGAGAGAATGCAAGTTTAAGACGCTCCTGCATTGGCTTCACTTTTAAAGAACCTGAGGCTTCAAAACCAACACAAAAAAGTAAGTTGCTTTAAGGAGGAGAAAAGAACATCCTGAAATCATACCCCCCTCCTGGTGACTAATAAACCACATGCTGCTATCTGATCTCCCGTGGTGCTCGGAGAGTGAGCCAAAAGACGGACAAGCTGGCTGTGATGGTTGATAATAGCCTTTTGAAGGACGACTACTAATGGGGTACGAGTATATGATTCATAAAGCAGACAATAAGGGTCTTGTCGCTGGGGAAAGGTTTAGGCGTTGTGACACAGACGCAACACGCTGCTGTACTACATGGTACTAGCTGTCGATTGTGAGGGAGAAAAACACACACTTCAATATACGCGCACACGGGCTGACGCATCACAACAGCAGGAGTGGATTAAATCAAAGTGGGCGAGCTAATATCTCCCTCACACACACAAAGTACAGACACACAACACAGGTTAGTGGGGGGAGGTAAGTGGGTTCATGCGTGGGTGCGCAGTGCACACAGACAAAGAACGCAGGAATAGAAACCATGCCCACCACACGCATGTGCATGTGTGTGCGCGCGTGTTGCAGATGTCCAAGCTGACTCATCGCTTTGTACGTTCAGCTTTCACAGATTCCGCCTTTCTCCCCCTCAACACCACTGCCACCTCTTTCTTCTCCTCTTTTCTTTTCTCTCCTCTTTCATTCCGTCCCTCCCTCGCTCAGCCTCTCCTAAGACACGCCGTCTCCTAGCAACGAAAGCTTTCAGCTCTAAAAATAAATGGCAGAGTCACGACGGACAAGACAAAATATGATTCAATTACAGGAACTTGCCAAAAGAGTATAGGGTTCGGGCGCCGGTCCAGAGAGCCGCAGTGTGAGGGTGTGTGATCCGTCTGAGGCGGCCAGACCAGAAAGGACCTCCAGCCACAGAGCTGTCAAACTGTGTTTACAACAGAAAAGAGACACTTCTCCCCCGTCTCACAACCATCCAGATCTATTTGGGCCTAAGTCGCTGTACATTAATAAAATTTGGCCTCCGGAGTCCAGTCATTCACATTCAGGGTCTTTCTTCTTAAATCAGTCAGAGGTTTTAGGTGATGCATCGATAGCAGCGGGGTACAGGTACAGAAAATCACAGGGCACAGCTGACGGTGTGACAGATACCCAGCTGAGGTGCATCTGCTACAGCTGGCAGTTAACGGCAAGTAAAATCTAGACTAACTAAATGTTGTTGTTGTTGTTGTTGTATACAAACTACCGTAGCTCAAAGAAACCTACATTGTTTGACAATGTCAGTCCTCACACAAGGAGGAAAGGACTTTTTTTTTTTTCACAAACTGAGACATGTTGCCCTCATTCCCTTTCAGGCAGAAATCCTCCTGTAATTAAATCTCTAAATGTCCTGGGCATCCGCAGCCACTAGCTTCAATACATTAGCCTCCCTTATGTATGATTTTCTGCTAACTTAAAACATGGCAGGCCTTCTATCGGAAAGGGCTGCAAAGCTTGACGTGTCAGACAAAAGGCCACACAGGAATGGGCTGAACCAATTTCCAACCATTTTTACAAACAGGGTGACGCTCCTGTGTCAGATGTGCAGCTTCAAAAGAAAAAGTGAGATTAGGGCACACTTTATAGCATTCAAATATAATAACCTTTAAAATGATTTCACTGCCATTGTAGCTGTTTTTAATGTATATTTGAGGAGTATATTTGAGGAGTGTAAGTCTTGGGGTATAAAGTATGTTTTGGGGCATTTTTATTTGAACATGTCACATTTTTCTCGTGCACCTCTATAGAAACAGCACAACCATGCCTAGAAGCAGATGAAACTCAAACATGTCTTTTGTGCAGAATAACACAGTTACCATGCCATAAATCATTAAAAACAAGTTGAATTTCTTTGATAATATATTTTACATACATTTGAAAATAATGGAATCTATATATCCAACATTGTTCTAAGTGTCCACAAGTGATACCAATGTTGGGAACAATGGGGGCTCTATGTGCTCTGTACATGGAACTGTTTACATCTACAGCCTCTACTTACAAACTCTCCTCTCCTCAATAGAGTGTGCTCAGCAGTGTGTAGTTCAGTCGAAGTTCCACAGATTTTTTGTCACATGACTGTTGGTCTCAAGTGAATCAATCATGGCTTCCTGGTTGCACTGAGGAGCTCAGAATTTAATGTTTTTTGCAGGATTCAGTTTATTCAGGTCAAGATTTAAAATGAGACTTGTAGAATAAATTGTTTTGGATGAACTTAGTTTTAGGCAACGTTTTGGTTGTTATTCCTGCCAGAAGCATTTGCGCACATGATGTGTTCAAGGACTTTGTGCCATTTGGTGAGCTCTACTCCAGACAGGAAGAATTTCTGATTGTCAGGCGGAGGTGAAACACACCATTTCAGGCCTCATTGGAGTCTATATATAGCCGAGAGCAGGGTAGGAAAACTCATTTACTATTTAGCCTGCGGTCCGGAGCCACCTGCGTTCTCCTTTCCAAGAGAAACACGGGATCCGTGCGGCCACATTCGGTGGGTGTTCAACGCGAGGGTCTGCTTTTCTTATGGGCGCTGACATCACCGCAGTTGTTACAGCGCTCTTAATAACCAGATAGCCATCAGCGGGGTATTGTCCAGAAGACTTAACACAGCTGCCTCCTACTTTACGTGCCCCCCCCCCCCGAAAACTTTCTTTAACATGCTGTTCCATTTATCTATCCCCTGTTTTTTTTTTACCTCCCTTCCTCCTATTCTTTGTGGGTCTATATTTAGCCGTCGCCAAAGGTCGGTGCGTGTCTTTCTGCAGGGTAATGATTTGGGGGCACGGAGAGCGGCGTACAGAGGTAATAAGCCAGGCTAAATGGGGGGGGGGCTTCTGACTGCTGGAGAGGGGTTTTTATCAGGGATGGGATCTGGATAACACAGAAAGGCAGGAAATAAACGGGTAGAGAGCAGGAAAAGGGGAATCTCCGCTGGGCGTGTGTAGAGAGTCAAATAACACAAATACAAAAACAAGTGGAAAAAAGAATCTGTAAAAGGTTCCAGCCCGAATCAGTCAAGTAGGTGTTGGGAGGGGATGTGGAGAGAGCATGGCTACACATTTGTACATATTTGGTAATGCCCATTATTATATAAAGTTTGGATTTAAATTTTAAACTGTTGTGAACAAAGTGATAGAGGTTGAATTGGCAAGGGGCCCTCTTAAAGCGGTTCTTTAAGAGGGGCCCTCATTTCCACATTGGAAAAATATATATTTTATGCTTAGATTACAATAGGGATTTTCTGGGGGGGATATGGACACCACTATGGAAGAAGTTGGGAAGCATTGGGATAGACACTTGAAAAGCAATCGGACTGCAGTGAATACCCTTTTGATATATTCATTAATGCTGAATTCTTTCAATACATCAGACCTTATTGATACTGTAATCCCTTGCAAAGGAAATTGTAAGGGATTACAACCCAGGTTGACAAAAAAGTTGTTTAACAAAACAAGCTTCCAACCTCAGTTTAAAGTTTACATTCAACAGTTGGTTAAGAACTCACAATAGGATCTTTACTTACTAAATGCTTTCATCAAGTCATGCTAAAATCCTAGATTTACACAATCTGTACATTGGGGCTAATTTTAAGTTTAAGATGAACAACTATTGGTCGTGCCGGTCTTGGTTTCCATTCTTGCCGTACTGCTTTAAAAAAACCTGTCTACAATAGACAATCATACACTGCTTCATTGAGGAGTCCTGAGCCTCAAACTACCGTTTAAAAGCCTCTGCTCCTCATTGAGATGATCTCATAATTACACTCAAAAGGATGGAGTTCAGATTCCAGGAGCCAGTGGCTTAAAGCCAGGGAGGAGTCGGAGAAACAGACGGGACGAGGAGGAAGTCAAGTGGAAAGGTGGAAGGGAGGAAGAAAAACTGGGAGATAAGGGCAAAAGGAGAAAAAGAAATCCAGCAGAGATCAAAGGGAGAGTAGGACGGCTGCCCGTCGGTGCGTGACGTGAACCCCGACCTCCGTTCTCACATGATCCCTCCTCCATTACATAAGGCTTACACAGATAGACAGACTGATGGAGCCAGAGAGATAAAGACACAAATACAGACACAAATAAGCGTCTTGCTAAGAAAAGATCCTCATGCTAGAGATGTGAGATGTAGGCTGAGATGAGTGTTTGCATTAGAGAGAGTACTACAAGGCCAAAGTAAAAGAGAAAGAGAGAGCAGCAGATGAGGCCAACAAGAGAAAGATCTGTGTGAATGAGGAACTGAGAAGTATGTGAGGAGAGGGACGGGAAGAAAGGCTGCCCGAATACCAACAGCTCAGGCATAAATATGATCATTTTTACAGCGGGTCTAAATACATAACTGTGCTCTAAGTTTTAATTGCTGAAGTCTACGTGCTCCACCTTTCTAGGAGCTGCCAGGAGATGATTTGTTATTAATGCCTTAAATTTGGGGGTTTGGGTTAGCTGGCAGACCGCTGGGGCTTTAAGTGGCCATCAATGCAGTGGCACCATATGGCATCAAATCAGCCCGCTGGTTCTCATCGGGATGATGCGGTGGCTTCCCACCTCGGTAATCCATCTTCCAGCTACGACACAGTAGAACGCTGGGATCGGTTGATTATTAGTTATCAAGCAAACATGGAACTTGATATTCGTTTGCAGTAAGAATGACAATCTTTGGGTCAAGATTTACACAAATTTAATCAAATTCTGCAAAAGTGAAATTTCTTTGCTGCACTTTTCTGTAGTGCATCCATCAAATATTATATTCACAAGAGAGTATACAAGACCATATGGTTATTTTATGAAGACTATATATACACTTGTATATATTGAATTACTAGAAAACATACTATAGCTTGATATATATATATATATATATATATATATATATATATCAATATGGCCATGTCCTAGTCATGAATAAGAATGATACTGAACAATTTTCTGGTTACTCGGTGAAGTGTGTGAACTACACTACAGGCTGGATTCTCTACTTCAACAGTGAAAAGAAGAGTCACCGCTGACTCATGTGAGAAGTTTTATCGAAACTTCCCAGGAAAATGGTGATTTCGATAATCGCAACGATCGTGGTTGATAATCGGTCAATCCCTAGAAGAAAGTACGGAGTTTGACTGTTTGCCACAGTGGCAAAGCCTCCGGCGGCAAAGCGAAGCCTTTAAGTGTATAAACCATCCTCGCTACACTTGATACAGCTAAGCCTCTCTAATCTGTGACACGGCAACGTCTGAACCTCGCTAGACAGAAAACCTGTCGCGTCCTGGAGAACTCTGCAGCACCTCTCAGACAGCCAAGACTGTGATTAAGCCAGCCCTGGCTTGGTGCAAGTGTGTGTCTATGCATGTGTGTATTCAAGAGTCACTTATTATGCTCAGATATGAGGGCAAGCTCCTGATGCATTCGGCAGGGCCCTCGTGGTTATACTGCTGATTTAACCCCCAAAACCCGCAGGCGGGAGGGAAAAGCATGTTTTCTTTAAATAATTGCCCAAACTAAACCATTTATCAAAGCAAGAAGCTGTAAAACCCATCATAATCGTCAGATTTCCATCTTTTCTGACGGTCCTTGAACACATCATGTGTGACCAACGCTTCCATCAGAAAAATAAACCAGAACTAAGCTTAAAATTGTTATATATCTGAGCTCTTTAAACTCATCTAGGAGAGACTAACAGTCGCGTGACAAAAAGTTAATTGAAGAGAGGACAGGAGAGGCTCTGAGTAGAGGTTGTGAACATTTAAATAGTTCAATATAGTCGATATATAGAGCCTCGATTTTTTCCCCCACATTGGTTACACCTCTGGAAACTTGGAAAAATGTTGGATATATAGATTCCACTGTTTGCCAATTTCTGTGAAATAAATTATCAACTTAACTGTGTCACACTGAAGAAAATACATTTTGGGGTTCTCTCTACTTCTAGCCATGATTGGTCTCTTTTGATCGAGGTGCAGGACTTTTATATTGCAGTGAAAATCAAGTCCACAGAGAAAAAGACAGGAGAGAACTTTCTCAATCTTCACAGAAACAGTTTATTGTGGTGATAATGAGAAACTAATAAACAATCAGTGACAATCTCAGAGCTCAAACTTCTATCTCCTAATCTGCAGCACAGGTTGGTGGCCAATATATTCCCAGAGAGGGAGGAGCACACATACGTGCACATACACATGCTCTGATCTCGTCTGAACATGCTTTCCTTTTCAGAAAATCTTAATGACAGTGAGTGGGAAATAGAGACTGAAAGAAATAAAGACAGCAAATGGAGTGAGACATACTGAGGCAGTACTGATCCGGTTTATGTGTTGCACAGCAACGTGCACAGCAACGTGCACTGTCGTACACACACACACACACACACACACACACACACACACACACACACACACACACACACACACACACACACACACACACACACACACACACACACACACACACACACACACACACACACACACACACACACACACACACACACACACACCTTGTACATGTTTATGACACATTGTCTGTCTGCAGGAAATAAGGTGTGTTGACACCCTGCAGAGCAAAGTCAAGCAATGTTATGCTCAACTAAGCAGCCAGTTCAACGATCAGGCAGCTGTTATGCTGATGTTTTCACTGAAAGATGTGTCAGCAAGTAAGACAATGAGGACCATAGCCCCATTTTGGCCTGCAGGAATTTACACCAGGAACTGGAACCTTTAGAGGAATTCATTGAGTTCACCACAGGGACCTGGGTCTATATTACACTCTGGGTAAGTCTTACCCCACAAAAAGTACAGAAGCTTTCAGGGCGGGGTTTGCCATCGGCATTTGGTCACCACCAGCACTCCATTACTGAAACGCACACAACAAGGGGGTGGAGGGACCTTCTAACAAAAAAAAGGATTCCTTGGACTTAAATTACAGGGAACTTCTCCATGGAAACACAGCTCTTGTTTCAGGTGAAACGGAACTACCAATATATCTGGGAAGAGGAACTATGACTCAAAGTGAAACTCTTTTCACTCAGAGAAATAGAATAAACCAGCAGCATTTAAACAAAGACTAAATTACATAATCAGACAAAGTGTCCTAAGAAAATCTGATTGACAAACCCTGAACTCAGCAAACCATAGACAAACGTGGTGCTGTTGTAGAGAGACTTCAGAGCATAGAGAGAGAAGATAAATATGCTTCTGGGTTGTGGTGCGGTTGCCAGACAACTTTCATTTTCCTTCAGCGCTCGCTCACACGCGCGTCGTGGTGTGGTAGCAAATGGCGAAATTTGGTGACTTCAGCTGTTGGGTTGAGCCATGTGAACGCTGGTGTGCATGGACACGGCCGCATACATACACACACGCACGGACGTCGCCGCAGCCCAGAATAGAGCCCGTTGCTCCAAATCCAGGGAGCTGGATGAGTGACTCATTCTCCTGCTCCCTGCCAATCAAATTTCATCTCCCTCCCTCCTCTTCTTCTTCTTCCAAGAATGCCGCTTTTTCCTTTAAGCATCTTTCCACACAGACAAAGAGGCTCCACTGTTGATTGCAACTAGTTGAGGACAACCAGCATCACAATGCTAGTGTTGCAGGATGAGAAAAGAATCAAAACCTTTTTGCATTACCATTTAAACTAAACTGTATCTAAAGACTCCTGAAGTCAAGAAAACTTTAGTCATAGCCAGCAAAGTATGTCAAGAGCAAATATCACAGAGGAATGCACATATTTGTGCACTGATAAACAAGTTTATTCATACTGTATAGTTTTTGCCTCAGAGGGCTTCACAATCTGTACAACATTGGTCACTAGACCAATCTCCTCTCCTGACAAGGTGACTGTGTTTAATGAGGATCGGTCCCATTATGGCTGATAAAGTGTGGATCAATGCTCAAGGACCAATTTGTTGGTGCATTGGTGAGTTATGTGCACTTCATTAGTCGAGATAATAGTAAATTAAAGTGCTGTTAATTGTGTGATACTTTAAATACATGTCAGATTAACCTCTTTTCCACTTTGCTGGGAATTGCTTTTGATTACATAGACACTCAAACTGGAATTAGCCGAAACCGATTTACCTCAAACTGCTCCTGAACATCTGCTATCACTGAATAGAAACACTTAATTTTCTTCCGATATATCACATCAATATTTGTAATTTCTGCCAGAACACTGTGGTTCTGAGCTACCGCTGCTCAACATTGGCTCTTAATGTTGTTGATGCACAGACTCTAGTACAATCACAGTGGCAGCGTTGCACTCTGGATGACTGTGTCAAATGTAAAACAGCCTTTGGAGGGACTTTCTACATGTGTGATGTCTGGGTGCGTTAGTCAGCCTTTCCTCATTGGCAGAGCCGCCCCCGCAGTCTTAAGTCCTTAGTCTATTGCATTAAAGCTGGATGTTTCTTCCTCCAGACTGAGTGGCTCGCTCCCCGTGTTAAAACATTAAAAGGCCGAGGCACGCCGGCGTCACCGCAGGGAGATGGCAGCCCCAAAATGAGCGAGGCCACGCTCGCTAGCTGCAGTGAGAAAATTAAAAGAGTGTGTCTATGGGTGCGCGTTAATGCGAGACAGACGTCGCCCCGTTTTTTTTCCCTGGCGTGTGGGGGGTCTGGAGGCCCCCCCAATAAAAAGTGCTGCGAGTGGGCGAGATGAGTGAGTGAGTGTCTGAAGGGACTAAACTCACTTTCACGTTTCTATAAAACAGAGACCCGACTGATTCGTCGCCGCCACTGGGTTTCAACCCGTCGCCGGGGACAGCAAACGGGTCACAAATCGACTTCTGTTTGGGTTAACTGAACAAGGTCGAGGCTGTAAACTTCATAAAGTCAACATGTGAAGTGATCCTCCCGTTCGACAGTCAATGATTCGCCATTCTTTCTCATTTTGATTCAATTATCTAATTCATCGTATCATCAAGGTATACAGAAAACATTTAGATTGCAAAGCTTTTAAAGAACTCTGCTTTAAGTTGATGTTCTTCAGCAGAGGTTTTTTTTCTGCGGGTGATTAAAGAAAAGGACAGACGAGGAGAAATGGCAACTTTATGGCCGACTGGTGGTGCTGATCAAATGGTGCCGTTTCTTATCACTTGAAGATTTATGTAATTTATGGGCCACCTTTGAAGCGGCTAACAAGACAACCCTTCCCCCTGCTTTCCCTTTTAAAAGTAAGGCAGCTGTTAGAGGTTATTCTCAACGTATATCATCAGCACCCTATTTTGTTTTTGTGTTTGTCGGCTATTGGTGGTGGGAGATATGACAGGGAATAAACTAAATGTAAAAATGTTTGGACTCGCAAAAATGATAGACTTCGATCCCTGCAGTTGGTCGAGGTTCACACAAATACACAAACATAATCATCTGCAACTGGTCTATGTTATATGAGTGATGTCTGGTAGTTATGTTATCATACTGGAGCCTAAAACACACCCCATGTCTCACATGTTCTCCTCATTGACCTGTCCCTGCTGTGACCTGCCCGGATGTGATACATAACGTGTTGCGGCCTGTCAGCTGGACACTAAGCGTGTATTTAAGCTGCAGATGGAGAGAGCTATATCTATCTATCTATCTATCTATCTATCTATCTATCTATCTATCTATCTATATATATATATATATATCAGAAACAAACAGAATGAAGGACATTATCAGTGTTTTCACAGGATGGTCGAAAGCAGAAAAGGTTTCTGGGCAATTTTGCCTTTAGCAAACTTCATGTAGTTTAGGTATGAAGCATGGAGTCACATTAAATATAAAACACACCGTGCACCAGGGCGCCAGGACAAGTTGTGACAGCCATTAAAGACAGAAAAAAATACTGCACAGGGTTCCCAAAAAGATCAAGGACTGGAGCGCACACACAACAGATAAGAGCGAGCTCCGCTGAATCCATCTTTTCTCGACTAGTCCCCCCACAGACCCAGACAGCTTTTCTCCACACTGAAGGTCCCAGACAAAAAAAATCCTTCTTTGGCTCATTTGGACCCATTCTAGTCAAAACACAACATAGTTTGTCTTTATGTTGTTTTCATTCGAGGCATTTAAACTACAAGAAAGTTAAAAATAAGCATGCCGCTGACACTGCATGGATTGGATCAAGCTCGAAACAGGCTTTTACAAGGCAGCGTCTTTCATCCACAGAATGAAGAGACATGTTTTACTTGGCTGACAGCAAAACTGTGTGAAATGGAAAATGTAGGCCTATAAATAAATAAATAAAATAAAAAAATCAACTGGGATTGGGACAATTATTGTGAATCACTAACCTACAAAACATACAATTAATATGCTCTCCTCAAAACCAACCGACTCAATGGACAGATAGAGCTATTTCACTCGCTGATCATTGTAAAACGCACTTTAGTCAAATTGCCATTACAAAATAAAACTCTGTAATCACCAACTCTACAAAAGCTTGGCATTAGCAGTTTTAATGATGTTATATTAGTTGATTAGAGCTAGTATTCCAAAGTTAAGGTTATAAATTACCTTCGCACAATACTACATTTTTCTGTCTAGAGTTTAAACGCACCATGATGCTAAATTACACAGCCTCTGTTAACGTTGGCTCTGTTATTGAGCCAGGCAGGACTCTGCCTCCGTATCGGATGCTAGCAGCTAACTAGCTGAACACAGACTTGTTGTCCACAATGAATTGAACAGGGATCTGTGACTAAGAAGCACTAAAACTAATCTCCTTATTGCATATCTTTAGGGAATATTGGCTGATCAATTGGGGCTTGATTACTAAACATCACATCTATTTTTCATCTCCACTTGCCGTCACAGAGTTGATGTTGAGCCTTGCACAGGCCACCATGCAACTTTAATAATGTCAAAGTAGACACCACAGAGGGGGGGAAAAGTGTAAAAGCAAATTGTGCATTATATAACACAGGTTTGGTCATGTGAAAATGATGAAACAGCTAACAAAATATCTACAAATATATTTAGTTTATTCATGGTGGGTAACTGTATTAAAACCTGCCATTAATGTATTTATTTAAAACTTGCATGAGCTCTGGGCACCTTTTAATAAATCTAATAATAATCATTTAAAACCCTGAGGAGGCATGCAGCTGCCTCTTGTGGGCACAAAGAGTGATTCAGTGTGAGACCTGGTGCTGCTCAGTTCAGTGGTGCTTTAAAAATCAGCTGGAGGGAAGTGTCTGTTTCATATGTAAGAACTAGGCCTCGAGCCCACCCAGATGTGTCTTGGTGTCTCGGCTTTGGATTTAATGACTTTGGAATACAAGGGCACTTTTACAAGTAATGCTCTTTCCTCACAGCCTAGAGACTGCTGCCAGATTTGACACTTCAGTCTTTGTCGTTGTGCATTCTTGTAAAACCTACTTAAGAAAGTCCGTTAAGCGTGTCCATGTCCAGTATAGCAAGTTACTGCAGCAGAAATCAGCGGCCACCTGAATCAAATGAAACCTTTTACTGGCACTGAGGCCACACATACTATTTAGAGAAGTGCCAGGATTCATATTTATGAGAATATGATTTTAGAAATTCTGAAGTTGGAAGTCTCACATTTTCAATCAAGCAGTGTGGGCTTAAAAAAATGCAGGTGCAACGCCAGCAAGTGTACGGGGCAGGAAAAACGTCTGGGTTGGATCAACTCCGTCCAAACAACCACAAAACACCCAAACTGTTTTCCTTTCTGTAACCTGTTGGCAGCGTTTTTTCCCTCAGTGGCTCTTGAGGTGGTCCCTTTTTTTTTTGTTGGAGAAAACACTTCCAATTTATTTTACATAACTTTAACAACTGGTTTCTAAATCAACAGATTTGTTTCTGACTGAAGTCTTTCCTCCGGTGTCGCTATGAATTGCTGACGAATGCCACAGTTCGTGTCAATGCTCCCATTTCAGTGTGAAACACATTATAACCTAGATGTTGCCACCTACTGGAGCTCTCTTAATTTCCAGAACATAACCTGGCAGACTGCATCTTACCGCTCTTCTGAGCTAAAACAGACTCCATAAAAACCTGGCAGTGACCGGAGTAATGTGGGCGGTGTTATGCAGAGCCATACAGGACCACACCTAGTCTGTCCCCTTATCCTTTCTGGAGTGTGTAAACTGCAGACTCATGTTCGTGGAGACCCACCTCAGTCCTTACGGCCGTTAAAACGATGCCAAACCAACCGACTCGTTCTCCACGAGCCACGGGTGACAGCCATAACACACAGCACACCTCTTCGGGTTTGGATGACTCCAGTCAAAACAGCCGCAGACAAAGCACAGTCATTCCTCCACACCTTCTGTCTCTCTCAGCCTTGGTTTGATTCAAAAACCTTCAAAAAAGAGCTCCAAGGGCACAAAAGAATACGTCTGCATTTTTGACGAACAGCAGCTTCACAGGCTTCACTCAGGCTCAATAAGTCTTTTATGTGAAAATGCTTGAGGATATAACTTTATTCAACATTGTAAAGTTTAAAATATTCATAATATATCTGGCCTTGTTTAGCCTCTAGCTGTATATATCTATTAAAGGGCCGATTAAAGAGGGCAAGTTTACCCAAAAAGGGATTTTTTTTGGTTATTGAAGCCGGAAAACCCAGTATCCTGTCAGGTGTTTGAGAGATATCTGTCCCGCTGCAGAAGCCGTCCTTATCTGCTCGGTGGAGCGAGTCGTAGGTTCCACTTGACCTGCTCTGTCCTTTTCATCTGCCCTGCTGGGGGGGGGTGTCTCTCGACTGTCACAGAGCCAATGCGGATTCACTCAGTCGTAAATGCGCACAGATACCAAAGCGAGCAGGACGGACACTTTGTCTGAGCTGGGCTTGTATTTGTGCTTTTGAGAGCTTCAAAACTGAATTACATAGATTAAAAGATTCTATTAATTCAAGAAAAGTTACCATTTCACACTCAAAAACTCAATTATTCCTACATCATTAGATCTGATTGGTAGGGTCCTGCCTATCACTAAATGTCAAATCATGTTTTGTTTTTGCTCATTGATTGTCTGTTTAAGCTTTATATAAAGAAAAAGAAAGAAAAAACATAAAAACTATTGGCCAAAATACATATGACGATCCCAGTTGTCTCTGAATAATGGCCGCTTTTACTACACCAGGCGATTTTAGGGAATCGCTCCTAAATTCTAAATATATTTAGCGCTCCGGTAGTGCTACGTTCTTTGATTTTGAAACAGTGGCCTAGTTCCGATGGTCCCACTAATGCAGATACTGAAACGTAGTCTTTGTGGTAATACATTTTTGACCAGTGAGGGGATTGATTGAAAGCACATATATTATTTTTCACGTTTTTATTCAACAGTATTATTTGTCTGATATTTATACAAAGAGAGGCTATGTGACATGATTCACTGGGACAAACCAAGCAATTATATGTCAAATCAGACATTCAGCCCCCAATACAGCCCGGATGGAATGATCCTTTGTTTCATAACTACAATTCCCGCCGCTGTGAAAATCCCACTGTGAGATTGGCGGTCGAATCAGGCGCCTATCAAACTATCAAATAGTATTCTGAGTCACCTGTATTCATTTTTATCATTACGGCTAATAACCAGCCAAAAAGGTAGATAATGTGGTGCCACAATAAAACAGGATTCAGCCTACTAAAGTATCAACAACATAAATGTCAGATTTTGATTTCAGCATGTCAAATCAAAGAGCAACAGCTCCTCCTCTAAACTCAGACACTTTATATAGATGCTCAACAAACCATGCAGACAAACTTATCATAGGAGAGAACAGTTTCTCCTCAAACAGTAGACTCAATGTACTGCGAGTACAGCCCAGAGATGTACAGATCTTTTTCAATTAGTGTAAGTGGGTGAAACAAATCCATTGTTTTCCACAGGAAAAGAGTATGCAGATTTTCCATCTGCAAACAGCCCCACAGCTGAATTTTACAGGTTGAAGCCGTCGATGTGTTTTGTAAAACGTTATCCTTGAAACATGTAGATCCAAAATGATGTATTTGTTTATGAAACAGGGACAAAGTCATCGACTGTCCCAGAGTTAGCTACAGTGAGGCAATATTTCATCAGCAGATGAGGCGTGTAGATGTAAAGTGTGTACAAAAAAAGAAAAAGACCACACTTTATCAGAAAAAGAAGTATGGCATTACAAATGTATGTTTGCTAATTGTTTCATACTACAAGAGGATAGATTATGTCTTTAGTATCGACAAACCACCGTAGTGCCCTTAGGCAAGTCACTTAAAATCTTGTCCTCCAAGTGTGCCTGCTGAGACCTGCGTAAGAATAAAGCCTCATGTTTAATTGACAACAAACACCGCTTGTGAACAGGTTGCTCTGATATACAGCAATGCCTTTTTTAATGAATTTTATGTCCAAATAATATGGTGCAAAATGTATTGACCAGAAAGAGAATCTTGAAGAAAATAAAACCCCTAAAAATGGATCAGTTTGCAACATTTTCAGTGTTTTCCTAAATAGAAAACACCTCACATTCACTTTAATCTGTGCGTGAAGGTTTTATACGTGTCCATAACTTCACAACAGTGAGATCCACAATCACAATTTTTTTTAAGGAGAGCAAGCAATCCATTTCCTCAGTTGATATAATTACACCAATTCTATATATGAATTTAAAAAAATATATATATTACTGCAGGCTTGGATGTCTATAAACGCTCACCTCCCTGTTCTTCCTGCAAGTGAGGCCCCAGTGTTTGTTTGGCCAGCATGTCCTGGCTCGTTTAAACTGTTGTCTATTCGCTAAGCTTTGTATGGGTCACCGAAGCCACCGTACACACACACTTCCAGGAAGAGAGGCCCGCAGTTACGTGGAGAGGTGATCGTTAGCATCGCTGACCTGGGCCGCCGCTTGACAACACACCAGAGAAATGCTGACGTCACTCTGCAGCTCTACTTTTTCCAGGGTCTGCTTGGCCCCGGGCCTCGGCTCAGTAGTAATTTAGGCATGCGATCAGGTCAACCTTTTTGCTTTGACCTAATCACTCACAGTAACCACATAATGGGAGGAAAACCAGGGAAAAAGGTACATCCTGTGAGGAACACTGGTCATTAGGGGCTTTTTCTTTTTTCTTTTTCCTCCTAAATAGATTCTGTGGTGATTTATTATCTATTGGAGAGACCTAAACCTGGTCCCTACTCTCGTATTTGTGGCCTGACCGGACTGGTGCTAACATACGGTAAATGCTACACAAACAGCAGCCGACTTGCAGAACATGACACTCCAGCATCCAACTAAAAAGCAAGGAATCTCCGTCCGTCTGTCCTTCGCATATCTCAAACTGCTCATCCGATCTACCTCACACATGGCTGTGTTGCTAGGAGCACTTTTGTCAAATTTGGTGCAATTTGGACACATGGCACGCTTAATACTAATACATTTTAAATAACAAGTGAACAGCGCTCTGTGTAGCAGCGGGGGCGGGGCTTCAGGACTCTGCAGAATGGGCAGACCGCGGCTCATTGACAGCATTTTACCATACAACCAAACTCTTGTTCACTTCCCTGGAGTCAACACGAGCAGATAGCCAACTGGAGGCAAGACAAACCAGATTGTATTTCACCAGTGTGACTATAAGTAAGCCGTGACTTGGGTGTATTTACCCAGTATACGGCATGAAACTAATTTACAACACTAATAATGTTGCCGCCAGCAAAATGTCTCAGCTAATTACATCCATGCTCTACTCTATAACCGTGGTAATTATGTCAAAGTAAGCCGTCTTGATTTTTTACTTTCTACCCTTTCTCTTACTGGGACTGTTGGTAGTGTTAGAAGAAGAAGGCTACTCTTTCTTTTGAAAAGTAAAACTATCAATACCGCACAGGAAAAGCCCTACATAAATTAATTTTACTTCTAGTGAAAAGGTAGAGAGGATTGATCAGCACAATGTGCTTAAATTGACTTAATGTCTGTTCACGGTGAAGCTTTCAATTCTAATAGAATGCTTGATAGTTTAATGAATAGTAATGCATCATGTTTTAATTATCATATTTTGTAAGTCAAACTGAATGTGCAACATAACAAGTAACATTTTTATGACAGGTAAATGTGGGAGTGCAATGTTTTCCTCTGGAGTTGGAGTAGAAGTACACTGTGAGTAGTATAAAGTTGAGTTAAATATCTTTAAGTGCTTTCTGGGCTTTTTGCGTATATTTTGGGGGTGCAATGAGAAAGAATAGTAACAATTCAATATTCTTCATATATAAACCTTATATTATAATTTATGGCCGTTTGGGGCCCTTTCAGTTGGGGCCCACGTTGGCTAAAGGTTAGGTCTGCCCCTGGTGTTTTTTACCCCTAAACCAGAGTGTATTTCACTGGGTTGTTTTTTTTTTTACTTTGAGAAGCTGCGACTAGTGTGTGTGATGAAACTATGTCATGGCAGGTGTGTTGCTGAGGACCAAAGAAAGCGCAGTGTGGAGTGTAAAGCTGTTTGTATGAGTGGTTCCTGGAGGAAAGCTGCAAGCAGCAACACTGCAGACCCATCATTCAGCACGTTTTTAACAGGTTCTGCACTAGTCTCCACTAAATCACGGCGGAGACAGGGTGTCCTGAAACACAAAGACTGCACGACCACATCACTGAACACTAAAGTCGCCAGCACATCTTCTCAAACTTCCCGACCCTAGACCAATAACTTGGGGTCGTCTTGTAGTGCAATTGTGGCGTCTCTGCTGCTGGTGCCAACGACATAATCCGGCATAATGGTGAGACTCATGGTGAGAACACAACAGAGTCCTACCCAAAAGGCAACCAACAGCGCCAGTCTTTTAACAAAAAGCGCCTGCGGTTCATTAGCTTTAGGTCTAACCAGTGTTATTAGAGCTATTTGAATCTGCATTAAAAAAAAAAAAAAAAAAAAAAAAAAAAAAGACATCTTGTTGTTCTTCCTGTAATTACAATAGGCTGACTCAACCTGCCCACAACCAAATGGTCTTCCTTTAAAGAGCAATTTGGTCTCGCTGGTAAAAGTCAAACACTCACTTTGTTGTGACCACATCAATGTCAGGTAGAGCCGCACGTTGACAAGACATATGGGGTGTGCACGTGCTCTCACACACACAGTCATAAACAGCAGCCTAGTCTATACCAGACTTAACACCGGCTAATTGCTCATGTATGGCTCCTTTCACACACACACACACACACACACACACACACACACACACACACACACACACACACACACACACACACACACACACACACACACACACACACACACACACACACACACACACACACACACACACACACACACACACACACACTTTACCGGCCGTCTACAGCTGTGACGTCTCACATGTGGTGCTGTGTTGATACAAGGAGTAACACAAGTGGAAAATTGGAGCTGGTGGGGCCAGACTGCTGACTTCCTGATAGGAAGAGTGGAGTGGAGGGTTGACCCATATATACATAGAGTAGTCAACAGGCTACCTACACCAGGGGAAATACAGACAAAGGGTCTGTGTAGCTCCGTGCATAATATAATGTGGATACCAATCACAGTTACCCACTGGGATCCTTTGAGATTAACACAGGCCTATCAGAAAAAGTTAAAGTAAAATGACACACACACCACAGTGATGTCACTTCAAATCTTACACTGCTTTATCCAAAGTTGGGACTCACCTTTTTTTTTGTCCCTAGAAATTAAAGGAAGTTGGTATGAATCACAAAACAACTAAAATGGGAACTACTGAAAAACTCACAAGCCAGGCTAGCCTTCATTTTAACTGACACACCAACAACAGTTTAAACTCCGTTAAGATGGTTTTGGAGCTTAACAGCATAACCAAACCCAGAAGACCATTTATAAATAGCCGAAAGGGAGCCATCCTCCCTATGGCACATTGCTAAAACAAGGCTGTCTACTTTTAAAAACTAAGTGGAAGTGCAGCATAACATTGCTATTCTGATCATTCGGATAATGGGAGTCCTTAGGAGGGAATACAATGTGCAGAAGACTGAAATAGGCCACAGCAAAATGACTGACTGCTGCTCTAAAAATGAAACTGTCGATTTTGCAATTTTGGAATATCCTACAATTTGATTTGTAAAGAATATTGCCGGACCGCAGGAAACAAAGATTTTGAATGTTAATGACGTGAAAAATGATTTTGTCTAGTACTGGGAGCCCATCAGAGACGTATTATTGCTCAACGCCTGCTAAGAGTTTTCTGCATGGTGAGCTCTATGGGTAAAGATTTTAAAAAAAAAAAACACACAAAAAAATAGTTCCATGGATCATGACAGTCAGTACTACTCTCAAACATTTAGGGGGATTTACCACCCATGAGGCAACCAAAAAAATACACCAACAAGCAGCCTACTTTGACCATTTTAACTTATTTCATCACTTTATTTCTCCCCAAAAGTTAAAGATATTTACACAAACACATGGCTACAGATCCTCTGACCAAATGTTCTCTCCGAAAAAAGGTGCTTGGGTTAAAGTTTTCTCATAATTGTTTTGTGATATTATAAAATAAAGTTATCTGAAGCAGCACAGAGACCTAAAAGTTTCTAATTATAATGTTGTATTGCGGTGTGGCATTGCCCTCTTAAACATCCACTTTGGGTATTGGATCTCCGTCAGCCCAAAATTACCCTACAAGACTTCTGACTATACTGGGTTTAAGAGCACCTAAAGGCACAATCAAAGAAACATCATGAGCTGTGGATGGAAAAATCCCGATTGTTAAAATGATAACGAAAACTGCACAAAAAATGAGTGGGATTTGAAATAGTAGCTTGGATTTGAAATCTGTTTAAACTACTTAAACCATCCACTTGGACAAAATTATTGCATCTATCAAGGGTCAACAGGATTATCTACAGAGTGCCTCAGAGGAAGCAAAGAAAACACAGATTTGTTGGGTAAACAAAGGGACGCACTATGTTCCTGATTCAATTTTAGAATCTCACACCAAGGATCCAGGCAGCGTGTTATCCAGGATCTCAGATAACCTCTGCTTCAACCTCAGACTTATCAGCGGTTATTCAATCAGTCACTTTCTACCTTTCTCACTGCACAGTGGGCTGTGATGTAGAGATAAATGGAAGTGTGATTTCCAGCTTGTAATAATGAAAATGCAAAAAAAGTGTACCCTGCGCCGTCACTTACACAGACAACTATTATCTCTTCTCAAAGCAACTATCAACTCTTTCAACTTTCGTGCAATGTAAATAAAAAAAAATATCACTTATAGTTATTTATCTCTTTAAAAAAAAAAAAATCCTTCCCTTTCGCCTGTAAATGTAAGAATAAATACTATATGTGCACTATCAACCTGCAGTCACTCACTGGTTGCTCCATGTGGTTTTGGTTAAAAGCTAAACTTTAGCTGTTGTTCCACTGAATTGGAGTCGTCTGAACTGGGACGTAAAGTAAATCTTTCAGGCATAACCATCGCAGGCAGGGTCAGTGCACTTTGACCCCGACTCTGACCGCTCACCACTGATCCGGAAAATGATCCCGACTCTAATGTCCCCACTGTACATAGCTCAGCACTGTATCTTCACGTTAAATGTCGTGGAAATAAGTTTTTAAAATGGCATTTATGGTTGAATCGCCCCGCTTTGTCTGAATGGCATCGTGCTCGTGAGCTGGACTCGTTGTTGTTGTTGTTGTTGTTTTTAACTTTCGCTGGAACAATAACAGGAGGCTCGGATGGTTCCACCCTAGCGCCATCATCGTGTCACACTTTCCCCTGGAGCGGAGAGTTCTGTTGGCGTGCTAGCCAGCTAGCCGCCGAGGCTAGGCGCTGTTGTTTTCATTTGAATAACAACGGCGGGGAGTGAAAAAAGTTGCAAGTTAGTAAACGTTGACCGTCAACTCACCGGGGTCCGCCGGGGTTTTCATCTCCGCGGTCGTCTTCGGCGCGCTGCTTCGGTCACTTTCTCCGTCGACTCGCAACTTTAGACCGTAGTGCGCTAGCGTGTAGCCAAGTCAGCTAGCCGAGTTAGCAGCGGCACCCCACTCCTTCCTCCGGTGTTGTCCTCACAAGTGGCTCGTGAGAAAAAGAACCGGGCCCGATAATGTGCTCGTGTTAAAGTCAAAGCCCCGCTAACCTCACACACGACTCTGCGTTGTTATCTCCACACATCGGCGTTTGTTTAAAAGTTTTGTGCCTGAATGTGTGTGTACGCAGCGGCGGATGCCAAAAGTTGCCCCGAGCCTCTGGTGGGGGGATCCAGTCGCCCGGGTCTGAATGGCGCAGGTCGAAGTTTGGAGAAGCCGTGCTGCTGCTGCTGCCGTCGGTCGAGCTGGAGCAGCGGAATGCAACGAGTTTAAATGTTCATCCCGTTTGTTGCAACAATGTCGCATGGTCGATTCCTCCTCCACATCATCATCCTCACCGACAGTCCAAACAGCGGCGCTTATGAAAGGAACAAAAAAAACCAAAGCCAACTCTGTTCTTTCTCTGCCCCTCTCTTTCTCCGGCTCAGACTTTTTCTTTTTCCACTGCACTCACTTCGTGTTCTCTCAACCCCCCCTTCTTCTTCTTCTTCTTCTTCTGTTGGGTGTCGTGTTTCGCTCTCCTCCTGCCACACGGGGCCGCCCACGCTGACCCACGGAGGGAGGGAAGGGGTGAGGAACTGAACGCCCACTTGTTGCCAAAGATCGTTTATGGCGTGTGATTGTTAATGGATGATTCCCTTTTTCCTTTCTGCCCACCAGTAAACTTGGGGGGGGGGGGGGGCAAACTCAGGGAAAAGATGAAAGTGCACAAATTCTTCTTATAAACTTATGGTAGTCTATGTAGCAAAAAAAAATCAACAAACACACTTGAACACAGCATTTTGGTTCAAATTAAATGTTATTGTGATTTCAGCCATAAAAACAGATGAGATGTAATATGGTTTTGTCAATATCAGGGTATAAAATAAAAACATAATATAAATATCAAGGTTAAAACACCAAATGCATGGGAGCTACAGTGCATAACCACTGATAAAATATCACAGGTTTATATGAACTGCATTACACATGGAACAAAAATTCTAATTTTCAATATCAACTATCAGATCGGAACATTTCCACTATGGTTTATGAATCTCTATCTCAATTTACTAAAGCTATACAGTTTGATATCACGAAAGATTGAGGAAACCAGCAAATATTTACATTTGAGAGGCAGGGATGAATTTTTGTTTTAAAAATGATGAATGGATTAGCCAAGTAGTTTCTGACTTATCCTGGTTTAGGTAGCTTGTAGGTTAATCAACCACACCTATGGTCTAAACTTTTCAGCTTGCCTCTCGTCGTGTGCGTGAACAAGTGGCAAACATTGATGCTGGCAATAACAACCCAATCAGTTCAATGAATAAAAAAAAGGCTAATTCAACTAATGATATAAATAACATGAATAAAAAACACTGTGAATGTAAAGATACAAAAACGACATTTATGCTGCAGTTTGGTTTATGTTTGGGTCTGAATTAAATGAGACAAGATATATTTTTCTTTCTTTATTCCGCTTAACTCGTCGTCTCAATAGACGATCTTCGATGAGGACCAGTCGCTGCTCTGCTGCCCGGAGTTACCGCAGCCGCTGCCTCCAGTTTATCGCCCCGCTCGCTCCCGGTTGGCGCGTCACGACGTTGCTGTGGAGACCCGCTGCAGCCGCGGGCGATGAGAGAGGCGCTGTGTTTACCTGTAAACTGCGACGGCGCCGTCCGTCATGTACACACGGGGAAATAAGGGAAGGAAAGGCCAATCAACAGGTGTTTTGTCCCCCGCAGGAACCGACCGTGGCCGGGCGAGACTGGAATTAGCATAGACTGTAATTATAAGAGGACATCGCCTGTATCAGGCGATTATTAGCATTATGGACTCACACACACACACACACACACACACACACACACACACACACACACACACACACACACACACACACACACACACACACACACACACACACACACACACACACACACACACTCCTTTCTCCCACACTCCTTTCTTCCTCTCTAATGAAGGGCCCTTCAGCACTTACATCAGCTCTGAGGAGGCAGCAGAGAGAGAAGGAGAGAGAGAGAGAGGAGCTGAGAGAAAGTAGCAGTAATTACTCGAGAGCGTAAACTGGAGAGCGAGGAGCGGGCTGAGCTGAAGAGCGCATGGGAAGGAAATGAAGTGGAGGAGAATAAGTGTGGATTGTAGGTAGCCCTTTTTTAAAAACCCTTTCTCCTTCTTTCTTACCCAATCAGTCATCCCACTTTTTTCCCTCTCCCGTCCATCCCTCCCTCCCTTCCTCCCTCTCCGTACCTCCTCTGCTCTGCTCATTTACTTTGAGTGGCAGTGTGTGGGAGGTGAAGGCCAGCCGGTGGGTGAAGTATTTCATGCGATTGTCACATTGTCACAATCACACACACACACACACACGCACACACACATAAACACAGAGAGAAGCACAATAACAATACAACAGAAGAAAAAACACATCTCTTCTCTCTGCTGTCACTCCTTCGTCTCCTCCTCCTCTCCTCCACTTCCTCTCCTCCTTGCCCCCATACATCTCACTCCTACTGCTCTTTCCCTCCTTTGCTCTGCGTGGATCCTTCATCCTCCTCAGTTTTGTAACTTCATCTCCTACTTTCTTTTGGCCTATACGCCTCTCATCTCCTCCTCCTCCTCTAGACCTCACTTCCTCCTCTTTTCACCGGTTCTCCTCCTGCTTGCCCCCGCACGATGCTTCATTAACACCTTCACCACAAAACCACTGACAAGCAGTCAACATGTGTGATGGTTTGTGTTAGGTATTGATTCATCTGTTGATTATAGAATAAATAAATCATTTTGGGAAAAAAGCCTTTTTCTGCCAAAAGTTATATGAAAAGATTAAAGCCACTCTCCTCTCTGTCTCCTAGATTTAAGGTTGCAGCTAATGCAGCTGTTTAGCTTAGCTTAGCACAACGTCTGGAACCAGAGGGGAAACAGCTAGCCTGGCTCTGTCTGGGTCATAAAATACGCCCACCAGATCACTAATTTAACAAGTTATATCTCAATTCCTAATATGTCTTTTTGGTAGGTTTCTGTCGCCTTTGTACAGAGCCAGCTAGCTGTTTCCTACTCGTTTCAAGTCGTTGTGCTAAGCTAAGCTAAGCTAAGCTGCTGCTGGCTCCGGCTACATGTTGAAGGAACAGATGTTAGATCGATATCGATCTTCTCATCTAACCCTCGGCAAGAAATCAAATAAATGTATTTCCTTAAATGTCAAACTTCCCTTTTAATCGTTTAATCATGCGGTAATTAAAATGTATAAGAAATTGCAAAAGGAATATCTTAAATATGTTTGTTTTTATCAACTTAAAGGGTTCACAGAAGAACCATTGACAAGTCACAGTACGAATAGTGCGTTTAAATAAAAAGTAAAAAATGGCTGAATTCCATTTAGCTGCTTCAAGCTTCAGGTTATTGTGTATACTGGGACACTTGAATCGAACAGAACCGTTTAATGTAATCTGTAACTCGTGTTTTTCCTGACATTACAAAATTCAGAATGTCTGCTGTGAAAACGAACTAACCATCTCAGCTCTACATTTGTGGGGTTGTCACCATTCTCCTCCCTCTGCTCTGCTGCTGACCTTTTGCTCCCCCCGAGGACACGTGAGGACGAACACCTCGAGGAAGTGAAGTGTGAACGATCCCGTTGTGTCTGGTCTGCTGCTCAGCATGACGACATCAGTTTGTTTCGACTCAACTCTTACAGTCGGGACTGAGAAACTCGCATCCACCAGGTTTTATCAAACATTTTGTACATCTAATGTGCGAATGAGGAACAAGCTTCACTTAGATTTAATCCTGACAGAGTAGAGCTGTACCATCTGCTCTGCAACTGCAAAGCTAAGGACAAAGGTGCAACCACTTTACCAAAACAGATTTCTAGTGAATAATAATATAATGAACATTTCTCATTTCGATAGTGAGCTTTTATTCTTCTGCAGCCACAGATATACGTGTAGCTGTGTAGGTGGGGAGATGCTACTTTGATGCAAGAATTATATATAAATCAAAATAAATCTTTCCACCAAACCTGCACTCAAAAAACACAAGTTTATAAGCAAATAAAGTTTTGATTCTATAATGTACATTGCTTTATTGCTAAAGACTCAACATTTTGGGTGATATAAGAAAGTTTGTCTGGTTTGGTACTTTTTTAAATAGGAGTTCTACCTAATCAACAACGTACAAAGTGTCTGGTTGCAGCTTTTCTTGATGCCAAAACACTGATTTTTCTGCTTTAAAGCATGACGATCCAGACTGGTTTTTAATGATAAGACTTGAAAGGGTAATTAACATTCATGTTCATTCATATAGGCTCTCTAGATCATAATGATAATGCTTTATCGTCACCCTTTATAGCAAACAAATGGGGAAATGCGCTGCCTAATGGAGCAAGTATCTTGTTTTGTGTAATTCGCACTTTTGAATTTGTGTTGGATATGTACCACTGTATTAACTGCCTTTTTGTGTGTTTAAAAATCTAAGAAAACTGAAAAAACTTTGCAGAAAGCATTCCTGCAAGATTTGAAGATAAATCCTAAATAGTAGTCACCCTAAATACAAAGTGTTATATTTCAAAGCAAGACTCAAAGTGTGATGATTGTCGGAATATTGTGCTAAAAACCTGTCCATAGTCCATATTTTTTAGGCCAATTCCCTCACTAACAACACAACGACTTGAAGTCTAGATGTGTCCTCACTGGCCGGTTTGAAAGTGGAAACTTGTTGATGCAACAGGAGGCACGCGGAGCAGACTGTCATGCAGACACCCAGCCACAATGCCAAAGCAACGGCAACAAAAGCTCAGCGGGGGGGCTGACAGCCACATACGTGTGAATTGGTGGAGTGATGGGACTAACTGATCAACAGAGTCGCCCTCGGGTCATTACTGACGTGGTAATGACCCTCATCAGCAAACAAGAGCAATCAAATCACTGCTGATTGGTAAATGATGAAGAATGAGAAGAACTGAAGGATTTAACGAATGAGGATATTCTTCAAAAAAACATGTGACCGGTGGTGTTTTGGTAATAATGATCTTATTTTAGGTTTCAGTGCTGTTGCTCATTAGATGGGATCAATAACTTTACCCAATATCAATGGGCTGCCCTTGACACAGTTTTATTTTTATATCACTGTTGGGTTATTTACCCAAACTAAGTTTTAAACGGCAAAGGATAAACATATAATTTACAATCAGTTAAAAAATAAATGTTTCAAAAGAGGTTGAGTGGATAAAAAAATGTCATAACCATACCATATATTAGTTACAGTAACATAAAAACATATCCTGACTAAATCCCATAATTTTGAGTGTATTTTTATTTCCGTTAAACCCAAATTCTGTTGACTTTGACCCTCTGATTTTAAGTGTGTTGGGTTAAAAAAAACACTGAAATGTACCTTATTTTATTTATTTGTAGGGTTTGGCCCCATAAGCAAAGTCCCAAATAGAGCTACGACCACGTCTTTGTTTTTGTTTTCTATAGGTTAAGTGTTTTTCTTTCCCAGGAAATGCCGCGTTTTTTAAAATGGTAAAATAGGCCCGAGGGGGCAAATGGTGCAAAGCGAGCCACACCTCACAGCAAGCGGTGCTCACTCTCGACAACAAAACTGTAATGGGAGAGGCCTTTTCACACCAGCCCATCTGTATGCATAAGAAAACACTCTCTCTCACACACAGTAGTTGAGTCAAAGCGAGGCCGCTTGTGTGTTCGTGACAGCAGAATTCATGCTCCAGTGGCCCGAGGGGGGAAAAGTTTCGGCCTGTTTCGAGGGGATGAAGACATTTTCCATGTTGTGTTCCTCCGCTCTGCACCGTGACCGTATGTTTGTAGAATAAGGAGGCCCTTGTGTGTGTGCTTCTGTCTGTCTGTCTGCCCGCTGGCTGGTCAGATGATGTCTGCCTGTCTGTCTGTCTCCCTGACTAACAGACAAAGCAGCAGGACACTTATAGAGAAGATGGAAAAATGGAGGGCAGAGACACGTGGAGAGGTTTTTTAAAAAGAAGGAAAAGACAGAGGTCAGGAGAGGAGAGCTGAGGAGAAATTACCAGGGATCAGTAGAGGGGGAGGGGGGAAGAGAGAAAGAAAGAGAGAGAGAGAGAGTGAATGGGCCCTTTGTGATCAAAAGGCTTGTTTATTTTCTTGGCGCTTGAACTCCTCAGGAGCCACATTGGGCCTGTCTGCACTGTCTAGCTCCCGTCCTCATCGCCCTCCCCGACATCCCAGCCTACGGCTCGTGAATCACAAAGAGGAGCCGGGTCACGTCAGAACCAACCCAAGCAGCATTAAAACATGGAACATGTTATTTAAAACTGGAAAATGAGCTCCTGGGCACTTGAACGGTGTCACAATAATAGAAAATTGAGTTGAAACAAGTGCTTCTTATGAGTGACTCCAACTCATACTAATTTATTTAACCTTTTTCAGAAGTAGAATGAAAGTATTATGTGTTGTACCATTATTTAAGGGTACTTGTGGTTTACATGAGTATTTTCATTATATACCGTTCTATACTTCCACCCCACTACATTTAAGCAAAATTGTGCCTGAAAGCGTCAATACCAATGAATAATCTCCAAAGAGAATAAATAGATCATGCTAGAGGGCAGGATCCCTGCAGATACAGACACAGCCACACACCTCTAGTGGGTCAGAAGTGAAGCTTTAGACCCAATCTATACATTGTTTTTTAGGAAAATCCTACTCATTGTGCCTTTGAGTAAAAAGAGCAATATCTCCCAGTAAAAGTCCTGCATTCAAAATTACACTCAAGTACAAGTATCAAAATATTATCAAAAAGCAGTTGAACTATCAAAAGTAATAGTTTTCGTAATGCTGCCTATTATTGTGATGCTACCTCATTTTATACTGTGATGTGATTATTTTTTTGTTCATTTTAACTACAAACTACATAATAAAGGTTACTATTTGGTAGATTAACCCTTAAAGTAGCAGTGTTTAGGATTTAGTGACATCTAGTGGTGAGGTTGCAGATTGCAACCTACTGAATAGACCTCCACCGGCTCCTCCCTATACAAGCTGGCAGGAAAACTACGGTGGCCTTCTTGTAACGTGAATGGCTCTGTCAGGAGCCAGTGTTTGGTTTGTCTGTTCTGGGCGCAACATGCGACGCAACATGGCGGACTCCGCGAAGAGTCTCTGCTAATAAATCCCACTAAATACTAAACACTGCTCCTTTAACAATGTATACCTTTTTGACACTCATTATAGGTTTTCTGTGTTTTAATCTGGAAAGTTACTAAACCCGTCAAGTAAAGGTAGTTGAATAAAACCTATAAAGTAGTTTAAAGTGGAAATACTATAGCAAAGTTCTACATAAGTACAGCACCTAAGTCAATGTACTTAATTCCATTCCACCACTTAAATACTTAATAATAAAGGGAAAATAAACAAGTACGGATAAACTATGAATGAATAAAGAGGATTTAAGTCGTCCTCTGCTCTCTAAAGCTGAAAACGGAAAAACTCCCACATTACACTTCATCATAATGCATTACATTATGTTACCGTCACTACATGGCAGTAGGGGATTTTGCATCAAGCAGAGGCAGTGGTAGAGTATGCACTCGGACACAAACACTCTCTGTTCCCTTCTCCCCCTCTGCCTCCCCTCTCTCTCTCCCTCTCCCTCTCTCTGCTTTCTGCCTCTCTCTCCAACTCTCCTCAGGCTGGTATTCACACACGTGTAATGGGATTAACACGCTCCTGTGCCGGAGAGGAGAAAGAGAGAGGGGGAGAGAGGACAGAAACGTGAGGAAAGAGGGGAGGATGAGGCCATGGAAGAAATGGGGGAGGAGGGGGTGAAAGAGAGAGATAGAGAGAGAGAAGGCTAAAGAGGGGAAGGTTGAGGGTGAGGAGGGTGTGGGGTTTCCTGAAAAGGGAAACAAATGTATAGAGGAAAGAAAGAAGGGCGGCAGAGCTCTTTCCATTAGCTTGTTATTAGGCTACGGGAGGTCACAGGGGACATTTCAGGCTCATTTGCATTTCAGGGAGGGGGACAGCCCCCCGAGCAGCTCCATCTGCATACAGTCAGACCAAGAAGTGACTGAATAATCACCTGCAGTTATCTAGAAACAGCCACCTCTAAATCTGAAAGCATCATTGGTCCTGAGACCAGAACTCTGTCCCACTCCTGCTCAGAAGTTGGACAGCAAAAGGACAAAGAAGAGATTTGGCCATTATCCTTGTGTGTCAGTGTGGGAGATCTTTACCAAAAACCACCAGAAAATGCAATAATGTTGTTTTCACACTTAACTGGAATTTCATTATTAGATTATAGAACATGGAAGTTGTCAAAGTAAGACTCAAAATAAGGAGTGAAGGCTTATGGACCTGTCCCACGCACTAGGAATGATTGCCACTTGAATATGTCTTGTGCTCCTTCACGCGATAGTTTCTTGATCAGCTCTTCTGCAGAGAGACGACGCAGTCACATTAAATAAAGCTTTAATAGCGGGATAGGTAGAGTTCAGTCCCTGGAGAGGAAAAGGGACTGCAGGGAGGAATGTGGGAGTTATATCTGACCTATTAGCATCCCTGTGCCAAGTCTGTAATGGAGAGAAGAAGAAGAAGAAGAAGAAGAAGAAGAAGAAGAAGAAGAAGAAGAAGAAGAAGAAGAAGAAGAAGAAGAAGAAGAAGAAGAAGAAGAAGAACATGAGCAAGGGAAACCAGAGAGGCCGAGCACACAGCCGACAGGAATCAGTGAGTGAAGGAGAGAAGTGTGAGTTGGCAAGATGGGGAGAGGGGGAGAAGGGGACGGGGGGGGGGGGGGTTAGAGAGTGGAGCAGCCAGTCAGTCAGACTGGAGGTATGTGTGGAACGGTGTCAGTCTATATAGAGCTCGGTGTGTATGTGTTAACAGCCTCCTCCTGTCTATCTCTGGAGGAACTCCCTCTTCCTATTCCTATTGGCACCATGCACCCGCTTCCTCCCATAATACACTCCCCTGAATACCCAGACCGCTCTGTCAACTTGGTCAATATAGAAACACACCGCCTGTGGCCTGTATGTCAGAGGATATCATCAGTCGTGTTCCTTCTGTGTTCTTTATCAGGCAACCCATTTATATGTAACTTTACGGGAAATGGAAAATATGTTCGCTCACTGTAGCCTACATAAACTATCACATAATCAGATGTGAACCCCCCCTTCCCGCTGAAAGCCCAAATGCTAACTAGCCAGCTAGCCCTTCCACATCTGTCGGCATCAACAGGAAGTCAGCGGCGAAGTAGTGAAGCCACCCTCTTCTGCTCAATTTGATAGGCTGCCTGGGCCAGGCGTGACACTGACGAGAGGTGCAACTCCGCCCCTACCACTGAAAAGTTTAGAATATTCTAAACTTTTATGCGCTACTAAAAAACGCAAGAAAAAGACAGCCCGCAGCATACCATTTGAAAGCAATGGTTTAGCACAAAATGCGATGCTTCTCGGTGTGATCTGGGCCTTAAAGGGACAGTGTGTAGGATTTAGTGACATCTAGCGGTGTTGCCAACTGAATACCTGTCTGTTCACTCTTTCCTTTTCAGGACTGCATTAAAGTGAACCACATGGTGTTACAACATGGCGGACTCCATGAAGAGGAGATGTAGATATGAAGGGCTAATGCAAACACAACCTTATTAGTTTGAAGTGATTATAAACTAATGAAAATATTATTTTACAATTCTGCCAATGAATCCCCTTAAATGCTACAAACTGGCCCTTCAAAATGATCTTGTACATGTCCCAGATTTAGTCCTATGGGAAAAGGCTTCAACATGCTGAGTTCAGTCAAGTGGGTTATGAGGTATTTTACACGGGATGAATGAAGCTGGTTAGATTGGTAACGCTATGCCTATTTAAAGCTGCATGAATCTATATTTGGCCTCTAGAGGAAAACCCCACCAAAAAGACATACTACTCTAAATTAACATATTAACATTACATTATATTACAGTCATTTAGACGCTTTTATCCAAAGCGACTTACAATCAGTAGTATATTGCATATCATTCACCCATTCACACACTGATGACAGGCTACCATGCAAGGTGCCACCATCAGACTCTAACTAACATTCATGCAACATCCAGTCCACACCGATGGCAAGCCTTCGGGAGCAACATGATCATGACATTGGAGGCATTTTTCTTCCACTTGACAAATTCTAAACTTTGTATGTTATTGTGTTCTGTACAGGGAGCCTTTGTTGGTTCATCACATCTTATTTCATTAGAAAGCTCCTTCAGAGTCAAATAATTGACTTAAAGGGTAACTTTGGTTTTTTTCAACCCTATTTTCCACAATTTTCCAAAAAATTTCAAAGTCATTAATTGGCACAACAATTGTGCAGCTCCTATATAATCGCTCGGGGCAACTCCTAGATGTACAAGCGCCTGTTTTGGCCACTGACAGGCTCAGATTGTTATTAGAAGTGTCTGACAGCATTGTGGAAAGAACCCCACAGAGATTAACCCATTTTTTCGTCACCTTTAGCTTGATCCGATAAGTTTTTCTTTTACTGTAAATTTGCCAGGTGAACACAGACAAGACACCGGTGGGATGATAATGTTGTAATTTTACAACTCAAGATCTGAGATTAATATCTGTACCTCTTATATTAATGAGTTTGTTCGTGTGAAAATGTACTATTCAATCAAAGATCAGTTTATAACTTATTATTCATAGTGCTTTACAGGTGGATGTCAAACTAGTAAGAGTAAAAGTAGAAGTAATACAGCACACAGTGAGTAACCAATGCACATAAAAATGACAAAAAAAACGTAGGATTAAATTATGATAAAACCAAGAAACAAATGCTGTATAGAAATAAGAATATGCCATGAAGGCATATATATCCCAGTAGTCTGTTATTATTTTGGGCGAAAGGCTGCCTATTCAGGATGCTTAGTCTACGTTCATAGACTTTAAATCACTCCCAGCAAACTGAACTAGAAGTCAAATTGAACTGAGTAGTGGTAGTGATGCTCACAGGCCCTTCGCCTCCCAGAATCCCACAGTGCCTCATTCATACGTTTTTACAGTCGTGTTGACGGCAGAGACAGAAAAGTATGTCAAAGTCGGCAGCAACCCGACTCAGAGACGGGCCAATGAAAATACTAACGAGGAGCTTAGGTTTGGGTTTCCCTGTTGCCGTAAAAGTCTGCGGCTTGGATGCAGAGCTGCATACGTCCACTATCTCCTACATTTATGTCCTTGCTTCCTTTTCCCGCATTGTCCTCTCCTTTCCTCCTCCTGATCCTGTTCTTCGTCACTCTGTCCTCTCTTCTGGTCTTATGCTTTTTCGGCACGACTTGCTAACAGAAAAAATAGATTGGAGATTAAGCAGCCTTCTCTCCCCTCATCCTCCCTGTTTTTATTGTTTGAATATAATGTATATGTTCGGAGTGACATGTATAGTCTACCGTCTTGTGTTCAAGCATGCGAGGCCCCTGTTGTACGTCGACACGTGCATGCCTCAAAGACGAGTTATAGTCACTGTACTGAGAGATTAAGGTGACTCTGACTCAGATTGCTTTTTTAGCTTTTCTAAGTGTTTAGTTGGCCGGTTCCATAGCCAGGACTTTTTTATCCCTTTCAACCTTGAAACAAAAAGTGAAAAAATGGCCTCACATAGAAGGTTTTTGGCTGCCTGGTTTTCCCCTTCTGCTCAAAGACGTACAAACCTCTCTATCATTTTCTGTTTATTTGAATTATTGTCTTTTACACTTGGATATATTTGTGATTCATGGTTTTGGCTCTTTGCTTTCCACAGTTTCTAACACTGAGTGGGTTGTGGTTTAGACGCTCACTTAAAGACTTTGACTGACAGATAAGTCAGCTGTCAATACGATCAAGTGTTTGACCTTTTTAGATACGAGACGCCCCCTTTACCCACAAGGGCCATCCTGCCGCCTACAATTAGGATGATTTCTCCCACTGTTTGCAGTTCTTTTGGTGAGAGTGTTGGCTAAATGTCTCCTGTATTAAATATCAAATGCTGGGTAGGGGCAGGGTGGAGTGCGGTGGGCTTGGCTGCACACAGTTAACGCTCGGATGGCTTTGGATGGAGGTTCAGTGTGTCTGAGTCGGGTTGAGATTGGCTGGCACCGTGTTTGTGCAGGTTTGGACGGCCTAAAGGCCCAGAAATATGCAAGGAGTCCTGCTCTTCTTGGCTGAAGTCGAGAGCACGATGGCAACAGACATCACACCAGGGCTGAGGCGATTAGCCAGCGAGACAACGCGCCATCCAGCCGGCCGCAAGCAGCCGGGGCCACCTACCACACGGCACTGGGCGCAGCAGTTTTTGTTTCTATAGCTACAGAAGGTCTGCCTGCATCACAGCGGTTATTGGGGGGACGTTGTGTCTGGATGTGGGAGACAGTCAAACGTCAGAGGAGGCTGTGGTGTCACGTTGGCTGGCGTGTTTACATTTTAGGCGTGTAGACATGCAGAGACGTGAAGGCCGGTTCCATCCATCCAGACAGTCAGGAGGGGAAACCCCGATCTGAGGGAGCAGAGACACACAGATAGTCTGGAGGGGCAAGAGTTTACAGGGTTTCCACATAATGATATCATTTCTGACACGTTAAAGGGCCAGCGTGTAGAATTTTTGTTGGTCTATTAGCAAAGAATTGTCATAATATTCATGTTTTCTTAAGTGCATAATCACAATTGTACATGTCAGAAGAATATATTACACTTTTAACCGCTCCACCTTTATTTGAAGCTGGTTTTCAGATTTTACATTAAAAAACGCACATTGACCTGCTGAAGATTAAACCAGTTGCTCTTCTTTTACTTTTGACCTCTTACAAAAAACAATGGCTAATTTTAAGCTCCTTGTCACGTTTCAGAGATATATGACTTTTAAGCAGTTCCTCTAAAGTTCTGTGACAGCTTTTATTTTTTATTTTTTTATTTTTTTACAAAACAGTCAGAGAAAAGACCAAATATTGAAAACTTTGTGTGTTAAAACTTAATTTTCTTTCATCTACTATTACCATCTCAAGACCCCTCAGATTAATCTGGTGACCCTTTGGAGGGGCCCGGCCCCTAGGTTGGGAACCACTGGACTATAAGTTGTTGTAAGGAAGTTCAAACCAGGTCCACCTCGAGCAGCTTGATGCTTCAGTATTAATAATTAATAATGTCATATATGATAGGTCACAGGGTCCGTTTTCCTGCAGAAAGCAGTACTTCTACTATTCAATCTAAAATTAATAGGTATCTACATTTACTTAAGCAGGTTTTTGAATCCTAGGACTTACTTTTACTTGTAATGGAATCTTTATTGGCACTGGTCCTGTACAGTAACAGATGGTTTAAGGGTATCCTTAAATAAATATTAACCAAACAAAAAGAAAATCAATAGACCAGGCGAATGGCAGCATTAAGCAAGAGCTGTTTGCCCAGCAATTTGAATATTTATTCATAATAACTCAAACCAGTGTGACATGCTTGTACAAGTTCGACAACACAGAGAGTTTAACTGTTGAGACGGAATTTACATGTGATATGCAGCGGAACATGCCAACTGATTCTCCAATTCAGAAGCAGCTCATTATCATTTATTCAGCAAGAGATGGAGAGCAGACAGAAAGACAGCTATTAACAAGTGTGTTTCAACGACCCACCTTCAGCTGATGAAAACGAATCTTAGTTTTAAAGGCCTTCAGCTGAAGTGAAATAGAAAAACCAGAATGCTCTGCAGAGATGTTACCGAATGCTCTTAAACCAAAACGTACAATGAGTGGAGGCAGTCAGATAAGATGTTTTTCCCTTGAAAATTACAACAGTTCTCAGAAGCTGGAGAGTTTGCTTTTTGCTGATTTCTTGTGATGTACTTGAGAAGAGTAAAATAATTGCGTCAAAATAAAGCACAAAAAGGCCTATTTTATTTATTAGTATTTAAGTAGAAAAGTGGTGGAAAGAATGTGATTCACAAGGTCATATGTTTTTCTCTTTCCTCAGCCTTCAGAAGAAAATGGAGCGTATTTTGTTTTTTCTGACTGAAACTAAATGATAAGACGTGAAAACATCTACGGTTTTCAATCCTGATATCAGAAAGCCTGTTTGTCTAATCCTTTGCATTGTCATGAAGTATTTTTTTAATGTACATCTGAATTTGTACTCCACGTCTTAAATGAGATGGTTTAGTGAAAAGCCTCAGAAGTAGTAGGAAACAAATTCCAAAACTCATAATGCCCAAACTATGCACTCATATTAATAGGCAATGGAAAGGTTGAGGAGAAGAATTTATATCAATTATAATAAATTAAATTCACATTCAGCTATATTTCTACAGAGACAAAATAAATATGATCAGTGCATAATATCTGCCATTCTAGATGACCTTCAGTCTTAATGACAAACAAGTGACCTGTTCCTGTTCCCATTGGAGGCTCTTCTCGCTTCATGATCTTTTTACAGTGAACAGGCGCCATCTAGTGGTGTTTAGTACAAACTGCAACTCAACATACTGTTCCAGGACACTTGAATGTCAATGTCATTAAAAATAAAACACAAAACATGACAACCACTCTAGTTTAAAACGGGCCATAAAATGTAAAATACACGATAAGAATGGAATTGACTGAAAATTAGATAAATATTTTGTCACATTTAATTCTTTTTTTCTCCAATATTGTCCTTTAAAAGATACTTTCAAAAGGGGGTTAAATATTAAATTAAAATGTAAAATAAAGTGTTTTTTCCATTGTTTAAATGACAACGATCCTCCTCTGTGTGAATGTGGTTTAATGAGTTTTTCATAGAAAAAAATACATTTAATTAAAAAAATATATGTAATATGAGAAAAACACAAATCGTATTATAGTACTATTTTTGGTGTTTGTTATTATTATTCTTTATCATTTTGTTTTGCCTCTTTTCTGAGTGGTTTGTTAACTGTTGTTGAATCAATTATCCTGTGAAACATGGTTAACAAATGTGATTTATATGTTTCTAAAGATCAAAGATATAAAAGTAAAGAGAGTTTTTTTTGGCTCACAAATGAGAATGTTTTATTTTCCAAATAAATCCCTGAGATTACAAACCAGATTAAGCAATTACTAAACTTTTTTCTTGCTGGTCTAAGCCCTGCTGCATGTGATCTCTACACTGCGGTGTGTTTTCGGACAGATTTCACGGCCGCCTCACACCTGGTATTTCAATTTTTTTGGGTCCCGGAAAATTTGGCTCACACACATCTGGCACCCAGAGCTTGTGAAGGTGCAAACACAGAAGTTTCATTTACGGAGACAGAGTCGGGCATGAATGTAAGTTATAGAGACAGAGTTTGTCTCCTTGCAGCCGGAGAAGTTACTCCTGAGGGACCTGTGGGTTACGAGATGTTAGTTCCCAGAAGAGAGACTGGGACTGACTGGAAGCGCACACACACACACCGGGCCACCCAGATCAGAACCACCCAGGACCACAAGCAGCATGGGATCCGTTCATGAATGTCAGAACTACACATCATCAGTTTGACACAGAAGCCTCGTATCTGGCTTTTATTTCACCACAGCTGGCGGCTGCTGCCAGAACATATTTCAAACGACTGTTAAAACATCTGAGATTTAATATCTTTGGGAATAACATACAGTGATATTAAAAACTTAAATGACAGCGTTCACTCTTGATTTGAGGCCTCAGATTAAACTGTGTGTGTTTTTTTCAGGTTACTGGGTTACTGGTGAGAATGGGCGCCCGGTGGAATGACCCAGTAGGTTTGACTCTACATGTCAGCGCCCAGTAATTTGTTGGACAGGGAACTGAGGGAGCTAACTTGCACCCTGTAGCTCTCTCTCTGTGTGTGTGTGTGTGTGTGTGTGTGTGTGTGTGGGTGGAGTTGGATGCACTCGGTGTGATTTACTGGAGACGGGAGGAGCCGCGAGGGATTTTTTGGTTTGGCAGATGTGTGACTTCACAAAGCATGCGCAACACCCTGGATCCTATCTCATGAAAAAAAGAGCAAGGAGAAGAGGGAGCCGAGGGAGAGTAGGAAGCCGGGTGAGGAGAGGTAGTTTTTTGGTAGGGGGGTGGGTAAGAAGTTCGACCTTCTCTCCCTAAACAACAACAACAACAACGTGAAAGAAGAAGTTGTGAATGTGTGCAGGGGCGCCGCTAGAAATCTTGGAGCTCAACAACACATTAAATATATAATTCCTGTCCCGCTCCGGGCCCCCTGAATCATTCAGGGGTTTTCCTCCCAGAAGCCACCCCTGAACATGTGCAACTGCCAGAATGTAAAGCTAAGTGCACGTGTGTGCTAAAAAAATCCTCCCGCCATGTCAGCAACTCTCGACAAAACCCAAACAGAAAGAAACAATGAAGGAAAAGGAGAGATGGGAGAGGGAAAGACTTTTTCTGCTACTTTAAACTTCAACTACAATACATTTCAGACCGCATTCATTTAGTCCTTTAAATTACTTTGCCGATTCAGATTAAGAATTGGAATATAAACAGAAAAATAAATGATGACGTATTTCTTTAAATAAGGAAACTTAATGGATCCTCATAAGCTACCCAACAGTATATAGCTGCAACATTAAAGTGATGAACACATTAATCATATTTGGGCTCTTCTCATCTAGCGTTCACAGATATACCTGCACCGAAATTTGTAGATGTCCCACGAAATAATGACGTTTGTTTTCCCTGTAATCATGAACGAGGAAGTGCAAAGAGAGCAAAAGCACACCCTCAGAGAGTGGAGGTGGATGTGTCAGGCAAAAAACGGTTACTTCTGTTTCCTCTGTGTGAAACAAGAAGTCAGTGTTGATCTATTTGTCACATAACTTGCGTGCTTCAATAACGGCACTTCTGTAGTGATTTGAACCCAAACGACAAGCTTTACCTAAACCTAACTAAGTAGTTTTGTTGCCTAAACCTAACTTGTTTCCTGTGAAGACAGAAGTTTATTTTGAAAAGATCGTATGCACGTAAGGAGCAGAAAGTGACACGTTTCTGGACTTCATCAGGTAAAAACAAAGTAAAAAGTGTGGAGAAACTTCACTTAAGATAATCATAAAAAATGTTGTATGAGGATACTTTCCAATAATGCATGAATTATTATAATCCATTTATATAATATTCTGAAACGGGTCATTCTGGATAAGTACTTTTACTCTTAGAACTTAAATTATATTTTAATGCTAATACTTTTGTACTTTGTAGTATTTTCCTGAATTTAATGACAAACCCTGAAGCATGGTTTCAAAATGATTTGGCCTGTTCAGCTAATCTGGAATGAAAGAATGATGAAGATTCCATTATAAGTGATAAGTGAGACAGGAAAGCACAAAACACAGTTGGGTGTAGAATTTAACAACTGTGGATTTTAAACATGAAAGAACTGAATTTACACAGCGTTTCCACCTCTCAGCGTCTTCATAAGGGTCAAAGGCTTTTGTCGTTGCTCTGCTGAGTGCCATGAAGGAGGGTTTTTTTGTGACAATTTTTGTCAATGTCAAGAGGAGCTTAACATTCCTCTTTATTTACTGCATGTGAAACAGTTTGAGTACTTAGCCTCTGAATTCTTTTTGTGTTGGAGGACACAATATTATCCGCTGACATTATATTGAGTTAGACAGTTTAAATGCCAAAATCCACTAAAAAGTAGTCCTTCTTTCTGTGAGAATGAAATTGTCTAGATATAATTTAAAGCAGCATTAAATGTCTTTTTTGGCCACTTGGGGGCAGCAGAAACAGTTAAAACGCTGACTTTAACACGAGGGATTGCGTCCATGCGGCTCTCAACATGGCGACGGCATAGCTGTTGGCTGACAGCGAACATTGCTAACAGTGCAAACAATGGCAACAAGTTCTGAAAAGTTAAAAGCGTTACCTGAAGGGGGACTGGAGGTTGGGCGCTCAGTTTGCGCCGATGCCGACGGGCGGGACCATAGACTGTTTATAAGAAGTGGAGATAGACGTTGTGACAGCACCTGTTGGTTTGTGGCTGTTTTGAAGCATTGAGTTCGGCGTTTTGACCGTCGCCATCTTGGGTTCGTCAACCAGTGACCTGAAGAGACCATATTTGGAATGCAGAGGAGTGACGTATACGGCTCTGTCAATCACTGACCTGTCAATCACTGTGTAGCCCGCCCCAAAAGTATACCCTGCTTTATGGTCTATTTGACTCTAAATTGACCATAATGTACTAAATGTACACCATGCTGTATTGAAGAAGACTTGAAACTAGAGATTGAGACCATAAACTCATGTTTACAATGTTTACTGAGGGAATAAATCAAGAGAGAAATAGAGTCATTTTCTCATAGACTTCTATACAACCAGAGGAGTCGCCCCCTGATGGACATTAGGGAGAATGCATGTTCTGCATCAACTTCATTTTTCAGAACCAAAGGTTGCCGCCTGGACAGGATAGCATTATACAGTCAGCTGATAATTCTCTGTTGGTTTATCAATACGAATAACCTAATAACAATTATGTATAGTTCTTTTATTTATTGTTAATATAAACATATTGATTAATGCAGCTTTGTTATGGAAATATACCTAGTAAATAACAGAAATACTTAATTTGTATCCTTTTGAAATGTAAAGGGTTTATTTCTTTTGTCAACTATGTAAACAACTACCTGCAAAACTTTATTCAGAACTCGTCGAACGCTTATATATTCATGCACTAGAAATGTTGCATCATCTTTGTGTTATTCAGGCAACAGTATTCTATTTGCTTGTTGTTTCCTATCATATGTCTGGACATTAGCTTTTAAAATATTGAAATTTTCATCCTTGAATGCAGCTTAAAAAAAATAAAAAGACAACAAAGACACAGGAGATGACTTTGGTCTAAATTCGCACTTTATTCCTAACACTTACAGGTTTGTTTTGTTCCTGTTTCCCTGGCCCCCAAAACAACAGGCACACAGATAGCGATGAGTTCAGGGACAGTAGGGAACAGTTTCAAACCCAACGTTTCCAACAGAATCAGGTTATAGAATCAACTCAGACAGAGAAAGCCTTGAGGTCAAAAAACAGCATATCGTAAGCATACTTCAAAACAGAAAAAAAAACAGACCTGAAAAACAGATACTAAAGCTTACAGAGCGGTGTTTGTTTCATCTTTTCTGTTCATCGCCACCGTCATCATCACCATCATCATCATTTGGCTATATTGAAGAATACTTTTGGAGTTTACAGCCATCAGAAAAAGAAGTTGTACAATGCAGAAAAAAAGAAAAGAAAATCAAGGTGAGAAGATACAGTGGAGCTCTTTGGTTTTCACTATTGAGGTTTTTTCTTTAGCAGTAAAATCTATCTTTGCTGTCCTCTTAACCTTTGGATTTAAGCTGCATTGTAGAAAAAATAGAAAGGAAAACGTTTCTTTTTAATTCTTTTTCCTAAATAAATAAACAACAAAACGGGGGCAAACAATATCGACTGAAGTTATTCTCTCAATTTTTTTTTATGTTGTCAGGTTTTTACATTTTATGTTCTCAAGGCCAAAGAAAAAAAGAAATATTTTATGAGTCACGGTGACTTGTAAAGTTGAACAGAGTAGTAAAATTAACATTCACAGCCACAGAAGAACTACAGTAGAAAACTGCCAAGGCCTGAAGTGCTCTTATTGTCTGACAGTGTTTTTATATCGACGACAGGCGACCGGGTGCCTTTTGTTTCGCAGATACAGTCTCTAACAAGAGTCCTGAATGTTTATGTACACGTGGAATGACTGTGTGTAAGTGTGTGTGTGTCGTGTTTGTAGCGTAGCGTCTCACTGTGGTAGTTTTAACTTTGGTATCATTCTCTGTCCACCACAGCCGAGCCGGACTACACAGGCACACAGAGCTGAACAAAAAACCCCCACAAATATTAAAAATATTAATTTACTTTGACATCCGCACAGTTTTTAAGCTCTGCAGTGGATTCTTTTTTTTTTTAACAGCCCAAGGGTAAATCAGTATTTTAAGTAAAACATGGGAGTTCAAATGTTTTCCTCCGACAGCAGTGATGAATACACACACACCCTTCTCTCTACAAAACACAGCCACCAGGACGTGGTGGTGGGTTCTGTGGGTTAAAGCCATAAGAACAACTGAAAATCTTTGTTTCTCCATCGTCAAGCTCGCTAGGGCCAGTTTCACATCCCTCGCTCCTGAGTTCAGACAAGTCACGTCTCTTTTTTTGTTTTATTTTTTTAAGTCATTAAAGCTTGAATGTCTATTTGGTTTTTTCATCAGAGTATCAGAGGTATGAGTTATAAACCCCCTTTGCCCTTGACGAGGGTACGAAGGGGAAGCTTTTTAGAGAGCAGAGGAGACGTGAACGGAGGAAATTCACTCAGCAGGACAGATTTTGAACGTTGAAGATAGAGCTTTTAGCATTTTGTCATCAGTTTAGTTCACTTCCCAACGACAGACAGCACACCAGACTCACTATGTAAAATGTCCTGACGCAGCAGGACCGGGTTGCACAAGCATTTTGTAAAATCAACCCCAAAGTGTGCTTAAGTTCTTCTTATCTAGTTTTAGACAAGTGATTTATAAATCAGGTTGCACCATAAAAATACAAATTTCTTAGTGATAAGGACTTTAGGAATGAAGACTTTGTTTGTGAGGAAACATCTATAGCGACATCTCATCGGGGGCGCGCTGTTAGCATAACAAGCTGTGAAATAACTGGCTAAAATAACAGTATTAGAAGTCTTATCTTTACACTAAAGGTAAATGCTGATCCTTTGTAAATGCATGACTTCGCTTATTGCGTACATGAAGGAATTGTTTGTAGTATTTTTACGTGATAATGCTAACCAATGCTATTAAGCTAGCCATTCAGTCTGACATTGCCAGCACCAGCATTTTGTAAAGATATGTAGCTCTATTGTGTTATTTATAGGAAATGTAATTTATAATCTTCCAGTTAACATTATTTTTAATAACACTGTCAGATCAGCAAAGTCGACCATTTTGTGTATATTATCTCTTTTGCTCATCTATACGGGTTAGCAAGCTAACGTTTGTCAGTTAGTTTTGTTAGCTATGTACAGCAAACCCTGGAAGTTACTGGGTGTAGATATTGATGACGAGTTCCATTTGAACTTTGGGAATTTCACAGTTCCCAGTCGGAGATTTCAAACGTAAAGTTGGACTTCCTAGTTGGAAATTTGGGGAAATCTTCCTGATCTTAAAATCTAAGATGGCTGCTCCTAACATCAACATAAGTGAAAGCTGTAGTAATATGCTCTTTATTACCACTCCTGTGTCTGACTGAATCAGTAGTACACAAAGTACTGTCCAACATCTATCTGTGGACATGTTGCTACAGTGTTTGCGTGAACAATAACTGTGTAATGCGATATTGGTATTTCTAGCAATGGCTAACCTGGCTAAAATTGGCATATAGGCTTATTTTTCCAACTTGTATTGGAACGCTATCAACTCAGCTGTGGTGTCATTCACAGTTCAGATTTCAGAGAGAAAGGGAACGGAGCACCAGAAACAACAGATCTCTAGTTTAGAATTAGTTTGTGTGGTGCAAACCATTTAAAATTTGGTAATGTGTAAATCTCCACTTAGTTAACAATAACGAGGCTTCGGTTGAATTAACAAAGAGCTGGTGCAACTGTAACATATAAGTCTGATATAAAATGAGAAACCCAGAGTCTCTTAAAAAATCAAAAATCTGTGCTATATGTCAGTAAACATCACTGACAGTAAGTAAAAACAGTAACACACACTCCAGGTTCTGTGCAAGCTAATTTAAAAATAGCGTTTTCCTCCGTTCATCAGTTTCCCTGCTACTTTCTCTCTCCGTCTCAGGTTACAACAGTCATTAGGTTTGGTTTTGCTTTGAAACATTCGTTTGGAATCTTCTTTTCTTGTCTTGATCTCAAGAACATCCCCCCCCTTCTGCGGATACAAGCCTCACAACAACCCCTGAAAAAACTAGTACAAAGATCCAGAAAGACATAAATAGAATCCAATAAATACATAAATAAAGAGTCAATAAATAAAGGGGAAAGACAGAGAAGTTAATAAAATACAAACTGACCATTTTCCCCATCCCCGAAAAAAGCACACACCTCCCTCATACAATAAATACAAATATCATTTTTTTTCCCAACAAAGAGCCCATGAGAGATAAAGAGTTTTAAAGCTTTTGGTTGTTAAATCCGTCGTTGTCTTCGGTCGTCATCATCAAAAGATAATAGTCTCAGTCTTTTTATACATCAGCAACTAGTAAGAGCAATTGAACATAGATTATTTCCCCCCTACAAAAACCCTAGAAGAACTAATGGATACATTCCCTCTAACAGTGGACGTTTTTAGCCTTTAATCCGCCTCAGACGTCAGCACCTCCCCCCTCCCTCCCCCACACTTCCCTTCCCATATCATCTTTATCAATGGTTGCCTTCAGTACCTGTGTGTGTTACATGAAACGCTGTTTTCAACCTGGGCCGTTAGCTTTCCCTCCCAAAGTGATAACCTAGGTATTCAAAGCCGTTTAACTCCAATAAAGCATATTTTATAGGTTGTTGTTTATCAAAGTGTACCACCTGACTGCTGGTTCTCACCGTCCGTTTTAAAAACTCTTCCCTGGTGATGCATTTAAGGAAAACCTCTGTTTGCTTGTTATTCTTGTTTACAGTTTTTCAGTTTGGTTTCCAGATCACGTCCCTGCTCTTTGTATTTTAGAGTCCTACAATACAAGTAAAAAAATTATCTGATTCTGAATCAACTAAAAACTCGATTTGTTCAATGTTTTTTGGTGACGGATGGGTTAAACGGCACGCTTCGTGTTTCACTTTTTTTTTAGGGAGTTTGCATTAGAGACTGTCTGCCCTCCGAGCAGCAGGAGACACGAGTTGGAGACGTTCAGGTTGATGGGATAGCGGCTCCAGGTTGAAAATGACCAGAGTTTTGCTTTTAGCTGTCTAAAATTAGCGATTTATGTTTTGTTCAACATGTTTACTTGAAAGGAAGAGTGTGTTTTTACCGTTTGGTTTGAATGCATGATCATTTTTTTTATACCAACACATGCACTCTCTCTCACACTCTCTCTCTCTCACACACTCTCTCACACACACACACACACACACACACACACACACACACACACACACACACACACACACACACACACACACACACACACACACACACACACACACACACACAGAGCTGAGCCACTCGTTCTACTTTGTGCATTGGTTTGGTTGTTCTATTTGGTATGGTTTTATGTCTAAAAAGTTTTGGTTTTGGTTTTTTATAGTTTTGGTTTTTTCCACAACATTCTGGATCAACTTAAAAAATAAATAAAAATGTTGTCTTTTATCTTGGAAGCTACATTTTCACAGTTATTTCCAAACGTAGAGGAAAAAAAAACCCAGAGCACAACCCAAGAGACAAGAAGATATGAAAGTAGGCAACATGTCGCAAAAACCCAGCAACTCCCTCCCTCCCCCCCCGCCGCATATTAAGTAGAAAGCAATGAGACAAATCCATACATCATTAACAGACACATTATGGAAAGCAAAAACAAATCCCCAAAAATATATATATATACTCTCAAAGTCAGTTTGTTGAGGTTATTCCATATTTTTATCCGTCCAGGAAAAAGAAAGTGAGGACAAAGCCGGGGTTCGCTGGCAGAGGGGAGGGAGGGGAACGATTTCTGTCTGTCGATACGAGAACGGCAATCACAGCTAAAGACAAACGGACAGACAGGGCCTTACTCCCCCCTCGTCTCCCTTGTCCTCCCTCTCTTTGTTTGTATTTGGTTTCGTTTTACGGTTCAGTCACTCACACATAATAAGTAGCAGTAGTAGTAGCTTTTGGTTTTGGGTTTACTTTTTGGTTATTTGGTCCGCCGCTTTGAGCGCACCTCCTCCTGCTCACTCTTCCTTCTTCTTCTTCTTCTTCTTATGCTTCGCCCCTGCAGCTTTTTCATACCTTTGGCTCCTCCGCTCCTGACCGCTTCTTCTTCGTCTCCTCTTTTCTTCTGGCCCTTTGATCTGATCTTTGGAGACAAAGGCGAGGGGCAGATGGGAGGGAGGGATGGAGGGCAGGGGTTTGGGGCAGTGAGGGGAACGCCGGTGCTTCACCTCTTTCTTTTGTTCTTTTTTTTTTTGGTTTGGACTCTTATGCTTGTAGTGTGTGTGTGTGTGTGTGTGTGTGTGTGTGTGTGTGTGTGTGTGTGTGTGTGTGTGTGTGTGTGTGTGTTTTCCCTTTGACTCTGCTGAGGTTTTTATCCGGACACTCGTGTCTCCCGGGCGAATCAAGAGACAGCGCTGCCAGAGGCGATGCTTTGGTTTCCAAGAGTGACTGTCTGGTGGTAGATGAGTGGTCTGGAGGATGACATGGGCATGGTGTATGGGGCGAGGATAAATAAAGGAGAACAAATAAGGCTGAATAAAAACCCAGGACCGTCCACGTCTGCCTCTAGTGTCCTCTTTGTAGGCAGTAGAAGAACTGTTGAGTCTGTACACTTCAGTTTGAGCAGATGTTAAAGAGATATTGATAATGATGATGAAAAAACATGATTTTCGGTTAATTTTGAACCGAAAATCAAGATGAAAATAAAAAGAGCTAAAGACAAACTGTCAAGACAAATATACATTGACAAATATATTAATTTTCACTGTGGTCAAAAGAGATTTTCCAACATGTACCCTTTGTTTCATTCTATTGAAGTGCCAGAAGGATGGCTTTTGCCAAATGGTAGGTATTTAATGAATACCAGCTTTTTAAAGTTAGTTTTAAACTACAGTTGGTACGTAATTAGCATGTTACCCGATGCTATTGTAATTGTAATAGTAAACCCCACCTGTCTGCCACTCCAGGCTGGTTAAACAAACACTGTTCTAATGTAAGGTATGTTCATCACTGTAACGCTATAAAGGTAGAGAGGTAGATATCCTGCATGTGGGATCAGCTTAAACATTTACATTTGGCGAGGAATATAATAAAGAGCGACAAATACAAAATAATAGAAAAATAGATGTTTTGTAAAAAATGAAAATGAGACTAAAGGAAGTCCTGAGTGAAATGGAAAATGCTTGGCGTGAAGTAGAATGGAGTACTGAACTGAACCTGGACAGATCAGATGCAAAAGTCTTTTTGAACTAAAGCTTTTCTCTCCGTTTGCTGTTTTTTTTTGTTTGTTGTCTTTTTTGGTTTACAGTTTTTTGGTATTTGGAGATTTTGGTTTTCATCTTTGTAAGTGTGTGTTTCTCTTCTAGCATCTTTTCTTTGTTTTTATTAATTTCGGTTGCAACTACGTGACCTTCCGAGCTTGTTAAACAAGTCTTTTCTTCTTGCCTCCCATTTCTCGCACACAGTTTGGCTTCTCATCCCTGCCCTCAGCGAGTTTGTCTCTTCCTCCAGCCGATAAAAGCATGCTGTTGGTTTCCCAATGCCAAGGGAAAAAAAAAACAAAAAAACCACTCCTCAGTGCATCCTCTCAACTGTAGATCATTATTTGGTTTCAAATCTCCCCCCCTCCGCTCTGCAGTTCTCTCTATCTTCTCCATCCTCCCTCTCTCTCTGCTGCCTCCCGTCATCCGTCTGTGTATATTTTTGGCTTCAGAAGACTTCAGCGGGGACGCAGAGAAAGAGACGATATCAGAGACGGATCGGACAGAGAGATGGCTTTGGTTGAAAGGCGAGGTTGTAAATTTAAGATTTTTTAAAGCTCCTTTAACTCTTCCTCTTCTTCCTCCTCCTCGTCCTCCGCTGATGGGATACTTTGGCTATCAGTTGGGGATCACTCGGCCATGGCCCCTCCCAGGGGCGGCGGCGAGGCTTCACTGAAGGAACAGAAAGAGGCGGGACTTGAACAGGGAGAGGCAGACTCCTCGGGGCAAGAGGTCGGGCTCAGGAGGTCGCTGGCGCCAGGGGGGAGATCGGGAAAAGGAGAGCCTCGGGCCACTGACCAGTCCCATGCCAGGCGTGGAGGGCGTTGCCATGGAGCCGGTCACCATGGGGAGTAGGGTGGGGCGGTTGAGGAAGAGGGAGGGGCGGAGGGAGTGGGGTAAGGCGGGACCCCCAGGTCCGCCCAGAAGCATGTGAGCCGCTCCCCCCTCCAGGCCGGAGATGGAAAGCTGACCGCCGCTGGCTGCCAGGGCTGGTTGGGGAAGGAGAGAGGAAGAGGAGCGCGGACAGCGATGAAGGAAGAGCAAGAAGACGAGCGATAAGACAGGAGGAGGGGAAGAGATGAAAAACAAAAAAAGATGCAAGAGGGATCGAAAGAAGAAGTCGAAAAATTGATGAACACAAAGATGATGACGAGGTAGAAAAAGATTAAGGGTGGGAGAAGAGCAATAAGACAGCGAAGAGGACACAGAGAGCAGAGATGGGACACAGCACCAATGTACAAAAGACAGAAGAAAAGGTGAAGAGAGGGATGGGGGCAGATAAGAAGCAGGTAGAGTGGATGAAGAAAAAGGAGGAAGATACAGAAGATAGGAAGAGACAGGAAGTAGAGAGAAGTCAGTAAACACATCAGGAACATCGGTTACCAGAGATACATGTAAGGACACAAATAACAGTCAGCAAAACGGTGAGGATGATCATGATTGTTTACTAAGCATGCACATGCACACAGTCAGAGCACCCTTCCACGTGATGATGAAATGGATCGATGCGGACGCTTGTGAAAGTGTGAAAAGAAACTTCCGTCTCGTCATGTGGACCATCTGCACACGAATCCAAGCATCGCCATGTAAAAAAAATATCTCAAACTGCTGAAACCTGATTCTCAGAAGGCCTCATTTATAAATAAAAGAAAAGAGCAAATTTGTGCAGTAATGAACATTCCTGACCATTTTAACTGCCATTTCTGCATCACCTTATATTATCTCGAATAGCTTAACCAGTCATTTCAAAGAGATATAGGTTTTTTGATATAATTGTTTTGTGTGTGTTTGAAAACATACACACAAGGTAAATATTTCCTCTCATCAGTAAGACAAACAGAATGTACTCTAGCCTTTCATTTTAGATATTAAATGTTATAAGTGGGCTTCGATTATCAGAACAACACAAACATTCAGGCTCCCTCATGTGGCTCAAATGTGTTCTGCAGATATAAATGTTGAAAAAAAGACTGGAAGAAACTCTATTATATCTCCTAGGATTGATTAATGGGTCTCGGCCCAGTCTGGGAATGACAGCTTTAGATATCTTAAAATATTTTTTCGCATCATCATTATATTGTCAATATCTTTATAATAATCTTTTCTGCAGAACTACTGGGGCAAACTAGCAGAACAAACCCGTCTGTCAGTCAGAAGGACACCTGCCAACTTTGAATTCTAGTGTGATAGTAAATAAATGATTTTATCCATGACAGCGCCATGAGTGTAAACATTACTGGCATATGTGTGTGTGTGCGTGTGTGTTTGTGTGGCACGAGGGGGATTCAAAGTGAAAATCCTTTTTTTTCGCGTCAACTTAATTTCAACCCCTAGAAACCCTCTTTACACCGCGGCTCCTCTTTCTTCTCTCCTTCAGTCCGTAACTCTATCGGAGCCCGGCAGTGCCAGAGCTGCAGTTCCTGTAACAGACTGTATCCTTCTCATCACCACGTGGCCTGGAGGAACTGCCGGCTCTGAATGACACCGAACAGAGCGAGGGAGAGTCTGACTCGGCACTATAGGGAGATGGATCATGTAAGGGATTCAAAGCTGAGCTCGACAGACCTTATTTGTGATGCTTAATTGATTCGGCAGCAGATCGCCTCCTTCAAAAAGGGGAATTTTGAGAGGAGACTAGTTATTTAGCCGACAGGCCTTGGTGTTGAAGAAGGAGGGGATTGTGCCTGTTCAACTGTTTACTGTAAGCTGACTCAACCTCCTAAGCTTTGCCACGAGGGGCTCTTGTCACTTTGTGGTAATAGCGGGGCTTTTGTATGAGAATCAAATTGAATCTTTCACCATACTGAGCGATTCAACAAGTTTGTGCTGAGGAGGAGGAGGAGCGTGCGGCCGGGCTTGCTGTTGGCTACGGGTGTCCGAGGTTGCGAGGAAATTCATTTTGAGCAGAATGGATGAGGGGTGAAATGGGAAGAGGTCTTTAGAAATGGAGACTTGCTGGGCTGGAGGTGGACAGCCTGCAAGCACACAAACACACACACATGCACACACACCTTGCATGGTAGCCAGCGGGTTGCTGCCCATGAGGGCCTGGTTCATCCCTGTGCTTACTCCCATCATTGTGTTCCTGAAATGTGGATGGACCGACCGCACACACACACGCACACACACACACACACACACACACACACACACACACACACACACACACACACACACACACACACACACACACACACACACACACACACACACACACACACACACACACACACACACACGTAGAGAAACAGTATTCAGGTTAATGTACTTATCAGTGAACCTGAAGGCCTGAAACTCATCTTGTGTTTCGACTGAGTCATCAGCAGCTTCTCCTACTTATTGTGCAGCAGCTGATGTTTTCTATCCGTGTCTAAATCACATGCTTTAGCTTGCACACGTCTCTCTGTGTGTAGACCGTCGTAGCAACGGTCTGAACGGCTGACTGCCATAGATTCCTCTATAGCATGTGGCTAGGTATGAATCAGGTGGTGTCATGTTAAAAATGTTTTCATCGCAGGTGGTGGAATGTTATCAGTTTTTGGAAAACGACTCAAACACTACAAATTGTGTAAAAACAACAACAACAACAACAACAACTCTAAAATATAGATAGTCATAGATGTTATCAAATAAAATGACATGAAAACGATGTTTGTGCTTTCATACAGAAAGATAAATGAGACTTTTCCAGAGTCAGCTTTTATTAGAAAGAAAAAATGTTTCTCTCTTTTATCTATGGCTGCAACAAATGCTATTACTATTATCATCATAAATCAGTTTTATTAATTTTACAATATATATATATATATATATATATAAAAAAAATGTAATAAATAGGAGAAGATTTGAGACGCAGAAACTGGAGAGTGTTTCATTGTTTGGCTTTTGCTTTAACTTTGACTTAAAAGACAGATAATACAATTGTTGTGGACACATTTCGTGTTGACCCAGTATTTGTTTCTGGGGTATTTGCACCCATCTTCTAAGTTGAGCCGCTGAGCACAATTAAATACTTAATAAAGAAGTGTATTGTTTTAAATCTTGGATTCTTTTTAAAGGCATAAACACTTACCCGGTGTTGAGCCCATGGGCCCCGAGACTGGGAGGGGCGGGGCTGGCTGTGCTGTGAGGGGGCGGGGTCACAGAAGAAGAGGTGGACCCCACCGCGGCCGAGCTGACTGGGGTCATGGGGTAGGATGCTGAAGGGCTTGCGGCTAAAGGGGAAGAGAAGAAGGAGAATGGGGATGTTGACGCCGTGCAGCAGGTTTGAGTCACAGCGTTGTTACTATAAACACTTTGGCTCAGGATCCTGTCTGTTCTTCATCAGCAGTCAGGATCCCAAGCGTCTTCTTTAACTCCTGTCTGCTGCAGACCGGAGAGGGAGGTTTGCGATCGCAGAGTGTTAGCCTCGGCTCAACGGGCCGATAAATTTTCCAGCTGTGTCTGTTACCTGTCAGGCCATCTGTCATATCTGTGAAGCCTGGGATGGCTCTCACCGTAGCTCTGAGGTCTATAAATCACAAGGACAAGATGTGACTCATGGAGGTAAACAACTCGAGATGGGGCCCGTGCCTCCACGTTGTCGTCAACAAAACATCATGTTTTCTATTTCAATCTGCCTCTCACGGAAATCATTTTCTTCAAAGTGATGATCCTTCAGTGTTTCATCAGACCGGGGAAAAGAAAAGGCTCCGAAGGTACAGAAACTGCAACTTCTTCCAAATAACGACAGGAGTAGTTGAATCTCCCCGTGACAGAACTCAGGCTTCCCAAGAAAAGAAAAAAACGCAATTGGGAAGCGCTGCTCTGACCTTTAATAATTTGTTGACAAGACTCTACACGAGCACAAACACTAATTACAACTGAGCTCACCTGTTGTGCTGAGGCAGGTGGTGACCTGGGACAGACCCTGACTCGATATCTGGAGAGAGGGAGAGAGAAATCAGGAAAAGCTTCCAAATCCATCTGTGAAGGAGAAATCCCTCTTCACCACCAACAACAACAAAAAGAAGCAGTGGAGAAAGAGCTAGTGGACTGTACCATGTGCGGGCTGTAGCAGGGGGCTTTGTGTGTCATGACGGGCGAGGTCTGGCTAGGCAAGGGAGGCGTGGTGCTGCTGGAGGGGTTGATGCGTTTCTCCTTCTGCCTGCGGTTGCAGAACCAAACGCGGATCACCTCCTTCTCCATGTTGAGCTGCTCCGCCATGAGCAGGATCTCCTCCGAGGTAGGCTTCGGGTTCTGAGGAGGGAAAGCATCAGATGGATGAGTGATTGGACAGATCCTGAAACCCCATGTGGGCTGCCTTCAGAAAAACAGTGACAATCCGGTTTTACCCTTAACTGCCCACCTGGGGTACCTCAAATGATTTGTCTTTAACATTGTTATAGTGTAATACTAAACATAGACAATTGGAGCCTCGGTAGGGGGGGTAATATACAGAAGATAAAGCTAGTACTAATAAAAATGAATATATTTGCCTATATTTTGGCTCTCGATTATAGTTCTTAAAGGGAAAAAAAATCGGAATCGGCAGCTCAGACTTCGAGATCGGGATCGAATCGAAATTTGGAAGCACAAGGTTTGTAAACACAGCTTTGAATGTTGTGTTTACAACCTGCTAAAGACAAATCCTACTTATTGACAAATCACACCTTTAATGCTGTTGTTCGGGTACCTTTTGTCTCGTCAAGGCACTTAAAATCCCTTTGTTTGGTGTTTCTTGCTCGAATAGTTGGATTTGTTTCATTATCACGTTTATTATTTACTAACAATGAGAGATGAGACTCCACTCTTGAAGATCTACAATGAAGACCTTACTTTTCAGATATCAGTTAAACGTATACATTTCATTGAGAGGATTTTTTTGAATGACTTGATATCATTTTGTGGCTCTGTGTCAGATTGACAGATACAGCTTCCTGTGTCCTCCTACCATGCAGAAGTTGCGCTCTAAGGCCACTCGCACATTGGTCTCGATGCTGGTGCGTTTCTTCCTGCGTCGGCCGGACAGACCCTCGATGCCCAGCATGGGGGAAGAGAGAGAAGACGGGCTGGGCAGCATGCTGTCTATGGCCATGTTTTCTGTCGGAGGGAGGGATCGAGAGAGAACACAGAAAAACAGCACACAGTGAAGACAGGAATGGTTTGATTGAAGTTAAACAAACATTGTGTTTTTTTGCACATAACTCCTATGGTGATGACAAAATAAAAAATAACAGCTGACTTTTGACTTATAGAGCTGTTGCTGACAAACAGTATAGTTGAGTAATCTGTGTCAGCTAAATGGAGGAAATTCTACATAAATGTCTGTTTTATAGAAGTATCAAAATGTCTTATCATCAAATAAGATTGAATAAGTCTTTCAAGAAAGAGACATTGGGAGTCTTCAGTTTACAATAATTTCCATTTAAAATGATGGTGAATTAGGGCAATTCTAGGTAATAATAAAGACAATTTGGAGCCTTGGCAGGGGGGGTAATATTCAGAGGAAAACTTAATACTAAAACGAATATATTCGGCGGCTCCTGTGGTGCATTATGGTTGATCCAACCATTCAAAGAGAAGCATTGTGGTTACTTGAACAAAAAACAGAGTTTCAGTTTTTTTGCGCAAATTTATGACTTGGAGAATATCCTTTCTTTTTTTTGATGGCAATATGTGAGTTTTTTCTCTAAAACTTAAATCTTGAAAACAATCTTTTTCTCTAAAAATGCCCCCCCTTCCATTACTCTATAATTATTATTAATATTTTTTACCTATAATGTCTCTAATACTCGGCTTACTGGTGCTTACTTTCATGCTAAATGATCGACTGCCAGGAATAAACCTCTATGCCTTCTCCATGTTCTTGATGACAGACCGGTGTCTACAGTCTAAAGGGTTAAGCACCTGCTCTGATAAGTTTCTCCTTGTTTACCTGCATCACTCAGCCACTTCTCCAGCAGCGGTTTCAGCTTGCACATGTTCTTAAAGCTCAGGTTGAGGGCTTCGAATCGGGAGATGGTGGTCTGGCTGAAGTCGTTGCCATACAGTTTGCCCATCGCCACGCCGACGTCCCCCTGGCCGAGACGGACAAACAAAAGTCAGAAACAGAGCTGAGACCGATGCGACTTACTCCGCTCCACCTTCCGCTCATCCCTGTCGGATCTTACCTGGGTGAATCCCAGCTTGATGCGTCGCTGTTTAAAGGTGCGGGCAAACTGCTCAAGCTCCTCCAGGTCGCTGGGCTCCTCCCCCATGTGACCCCCGTGACCTCCGGGAGTCAATCCGGACGTCAGCGAGGAACTGGAGGCTGAGGTGGCTCCTACTGACGTCAGGGCACCGCTGCTGCCGGTGGCAACTATGGAACCGCCGCTTCCACCGACCACATCACTGCTCTTCTCCCTCTGTAACATCAGGAAGACCTTATTATCAGGTTGGTCTCATCTGGTTTTTTACATCTTGTGTTTTGGATTTTCTTCACTTTTGTCACGTGCTTTATAATTTTGTTTGTGAAAGGTGCAATATAAAATAAGTTATTATTATTACTACTACAAAATGATACAGAGCTGTCAAGGCATTGTAAAAACATTCTCTGAATTGATTGTGTTTTCATTTTCCTGGTATTGAAATTGAATAAACATGCATAAAAAACATGAATGTGACGCCGGTGCATTGACAAATCATATAGATTAGACAGGAATCATGCACAAAAAAAGAGAAAGTCACAGGATAAAAATGCTATGAATCTAATATTCGAATGTAGAATTTAACCCTAAACTCGCCACTAGGCCAACTGAAGCAGGAAGCAGAAATTTGCCCCAGCATGCTTTGGGGGTATCGACTAATTGACCAGAAACAATGCGCGGTATCTGCTGCCGCACGCCTCGTTTACATTCTCCATCTCTGTGCATAAAATACACAGACAAGCAGGGGACGCCCGCCGTTGCGTTTGACATGACTTCATCACGGCCTAATGAAAAAATCCATAACAGCCCTTTGGGTGTGTGGGGATGCATTCATGCATCACGTTATGGCAGATAAAGGCCGAGGACACGAGGAGAGCCATGTGAATGATCCGTCAAAAGCCAAGATCCCTGTTGGACTCGGAGACTACGTCTTATTATGTAAAGAAGCTGCCTTTATCCAGCAGATATCAGCTATTTGCTTAAACTATGAAGTGGCTCGTGTCTCCTGAAGCGGAGCATGAAAATGGAGTTTTGCATTCAGCAGGTGGTTTGTGGCAGATGACGGTTGATAGCGGTGAATGTCAGTCTGTCAGAAGACTCGCGGTGCAGAGATTCAATAGAGATTCCATCGGCGTAAAAATAACAAGTCCCACTTTTGTAGTTTCCAAAGGGCTCTTTTTCTATTTCTTAGTCAACACCTCCCCCTTCTTTCCCCCTCTCTCTCAAATTCAACTAGCCTTATTGGCATGACCATAAATTACTGTTTTTTCTTTGCAAGGAAACCCAGGTACCTTTTGAACATGAACAACAAATGTAACAATTAATGTGAGAAATAAAAGGAAATAAGCAAATGATCAATCATTGTGCATGCATGCTGAATTATTGATTATTAAATAAAATAGGTGTGAGGACTGATGTAGATAGTCTGATTCCCTCATGTCGTGACAGGCAGAGACAAACTGTCCAATGAAAATGTTCTTCCATTTCCCACTTAGTACGATTTGTAGGTTTTTTATTTCCTGACTTTATAAAAATGTGGCTGCCTATTATTATATTTTGTGAGGAATTGTTTTCAGACAGGTGTACATTTTTTTGCACATTCTCTTTATGAGCACCGACCATGTTTTCTTCTATCGGCCTGTTTCTACGGGGAAGAGAGTTTTCAGTCTGTACTGAGTTTAACATGTTCCTGAGTTTAACATGTTCCTGAGTTTAACATGAGTTTAACATGTTCCTGAGTTTAACATGTTCCTGAGTTTAACATGTTCCTTGTTTTTACAGCCAGAGAGGAGCTCATTCAGTTTATTTTGTGTTATCATTTGGTTGACTCTAAGGGCATGTCTACACTACCACGTTTTTGTTTGAAAACGCGTATCTTTTGCTGCGTTTGCACTGAGGGGTCCACACTATACCGGAGTTTTAGGGCACCGAAAACGGAGGAGTTTGAAAACGCTCCCGAGGACGGATAAGTTTGAAAACGCAGCGTTTCCCTGATAGTGTGGATGGTGGAAAACGATGAGTTTGGAAACGATGACGTAGGCATCCGCGTTCGCTATTTGATTGGGTCTTAGGAGTTACAACGTGTCCTTTCCTGATTCGACACGCCCTTACCACGTGACCCTTTTCCAGAAGAAAACATCAACAACAGCCTTGACTACCGATCGACTACCAGGTTAATTCATCATGGATATCAGATTACAGGCATTGTTGACCTTTTTTCTTTGCTAGCAGCTGTTGTTCAGTTAAATTCTGCATTCAATAATCTTACTACTGCCGACATGCGGAGGAAGCAGCTGTTATTGGAGCGATTAGCGAGCGGCGTGTACAGCGGCGTTATCAGCCCTCCGGGGGGGACTTCTGCAGTCACGGTTTGAGGCTTTGAGGAGAGCAATAGACACAAAACGGAGGACGTTCCTTTTCTAATTAATGCTTAATTTGTTTTCCACAACTATTGTGAACATCACAAATAACCAACGAACGAAACCGAGGAAACGAGGGAGAGACGTGTGTTGACCAAATGTATGGACACATAATCTAGTAAACTTCGTTTAGTAACTGGTCATTTTAAAGTAAATATGATGTCTGTGTGGGAGAGATAGAGCAAGGCCTGCAGTGTTGTAACTAAGTTTGAAAAATAAAACTTCTAAAACATTACCTTGTGTCAGTTTATGGAGGAAGTTCTTAAGTATCAAGCAGGATCGGTTTTTTTTTTATTAAAGAGTAGTGTAATCGAATAATCTGTAAACAAGCAACCAACGTACTTCCTGTTTACACAGGCACCCACATGCTCAGTGATCGTGAATACTCATGTGATATTCGTTTTCAGTGGAGCAAGTCTGGATGCAAATCATTTCGAAAACGATGCTGAAACGCATGTGTGGACGGAGATCGTTTTTGTTTTAAAACCCTGGTTTAAAATGAAAACCGGGTAGTGTAGTCAGGGTCTAATAGTTCTCATCTCTCTCTCTCTTTTCTCTCCCCCCTCCCCTCACAGATATTTCCTACCTGTGCTTGGAGTCCCAGGCGAGGTGGAGTTGTCAGTAGTCCCCCTGGGCTTTGCTGAGGTAGCTGGATCAGATTTTGTGTTGAGAGCAAACCTGTGACAGGAAGATCAACCAAATCAACCAACTAAGCAATCCATCAAAATATTCAATGAATTAACCAGTGAAGCAACCAGGTAGGGGACAAAACATGCTGTAAAAAATCAACAAAGAGAGATGTATTGCTCTTAAATGAAGTTTGTGTTACTCTTGATTAAAAACTAAAAATTTAGTAAGTTCAGAGTCCCTTTTCTGTGCCTAGAAGTGTGTATTCAAAGTAATCATCAGAACTGAGGACCAGGAGATGATCTCACCCTGCTGCTGCTGCTGCTGCGCCTGCGCTGGCTGAGAAAGGAGGAACTGGGCAGGAGACTGGAGATGATGACCCGGCATCAAAACCAGCTGTTGGAGCTGCAACAGCTGCTGGATGTCCTGCAACAAAACAACACAGACATGTTTCAGTCCACAGCACAAAGAAACCAAGCTACAAGGAAACACAAAAGTCTTTGAAAAAAGTTTGAAAGTTGCATCTCACAGATTAGATGCTTATCTTCATGTGCATGAATCAACCATCAGGGTGGTTCCAGTAAAAAGGTACACACTGTTCATTAGAGTGCTGGAGGTTCATACCTGGGCTGTGAGCTGGATTGGCTGCGACAGGGCCAGCTGCGGTGGAGGCGGGACTTGGACGGTTTGTTCCTGTTTGGTTTGCTGCTGTTGCTGCTGCTGGGATTGCGACTGGTTCTGCTGCTGCTGCTGGTTGGCCTGTTGCTGGGCGGCGACGTGGGCGGCATGAGCGGCGTGGGCGGCATGAGCGGCGTTAGACTGCTGGACAGCGGCGGCCAGGAGCTGAGCCTGAGCCTGTTGGAGGAGCAGCTGCTGCTGGGCCGGGAGGAGAGCCGCAAGCTGGGTGGGTGGGGGAAGAGATGACGAGGAGGCACGGAACGATGGAAGGGAATGTGAAGGACAGGGCAAGGTGTGACGACAAAAAAAAGAGAGGAAGAATGAAATGGATGGGGACACGAGTGGAGACATGAAGAAAAAGTCAGGAGAGAGAACAAAGAGCAGTGTCAGCTGAGCATTCCAGGGAACAGAGGTGTAGGCAAATCTGCTAGCACAGAGTAAAAGCATGCCAGCCAAGACAAGCGACAGAAGCCATCCACTTAACTTACAGAACATTTAACTCAGGTATTTCTCTTCCTGCGTGCTTTCATGTCCTTCAGGGCTGTTATGTAGCTTTACTGAATATTTTTCCCGTGCGCAACAGTTGTCACAACATTCCTCTCAGCTTAACTTTAAGAACCGAAAATGACACTCATACCAAGGCTGCTTTTTACATTCATAGAGCATTTAACAACACATATGTGGACTACTGCAGCTACCTCTTCTTTCACTACCTTACACACCAGAGAAAATAAACCAAGGCAAAGAAGAGCAAAAGGGCTGAGCTAGAATTTCAAGAGAGACTGGGACTGTTTAAGAAGAAAAAAACTCATCAACACTGTCCTTCAAATAAAAAATGTAGCTCTTCTTTTAAAGTAGTGCTTCACTTCAATTTATTAAGATGAAATAAAGTGACTGAAAAGATCCAATAGCTCTGGATTTTCTGAGGGGAACCTTCCAGCTTTGAAATCTGTTCGGACAGTCGCCATGTTGGCCAAGAACTTGCATTATTACATTTTTGGGGGGGGATCTAAAGACAATTTGCTGTGTGTGCATAGCGTGTGTGTGTTGTCTCACCCCTGCTAGCTGACTGCCAGCCAGCATCAGCTGTGTGTGGTGGTGTTGCTGTTGTTGCTGCTGTTGCTGTTGTTGTTGTAGTTGTTGCTGTTGCTGTAATTGTTGCTGTTGTTGTTGTAGTTGTAGTTGTTGTTGTTGTTGTTGTTGCTGCTGCTGTTGCTGGGAGGGAGGTGCAGGAGGAGCAGGAGGGATGGTGCTGTGGGTCATCTCAGAGCTCTCCTCGCTCTTTCCCTAAAGAAGATCACAAAAGGGACATTTTCTGTCAGCAACGCCCATGACACTGAATCAAACTGATGCTAAACACGTCACAAAAATGTCTGTTTGATTGCAGACGTTCAACACAATAAAACCCAATTTGAAAATTGTAAAATAGGTTCCTGTTGTTACAGTCCAAATAATGAATAACTAATAAATAGGTGCGCAAATCATTTTAAAGATCTTGAAAGTCTGACCCCAAAAATGATTCATCTTACGAATAAGAGTAAGAGGTAGACCAGTAGCACAAAATACACAACTATTTGTGAACATAAATGGCTGCATTTTACGTAAAATTAGGAAAAGTGTGCACACATCAGTAACCAAAGTTGGTTTAACGCATACTTTTTGTTGCCATTGTGCACCTGCAAACTCCAGACTGTATCTCTAGCATTTGTCCGCCTCCGCTCTCTGTATTTAACAAACGTTCAACAGACTTTCAGCAGCTGCATATTGATGAAACAGTTCGGCCCCCAATCTCACAAACGTCTCATCAAATCGGGGAACAGGTTTCTCTGAATGTAGAGGCGTTAAAAGACAAACCAGATTGGGCGGGAGAAGAGAGAGAAAAAAAAGACTTCATCAGCGCGCCATTGTTTGACTCTATGAGCTTGAGGCTCCGTCTGTTGCTGCTCACTGCTGATTCACAGGTTAAAGTGTTCGTCCCGTCCTCCTCGTTTTTCGAGTTGTCAGGAACGCTGCCGACCTCTGACCTCTGGCTGTCGTTACCCATCAATCACCGCCACACTGTACTGCATCTTTACCTGTCCATCACTCACTGCCACTTCGTTCACATCCTCCAGGGTTCCCTCACGTTTTCACTGACAACATTAACACACTAGTCCAGGACTCCTCAATAACATTTAGAACTGCTCCAAATTATAATTATTGCATGAAAATTAAAGAGACAACTTTTTCAATCTCTCATAGCTGGTTATGTTTATATTCACTTGAAGTACAGGCTCAGTCAATGCATTGTCCTTAAATGTGTCATGTGTCATCGACTGCAGAAAATAAAAATTGATTCCCATACACACAACTAAATTCTCTTCAAAATGCCTTTCCTAAACCTGGGAAAATAAGATTTTAAATTCTATTACTCCATGACCGTGGGACCCCTGATCTCTCACTCAGGGCTCTTTGCTTCTCAGTAAAGACAGGCAGAGACACATTTTGTTTAATTAGTGCTGCCTACAAGAGTATCTCTCACCTTGGGCACCAAAGTCACTAAACACAAAAGTTCAAAGTAAAGTCAATGCTGAAGTGCCTAAAAACCTGCATTCTATCTACTGACTATCAGGGGGCGACTCCTCTGGTTGTATAGAAGTCTATGAGAAAATGACTCTACTTCTCCCGTTTTTTAAAAGCGTATTCAGATAACCACACACACACACACACACACACACACACACACACACACAATCAAATTTGGCCCACCTTGCTGCCAGCCGGTGTGGGCGAGATGCTGAAGGGGCTTGTTTTCATCGGCTGGACCTGCAGCAGCACACACACAAGTATTAGGAAAAAAATTACGTACATTCACAACATTCGCATTATCAGATGAAACACCGTCCTGTAGACTGTGGAGAGTGGCCAGGTTCATATGGGCTGAGACTGCATATCAGTTATTAAAACATCAACAGCAACAGAAGTGGAAATCCACATGAAGCTAAAATAACTGTTGAGCTATGAGGGCAGAGTTCCTAAAGATTCTGTGAGTTCATATTTTTAAAATACTGTTAGTTTGTTTAATATGAAAGAAGTATGTTTAATGTATGCAAGCGTTAAGAAATAACACCGTTACAAAGTTCACTTTAATATTGATGTAGCAGGATTTGAGAAAGCAGTTGGTTTACTACCCACTTAATATCAAATCACTCTTAAAATAAACATAAAAGTAACATAAACCGTTCTGTGAGGATGTAATACAGATATTGTTTTTGTGATAAATTAATTTATCTATACGTTATTATTTGTATAATTTATAGTCACAATAACCAATATGTTATATGTAGTTTCTTGCAGTTCCTATTTCATTTGTTAGATTTATTCATTTTTATTCTATTCATCCATTTGTTAGATTTGTTTCACTATATGTTTATCTGTGTATGATTTTTACATGTGACAATAATGAGGATGATAATGTGAGTCTTTTTTAAATAAAACTTAGTGCCACGCATACTTCATTTATAATGACTCCTTCAGTTAATGTAGCTAAGTATTACACACATGTATAACTATTATTATCAGTGTCAGTGTGAGAATAAAAGAATAAAACCAACCTGGTCATCAGGGCTGTTTCTGTTAGAGTCTGAAACACAGAGGGATCGTTTATTAGGTATTGTGTGTGTGTGTGTGTGTGTGTGTGTGTTCACTGGGTCGTAGAAATTGTACCATGCCGATGACTTAAAGGACGTAACGTTCACTTAAAAACACAAAAGAAAACTGCTCAGGTTAATTCACTTTTGTCACATCATTAATATATCATGATTGGTCATGTGTAAATAAAATGTCACCTCATAAAATATGTATTTATATGTGTCTGTTTGTGTGTGTGTGTACCTGAACTGTCCCCTGGATACTCAGCCCCAGGCTTCTCCTCCTCTGCTGCTTTAGACATCCTGATATCTGCATGAAACACACACACACACACACGTACACATTAGAAAGGGTCATGGAAAATACACAGAGGTTTATAAGGCGATACTGCATGTAAAAACACAAACACGCAAATGCAAAGTGTTTCTCTAATAACAGTGTTTTTTTAATAATAATAAAAAAGCTACATTTTTCTTCACAAAAGCAGTGAAAGCGATGAATGTTGAATAAAATGCAGAAAAAAACAAATCTGATTTTATTATGTACTCATTTGAAAACTCAAGTTTGTAACAAATTAATATGGTAGTTGCAACCGAAAAAAGGTGCAGTTCAGAGTCGAACAAAAACTTTATTTTGTTCAATGACAATCTACTGACTGAATGAGTTTGATCATTTTAGTCAAATTTAGTCGATACAGTTTGAAAATAAAATAAAAAATCTGTACATTCCCACTTTAGCTCTTCCATGAAAGTACACAAAAACAGACCCACAAACACACACACATATCTTCTCTGGAGAATCAGACATCCATGTTGTCATCTGCTGCTTTTTCTCTTTCACCATTCAGATCCGCAAACTAGAGCACAAACACTCACTGCTCTCTGAATGAGAGGTCAGCTCTGCAGTACTATTGCAGGTTAAAGTTCAAGCGAGATCCACGCCGTCAGGAATTCAAAAGAATAGGGAGCGAAGTCTGGCGAGACTGCGACAAATACTTTGCAAGCAGTTTGTAAAAGCAGTTGCTGTGAAAGGGGAGGTAGTTGTGCTATTGTCCCGTGATAACCTTGTTGCTCCTGTATTGGTGATGAAACCCCTTTGAGAGCTTGGCTGTGTAAAATCCAAAACACATCACTGTGGAGATAAAACCTAAAGATGTTCTTCTAAGTTCCTAAAAACATCCCCTTTGGAAGACACAAAACAGTTTTCTACTCTGCTTTTCATCCCGTTTTGTTATAGCAAACATAGAGAGAAAACCCTGCTAAGCAAGAAACAAAACTGATGACACCGTCCTCTAATTTAGCTCTTTGAATGTAAACTTTATTGACCAGGGATATGTGGGCCTGGGATTAGGGAGCGTGGCAGATATCGGGCTAACTACCCTCAATGTGCCGCCTGTGTGTGGCGACTTCAGGGAACCGCAGCAGTAATTGGTGGAAGGCCGAACTACGCCAGAGGAACTGCTTACCCGAGCACCGGACATTACTCAGCACTACTGCCGCCATCTTGGAACAAAACACTGCTCTGAAATTTGTCTATCTGGTGCTTAATAAGGACTTTTGCAGTGAAGAGACATCTATTTAAAAAATAAATAAATAAATTAAGCGGTAAGAAAGAGCTAAAAATAGAAAAAGAAGCTCTGTGCGATTTTGTGCAAGCGCTCTGTCTGCGTGAGGTTAATGTGTCTGACAGAAGGCCGTGGAAATAATCAAAGTACAACCTAATAAAACCACAGCTAACATCCCCTGCCCTTCCCCTCCTCTTCCTCCCTGTAATTACACCCATAGCTTCTGTCCTGCTGCTTCACTGCCTCCTTCATACCCTATGGAGCTCACACACACATACACATTCTGTGTATGATACAGGAAATGTGAGACAAGGAAAGAATAAATACTTGAAAACAAAAGAAGAAAAAGGGCTTACTGGAAATTATATAGAAGCCCGGTGTGTGAGTGTGTGGTAATCTTATCATCAGGGTCACAGAGAGGTTCAAGGTATGATGAGGGGAGGAGGAAAATGGAGGATGGATGGGGATGCAGGAGAAAGAGAGACAAAAGAGTAAAGAGACGGAGCGGTGCAGTGAACATTTACAACCCGAGGAAACGTAGGGGAAGATGAAATATAAGAAAAATGACAAGAGATGAAGAGAAGGAGGATAAAAAACTGACCAGAGATGCAAACTCCATCACACACTTCTTCTTTTCAGTTTGTCGACTTCATTCATTTTTTTCTTCTCTATAATTAATGTCGTCCCACGCAGTCATTTCGCGACAATATTAGGTATTAAAAACGAACATGATGGAAAAGGTCTCTAAGTCTTAATGTCTTTCTGGGGTTTAAGTTATATTCCAGCTGCATTAATAAAAAGAGAAATACATTTTTCCTAAAAGGACTGAGTTTCCTGTTAGTGGAGGTGGTGCAGTTACATAAAACAACCAGATGGTGGCAGCACCCTCCTGGTAATGCTGAGCCCCAACTATGTGTGTGTGTGTCATGTGTCTTCTTTCAGAAATAAATAGTTCTGAGTGTGTTAAAAAATACTGGAATACAATTTTTATTGACGCAAATTTCTCAGATGCAACAACAATCAAAAGGAGCAGAAACATTTGAAATAAATATACATGTGAAGTTATGTTAACTATAGCAGCTCGTCCTTGGTTACAAACACAATTTACTTTAGAGAATTTCAGCAAAAAAAGGGTCTTCTTTATTACCTGCTGATAAAGAAGACCAAATCAACGTAAAAAAACAACAACAATACAAGGTGTTTTTAAAAGTAATCATTTTTTAACTATCCTCCATATTGAATACCTAAGCTGTATTTTACACACATTTATTCTACCGACCTTATTAATTACTGTAGGTTGCAACATTCAGCTAAAATACTGAGTATGAGGTAAAAAAGTGTATTGTATTATTACTACTCATGCTACCACAACTACCATCATCCAACATTTGAGCTGCTGCAACGATTACAACTATATCAGCCTCTATCACAAGTACTGATACATAGTGTTGATACTACTACTGACTACTGCACCTGTTAGTATTGGTACTACCATTACCTATGCAAGTGTAGCTATTATGAAAACTACTTCCTGCACAAACGGCTGCTTTTCCACTATTTAAAAAACACAATTTCACTAAAATGTTGGATCTGTTTCATTCACACGAAGGGTTAAATGTAATACACTCCCCTTCACACACACACACATCATTTTCCCCCGGCTCCTTCATCCTCTCAGCATATGAAGGTTGGGGGGGTCCCATAAAATAATTTTATCACCCCCCCACCCTCCATCTCTCCCTGCCCCTCGACTGCCCCTAACCCCTCTGGCCATGGGGCCTTTCAACCCCCCACCCATCCCAACCACCTCGTTTATATGTGAACCACCCCCCCCGCACAAATTATGTTACATTTTCAGGTTTTTGACCAAACTCTTTATTTTTTCTCACACAGCTACAAAAGACTGTTATGTGATTTTGATAATCTCTACATTTTTGGAGTTCAGAGTCAAATTTCGCCCCAAGTTACAGTGACCACTGTCCCAAAGCACTCCTTCAACCCCGGGGGCAGTTTGACAGCAGGATGGAGTCCACCCCCACTACTACTACTCTACTCATCCTATCAGTGCTAATAGCATAGAGAGACAGAGAGAGAGAGAGATAGAGGGAGGGCAGATGATGTATCTGTCTTCTGCACTTGACATGGCCAGTGTGTATGTGTGTGTGTGTGTTAGAGGGGGTGCAGGGTCACTGTCAGGGAATTAGAAAAAGGGGGAATAAGTGAGAAAGAGAGAGAGAGAGAGAGAGAGAGAGAGAGAGAGAGAGAGGGGTGGTGGTGGGGGTTAGGATGGCTGGAGGGGTCCCTAACTCACCCCCTGCCCCCCCCCCGGTTGCCCACCCACCCCGCCTCGGTCACGCCTGTCAGGGGCCGCTGACAGACGGCGCGTGGGTTTCTCTGTGTGTGTGTGTTTGAGGGGAGGGGGGGAGACGCTGTTTGGCGTGTGGAGGTCAGAGGTCAGACACATGGTCTCGGCCACCTCGCGCCTCGCAGTGACACACACACACAAAAGCTGCCTGCCTTCCCACCTGTCCCCTGTCACATTCACTACCAAACACACACAACACACACACACACACACACACACACACACACACACACACACACACACACACACACACACACACACACACACACACACACACATCTGCAACTGCTGTAATGAGAAGACTTGAATCAGCTGTGAAGCAGGAAAAAAAAACCGTAACTAAAAGGAGTGAATGCATCATATTCAGGACTGCAACTAACAATTACTTGTACCATTGATTATTTCCTGTATTATTGTGTAGTTTATAGAATGTAAAAAAAAAGTAGGGAAAAAAATGCATTTACAATCTCTCCTTGCCCACGGTGATTTAATTTACTGTCAAATGAGACAGAAGAAACGTAGCAAATCCTCACATTTGAGAAGCTGAAAGAATTTCAGAATATTTGGCATATTTGCTTGAATAATGACTGAAAGAATTAAAAAAATGGTTGCAGCTTGTACTATGTCAGATATGATGGAATAAAGTGGAACAGGAAGGACAGGAGAATCATTTGAAAGTTGAACATTTCACTGTCAAAAGGCGTGAACGGTTAAAATCTACATTGATCAGTTTTTAGTAAGTTAAGAAAAAAACTTATCAGTTATCACTCTTTTACAGCAGTTTGGTCTTCAGTGATATTACCTCTGAATTACATTTAAAAAAACAAAAACGTTAACTTCAAGGTTATAAAGTCAGAGATTAAATAAAATATAACAAATCTGCAAAACAAAAAACAACTTCTAACTGACTAAAGAATAGGGAAACAGTCCTGAAGTCTGTTAAAAGTTTCACATTTGAAATCGAATCATTGGAGAACACGGGCGACATGTATCGCATCTCATTCTAAATAGCATCACGGCTGAGAACGAAGAGCAGAGCGGTTATCTGTACACGTTTGTCCACATTTTAATGGGAATATATTGGGCATATACTGTAGCTGCGTTGTTTGATCCGGGTCCGCAACTTGTTTGATATTTATGTGGTGGAACAACATATTTTGCCTGAAAACACACATTCACACTGTAAACTTGTCAAATTGTCCCGTACATAATCTGAAAATAAGATTATTGCTACTAGTTTCTATAGAAGGTGAATACTGGGGATTTAGTTCTCCATCTCCAGAGCTGTTCCATCTGCTCCTTGCTCCACTCGCCTTCACCCCTGTACTGAGAAATGATCTGCTCCATGTGTGGCCCTCGTTTAATGAGTCCTTGCAGCAGAGAGAGAGAGAGAGGGAGGGAGGAGAGAGAGAGAGAGAGAGAGAGAGAGAGAGAGAGAGACACTACTAACGCGGTCACTTTCCAATGCAAACCCAAATCATTCTGGATTATTGGTGAGCTTGTTTGGCTGTCTGACACCTGTGTGACAACAGGAGGAACTAAAATCTGCCAGTTAGCTAGTTCACCTTCACGTTTCCTATTAGCATCCCTCCTCCTTCACTTTGTCCCTCACCTCCTACCTCTCTTTGTCCTCCACTTGGATCACTCCTTGATTTATTCGGATCTGTCTCACACTTATTTTCTTCCTCTTCTCCCTCAGCTGTAATATGACTGTCTGACTTAAACTTCTCTCTACCCCCTCCCGCTTTCTATCTCCACCTGTTTTCCTTCCCTTAAGTCTTCCCTTCCCAGCCTCTCTAACACGCTGTCTTTCTCACATCCTCACCTTCAATATAACATCTTTTAACATTCTCTTTCATACATTTTGCGACAACAGTTGCGTAGTTGCACTGGAAACGGACGCGCACATTGGGTGGAGATGATTGTCATAAGGGTGGAGCGAGTTGTCCCTCTGGCAAACTTAAGGGTGAGCGGACTGGTAACTAGCTCACCTGTGACACTTGTTGTGGCTCCACTACGGTGACAGCAAAACCGTCGCCTGGTCTCATGAAAATAATGAGTCCTTGTAATTCAAATAAATAAAAAGAGAAAAATATTTAAAACATGCATTAACAACTAATGTTACTGTGGATAGCTGTTCATTATTCAACATTCAGTGTGTGATGGGTCGATATGTATTTTATGTTAGAGCAATAGACTTAAGGAAACTGATAATATTAACATTAGAATTGAGTCTTATTTAAAGTCATTTCTGAGACTTTGAGTGAAGAGTCTGCTTCCTGATATCAGCCACTTCCTGTCTTTCTAACAGGCTTTTTCCACAGCTTCAGTCTGATGTTACTGTAGGTCTCTTCTTAAGCTTCAACGTCCACCAAAAGCACATGATTTCTGAGTAATAACTCCGAACGTATCTCCCTCTCTCATCCCCCTCTGCCTCTCCTCTTCCTCCCCCCCCTCTCCTCCAGCAGTGGTCAGCCGCAGCGGTCACGGCACCGCTGGACAGCGCTACGCTAGCACAGGACACACAGACTCGTTGCCAGGCAACAGCAACGAAAGATCACTGTCTGTCTGTGTTTGTGTGTCCAAATGTGCGCACAACTGTGTGTGTGCGTGTCTGCTCCTCGAATGTTTGTGTGTGTGTACCTGTGAGAGTGTTAATCATTAAGAATAAACATGTTTGGCTGCCTGTAGCTGCGTGAGGCAAACAGAGTGACGCATGCTAATGTCTCCACTAATGTTTACACTTTCATAATCGCTATTAAAGGAATATTTACGGCTTTTTTTGCAGGCGGTATTAACATCATAGTTATCCAATAAGAAAAATGGGAAATCAGAATTATATTTAACATTAACTCAGCTGGCAAAGTGAAAAGATTTGGAAGGAATTAGGATGTTACACTGGATTGTCAAGAATGTGTTTCATTGTTGCATATATATGTCAATACAAGAGTAAAAACTCTTTGCTGTGATTTCTACAGTACCAACCACTTCCTGTCTATAAAAGGCCGATAATATCTTCAGGATCTGTGTGAGCAAAACACACACACACACACGCTCACAAAAACATGATTTCAGACCGCCCACGAAGGCTTTGCTAACGCTGATCTGTGTGGAGTCGATACTTCTCATAAGTGACTTGTTTCATGCTTCCAGATACTGAGGAGTGAATGAGTAACGTTTGTATGAGTTTATGCACAACTGTGTCCTGTGCACACATGTAGTGAATGTGTGTGTGAGTCAGAAACAGAGAGTCATTACATGAGAGTGCTCGTGCGCATGTGTGTTCGCGGGCACGCCAGGCGCTTTCCCGAATACGTCTCTGGAGTGTTTATTATATCCGATACAGTACCTCTTTCTCGCACCACATATTTCTGTGCCGATCGATTCTTCTGACTCCCGACAAGACAATAATCGCACCTCCCTCCCTCTCTCCTTCCCTCCACCATTATTACTGCCCTCCCCGAGGAGCGCAACGCGGGGATGGAGGGATGGAAACAGAGAAATAGAAGGAAGGGAGGACAAGGGGAAAGGAGGAAATGGCCACTGTGTCTTACTTCCTTTTTTTCTCCCCCAGAATTGCGCAGATGGAGGGAGAAAACAGGGGAGATTGGAAACACGTGAGCAGGGCAGATGAAGATGAGCAGATGCTAAAAATGTAGGGGGGATTTTTAAAGGGGGGATAATGGTGGAGGTTGGAAGGCATGACAGAGGTGGTTTCAAAGAGAGGATACAAGGGGAGGAAAAGAGACAGAAAATGGCAGGGGGGGAGTGATGGAGAGAACGGAGGGAGGACGCTGATGGGACAGTAGGGAGGACGCATGAGAAGGAGGGAGAAAAAAACAAATGAGGAGAGAAGATGAAAAAATACAGTAGAAAAATGACAAACAGGCAACAACAGCAACAACAAAAAAGTAGGAATCTGGGGATAATGGCTGAAGGTGGAAAAAAATAATGAGGTGTGGTGGAAAAGGGAATTAGAGGGAAGAAACCCCCCCCCCCCCCCCCAAAAAAAAAAATAGAAAGGGAAGGTTGGATAGAGTGACTATGGGGGACGCTGGGACAGTTAGTGAGGGACAGAAGAAGGAAGTGCATGAGCAAAAAAAGGAGACGCTAATTTAGAACTGCAGGATCAATGAGAGAATCTACACTGAAGAAAAGTGAAGTGAAAGCGAAAGGAATTAAAGTTAAAAAATAAAAACACGTTGTGGAGCGGAGGGAACTGCTGCGAGACGGTGCGTCCTTGCAGGAAATAACAGGAAGTTAAAAAAAAGATAGTGACAATTGGACTAACAAAGACACACAGCCTCACCTTGATGCCTTGATGCTGTGTGTGTGTGTGTGTGTGTGTGTGTGTGTGTGTGTGTGTGTGTGTGTGTGTGTGTGTGTGTGTGTGTGTGTGTGTGTGTGAGCGATCGGACGAGGAGGGAGGGGAGGTGGGGGGGCTAGATTGTGTGCAACAGAGTCGATGACAAAATGAACAGACAAGACCAAAAGATGAGATGAGCTAAGGGGGGGATCAGAAGAGAGAAGAAAGAAAAAAGGTCTGATAAAAACCCTGGAATCACAGTTTCATGTCCGGACTGACGCGGACGTGTCATTATATCACCACAGAACAGGAAAGGTAAAGACCCGTGGATGAAACCATGGTAGTAATTCCTCCTAAAATCAAAAATGCAAAGGAAAGTGTATTGTGTTTGAAAATACGCCCTTATAATGAAAATATGTTCATTGTGAGTACACTATTTTTGTCTAAAAACATGCAATTTTTTCTAGTTAATGCACAAATATAATGAAAAAAAAAAGAATGATAGCAAAAATAATATGAATAGAAATAATGCTTGAAAAAGTGGCCTTTCAGATCCTTCAGTACTAATTCCTGCTGCCTCATTTTCAGCCTGACCACCACATTCATTCAATGGGAGCTGAGAGGATCTCATAAGTCCAGATATGGCAGAATTTTCTTCACCCATAGGAGATCATATTATCCTTCAATTTGGAGTTATGAGGTTGTCATGTGACTGCAGGGATATTTATGTTCAGACCGTTTGGATTCGGGGTGAAAATCCCCAGTAGTGTGTGTATATGTGTAAAAAAAAAAAAAAAAACAGCCCGTCTAAAAAAATCGAGCCTTTCCTTTGTGTTTTTGTGAAACCCCTGATTCTGATTCAGGATCTGATTCTTGCGTCTTTACTTCACCAATAAGCAAAAAGAAAATTACAGGTTTGATAACCCACGAGGCGCAAAAGCGATGAATGAATGGCCGACTGAACGAGGCGGCGTTGAAGCCAGCGCGGCGTCCTCTCCTCCAGCTGTGGAAACCCCGGTGATCTATGGCGCGTGCTGCGAGCCGTTAGGACGGTTGGGTTTACAGGTTTATCGATTGGACCCGACTTAAATTGGCTCCCAATTAAACAGAGCGCTTATTTGACCTCTTTACCCCCTTCCTGTCCTCTCCTTTCCTGTACCGTTAAATACCCCCCACCTCCATCTCTTCCCTATTCTCCCCCACCTCCCTTCGCAGCCAGCTCCTCTCCATCGACACATCCATCTCTCGCTCAGTGTAATACCTTCACTCCCTTCCCCCCTCCGTCTACGGCCATCCCCATTTTCTGTTGCCGGCACCTTCTCCCCCCTCGCTCTCTCCATCACCATACCAGCGCCGCCTTCGTTTCCTCTCGCCGTCCATTTCACCACCTTTTTCCCACATCTGATCTTTCTCTCTTACACTTTCTCTTTCAGTCCATCCGTCAATCTCTCCTTAAATAACAGTGATGAATTATTAAGTGTATTTCTTCAAACACCATTAATTATAAAAATAAAAAGCGGCTCCTCGGTCCGCTCGCTTTGGCTGAGGCCGATGTCAACCGGATAGGGAGGGAAGAGAAGAAGAAGAAGAAGAAGAAGAAGAAGAAGAAGAAGAAGAAGAAGAAGAAGAAGAAGAAGAAGAAGAGGTTGGGGGTGCACGAACGGTGGAGTGCGAGGTGGTTTTGTGGTTAGGTTTTGGAAATGGGGGAGAAAAAGAAGAAAGTGGGAGGTGAAAAGGAGCAAGGGGGGTTAGGAAATTGGTGTGGCTAGCGGAACAGCTCCCCTCACTCCCCACCATCCCCCCCCCAACCTCCCCCTCCTCCTTCCCCGCTCTGCTTTGTATTCCGCGGAGATGACAGGGGGAAAGCTTTATTGCTCTGAGTTGGTATCGATCGGGGCCCCTCAGAGGGGGTAGCCAGACCCACGCACACTGGAGGCCCTTTCGCAGAGGCCGCCGACTCCTTCCTACAGCCCCCCCCATTCCCCGCCACGGCCAAACACACCCTTCCTTCTCCTCCTGTTTTCACCCCTTTCTTTTTCCTCTCCCTTTTAAAAATTGCGTGGCTCCATTTTCTTGTTTTTGAGAGGTCAAGAGACAAAGCGCGGCTTGTATTTACCTGCGTGCAAACGCCGATGCGCCCGGACGCAGAGAGCCTAGACATCGGCGACGGTCAGAGCGTAAATGAGAGTGAATGAAAACATGATTTTCTATCTCGCAAAATACTTTCCACGCGAGCAGAGGTGAAAACGCTCACATGAATACGCTCATATGTAGTGGCAACTCAGAAGAAGACGCACGCTATAACACACACACGTTTCCATAACACAATCCCAGGCTGGGGGCTGAGCTGCTGTCCTGACCAGTTGCATCAGAAAATCCCTAATCTGGGAGCGTGACCGTCCTCAGTTCCAGCAGGCGGGGATCAGGACGCTCCGGGCAGATTCAGAATTTAAGGATAAGATGGGATGGGGATGCAGGTTTTCTGAAATCACCCCAAGGGATGGAGGGGATGGGATGGAGCCAGGGATGAGAAGGGGTGAGGTGGTATGATCCCCCCCCTTCACTGTGCATCCAACATCCCAGCATTCCTAGGGGCCGAGGGCCAGGGGAGAAACATGTCCAAGGAATTACATTTTTCGTTTTTTGTCGACATGAGCTGCAATCCAAAGAAAAGCTTAGAGAATGAGTACCACCTGACACAAGAGTCACTATGGATGCAGGTGCATGAAGTAACACACAAGTGCATTGCAATTTATTTATATTTATTTTAGAGAGGGACAGAACAGGATTGAGAGGTGAAGAGAAAGAGTTGGTAAGGTGAATTATTTTTCTCAGTTAAGGCCTTTACAGTTACAGTTTTGATGCGCAAATTTTATGGGAGTATATTTTATTAAACTGTTGTTTCTGGCTAAAAATACTTTCACACAGAATGTGAATATTACGCGGCAAATTTTCTTTTTTTATTAGCTTTCGCTTCGTGAATAAAGGCATCCACCAACCACGTTGTGCGTAACAGGTTGAGTTGCCTCTATATTTATGAAAGAACAACTCAGAGGCTCCGTAGTCCGAAACAAGACAAAACGTATTCATTCCTTTTAACCTTGACAAAGGCCGCTCAGACCAGATGCACTCCTTTTCGGTCTTACCTTTCACAATAAAAGCCCTACATATATCATTCCCACTTTGCATTTTTTTTAAAGGCCTTAAGAGTTGTTTTCATGACCTACAAGCATGAATTGGCCTTTTCTGATTGGTGGAGAACAATCCAAGATATCTCCACGCACAAAGAGCGTGACCAACATCGATTTCTACAAAACAACAACAAGAAAACAAATCAAATGTTTTCCTTCAAGGCTATAGAGGACGCGGGGTTCAAGCCTCCCAGCTCTCCGGTCGCCCTCTTAAATGTGTCACCTCCTGGCCACCGTCGCTGCCATTCCACTTAACAAACTCCATTTTGTTGAGGTGGGCCGAACGAATCGGCCGTGGAGAGAGATAGAGACAGACAGAGAGGAGGAGAGAGAGAGAGAGAGACAGAGAGAGAGAGAGAGAGATGGACAAATCGACGGGTGGAGGGAAGAATGGGTGCTCAAGGCCACCCTGCTCTGACCCCCCCTTCCTCCTTCAACTCTTTCGCTCCAGAGTGGCTGTTATCTCTCTATTTTTACACTCCTTCCATCAACAGACCGCCCCAGACCCACTTATGTTCACTCACCAAATGACGGACACGCACATACTCGCGCAAAAAAACACAACACAATTACAGATGTAGACAATGACCGTGGTTTGCTGCCAAGCCGACTGCGACTCTGAGCGAGTGTATCCTTTAATGTGGTCCGTATGCGTTTGTGTGTGTGTGTGCGTGTGCACCGCGTAACCTTTTACAGACAAATCACCTGCTGTTTGACCAGAGGGTTTTGATCAGGAGTGGCTTTTCTTCCACATTAGGGCCGGTTTAGAGGTGCTTCTCTGAAATGTTGTGCTTCACTTTGTTTTATTTTTCAAAGGAAATCTTATATGGGAGGTGATTTTGACATTCAACTTGAGTGGACTCCTTAGGGAAGACAAAAAAAAAATGATGATGAAAGCTGGAGGTTTATCAAGTTTCAGGTGATTTCTTTTACATATGATGTTTTTTATTTCCGTCCAACAGATCTATTTTACTATTTTATAAGCAAAAGGGTTTCCCAGGCAGCTTTAGATTCCTGCTTTGATGATTCTTACAGCACCTGAAAATATAGACCAAAAAATACACTGAAAATAATCACATCAGGTTAACTATACACATACACACACAATTACAGGCTTCCAGAGCAGAGATAATTGAAACAGCAATAGAGAGAATAGGTGTGTGTATGTGTGTGAGTGTGTGTTTGTCATTGTATGGATCAGATCCATAGGGGGTAGACTATACAATAACGACCAATTTAATGGAAAAGTCTATCTTTTCGTGGGTGGAAAGTGTGTGTGTATGTGTGTGTGTGTGCTTTTAGACCTCAACACACAACAAGGATGCCAGCGTGACGCCATTATAGGTTTCACCATAATATTAGGCCTGCCTGACGCTATGTGTCTATATTATTTCTACTATAATCATGTATTTATTCTGCGCGTGTGTGTGTGTGTATGCGTGTGTGCAAGCGCATTGGTCTTTATTCACTGTAGATGAAAGCCCGCTGGCACACACTGGACCACCACAGTGTGATGTCCAACTAAGACCCCTCTCTCCTTAACACACACACACACACACACACACACACACACACACACACACACACACACACACACACACACACACACACACACACACACACACACACACACACACACACACACACACACACACACACGCTGCCTGGCTGACTGACCTACCGCCATTTCACACCACTGACCAGTACAAATTGGATAAGGGTCCATTCTCCCTGCACCAGCACACTTTCACACACAGACACAAAGCACACAAGTACACGTATATCTCTCTCACACATACACACACACACACACACACACACACACACACACACACACACACACACACACACAAACACGCTCTACAAAACAAACTCAAAATGGCCGAAACGCTGCGGTTAGAGTCGGTATCTCAGTGGCGAGTAAAGTTACAGAGCACAGAGGGAAGTGAGATAAGGAAGGAAGGTGTGTGTGTGGGGCTTCTTCTTCTTCTTCTCTTTTACGCTAAACTTTGATAACATTTCGGCAATCAGCGCTCAAATTTTCAGTAAATGTTTAGTTTCAAGATTTTTACAAAAATAAATGGAAAATTGGGAAGTTGGTTAGAGGCAAAGTTCAAACTGTATATAACCGTAGAATTATTTCCTGCGAGAAACACCATCTTCCATGCGGATCAAATCTCCTTCAACCAAGTACAACTCAAAAGGCTTAACAGCACTCACTCTCCTTCACGCTGATGACCACTCCTGTTATTGTTGTTGTGGTATGGAACATGTTTCTATGTAGCGGCCTTGGTTGTGTTCTGTGCATTCTTTTCTTTCTTCTTAAACGTCGCTCCTTGTCCACCATTTCTTAAAGGCTGAGCCTGGCACATATTGTACATGTCTGTATATGTTCTCCCCTTTGTTATGTCCCTGCATCTGTGTGTGTGTGTGTGTGTGATCACGCGTTCTTCACTTAGTTGACAGTCAGACCTTCCTTCATCAACTCCCCAATTTATATAGCATGTATGATGCTGCTTCCCCTTGAGTCACACTATGATTCATTGTTAAAAATGTTTCACTCCTCTACTTATCTACTTTGTTATTATCTCTCAACTATCAAGTTTCCCACAAAGCGCTTGATAAAGTCCTACAAAACAAAATATCTAAAGCTAAACTTTTTCTACTAACAATATGAGGTATCTTGTTCCAAATAATATGTTATCTACATTTTTTTTACTTAAAGGACCACTTCTGATGTTAAATAATGTCCAAGGACCACCGTCCCAAATGAATACAAAAAAACCAAGATCGGAAAAAAATTCATTAAAAAGATCTGATTTGATTCTCAAGGACAGCCTGTCTGCACTGTTATTAGCAAGTACTCAGTTCGTATTTGTATGTCCAGACATCGGCAACCTGTCTGCATGGGTTGCTATGGTAACGACATAGTGACTACGTAGCTACGCTAGTGACGGGGCTTTCCAATGTGGTAGCATTCAACCATGAATCCATCGCGCTGTCATGTCATGCTGCAGAACTCCTCCGTCGCACCAGACAAACTCTGGTGTACACTGCGATGTAAGGGGGAACCATCGGAGAGTGGAAGCAGAGTGAAATTATTTTCTGCATCTATCCATGAACTGTCTTCTCTGCTGGTAGCAGCATGGATTCTGCTCCGCACTTCCACATTTATGTAATCTGATTTGAGCGTCCGGACTGAGACGCATTTAGAAATTGATTACAACCAACCTCCAAATGTGGTTTAGATCCGAAAGGCAAGAATCGCAGTTTTTTGCGGTCCAGACGTTCTAAAATCAATCTGGATAAAATTATGGATATGCCAAAAAATGGAACAAGGCCTTATATATAAAAATAAATAGCTTTGTACATGACCAAACATTTAAAAATGTACTTTAATCCAACTATTCGGAAATACCACTGCGGCTCGCTAGATGGCGCTATGATGCCCACCAATTGGCTGATCTACAGATTGGTCTGTTACTGAACACTGAAGCCCAACCAGAACCACGGATTTGGGTTCACACATATCAGATCAACGTCTACCAAAGTCCCACTGACAAATTATTTCATTTCAATACAGCTGAAGCCATTAAACGAAGCTTCGCCAACTGACTCCAATGCCCATGTTGCTCGGGCTGCTAAACTCTTTTCAATTAAACCTCCAAACTTGATTCAACTAATTTGAAGCTCTTGTATTAAAACCACATCAATGGACAAACTCCCTCATTCTACATGGTGAATCTCTGCAGATCACCTGGCCCCTATTGCCATTGTAATATATATATACTCATCCTGCGAAGCCCTTTTTTTGGCCCTCCCTGATACTTTTAGTTTCACTCAGTTTGTTCCGGAGACCACTCACTCCAGCGATAACACCTTTGACTTGATTCTATTGCGCAGGACGGATGTTTCTGCTTTGACTGTCTCTCTCCTGTCAAATCCGTGGTGTCGGATCACTTCTTTATTGAAGGTGAGAGGACACCAGCCTGTCCTTGTAAGGCTGGTGCTGATGTATTCGCAGCTCGCCACATCGGTCCGTCAGCTCTTACTGCACAGGCTGAGCGATCGCCCGTGGTCCCGGCTCCAGGTCCTGTTGAACATTGCCCCGCTTTCTAGTCTCCTGGATTGAGCTGCGCCACCACAACAGTCGGGTCAAAAGGGTTCAACTTGTCCTCTCTTTCCACTTAGGGCTCTGGATCTTTAGCCTCGTCTCTCCAGCTTTCCCTTTGTGTAAATGATTTGCCTATGTGTTTGAGCTTTGTCTCCTGCGTGCTTGTGTAGTACTCTTCATGTGGTTCAGGTCTTCAACCTGGAAAGTTGTTCAATGTCCTCTTGGATCCATATTCGTCACGTTTACATATCTATCTTTAGTTTTGTCATCCTGATTGTTCATACTCTCATTTTACAAACGTGTTCTACTCTGCTGACTGGACACTTTTGCATGTAGGTCCATCCTCTTCTTTGGGTTTCTTCCATACAGTTTTTCCCAATCCAAATCCAGGACGGGGGTGTCGTACGCTGCACAAAATTGTGATCTGTGGGATCGGGCTACATAAATGAAGTTGACTTGACTCAGTTTTCTCACCTCTCTTTTCACTGTGATGAAACACTATTGATTGTGAGCCAGGCTTTCAATGCAGCAGCTCGGGTCACAATGCAGCGCAGTATATAGCGCTACCCTTTGCTTCCACCCAGTCCCCCACCCCACTCAGCTTCATATAGAGCTATGTAATTATGGTGTGGCCTTGCCATACCCCCTCCTATAGCGTCTAATTGTGTGGATGCCAGGATCGCATGCTGTTAGGGAGCGGCTGCATTGTGTACGTTTCAGATGTTTGCCTTCATGTGCAGGTCTGGGCGTAATAATGTCCATGAGAGCAGGGGAGTGGAGAGAAAGAGATCCTTGTGTATTGCCTGCATTCTGGCTTGTGTCTTTAAATGCTGTGCGGTATATATATCTATCTGTGAAAAAACTTAAGACAAGCTAAGTTTAACATTCTACAGTTTTAAAATCAAGCCGACAAAGTGTGATGTCATTTTTTGACGTATAATAAGTCGTATTTTCAATTTTTCTACTTATTTTTCAGCAAGGTAAATGTTTCCCCTGAGGACTGATAATTTACCAAATAGAGGTGAAGAACAAGCTGAATTTAGATATTTTGTTTTAAGTTAGTTAACATCAGGTTAAGATGATAACCTTCATGGAGGTGTGATATAGTCCCGAGCTGTTGTTTAAGGCCAAAGTTTCCCAATTTTGTTTTCTGGTGAACCACTTTTCAAAAATGAGAAACCGTCGCGACCAGATCTATAAATCTAGAGGAGAGCAAATCTGTGCGTGAAATTTGTACTGCCACTTGAAAACATTTACACATTAATTATTTCTAAATGAGACCAAATAAATACATTTAGGCTGGGTTAACAGACACCTTTCATATTAGATACTAAATGTTATAAGTGGGCTACAATTATCAGAACAATGCAAACATTCAGGCTTCCTTTTGTGTCTCAAAGGTGTACTGCAGATATAAATGTTGAATAAAAAATAATTAATTAATACTGCTAATTTATTTTGGCCACCCTAATCAAATCTCCAGAGACCCACCTGTGGATCCCGAACCGCGTCTTTGGGAATGACTGTATTAGTTTTAGCTAGGTGGACCTAATAAACTGTCAACAAATAAATCATGAAAATCAAAGAAGTCCAGATTTTGACTTTTGTAACAGATGATGGCTAATGACACACTCTGTGAGACACTTAAAAAAATAAACCATGGAGCAAAATAAAAAGTGTTATGTGTTCACACCAGCAGAGTGCTGTTAGAGTACATCTAAGCAGTTCAGAAAGTCAGCAAAAAGGAGGAGCACGAGTGATAATTCCAAAAGAGCCTGTGATAAACCTAAAGTACTCTAATTACCTTTTGGCATTACATAAAAAACTTTTTTAAACACCAAGCTGCTCCAGGTAGAGTTGTACACAGGAGGTGATGTGCCATATTGAAATGAGAGGGTTTATTTACACCTCCGAAGGAAAAGGAGAAAGAACATTTTCAGCACTGGTTCCGTCATCCACATATATTAGACATATGCTCAAACCGAAGGGCCAAGTGTGGTCATGATGTCACATCGGGATCTCTCTGGCGGCTCCCACCTGACGCTCAGTGTACATTCATAAATCTGAATATTTGCACTCACAGTCGAGCCACGTGGCCCTGGTGTGTTTACATCTGTTGACTGAGGGCACGCGGGGCGATATCTCACGGTAATCGATGAACAAGGGAACGAGAGGGGGGGAGGGATCAGAGGGGTGGGGAGGGGGAAAAAAATCGGTAAGGAAAGCAGGTTATCTCCTGTCATTAACGGAGGGATTCCCGCGTGGGGGGAAGGAGGGAGGGCCAGGCAGGCTGTGCAGGGGAAAGACCTGGATTCATTGAGAAAAAAACCCAGGGTGTTTGGCATGAAGAGAAAGCAGACAATTATCTATATTGATTAAAGCCAGCCAGCCAGCACAGGGAAGACAGAAAACTATGGCCGGATCAATAGAGAGGGAGAGAGGGATGTAGGGCAGAGGAAAGAGGGATGGTCGGAGAGAGACGAAGGCGGCGAGGGCTTGAAGAGAGATGAGGACGGGTCTCGACAGATGGAGAAGTGAGTGGAGAGACGGAGTATTAGAACGTGAGACTAAAAAAGAGAAAATTAACTAAAGACGAGTGGAGGAGTGAGAGGTAGCCAAGAAGAACAAGAAGAGATGACTGGCAAGAAATCTCATGGCGAGGGATGAGGTCGATGAATTTAACCGATGAGAGTAAAAGTGTTAATGAAAATGATGGTTGGGTATTTGATGACTTGGCATGTAATGTGCACAAGGAAGAGAGTGCAAGGAGATCAATAAGTAGATGGGTCCGCTGTACATGTAGCTGGACGCATTTAAAAGGAAACTAAAGAGGAGGATGAGGAAAGATGCTTAAGATGGGGGAGGGAACAGGAGAAGACAAAAATGGAGTTTGGAGATGGATGAAAAGAGAGACGGATCAAGGACAGATGTTTGGTTGGATGTTTGTAACATCATCCTCAGATGTTTCCTCAGGGACTGGGAACCATTGCTTCGGGAAGTAATGCTCCTCAAAGACCAGCAAGTGCATGTGCTTGTGTTTTTGTGCTCATGTTACATTTCTGTATCAGAAAACCACATCTGGATCAAAGAGACACCTAAACACCTCTCATACTCTACCTCTATAGGACGACGGTGTCCATACTGCACAAATACAGCTTCAAAAGGTAAAAGAGACGTTGACAGCAAATACCCATCAAATACATCATCTCAGTAATGTACTACTATGTACTATAATGTACTACTACTTAGTTAGGCTTAGGTAACAAAAGTACTAAGTTAGGTTAAGGCAACAAAGGTTCTTGGTTAGGTTAAAACAACAAAAGTACTCGGTTAGGTTAAAACAACAAAAGTACTCGGTTAGGTTTAGGCAACAAAAGTATCTTTGACGTTTTTGCTTTCAAGCCCCAAGTCATGTTTTAATCAAACAGCTCGGGGCCCTTCTTTTGGCTTTAAGTTTCACTGATTGTTACCATGGTAACATGGCTCTTAGTTAGCTTGTGAGCAGCGGGGCTAACTTTTTAAGATTTAGGACAAGACTGGCCTAACAACATACATATCAGTCTAAAATATTCTAATGACACCAGCCCCATATTCCATTTCAGTTTAACTTTTGGTCAGGTTGGGAACTTGAACTTGAACCCAACTGATGTAAACAAAAAAGGAAGACCCGGCTCACTTTTTATTCTTCTAACTAGCTTGTATTTGCCTCTAAATCTCCCTCCTCATCTCTTGCATTTACTCACCCTGCTTTATTTTCTTATTCTCTCCTGGTCTCTCCTCTACAATCTCTTTTCTCTCACTCTCCCACTTGCATTCACAATTTCTCCGTCTCAATTTGTCTCCCTCTCTTCAGTCCTGCCTCGGCCTAGTCACAGCCGTTCTCCACCTCTTCACTCCCCTCTCCCTCCACAGGGTCAGCCTGACGGTCACCGAGGTGCTGTCGTGAGCAGTACGGAGGATTGTAGGTCTGGGGCAAAATGGCCCTTAAATGGCTTTCAAACTCACACTGGCTTTATTGATGCTCTGGCCTGACGCCAGCTAGCCTCAACGCTCTGTGTGTGTGTGTGTGTGTGTGTGTGTGTGTGTGTGTGTGTGTGTGTGTGTGTGTGTGTGTGTGTGTGTGTGTATTACGGGGAGAGTGGTGCTGATTGCTATGTTGATTATACAGAATAGTCCTACACCTCTCTGAAAGCTTCTTAGCACAGATGGTGCGGAGAGACAAGACAGGGACCGGTGGGAAAACACAACGCTGGGCCGAGTTTTCATGCACTTAGCTGGCTGTCTTAAATTAACAAGTAAAGTAAGAAACTAAAGATAAAATAAATAAAGATATTGGCCTGAATCATAATCTCTCACTGTAACTTACAAAAAGAATATGTGTCAATATCATAATTTTGGATTTCGGTTATCACTTTCTTGCAAATACATTATGCAGCAATGCACTGCCAGTGTTGAATGCACCGATTCATTCTATATCTTTGAATATGTACTGAATGTGTAAACTAAACTTGCGTCGTGAAAGAAAACAAGAAAAAAAGGATTCAGATGTGAAAATTGCGGTGAGCAACCACATAAATTCCTTAAGGGTTAACAGGAACATTTATAGAACTTTTCTATTCCAACTTGAGCCCCGTATCCTTTTAATTGACCCCAAAATAAGGGTTTTTATAACTGAGGCAAGTCCTGTAGTCTTTTCTCAGCAAGAAAGCAACATAATATATTTTTGGAATGAGGCATTTTTCTGAGCTTTCCCACCATGCATTAAGGCATCAACCAATCACGTTGAGCGGAACATACATATTCAAAACTTACACTAGAGTACAACAACATAGAGGCTACTTAGTCCGAACCAAGACGGAAACTTTATCTCTCCTTTCAACCTTTTTAAAGACAGCGCAGATCAGAACCACTCCTTCCTTTCACAATAAAAGCCCTTGACATATACACTGTGACTGTTTACCAGAGGGAACTCAACTCACTCAGAGCGCTTCCTCTAAAAAGGAAACTCCATAAAACAGCATAAACAACATAAGCAGTTGTTTAGACTTTGCAACAGTTTAGCTCAGAGTGCCAGACACTGCTCTGGGTCAATAGGATCCTGGTAGTTGGTCTTCTGTCTGTTTTGATGCAAAATCTTCGTGGTTTATATAGATATTTGGTTTATTCATCATGCTTCCGATGTGTTAAGGCCTTGAGAGGGGAGTTTTGGTTAAAGGCTTACACCACCAGACAGCCCTGCGCTAATTGTCGCAATGCCTGATTTGGTGTAAAAGCAGCCAAAGGGGAGGACATGAAACAGGTTGAACCAGAGAGGTTTTAATTACATGGTTTGACACCACAAGGCTACCAGTTATTGCATATTCTGTTCTTCATGTCAACTATCTGTTTCTGTATGAAAGAAAGGAGTTCTTTTTAACACTTTAACGTGTTCAAACTGTGTTCTAGTGGTTTTTAAATGCAATAATGCAGATATTATTACGACTACACGTGTCACACAGATCCAGCTGTTATGTGAAGACCTCTCTACATCCTTCAGTTGGGCCATATAAAAACCTGACCAGAGCTGGTAACTGCATGTTGATGTAAAAAACTCTATAGTCGCTGTGCAGAATAAAATACTGAGGTGGTCATATCTTTGTCTCAAACAACAACACAAACACACACACACACACACACACACACACACACACACACACACACACACACACACACACACACACACACACACACACACATGCTCGTAAAGGCTACTTATGAGTGGCCTCAGTCAGTCATATATAGTTAGGAGCCTCATCCACATTCTGGCTGGATGTCTGGCTTCCTTTCTCTTCAGCTGACGCTGGCATGTTACTGTGGACACAAAGCAACAAAAGGAGTGTGTATGCTCTCTCTCTCTCTCACACACACACACACACACAAACACATATACATAAATGCACATACACAATGTCTGGTCTCTTTCCTCTTTCCCACTCCCTCAGTCTTAAACAAACAGAGATGAGGTGTGTAGAAATCTTTTCCTCATATTTAAAAAGTAAAAATCCAGTTTATTCACAACTTTTACTTTAAATAAGGAGTGCAGCTTTTTCTTTAATACCTGTCCCGTATAAACAACATGCAGATGTGTTATTAGCACATTGCATTTTCATTCTGCTGAGGAAAAAAGATGAAATATTTTGATATATCTCTGTGAGGATGCCTCGGTAACTAGCCTGCCTCTCATATTGCTTTTGACGTGCGATTGACGAATGACTGAATTCAATAAAGCACAATCTACTCTGGCTGAGTTGATGAAATTTGGAATGCAAACGTATGTTAAAGTATGTGTTCTGTGTGGCACCGGGGGGGGTCTGCAGAGATGCATTGGTTATAAAGGAGCGCTGGGTGTGTATGTGTGTGTGTGATGGGGGGGGAGAGAGATCACGCTTTATGAAAAATAAATTTCAAAAAGCCAGCATTACCTCTGCTCGGGCCCGAGCGCCAGCCTTTGCATTTCAATGTGAGGTGCAGCCTCCATTATTTATGACGCTTTACACCTCAAAACCACGGCCGGCCTCTCTCTACCTCACCCGCTCAGACACCCTCTCTCTCCCCTTATCCCCATAGTAACCACTAGCTCTGGGTCTCCAGAAACACTGTTTGAGTGTACAGAGGGAAAGAGACAAGCTGCCGGTGGGATGGTTTTGGTACCAGGAGGCAGTTGATAGGTGACAACATGCGGGTAGTTCTAAAATCAACTTAAGACGATTGGCTGAATTGTCACACGATATTTAACTTCACTTAAACATCTCTGGAGACTGACAGTGGGGAGATTTTACCGCTGCAGACAACAGCTACGGATGTTTTCTCAGCGCTCACGTCGGTGGTATATTTACAAGTTTGTTTGGTGATAGCACCGGCTGTCAAAAACGTTCATTCTTTTCTGTCTTCCTGTCCGTCTCTCTGCCTGATAGGAAGCAGAGTTTTATCTTGACACGCGAGGGGATGCGCTGCCAGAAACTGCATATCCACATTGAATAAAAAAACTAAGTTCTGCTCATACTTAAGACATGTAGAATCTCAAAAAGTTAAAAGGTGCTACATGCAGAATGTACTGTAACATGCACAAATGAATGCCACAATACTTATCATCAACTTCAACAGCTACACTGTGTTTCGCCTCATTGGTCAGTGGCAACAATCCCTTCACAAGATGTAACGCCGTACAACAGAGGCTGGCATACACCAGCTACACCTTCGAATCATTAGTCTGGCAATAATTTAAATTATACAACCAGCACTTATACAGCCTGTAGTATTTGGTCATGTGACTTGAAATAGCAACAACTGATCTTATTCAAAGGTATAAAGGTTATTTTCACAAGAAAGATAGTAATGCAGGAAAATATCTACTTTGACAGTGAACTAAGGAACACCACCTTCTGTGCCAGAGAACTCACTTCAGCGCAAAATGGTACTCTTTTCAGATGGATTCTATTTCTCAAAATTTTTTAGAGACATATTCATAAGGAAACCAAACTTCTTGACAGTTTTCAAAGCTGTTAAACGTGATTGTATTTAATGGTCCCATTATATAATGGAAAAGAATTGCTGCACCAATCTGGCATTGCACTCCCTTAACATTGTCCGACCTACGATGGACAGTTTTTTAAAGAAAGAGTTGAATGCAGCAGAACCAAAGATGTCATTTATTATATTCCACACATTCTCTTTCCCTGTCAAAACCTAGAGCCTACATTACCCACAATGCAACTCGACCGCTGACAGTTGGGGTCAGAGTTATGATGATACTGACCTAGGCAGCTACGAGCTGCTAGCATCACGCAGAGAAGAGGAGGTCTGGAAAGCTTGCTTTTCTCGAATTCCATTATTATGTTTTCAGACCCAACCGACGCTGACCCAAGTGACATCACTTGAGGCAATTTTTCAAGCCAATGAAGGCTTCATAAAACATTTTTCACGTATGCAGTAGAACTCCCCAAGACCTGTGAACAGACTCTGGCGTGTAGCATCGATTCATTTCACCTTTAAGATCGGTTGGTTGCCATTGAACTTGGCCGTACATTAAAGGGGAATTCCACTATTTTTCAACCGGGGGTTATACTCATAAATGAGTCCATTACGACTATGGGTCATACTAACTTTGCACTCTCCCTCCATTATTATAGAGACTCTGTCCAAACCCTGAGCATAGGGGAAAGAAGCGTGAGCCTCTTTAAGCATTCTAAATATATTTCAATTTCACATAAACAATTTCAAATGCCTTTCTCTGAGTCCAACTGAGTAGAATTTAACTAGTTGACCCCATGGGGATCTTGCGTGCTGGATTCACGCTTCTTTCATCAACACAATGAGGCGAGTGCAATTAGGTATTATGACCCATTTTTAGAATAGGCACTTCGGCGTTGGCCGTTTTGGAGGAAATCAAATCATATTCAAAAGCATTTTTGACCAAGAACTTCAATATCAATATTTAAGGGTTGGCCATTGGTGCTTTTACAAAATAGTTACACAATTAAATGTTTGATAATCATCAGTAATGTGGATATAATCACTATGCGGGTAAGGGCAAATAATAGAACAGCTAGAATAATTTGATAGGTCCTAAAATTACATCACTTTATTGTGATGCAGCCATTAAAAACCGGGCGGCTGTGGCGTAGTGGAGAGCAAGGTAGTTCTCCAATCAGAGGGTCGGTGGTTTGATACCCGGCTTCGGCAGTCGATGTGTCCTTGGGCAAGACACTTAACCCCAAGTTGCTCCCGAAGGCTTGCCATCGGTGTGGACTGGATGTTGCATGAATGCTAGTTAGAGTCTGATGGTGGCACCTTGCATGGTAGCCTGTCATCAGTGTGTGAATGGGTGAATGATATGTAATATACTACTGATTGTAAGTCGCTTTGGATAAAAGCGTCTGCTAAATGACTGTAATGTAATGTAATGTAATGTGATGTAAAAAACCGGGAAAAGACAACACATATGCCACATTACAATATGCTCCACAAACATATTCAGGGATAAAAGAAAATCAACTATTTATTTTTACTTAAGGGCTCTGAATTATTTTCCTCAGGTTAAATCCAGCTAAAGTGCATGTGTTTGCTATAATTCAGCTAAAAGACAGGATGCGTGTCCCACCCATTGTCCAGAAGATTGACATTCGCGGCGCGGGGCTCGGCGGGCCCCTGCGTGCCAGTTAAAGTGTAAAATGAAACTAATGTAATAACCGCAGAGGGCCTGGAAGGGACGGGGCTTTTCATAGGGGGGAAGATTTATAGCTGTGGAGCGCAGGAGAATCTCCATTTCCTGAATTAGAAGCGGACTGACTGACCCCCCCGAGCCCCCGCGACAATAGTTTGGCGCGTATAGCGTTAGAGCATCTGCCAGATATTAGTCAAACACACCATTGCCTGAATGATGGGGCTTCTGAGGGGGTTGTAAATTACAATGGGAGAGAGAGAGAGAGAGAGAGAGAGAGGGGTAATATCCATCAGTCCATCCATCTGCGTGTGTCCGGACGCTCGGACAAAAGGCCTGCTGCTGCCTCTGCTGCTACGCTGGCCAAAAGCTCTGCTGGTCAGACTTAATGAACCTTACCCTACCCCCGCTCCATCACACACACACACACACACACACACACACACACACACACACACACACACACACACACACACACACACACACACACACACACACACACACACACACACACACACACACATATAAACACACTGCCCATCCCCCGGGTGGCTCCCTCTCCTCTCCAGCTCTACCTTGGCCTGCAGTGGCTGTGTCACTGCTAATATTGACGACACCCCCTCTCTCTCTCTTCTCTCCTCCCTCCCTCCCTCCTCCCTCCCCCTGCTTTGGCCGGCAACCGCTGTTGTCCACATCTCACCTCATCCATAGTAGACAGTATTGATTTTCAGCACGGAAAATAAAAAAGGCCATGAATTTTAATGCCTCACTGTCTGTCTGTCTGTCTGTCGCCCGCCCGCCCTCTCTCCCCTTTTTCTCTCCCTCTCCCATTCTCTTAGTACTCATCTTCACCTCCTCTCTTTTTTATTCTTAAAGCCGCCTCCCTCCCTCTCCCTTTTCTCTGATGTACCTCTCTGTCCGTCCATCCCTTTCCCCCTCTCCTTCACTTTCTTTCTTCTCTGACCATTGCTATCTCTCTCTATCGCTCTGTCCTTTAACACAAAACCCACCCACCATCATTCTCTCTCTCTGTTTCTCTTCCTCTCATTTTTTGTCCTGAGGGAAGGATAGGGAAGAGAAAAAAAAGTGGGGAGGCAGGTGTGGAGGATGCAGTGATGTGTGTGTGTGTGTGTGTGTGTGTGTGTGTGTGTGTGTGTGTGTGTGTGTGTGTGTGTGTGTGTGTGGTGTGTGTGTGGGGTGGGGGGGTCAGCTGACATTTCCGAGCTTATACAGTGCAAAGCTAGTTAACTAATCTGGTTGTGTGACCGAGTGTGGTGGGTCTGGAAAGAATATTTGAGCATAGAAAAAAAATACATCTTATGTCTTATTAAAACATTAGCTCATTAGAAAACGACCTAACAGACAGTATTTGATCATTATTTTGTAGAACCATCTGAGAAAAAACATTTTTTAACAAATTCTGTGTGTAACACCAGCGAGCTGTTTCACGCCGGCTTACCTTCGACCACGACTGCAGCAGAGCTCTATTGGATTTCTCCTGTTTTTCCGATGGTTATTAAGCCTGAGAGTAGCCACTGGTGACCACTGCATTTGACGCCGGATAATGCTGAGTGAAGTGAGGAGCATACCGTAGTAAGAAAGCACACCCCACTGTTTCCTCATCTGCCAGAATCATGGGATCATGATTTCGACAGAGGTATTTTTTTCCATTTTCGCACATATTCAAGATAATGTGTCGTTTTATCAATATGAAGGTAAAACCACAGCGCCAAAGGGAGAAAATGGACACGTCGGACTGACAAGTTGGAACATAGTGATTTTGCCACTCAGGAGCAGCAGAAGGAGAAAGTGGCAATTGCCGTCAATGACAGGTTGCATGCTTGTGTCGGCGCTGACCGCGTGTCACTGTTGTCAGGTAAAATCTCTGCTTTTTTGCAAAAAAGTGCAATTTTCAGAAAAAAGATTTTCCGTTGAGTTTTTTTCTGAAATTGTAATACCGAGTGTAAGCCTTCACGGATCGCTTAGTACATAAATAACAAGCTCTCGGTTACATGCCTTCCCTGCGAATACAGAAACCGAATCCTCTGCGCCGAACGGGTTTGAATCAGTTTAAACCCCCAGATTATGTGTGGCTCCGATATTACTGTAACATTCAATCACAGCAGACATCCGATGGACCGCAGACGCCAAAAAGATAAAGATAATCCCTAAACACTACAGATCTCCATCCAATTTTGGGGGGGGGGGGGGGGTATTATGATACCTCAAGTTAAATATATCAAAACTGTATAAAAAGAAAATAGATGATTTGTCTCGTAAGACACCTGCATATTTTTTTTACAAATTCCCACTCTTTGCTTTGGACCAGGTGTCCTTCTGAACTAGTCGAGGCATGTGAATGGGTTTGCTCCCTCGAATCCAGGCTTTTCAATAAGTGGTGTCAGGCCTTTGGAGACTCATATCATAGAGAAAATATATTAATGTAAATTGATTCTTTCTGTTTTTGTCAGTGTGTGGACATTTTTTTCATATGATGTGTGTTATGATTTTTCTTTTTCTACACGTGCTAGATGTCTTGTTTTAAGTGTTTTTAGCACAACATTCTCAGAAGAATATGTCTTAATGCATTATTACAGTTTGTCTTGCAGTGAATAAGTGTATTGTAGTTCAACATATCACCTTCTGTCTCAGGAAGATTTTTCTCTGTTGAACTCATTATAGAACAGCAGTATGTGGGTCAAGGCCAGGGAGAAACACAATGGACACACAGTCATACACACACAAAAATGTACATATATTTATACACACACACACACACACACACACACACACACACACACACACACACACACACACACACACACACACACACACACACACACACACACACACACACACACACACACACACACACACACACACACAGTTTCAGGGGGGCTTGAAGACAATAACTTCACCTCAGTTAAATGTCAAGCAATCAACACATCACAACTATTGATTGCCAGCAAAGAAAGCGTCCAAACCAAATCAAACTAATTCAGACAAAGTTCTAATAGAATTTGTGTTTCAACTGGCTGATATTCTGGGTCTCAGTATGTGTCTTATGATCGTCTGAATACTCTTATAAGGGCTTTTTTGTGCTAATCCGATTATCACAGCAGATGCAAGTTAGTTGTAGATGTTAGCGGTGACTTTAAATATTTCTGTCATGAGCGAGCGTTCAAACACAGTAATACACAGAAAGACGAGCGGAGGTTACCCTTAAACTCAACATTTATTTTTCCTGCTGAAGAATACAATCATTTTGTAGCATTCAGTTCAGTATAGACTCATGTGAAAAAAGAAAAAAAAGGGACTACATACATCAGAGTACAACCATTACCAGCCGGCTGGCTTTGGCTCATCGAGGGCAGAAGTCATTCTCCATTTGCTGGATAACCTTCAGGCCGGCTCAATCAACTGTCAGTTTGGGATGCTTTCTAAACAAACTCCAGCCCATTATCAGCCAGAGTGGCCCTAACACAAGCAGTGGGTTAAATGTCAGATGCCTAAACAAATTGGTTTCACACTTAGCGTATCCTTGGACTATGCAAGGCTGTGCATCTCCTCGAGGAATGTTACTTAGCTTTTATCAACAACACAAAACACTGCATATTTGTATGTTTCCTGAGGTTAATATGTGTGGAATGTGCAGCGCACAATGGTAAGATATATATTTTTTTATTAGTATTATTATTATTATTTGGCACTGAGTGGGTGTCCTCTGCAGGCTAACAGTGCTGCGCTGGGACAATGGAGGCGTTTTTTCAGTTTAATGAAAGCTTTGTTATTGTCAGTAGCTGGTTCATTCATTGCATTCATCCAGCGCCACACGTGCAAACTGAAGGACGGTGTGTGTAAGTGGATGTTTGTGTGCTCTCATACAGAGATATTATAAGATGCGTCTGCCTTCCAATAAAAACAATAAACTAGGGCGCTTATAAAAAAAATAATTAAGAGTCAGGAGAGCATTAACTCCAAACTCACAAAAGGTCACCTCTTGAACCACATATGAAAAATAGATAAGAGGCATAATTCATTTCTTGAACCCTCAAAACAGGCATGAATAAAAAGTATTTAACCACACACACCTCAATCCTCTGCCCATCACAAACTAACACAAACCTTACCCGTGTAAAAGACCCACATCACTTTCAAACTCTCTTCCCTGACAATACCCTTTAACACGACGAGGCGCCCAATCCTGTTAATTCCACTCATCCACTCAATGTCAAGTCCACCGTCTGTGCGTCCGTCTGGCTGGCTGACCCAGGGCCCCACCCACCTTGACCCTGACCCCCCGTGACCGCAGCTACCAACCCCCCAAAGCAGGGCTACAATGGAGCCTCTCGACAAAAGTGAAAGACTTAAGACTGTAAAGATGATATAATGCTGGTTTTAACGAGAGCTTTTGACTAACATCCTGAAAAATAAGAAACTATCAAAAATACAAATTAAGTAAAAAATGAAAATGTTCATGAATTATACTCAGAGGTGTTACTGTTAATAGCCTACCCTCATTGATATAAATGTGTTGGACAAAATAGTAGAAACAACAGCAGCACAAGCTTCTTCCTCCCTAAAACAGTTCCAACAAAAGCTGAACACAAAAAAAAAAACTGTCATGAAGGTAGAATTCATTGCAGGACTATTACACTTCATTCGTTTTAATTTGGCGTACCTAATAAACTGGCCATTGAGTGTACATCATATTTTTTAAATACAATGTACCTAAAAGTGAAATGACAAGGTTTAATAAGAAAACAGTCTCACTTCTTATACGATTCTCAGCCATAATAGCGGATTAAATGACCAGTAAAAACCGACACCTTTGTCAGAGCGAAGCTGACCCCGGTGTGTGACCCCCAGCCCATCCTCCGAAACACCGGCCCACCATCTCTCTCTCTCTCTGACCCCCATGATAAAAAATGAGCAGCCGAACACTGTTTCACCACCCTCCGCCCCCCAACCCCCCAATTCCCCGGCCGCCTGCCAGGTCTGGTCTGTCGTGGCCTGGCCTGGCCCCCGGATGGCCGGGCCCTGTCCCGGGACTTGAACTTGAGACGTAACACAACAGCCTGGCCAGGCGTGGACGGATAAAAGAGAAGAATAGGGGGCGGCTGACGGGGTCGCTTGCATATGAATCGCCGGGGCAACCAGCGAGGGGAGGGTTGGGGTTAGGGGGTTAAGGGTAAAGGTCAACCCCAACCCCCTCCCTTGGTGTCCCGCGAAGACCGCTCCCTAACTGACGAGCAGACAAAGGAGATGAGGAGGGGGGTCCGGGATGACACGGGGCGCTGAGCGCTCGGACCCCTGCACCCCACACACACACATCAGGAGGAAAGAGGGGAGAGTAGGGGGTCTGGGAAATTAACACACACACACACACACACAGGGGCAGATGCGCTATGCAAACACACTTAGGCTCACATGTGCCACAGCTAAGGGACCAAAATATTCGGACACACACACACACACACACACACACACACACACACACGCACACACTTTTGCCTCAACTCACTTGAATGAGCACACTGTAGACATTTTGCATCAATATTTTATCACGTCTAAATTCAAATGCTAACATTTGTGCACACTGCTGTGATGAGCACGTCTCTCTGTGAGCAGTGATTGTATTCAAATGGACAACATCATCAACAGGCTACTTACAGTTATGTGAAGCTCATTGTCCAATTAAATGGCCACTACATTTTTGGTGGTTAAATAAATCACCATATATGATGGCACTACCACAAACCTCAAGATAAACTAGTATCTATTTCCAATTGACCACACTGATTCCCACTCATTCATACTTGTCTTTATGTGTAGCACTCAGTTTCCCAGCAGTCCCCACCAGAATGTGTCAGCTGTTTAGAGAAACCGCTCCTCAGCTGAGAGGTCACCGGGATCGATTCCATCTTACGGGTCATGTGTCCTTGGGCAAGACACAGAATTTCCATCACGCCGCGGCCTGGCCCCTAATAAATGTTTGATTTTACAAGCCGAGGTGATTACGATTTATGCTGTATATATCTCGCGTGAAAAAACTTAATCACCTACCGAGCAGAAGGAGGAAATATATCAATTTAATGGAGATGGCTTGATGTAATGACTCTATATCTTCTGGGAGTGCGGTTATTGTGACCACTTCAAATGTTACCCCCTTCCTACAGTTACATGACTCACATTACTATTTTCTCTCTCAGAGATCCTTATATACCTTGTAGCTTTGATTAAACACTGCATTAAAGAGCCAATAATCACCCCGTAATTGAGTCGCATTATTGAATTTGTGTAGTCGTAACATTGGTTGGTTGTGTCACTGTTTCCTGGCTCTGCCGTGAATGGCCAACTAAGTCCAAATATACTGAATGCTTTGTCTTCTCTGGTAACGGATGACTGACAAGCCTGTCTGAGTGAGCTGCCAGCCGGCCGTGTTCTCTGACCCCGGCAGGACTGGAGCTGCAGAGCTGGTAGTAGAAAACAACACTATATCTTTGTGTGTGTGTGTGTGTGTGTGTGTGTGTGTGTGTGTGTGTGTGTGTGTGTGTGTGTGTGTGTGTGTGTGTGTGTGTAACAGAACATGACGATGGTCATTGGTGATCCCTCACCGCCTCGGGCGAACACTAGCTAAATGTACCTCACTCAGCCAGCGAGACACTGACATGGATAGAGGCTTTGCATGTGTGTGTGTGTGTGTGTGTGTGTGTGTGTGTGTGTGTGTGTGCGCGCGAGAGTGAACAAGCCTTGCATCCAGATAGCGGTGAAGCTATTGTGGCTCCAGCCACCATGTTGAAGCTTAGCTGCTGTGTTGTGGGCTATCACTGCTGCGGTGCTGTTTAGATAGATAGGAGGATTGTGGGTAGGCTGGGGTCCCTTCCCCCCCCCCCCCCCCCCCCCCCAACGCACAGCCCCTCCCCGAAAGCAGAAAGGGAGTGAGTGCTGGGCCCTAAATGCGGAATCTCCTTAGCTTGTATGCCCCCGAGGGATGCGGACACAGGGCCATTTTCTGGGAGAGAATCGTGCCGCCAAGCGGACAGCGGATTTACCATATTCATACCACTCTTTAGAGAGGAGGAGGAGGAGGAGGGGGAGGATCTTCACCTGTCCCATTTCGTCCGCTATGACTGTGCGGCTGCACCAGCTCCTGCTAAAACCCCTAGGGGAAACCATTAAGGAGAAGCTTGCTCACTCACCCCCCCCCCCCCAACATCTCCCTGACTGCCCCTTTTTTTTTTTTTTTCATATGAAGTATGAAGCATCCCCCGCTAATAAGGATGGGTGGTTCAGGCAAGGCCAAAGCTAAAAATCCTGCAATATCGCCCGTCTATATGTAGAAGTGGCGTTTGCGGGGGGGGGGGACAGCTATTTTCCAGGCGCAGGCCCTGATGAAAGATGCGGTGCTGCTAAAAAGTACAGTCGGTATATTGCTGCTGCTGCCGCCAGCACGGAGAAAACAGCCCAGATTCATATCGATGGCTTTGATTGAAGCACCGGGAGAAACCCGCCGGAGGACAGTTTGTCAGGGATGTCAACATGTGTGTGTGTGTGTGTGTGTGTGTGTGTGTGTGTGTGTGTGTGTGTGTGTGTGTGTGTGTGTGTGTGTGAGTGAGGAACGGGATTCGTCGAAAGATTTGTTTGGATACCTGCGCGGAATGAAGAGCCGTGTCAGCGCATGCTTGTGTTCACCACAGCTCTTGAGCGCGTGAGCGTAAATAAGTGCGACTGTGCCTCTGTGTGTGTGCACGTCCCTGTGTGAGTGTGTGGGAACTATGTAGATCGAGGAAGCGAGTGTAAGAGAGAGGGGCAGGCGGGCTAACAGATTCATATCCAATATGAAGAGGTTAAAGTGACGAGTCCAATCCTCCCCGCAGAGCAAAGAGAGAATGAGATTGAGAGGCGGGAGGAGGAGGGGGAGCGGGGAGGAAGAAGAGGAGGAGGAGGAGGAGGAGGAAGGGGTGTAGTACAACAGATTAATTTCATTTCTGGTCTGAGCACTCCTCTGCTTAAGGAAAAAAAAACAGAGGATAATAAAAAAGAAGAGAGGAGGGGGAGCGGTGATAAGCAGGAGAGCTGGGAGGAGAGAAAAAAGAAGAGTTTTTTTCGCCCCTTTATCTGATGTAGTAAACGCGTGCGTACTGTATGGAGGGAGAGATTGGAGCCGCGGAGTGTGAAGACGATTATGTGTTCAGAACTGCTGTTGAGTGCGTCTGGCCTCTGTGCATCGGGGGGGGGGGGTACATGGCAACTTCACGGGCTGACCGAGGTACTTTAAATGATGTAGAGCGATCAATGTGTTGTTTTTTTAGCCTACGCTTTTCCTGCTTTTATTCTGTTCCTAAACAAAGTCTTTCATGGCAGTCCCATCGGCGTCTCATAGAGGTCTAGCTCACATTCAGAAGGAGTTTAGCAGCTTTAAGCATCAGTTTTATGCCAGCCCACGTTGAACCGCTGCCTCTTTGGTTGCTAGGTAACCCAACAGCTGATACGTTTTTGTCATGTTTGGATGTATAGTTGAATATGTTGAAATGTAGGTATTAGAATGCGTGCTATTGATAACAGTTTGACGCCCGCCAAAATGATTTAGCGTTCGATAGGTTTACTAACCTTCACATTTACATTTGTTATTGATCCTTGAGTATATTTAATAGTTAATACTTTTGAAGTACAGACTTCTTGAGTTGTATTCAGGCTTGAATGATTAACCATTGATCAATAAATAAAACTATTTTGCTCCGGCCTCGTCTTTAAGTTTGTATTCAACATGACAGCTTATTAACTCTATGAAAGGCACTGAAACTTGTGCAATTATTTATTTTGGCTGGTGGAAAATATGCTTGGCTGTATTTTTAGATTTTTCTTTTTTCCATTTTGCAGGTCAAACAGGAAGTTGCTCTGGTTACCTCAACAAAAAACCAATGAGAGTTTTCATTTGAATCTGTGTGGCAAACAAATTTAATATTTACACGTTTTGGTCAGCAAGATGATCATCACAAATGAACACCATTTTTTAAGATTTCTGAAGCGGGAATGTAATCGGCAGAAGTAAAAAGCCAACGCTAGGCTACAAAGGAACTACACCAAGGTCACATGACTTCAACATCAGCATCACGAAGCTAAAGGCAGACTACGAGACGAGGTAACCGAAGGTTTTAGGAATCTATGAGACCGAACTTGAACCCCTTCTGTAAAAAGAAACCCAGCATGTCTTACTGGGGACTTCTCTCTGCAGTGGTCTCACGCTGAACGATTGTTAAAACAGTGGTACAAAATGGTTGGGGTCCACAAAGAGGCCCCTGTTTTCTCTTTCCATCTGAAACCTGATGTTTTTACTGGTGATGTTTTAGACAAGCGAAAAGATTTTTCTGCTATTAGACTCTGCTGTAGTTGTAGTTGGAGACGTCTTGAAGTGACACTGTGCCATCAGAATTGGGCTGGCTATCTGTGACGAATAAGAAAATTACACCTTCAAAAACAACAAAATGGACCCAGAAATGCAAGGTACATAGCCAGCAGCTGTGTGTTTTTTGCTTTAACTCACCGGGCACTCAAACTGGATTCATTGCTCGCATTAGACGCAGCACATACAGCCCAACAAAGTACTTGTGCTGAATAGCTCGCTGTCTAGCAATGCTCTTAGTCTGTTTTTTTTTTTTTTTTTTCTGTTTTTTTAATGCTTGTGGAAATCTACAGTAGCGCTTTTTTTCCCTTTCTTTCTGCTCTGTGTTTACTACGAAGGCGGTTGAAGAAAACCTTCAACAAAGCAAAAGTTCAAAAAAAGAAGAAGAAAAAAAGAATCTAGATGAATATTAAAAACACTTTAGTTTGTCATATTTTCGTCCGGGTGGACGGCATCAATTAGGAGCAGCATCAGCTGTGCAGTCCGCTGAAAACACCTTCTAAAAGCCCTTGAGCTTGTGGCTCTGGCGACAGCATGTGTGGGTGAAAATGAGTCACGGAGAGTAAATGCATGTATGTATTTGAAAGCATGTGTGTGTGTGTGTGTGTGTGTGTGTGTGTGTGTGTGTGTGTGTGTGTGTGTGTGTGTGTGTGTGTAATGTGGGTAGGGGGTTAGTTGAGTACAGCAGATTGAAGCACTAACCAGAGCACTCAGATTTATTAAAAAAGGGCCCGGAACCCGGCGCCCGTCCAACCCCTCCTTCCTCTCTCCGTCCTCTATTGTTGTCACTTTACTTCTGTCTCTGTGCATACATACCCCCCCTCCATCCTGCATGATATTACGTTTTTCACTAAAAACCCTTTGCATTCATCGTTGGTCCCTCCATAAGACTGAAGAGAAGGGGTGGGGGTGGGGGTGGGGGTCAAGGGGGAAGAAGGACGTGGTGTTCCTGAGGTAAATGGGGAGCCCCGGGCCCCTCCTCCCCATCCATCCTCCCCTCTCCTCCTTCACACACCCCCACTTTCTCTCCCCTCCACGTTCATTACCATAACCCCTGTCCGCTAAATTAAATTGGGGGGGGGTTGTTTAAATCCCCCCACCCCTCCCCACCAAAACAGTGCTGACCACCAGCCAAGGGGACGGATGGGTGGAGAGAGGAGACAAAAGAGGTGGAAACCAATCTTAGTAACCTCACTTTTGTCATTCGACTTTATTAGCTAAATGTAAGGAACGCATTGTTGGCTGCAGGGATTAATATTTGCCTGGGAGCATGCACACACACATGGTTGCAGACATGCAAAAAAAGAAAGGGGGGGGGGGGGGGCGCGCACAAAGGACACGCGTCCGCTCTCCGTGTGTGGTTTATTCGATACAAACTACGTTGGCGTGCATAAAACGTCCCTGCGGCGCTGCGAGATTACATTACAGTGGTGCACGTAAACATGCAAACACTCGGATGGGGAGAGTGTACTCACAAGCAGGCACACACACGCAGGAACACACACACACACACACACACACACACACACACATACACGCACACAAAACAAAACGACACTCTGCTTATCCACGGCCTTGTCTTTTTAATCTCTATTTAAAAAGAATAAAATAAAATCCTACAGCTTTGATATGGCGGATTCGCGCGTTGAGACGAGCTTACCCACACTTCCACAGAAAGGATTCTTTTTGGTGGTGGGGGGGGATCACACGCCGGCTTCATTATGTCAGAGAGCTGTGAAGGAGGACAGGAGCCCTTCCTAAGCCACGTTCTCTCTATTCATGCAAGCAGGGGGAACAAGATCTCTGCTCTTCAGGTTGGCACAAAGGCCAGCACTTCTGTATCGCACACACAGCAGCAGCAGCAGCAGGCAGTGATGGACATTAGCTAACAGATAAGCACACACACCTGCTACAGGAAGACCTACCATACTCCCACTGATCATAGCATTATCATGTTCCTAACACGTTTGAAATATAGATTTGTTGTCATTTTGTTACATAAAAAGCAGCGTTTTCTGATTAGAACTACAGTGCTTCATTATTTCGACTAATTGGCTGCAAATTACTTGCAAGAATATCTAATATCTGATCTACTTTTTAACAAACTAGCACAGGAGGAATTTTGCTTGAAACTGGTAAGATTAGTTCGCTGCATGTCTTCCCGACAGCTACATTTTTCAAAAAACAATGTTTTCATGGAAGCTGTTTGACAGAGAGGGGTCTTTCCCCGAAGACATACAGATTACATACCAAGCCGGCTATAGTTTCCTTAGCCATAACAGTAAAACATAGTGTTTGGCTTGTTTGGAACGCAGCATTAATCCTCACGTGTTCAAGAGATCAGCATTATTGCTTTCTTTTCGCCGATCCCTGATGATGCTACATTGTGAATGACAAATCTGTGTTGAAATCGACGGAAGTAGAGCAGCACCGGTGCTAACGGCTAACTCACTGAGGTTGCATTGAGTTACATCATGATGCGCGATACGTTAATGCACTATTCAGTGAAAATGAGGTAAATTTGGAGCTATTATGATAGTTTTCAATGTAGTTTTCGGTTAGAAACTTGAAAAAAAACAGATGTTTGAAGGAGATGCTTTCCCAGCAACATAAATTGATGATAGAGATGAAATATGACCTGTTTAACTTCCTAACACTATCTTATATAATACATCATTAAAACTCCTAATGAAAACATTTATTTCTTAATCATATGAATTGTGTGTTTTGCAATGTGTTGCAGCCCTGAACACACCTCTGATTCGTCTATAGTGTGGAATCTAATCATTCTGCTTAATTAGAAGCTGAGCAGCAGCCCTGACCTCAAGACCATCCGCCAATCAGATGAACAGCCTTCAGGTCCGTCTCCCTCAGCACAGTTTTCTCTTTTCTTTCCAACCTTCCCCTTCTTCTGACCGAACACACACCCGGGTGGAATGCCGGGGCAGAGGTGGGGAAATATAGTGATGGAGGGAGGGTTGAATGGAGAGATGGAGATGAGCGCAAAGAAAAGGAATGCCAGCAACGAGACAAATGAACAGGCGCAGGCTTCTTTATGGCGTTTATACGTGCTGAGGAGAAGGCCTATCGACAGGCGGCGTGTCGGACAAAAGGGGGAGCGCACACTGAGTGCATTCGATTACGGGCGTGCATCGGTGTTAAACCAAAAAGCTCCCCCGCTGTGCACAGGATTCATTATTTAGTAGGGGTGTAAAATGGACACTGGGCGCACACACACACACACACACACACACACACACACACACACACACACACACACACACACACACACACACACACACACACACACACACACACACACACACACACACACACACACACACACAGTACTAAGATGAGCCATCAAGGAAACGCGTATTTTCAAACACACACACACACACACACACACCAGGAATAAGTACTCAGTAAGTACACTGGTACTCATGTTTACACACACGGAAATACCAGAAAACGTACTCACAAATAGCCACAAAAACACACTAACACACACACATTATGATCGGCGATTACAAACCCAAAGAGAGGGAGACGCACGGGGAAGTCAAATATAGCCTGAGTACAGCCAATTTAGCCCCTAATGGTCTTTGTGACCATCAAGAGCACAAGACAAAGATGACTGTCCAATGGAAGGATGCACGTGTGTGTGTGTGTGTGTGTGTGTGTGTGTGTGTGTGTGTGTGTGTGTGTGTGTGTGTGTGTGTGTGTGTGTGGAGGAGGACAGTGTTTACTTAGATTCCTTTTCCTCCTATATGTGTGTGTCTAATGGCCTATGAATGTTTCCACGGTAACAATGACAGTTTGAGCTGGTTGGGTGGACTGACATACGGACAGCAGGAGAGGGGAAGCAGAGTTCAGGTGACCATATTTGGTTGGGGGGGATTTGTTTTATTTTTTATTTCATAGCCTCACAGCAGGTAGTGTCCGTGGTGTGAAATGACTTTTATCATCTAAGACAAAAGGGTCCGCATATGTGTGTGTGTGCCCTTTGGAATGACAGCATTTGTGTGTGTGTGAGGGTAATATACAGAGCCTGTATGTGAAAGGAGGTGGATAAAATATATAGATACCTGGTATGAAGCTACTTACATTTGCCTTCAATCAGGGGGTGTGTGTGGGGTTATATTTTTGTGGGACACATCTGTTGGCCCACAGGAGGTAACGCGTGGAATGCGTCTGGATTATTCAGAATAAACTGAACATAATTATCTCGACAAATTCACTAAACTAAATAAATTAAACAAACGTGCAATTGGCTCAAACTACTAAAGCAAAATAACAAAAAAAAACATGATGTTTCTCTGGGAAGTGTGAAATCTGGGAAAAGCAGTCTAGAAACACCGGAGTGATTATTTGTCAAGACGAAAATGTTTTTGAAAACTTCAAACAGTTAAAGCATGATGACACTGAAAACTGTTTTCCCTTTATAGCACGTACTGCATGAAAATGTGGTCGTGTGTGTGTGTGTGTGCGTGTGTGAGGGTAGCACTGTGTGCGAACTGGTTTGACAGCGAAGCCACTGTGTGTGTGTGAGAACGTCTAAATACTTTATTATCTGCATGCATCTGTTTCAAACAGCAACTACATAGCAGATACATCCTTAGATATAGTTTGAGTGTGTGTGTGTGTGTGTGTGTGTGTGTGTGTGTGTGTGTGTGTGTGTGTGTGTGTGTGTGTGTGTGTGTGTGTGTGTGTGTGTGCAGAGCCCTGGGTGGGGGCGAGGCGGCTTAACGCAATAAAGCATGTTGTATTGACATCTGTGTTGTGTCTATTGATTCCCCATTATGGAGCTAACAAACCCGCCTGGACGCTTTGTCATTCGCAATCACGTTAGCACCGGGACTCACTGACGACGCGGCCCCTTTTAAAATCTGATCCATACACACGCACACACGCACACACACACACACACACACACACACACACAGACAGGTGTCCTCACTTTTCTCGCATTCCTACACATTGGCGGCGATCGTTCGTGTCACAGAGAGCACCCAGTCCACATCCACACGTACACACGTTAGAACCACAAATTCTCATGCAAACATATCAACAGTCCACACACACACACACACACACACGCACACGCACACGCACACACACACACACACACACAGAAATGGAGTGGCGGCAGAGTAGTCAATGCTGGCTAATCAATAGCGGTGGAAGGTTAAAACCACTCACACAATGGGGCAGCCATGAGTTTGCGGTTTTCCAGATGAACCGCACATGCCCGGCGAATCCATAACTGACCTCAACGTGCAATTATCGAATCGTCTACCTGTCGGCCTGCAGCACTCACGCACGCAGACAAATACACACTCAAATAAGCATAAATGCATGGATTTTTGTTCTTTCCTAACCAAAACATCTGCACACTGCTGCAGACGCACAACTGCACACAGACAACACATAATCATGCACACACACCGATAATATATGTATGGAGTCCAGACACGCACAAATGCATAAATAAAATGCCGCTCCAACCTCCACATATTCCTTGCACAAAACACAAAGAAATCCAGATACAGGCCCTTGCACACAGGCTCATGCACAAACATATGGATGGACGGACACACACACACACACACACACACACACACACACACACACACACACACACACACACACACACACACACACACACACACACACACACACACACACACACACACACACACACACACAGAGCCAATTAATCTAGGCACCGGGGCCTTTGCTCAGGCCCAGCTTGGTGTGGCCCAGACAACACAACCCCCTCCTGGGCACCGCGAGGTGAAGATCCTGGGTGGGAGAGGAGGTAGTTATCGAGCAGCACGGAGCACTTTGTGTGTGTGTGTGTGTGTGTGTGTGTGTGTGTGTGTGTGTGTGTGTGTGTGGGCAGGAGGTTTGGGCCTTGAACTCTGCAATAAAAGTTTCTCTGCCCGGTTATTAAACAATAGAATAGGATGGAGCAGAGCAGCAGACACACTGCCTTATTGTTCCAGCATGTTTCCACGACGCTGTCGCTGTGCTCATTTGGATTTAACAGTCACAAGATTTTTCCTTTTTTTGTTTGTTTGGCTTGTTTTCTGTGTGTGTGTGGTATTTTTCATACCACCTGCATAAATATATTTGTTACAAGGCTCTCTGTGTTCTTTCGCGACTTTTCATCACTTTGCTCCGACGATGTGCTACAGTGTAAAGAGGTAAACTGACCAGAAAAGCAGACAGTAGAACAGAGCAGGTTAGGACCGAAGAGAGTAAAAACCAACACGGTGCTGAAGGACTAGAGCCTCTCAGAGTAGTCGGCATAAATATACCCCCCCCCCCCGACACGTGGCTTCTCTCTGTGATTTTGACAGCTCTCAGTTTTATGTGGGCCACGGTGGCCCTGGAGGATTTTACAGCAGTGTACATAAAATAAAAAAAGAGCATTTAGATTTCCTTTGTTGCGGCGCAGAGCAGGAGGGACGGAGCAGCGGCAGCCACAGGTCCCCTTGTCCTCTGACAAAAACCACACAGCACAGCTAGACTGTCCGCTCAAAAAAAAAAAAAAAGGACAAAGATCTGATGCTCAAAATGAAACGAGGAGCGTCGGTCTCTTCAGCGGGTTCATCTGTGGTAGTTGCACAGCAAAGGTGTATTACTGAGCAGCAAACGAGAAAGAATGGTCCAATCTTGCTGCTCACTCTTGTTTAGTACAGAAACGTCTCACTTTACACACAAAGAGAGTTTGAGTTATTCTTGAATTAAAAAAAAAGAGAATGTTACAAAAAAAACCATAAATGCAGCACGCCGTGAAAAACAACAAATGTGTTCAATTACCATGGTCTTAAAAATCAACGCATGGACTTCATATTTGGGCGGTATGATATTTTTACTCAACTGCAACAACCGCATACAAATTAAATAAATAAAAATTAATAAATAAGCTCAACCTGGTAAAATGCATCTGAGGTTGTTAACTTTTTTCTGCATACGTAATGAGTTAAAGGGCCCGCTGATTGTAATAATGTTGGTAGTCATGTAGTGGCACATGTAGCATGGTTTAATAATGCTGACAATATTTAAATATAAACACAGTATTAATATTTCCATTAGTAGAGGGAGCTTCTAATACAGAATTTAGACTGATGGGTTTCCTTTAATGGTGAAAGCTCATAAAGTGACCCAACCCATTGAATTGGGTGACAGTAAACAACCTAATATATATGACTGGGAGATTAAAAGAACAAAGAAGATATCTCCTCCCTTCCATAACAATCTGATCCAGTGACTGTTTCACCGTGGTGACGTGTCTGAGGCCCAGCTGAGCTGAGGCCAGCAGTCTGACTACAGCGTAGTGTTAAAGAGTCGAGCTGACAAAAAAACCCATAAGCCCTTGCTTTAGATCCACTGTAGAACCACTGTCTGCTAACGTCTGCTGTTTAGGACCTCTCTCTCCTCCTCCTCCTCCTCCTCCTCCACTGAACCTCACTCACCTCATCTTACACTTTTGACACCCCCGTCTTTGCTCACACACACTGACGCAAACACACCTGGATATTTACACACACACACACACACACACACACACACACACACACACACACACACACACACACACACACACACACACACACACACACACACACACACACACACACACACACACACACACACGTACAGGTGCAGGCAATCGTACAGATGCACACCTTGGTCAAAGGCGCAGATCAGAGAGAGAGAATTGTGGGTAACAGACTTAGCTAAAGTGGCTTATGGGGCCCCGGCCCAAACCACACCAGGCAAATCCAATTCAACAACCTCCCCCATCCATGGGGAACGAGAGAGAGAGAGAGACAGAAAGAGAGAGAAAGAGAGTTTGCATTTTACTGAAAAGGCTTTCGTGTCAAGTGAATACTTCACAGAAATAGGAGAGAGAGAAACAGGGGGATTCTGACTTTCTTTCTCTCCAGAGATCAAGGATAAAAGTTGGAGGAAAAGGAGAAGGAAAACAAAACGGACGGGGAGTCGTTTTATTTCTCTTGTGTGTATTGGCATACCAACAATGTTGGGCACTTTAACCCTTTAATTTCCTCAGTGGAGGAAAGACACACGAGATAAGACGACTGGCTGTTTTCCACTCATTAATGAACTTATTCACCTGCTCCTCGTATGCGGTCATATTCATTAAAAGAATAGATGAATAGAATAGAAGTGTTTTTTCCATCTGTTCAATAATTCTTTCACTCACTTTCATTGGTTCTTCCACCTGTTAATTCGCTAACGGACCCTTTCGCCTTTCTCGTTTATCATGTATTATTAATTTATGCATTTGCTCATTCCGTCACCCCCCCCCCCCCTCTCTGACCCAGCCTCCACCTCTACTTCTCTCATCAAGTATTTCACTTTCATTTCTTTAAGGACCGACATAGAGATTGACCCCCCTCGTCCCACCGCCCCCAGCCAGAACAGAAGCCAATAGTCACATGTCGCCTTGTCAGAGCCTCCAGGAGCAGCTCTCATTAAATCCTGGATCGGTTTTTTTCTCCCCCTGACACCTACTTAAGGTGATAGCCTGAGTTAGCTCTGCACGGCACGGCACACACACCTTACCCCCCATCTGTCGTTATGAAATTTCCGCCTGGAAGGATTTCAGCACACAGCACGGGGGACACAGGGGGACACGGGGGGACACGGGGGGAGAGCACCCCGCTCCAAACATGCAGACACACTTCAGCACACGCATGCGGTTTGTGTTGGAACAAGTCACACTGCCAAGTGTTAAAACTCCCACAGGTGGAAAGGAAAAAAACCCAAAGCAGGTGACTTGAGAACCGGGTGACCTCTGACCCAACGACAAAAATGGAAAGATAAACTAACATACTGACAGAAGAATACATTTTCTTTTCTTTCACTTGTGGCCATTTTGTTCTGTAGTTCTTTTTTTATTTATTACACTATAGTTATGGATATAATAATAACACAGATACAGCCCGTTAATAATATTACAGTGAGATGGAAATAAAAAAACATAAAGAGCACTGCTGCTCTTAATTGACCACACTGTAGGTAACTAAAGCAATATAAGAGTGATCACAGGGTATAAACGCATAGCATAGAGGCCTGATAAGGTCGTTATAGTAACCAACTATTGAGTGACAAACTCGCAGAGTCCCTGTAGTGATGGCCCAATTATAGGGATATCAGTTTCACTACATAATTAAAGATTGGGTTTATTTTGACAGAAATTTGAATTTCAATCATTTAGAAGATTACACTCTGGTTCTGTTTTTTCCGTCAAACTTTCTCCTTCAGCCAACTTCCACTGTACTCCTGTTCTACTCAACGTGGCCCCACGTCGGCGATCAATACCTTGTGATCGATAGATGACCATGAATATTACAGTCTACTGGCCGAGGAGGACTGAGGGAGAGGGGAGGAGGCAGATGGGATGGAGGGCGAGATGGATGGATTGTCATGAATGAAAGAGGAAAAGACGAGCAGAGAGTGTGGCTCTCTGTGTGATGGATGCTAATGAGGTAAATATTCATGCATCCAATTCCTGCGTGTGTTTTCAATTTTCGGATTCTCAATAAAACTCTCTGCCTTTGTTAATGATAAATGCTGCTTTATTTCTCTTTGCGGAGATGCAAGGGGAAAAATGGTTACAAGAAAATAAATGTGCTTTCAGGGCTGAAATATTTAATCTTCAGATTCTTCTTCAGATACTTGAATTTAGGATGCTCCTTTCACATGTTTGTGTAATTTGGATCAAAGCAGAATGAGACAAATCACAAGAAGAGCACTAGTAATTTTAGGAGGGAAGGTAATTTGAATTTCATACAAATCAAACAAATAATCTAAACGCCTTGGCAGATTTATTTTCTTTCTAAAATAATTTACATATGAAGGCTTTTATAAGACATTCAGTTTTGGGGGTGCATATCTTTCAGCTGTAGAAATTACTTTAGTAAATGGAACAATGCTTGATGCGAGTTGCATGTTGTGTCACATTAAGTCAAATATAGAGAGGATTAAAATGGAATTAATTTATCCAAGTTTAATGGCCCGTTATTACATTTGAGATAAAAGTGAATTAAATTGAAATGTTGTGTGTATAACTGTGACTAAATCTACCGTCCTAGAAATGAATTTAAAAAAAATGAAGCCAAAGATAAAAAATAAAAAAAAACGGCTTTTATTCTTTGTGTAGGTGCACAGTGGAGATTAAAAAGGGACCGGAAGGAAAAAAAAAAAAAAAAAAAAAAAAAAAAGAGTCTCTTACCGGGGCTGGACCGCGGAGCCAGCGAGGACTTGAGTCTCCAGGCGCTGAAGTCGGACGCTGTTCTCTGAAAGACGAAGGGGACCGGCAGGGGGACAAACATGGTCCTCTGTCGACCTGGGGGTCCTTGTTTGTTTGGTTTTTTTGGTTTTTTTTTATTGTAGTCTCACTTTTCTTCTTTTTCTTATCCGTCGATCTTTGGCCAATTCTTCGTATGCTTTCCAGGTTTGTGGACTGCCGGTTTGTTAAAGACGTTTGGGTGTTTTTAAAAAAAAAAAAAAAAAAAAAAAAAAAAAAAAAAAGTAGACACTCTGTATTTGGCTTTTTTCCTCCCGTGGATCGAGTCCGTGTCCCAGCGGATTCACATCTCCAAAGCTTTTTTTTTTTTTTTTTTTTTTTTTAAGATTTGTGCGGCTTCGGGATTCCAGACGGATATCACGGTCCCGTTTTACTTGCGCGTCTTCTCGGAGTCAACTAGTCCGACGCGCGCACACACACAAGCACGCACGCACGCACGCAGGGGCGCGCAGCTCTAAGCTTTGGGTTGACGGTGTAAAGCTGTTATCCATGCAGGCTAACACGGCGGCTGATACCCGTTCTCATCGCACACACGTGAAGCTCCGTCTCAGCCGCTCTCCATCGGACGTGTGGCGCAGACGCACTTGGACTCCATGTATTGTGTCCAGACCAGCTGTGCGTAAAAAGACCGCGGCGGCTCTCGTCTCTGTCTCTCTTTTTGGTTGCGGGGAAAAAAGAAAGGGTTCTCCTCCCCCGGGCACTGTCATGTAAAAGTCTCAAACAACAAAAAAACAACAAAAAAACACACACACACACGCTGTCCAACCGGTGAATCCTCCGGTACAGGAAAAACGAGGAGGGGGACGAAAACTGTCCGGGTAGAGTTGCTTTTTGGTTGTTGTAATGATTTGGTTTAGTAGCTGGCTGTTTTTTTGGAGAATGCGCGCACACAAAGCGGCATGATAATGCGATGCGATCATTTGGTAGAAAAAGATGGGAATAATCTAATCATAAAGTAAGGCTACGCGGGCACCTCCTGTCTGACTTTCGCTCCTCCCTCTCCTCTCCTCCCTCCTCCCTCTCTCCCTCTCTCTCCCCTCCCTCTACCGCGGGTCACTAATTACAGCAACGAATCGATAGATAAATAAATGAATAAATCCATATCAATAAGTACACCTGTCTTCTGCTTTCCTCCTCCAATGAAGCGGAAAAAAAGAGGAGGGGGGGGGGGGGGGGTGAGACGATACCCCCTATCTTTCTCTTCTTTTTACGCTGTAGTGTCTTTTCTTTGGCTCTGCTTCGCCATCCGCCGGTGTCTCTCTCTCTCTCTCTCTCTCTCTCTTCTCTCTCAGCCGTTCTCTGTGTGTATCCTTCCTCTGTGTGTGTGTGTGTGTGTGTGTGTGTGTGTGTGTGTGTGTGTGTGTGTGTGTGTGTGTGTCCCTTCCGTTATTATTGTGGGAACCCCGGTGCGTTTTCGGTCCTTCACCGCGCAGCCCGAATGCACTCTGGCGAAGCGCTGCGTCCGGGGGAGACAGACAGAGAGATACCCAGCCCCCCACTTTCTTTCTTTCTTTCTTTTTTTTTTTTTAACCCCGCTTCCCTCCCCTCCCCCTCCCCCTCTCCCTCTTACCCCTTCACCCCGACACATATATGCACATATAGGCACAGCATACACACGGCCCCACTTTCTCTGTCCATTTTATTATTTTTTCTGCGCACATTCAGACATGAACGTTTCTTGTTTCTGCTCTGTATTAAAGTTGGCACACATAGATACACATGTAGGAGCAACGTATTTCATAAAACTGATTTACTCTCCAAGACTCTATGTTGAATGACTTATTAAAAATACACACACACACACACACACACACACACACACACACACACACACACACACACACACACACACACACACACACACACACACACACACACACACATATACTCTCGCGCCCTCTCTCTGACTGCTGTGATCTCGTACAAGACGAGCACGGATCCGGCCAATTGATCCTCTGATTACTTCATTATAATGAAGCCAATAATCACATCATCGCCGGCCTCTGAAAAGAATCGATCGCCTCTTCACAATGTGCGGACATGAATTCAAAGGGGGGGCTTTGATGTATATTTCAGCAGGTGGATCTCTCCCTCTCATATAGATTTACGTGCGGTCTGGCTTTAACGCAAGGTCACCTGCAGCACTCAACTAATGTATTTCTTCCCCCCCCCTCCCCCTCCTTCACACAGAGGTGAATAATCAAAAGCCTGCAAGAGCCACGGGTGTTAAATTAGTCATTATTTTTGGGTAGGCTACGTGCGTAAAAAGTGCGTAAAATGTCAGTTGAGCTGAATCTAAATTGGTTGTTTTTTTCCTTTCAAAGGGTCGGTGAGAAGGTTTAAGTTGCCGTGGTGAGTGGAGCCCGTGTGTGTGTGTGTGTGTGTGTGTGTGTGTGTGTGTGTGTGTGTGTGTGTGTGTGTGTGTGTGTGTGTGTGTGTGTGTGTGCTCCACCCGGCTGTCAGACGCGCCGCCCCGATCTGCGCTCCGCATTTACACTCCAGATTATCGCCGACATGGATTTTTTTAAATAGAAAAATCTATAGGCTAAATATCGCAGTCGATAAAAGAAAATAGAGCGAACCGCACACACACACACACACACACACACACACACACACACACACACACACACACACACACACACACACACACACACACACACACACACACACACACTCAGAGGTGGGACTGAGCTGTTAATAAGTTATCGATCAATTATGGCCCTCGTATATAGAAAAGGCCTCGGGCTCTTTGCCAATGCTAATATCTATGCAGGAAGAGAAAGGAGACGTCAAATGTAAACTATCACCAGGAGCGTCCTGATGATAGACCAGTACTGCCAGTACTACTGCCAGTACTACTACTGCTGCTGCTGATGGTATCTCTATGGTTGCATTACTGCTACTACTTCGATTAAATACCTCCATCATCACTAATGTTGCCTCACAACAGCTGCTACTACTGCTACCACTACTTAGTCTACTGTAGCCACTGCTATAGGCTACTACTGTAGGCACTGCAGCTATTTATATTCCATACTACTTAAACTACTACTAAAACAACTGGTGACAATGCTAGTTTACCACCACTGCTACTAGTAAACGACGAACCCTTTGTCTCTACTACTACAACAACAACAACAACTACTATACTACAACTGTTAGTGTTTGTACTGCTAACACTACCACTGCTAGCTTTACTGGCAATACTTTAACACCTTTTATAGTTTTTATCATTAATTATTCTAGTATGAATAGTAGTATTGCTACTAATGCTGCAAAACTACTTGTTACTTATTAGTACTAATAGTGTGACTGCTGCAGCCTCTACTCCAACTACTCCTCCTCTTTTAGTAATACTACTCCCACTTGTATGACTTGTTTCCTGTTACTGCTTCTATTTATATACATTTATACTAGTACTAATACTGTGACTACTACTGCTGAATCCTATACTTCAACTACAACTCCTCTTTTAGTAATACTACAACCACTGTTATAACTCGTTTCCTGTTACTGCCTCTTTTAATATGCATTTCGACAAATACTGTGACTAATACTGCTGCAGCCTCTACTCCAACCACTCTTCCTCCTTTAGTTATATATATATACTACTACCATTTTATAACTTGTTTCTATTTATACTACTTCTACTATTAATACTAGAACTCCTATTGTTACTAATGCGGTTATGTCCCGTATTTGTATTCATACTTATACTACTGCTGCGGCCTCTACTCCAACTACTACTTCTCTTTAAGTAATACTACACTCACTTTTATAACTTGTTTCTATTTTTAATGTTTCTTCTAATAATACTAGTACTCTTAGTGCTACTAATGCTGTTATTTCATGTATTTCTACTAGTAGTAATACTGTGACTTCTACTGCTGCGGCCTACTCCAACTAATACTCCCAATTTTAGTATTTCTAGTAACACTTCTATAACTTGTTTCCATTTATACTGCTTCTACTATTAATAGCAGTAATCATAGTTCTACTTAGGCTGTTCCTGTATTTCCACTCGTACTAATACCATGACTACTACTGCTGCAGCCTACTCCACCTAATACTCCTCTTTTAGTAATACTACAACCATTTTTATAACTTGTTTCTATCCTCCTGCTTAATACTCCTTGTGCTTCTAATGCTATTATGTCGTTTGTTTCTACTTGTACTAATACTGTGACTACAACAGCTACTACTAGAACAGTACTTGTCCTCCTTCTTAAGCCCGTTTACTACGATTCGGAGCATGTCCGTTACCCGCTGCGGCTTTTGATGTCATGTATGCACAGACACACGTCACATCACAAAGGGACCCCCCCCCCCCACCATAAAAAAGCCCACTCCCCATTGACAGATGACATCCGCGTGTCCAACGAGCGAGAGAGGGAGGAAAAAGAAAGGGAGCGAGAGGAGGAGGAGCCGTGCAAAGAAGCGACCGGTTGTCCCTCCAGAGCCCCCCTCTCCGCGTGAGGGTCGAGCGCAGAGGAGCCCCGATCCAAACTCCTTCCAGACAAAAGCAATTATTTCTTGTAGAATATAGTGTGTTTTGTGCGTCCGTTGCGGGGAGGGGAGGGGAGGGGAGGGGAGGGAGGGAGGGAGGGAGGCGTACGCACAGTTTTGAAGGAGAGGTGAAAAATATGGCGCACGGAGGGCCTCATCAATAGCAATATGTTCTTTTCCCCTCCTGTTATATCTATCCTTTTTAGAACTTCTCCGCAACCTGCTGCTGTTGCTTTGTCCGACACCTTTAGCTTATGGGCCATAGCGGACTTCTGATCAGCTACACACACACGCACACACACACACACACACACACACACACACACACACACAACACACACACACACACACACAACACACACACACACAAACACACAAACAGACAGCTGTAAAAAAGGAAATAGATTCTGCCTTTTATCTTTCATCCTAAACCTGTTGTTTCTGTAACCAGGACTGCAATGCACACAGGCACACACCACTCTGACTCCAATTGAGACAGCTATATCATATCAAAGCATGGAGTCAAAAGATTACATTTTGTCGTATATTAAGTATATGCAAAAGTAAATTATAGTATCGAATCAGTAGGCTTTACTATTTTTGCTAAAAAAACAACAAACCAGAAAACCCAGACTCTGACTGGTATAAGTGAACGCATCCTTTTCGCTACGGGGAAGTCTATCGCAGAATTAGATCTTATTGCTTACTATCTGTCTGCTCCATGTGTGTGTGTGTGTGTGTGTGTGTGTGTGTGTGTGTGTGTGTGTGTGTGTGTGAGAGAGTTCATTGTTAAATGGCGGTGTCATGTTGACAAACGAGTTGGTTGAATTAAATTCTCCCTCATCAATAACAAGAGGGGGCTCAATCAATACCGGCTTACAATTATATCACCGCCTACCCCTCCGCTACTGCTGTAACAACATGTGCGCACACACACACACACACACACACACACACACACACACACACACACACACACACACACACACACACACACACACACACACACACACACACACACACACACACACACACAAGAGATAGCACAAGAGAGACAGGGAAGAATCATTACCTCGCTGTAACATTGTGGCTTAATAGACACTAAAATATTCACACACACACACACACACACTGAAGAGGAGAGAGTTATTACTTCGGTGTTACATGGATTATTATAATCACACACACACATTTGGACGCACACTCCTGCACACACTAAACACTAAGGGGAATTAATCATGAGACAGTGACCCTAATAAACACACGCATATTATTTTTAGCACCTGACATTTGATCTATTTTCAGCATCTCTCTTCTCTCTCTCTCTTTCTCTCTCATCTTCTGTCTATGCGTCTCTCCCTTTCCTCCCGCGGCCCGACTAAGTAATCAATGCTGACAGATTGTCAATAGGCACGGTCCGGGCCCTGCCAATACCTCTCCTACATATCCATTATTCCTCTTAAGGCGGTGGAGGACGAGCACAGAGGAGAGTAAAACACAATGCTGTCGATACGCCACCTTGATGCGATCATCGAGGCGGAATCGATGCTCTTGCTTACGCTCATGAGCTCGCTGGGAAATCACGGCCGGCGTGGAAATCGGTTTGCGTTTTTCTCTCGCCGGATGTCTTCCTGTGTTTCTTATCTTCATAGGCCGGGGGATTTTCTTTATCTTTTTCATGCATATTCTCTTTTATTTTATTTCGACTTTGAAAATTCTGTGAATTTCACCGGTGTTCGTGTTTCACACCTGTTCTGCATCCTATTTCATCCTGGATTGGTTGTATTGGATTAAAGAGGGGCAATATCGCCTGTTTGTGCACACACAAACACACACAATGATTTCCATGCTAGTACAAGCACGGACACAAATTTATGTTCATTCTTAGCAGCACACACGCATGCAAACGAAGCGCAACAAGCAAGAAAGCACGGAAACAACGGACCGACACACTCGTGCAAGATATTCACGTACATGCAAACGCACCATAACATGCACTGATTCACAAAAAGTACACACACACACACACACACACACACACACACACACACACACACACACACACACACACACACACACACACACACACACACACACACACACACACACACACACTCGTGCTCAGAGAGGCCCAAACAGCTTAGAGGCCCAAACAGCTTAGCTTAGCACAAATGCAGCATCAAGGCTCGAGGTAATGCCAATGACATGGATGGAGCTTTCCAGCCCATGCAGCCTGGAGTGTGTGTGTGTGTGTGTGTGTGTGTGTGTGTGTGTGTGTGTGTGTGTGTGTGTGTGTGTGTGTGTGTGTGTGTGTGTGTGTGTGTGTCTGTTGCAGGCGTGGGGGAGATGAGAGCCTTAAACACTGAGAGGATCAGACCCGACTCTCCTGGACACCATGGAATACGATCAAGAGGAAAGAGAGTGTGTGTGTGTGTGTGTGTGTGTGTGTGTGTGTGTGTGTGTGTGTGTGTGTGTGTGTGTGTGTGTGTGTGTGTGTGTGTGTGTGTGTGTGAGAATGATAGCACATAACTGCAAAAAATAAAATTTGAGACAAATTTGAGACCTGAGAGGTTTTTCAAATGTCGTCTTTCTTCAAGTATTCTGTCGCTGAAATTGTATTTTATACATTGCGCAGAATATATTCAAAGTTGACAAATTTGATCAAAATTTTTCTGTTAACCAGATTTAAACCTTGAAGTAATTATTTTTTCAAAATAAGGCAGAAACAGCTGTCTGACCCCAAAACCAAAGATATATTAATTGTATTTGCTAAGTTACATTTTGTTGTCTGTGAAACAGGGGGAGGTGTCTCCATTTAAGATAGATTCCTTAAATTATTGAGTATGAAAACCACCAAGGACTCCTTAAGACTTTTCTGTCTCCAACACACACACACACACACACACACACACACACACACACACACACACACACACACACACACACACACACACACACACACAGAGAGAGATCTCTCTTTTGAGGTGTGCATCTTATTCACACACACCTTATAATCCCTTTTCTTGTAGAACATAAACACCATCGACTCAAGTATCAAATCTCGTTTCTCTGCATCTTTTTCTCCATGTTTACTTTCTGTCTGCTTCCCTCTCTCTCCGTCTTTCCCTCACTTGCTCTCACTCACAGGCACATAAACACGTGTTCATGTTCGGCCTGCGTGGTGTTCATGGAGAGAAAGAGAGAGACAGACACACAGTGTGTGTGAGTGGTTAGATTTAGAAGCGGGGATCAATGAGAAATGTAGAAATCAATGCACTTAGCAGTGGGAAATCAATGGGGCCTAATCGGGATGCCAATGGCACAAGTCAAAACAATTAAGAAGGAAGAAAAATGTTTAACAACCCCCACCACCACCCCCCCAACCCCCACCCCTACCCCAATGCTTACACAGAGGCCGAGGAGAGAGACGGAGGGAGCGCAGGGAGAAGAGAAGGAGAGAGGGCTGAAGTAATGCAAGGGCAGCTTTTGGATGTGCTTATGGATGTTAGGGATTCAGTAGAAAAGGACCCACTAGCAGACACACAGCTCTTGGTTCAGAGTATATTTAATTTAGTTCTCAAGCAACAATCCTAAGGGCAAAAACAGTCTCGTAGTCAATAGGCAGGCAGAGGTCAAAAATCCAAAAAGTCAGAACAGAGTCCAAGGCAAAGGTATCCAAAATCCAAAATCCAAACAGGGCAGGTCAAAATCAGGCAAAGGTCAAAAATCACAGGCAGACAGAATATAACAAGATTAACGGAACGCTGGAAAGGCTCAAGTATTAACTGGCACGATCTGGCAGAGACTCCAAGGCACACCGGACTTAAATACCCACAAACCAATCACCACAAACAGAAATCAGGTGTGCACACAAAATGGTGGGAAAACAAACAAAGACAGGGTGGAGTCAGGGCCACATGACTTATCAAAACAAAAACAGAAAACACATGACAACACCACATGATCAAAGTGTAAACAAAAAGCACATGTTGCTGGAAAAACAAAAACTCAACCAGCACGGTTACTAACAATGGATCAACCAAATGAAATGCATTTACCTTGTAAACTGCCTGTAGTGGCAAACTACTGTTTTGTGTCAGTGGATATTCAAAGTCACACTCTGAGGAAGCCAGCAGAGCTGCGTTACCCTCCACCCTTTTGAGTGCGCTTCTGACGTTAAAGTCCTCCAACCGCGTATTCAAGAGTTCCCCGGGGTAACCTTATCAATTTCTAAAAAAGCGGCCTCTATCCATGACTTTGGTTCAAGTGCAGTTTCTGTGCATGGACACGAGCCCATCAATTTGGAGAGGAACACCTCCTGCATTATCTCTGACTAAGGGTATGTTAATAATTAACATTTTAATCGTTAACCCGCAATACGATTTTTGACCGATTCAGTTAAATAGTTTTTTTTTAAAAGCTGAGCGAAACTCTAAAAATGAGAATAGCTGGTCTACTTTAAAAATCAGCTCACCTAAAGAGAGCCCGAGCTGGAGTTCGGGGCTTACCCTCTTTTCTTTAATCAGCAGGTGGCAAGCAAGACACTGACTCTTTGATTTGGTCTTGAGGAGTTGTAGCATTTATTCACCTACAAATAAACTGTACACGCTACTCTCCGCTACACTCACAGCTATCTTGCCACTGCTGACTTCATACTCACCGTCTAACACACCTGACAGGCCACCAATACACCAGCGGAAACCAGAGTAGGCCAGCCAGACAATAAAACTAACTGATGTGGTGGCTTCATGTCTCCACGACCATTCACCCAACATCGTGGCGTCCAAAGGCCTGTTTTGTGCACACACTGCAGCTGTTGATAAATGATGGACTTGTTTCTGCATCGGGGTCACCGTTGCAGCACGTTGGCTTGTTAGGAACTTCAACCGCAGCGCTTCTGCATGCAAGGCACTAATCTTTTCGAAAATCTGGTTAACGAGGGGCGGCTATCGCTCAGAAAAAAACGTCTAAATTTGCGTCCCGACCTGGACTCCTTCCCCATCAGAAAGATGCATTCCACATGTGTTTCTGGGTTTTGTTGATCTGAATGAGTTGCCATCTTTTATGGAGATGCCAGATCTTTGACCAGCTCTTAGTAACCTGGGACAAACTGGCCTTACGAAACCCTACCAGGAGCTGTGGTCCAGGAAACACAACTCCCACACACACCATCAAACCACTCCCACACAATGAGCTGGCAGGCCATGGAGGGGAGTCTATCTGTCACAATTTACTCTATCCAGATTCAGTACATTCAAAATATTTTTTAATTATATACTAAGAATGTAGTATTATTTATTTAATTTTTTGTACTCTCGGATGCATAACAACGTCAGGGAGTGCTAATGAAAACTTGCCTTTTAGCTAACTCGAGTCCTGTACATTTACAGTTTGAATGTTGAATCCCTTTTTTAAAAAAAAATGAAAATAAACTTAGGCTTTAAAGATTGCACATTCAATTCTAATGACATTTTTTCCTCTGCGTAACACAACACTCGCTAAATCCACTGTAACTGACAGTTTGAACGGACCACAGCTGTTTCTCTGTGAAAGACAGCCACCTTTCAAGTCAACAGAAGGTGAAGGTTTTTTTAATAGCAAGGATTTCGGTTGGAGTTATCGCTTTAACGTGCCGATGGAGATGAAAGGATGTGGGAGCATCTGGAGTGGGGCAGAGTGGGTATAGAGAGGGAGAGGGAAGCGGTTTTGTTAGATGCCTCCTGCGACTCGTAAAACCTGTCAATAAAAATATTTCTCACTAAAAAGAATTGAGGGATGGAGATGACACCACCGCATGGCACAAATATACCCAGCGGCACGCTGGGAGAAAGACAGAGGGCGGATAGGTAGCGAGAGGAGAGCCATAGAAATGTGGAGAGGATCTGAAGGTATGGCAAGGCCACATGCTGTAGGACCGCGGTCGGGTATAGTTTGTGTGTTTGTGTGTGTGTGTGTGTGTGTGTGTGTGTGTGTGTGTGTGTGTGTGTGTGTGTGTGTAATGAGGAGGCGGCGGTGGGGTTGATCCGGGGCCAATCAATAGCGGCAGGGCTCTCTTACGACCCCTGAGTTCCTCCTGGCAGGCTGGAAATCAATGGGCCGGGCCCATAACTCAGGATGGTGTGTGGATTAGTGAACTGTCAACTAATCAGAGAGTTACTGAATCTGACACTGCAGCTATTAACCTATCGATGTGACACCTGGCACTGACACACGCTCTCACACACATGGATGTATATATATATTTATATATATATATGTGTATGTATTGATGAACACACACATGCATAGAAACGCGTATGTAAAGGCAGCTGGTAATACCCACAAGCAAACGTTTACTTTCTGGTGTGATATGAACAGTAGATATGTTCACACACCTGGATAGATTACGTATTCACGCAAACACGCACGTGGTTGGAAGAATTAAAACGGACAGTATGTTCCCAGGGATAAATGCGACATGGTACACACAAACTAATGGATTCCATTATATGGAAAATAAATCAGAAACAGTAACAAAAAAACACTCAGTGAATTGATAGAAAATGTGGTCAAACGTTACTATAACCTCCCTATTTTATTTAGTATTTATAAGCAAAATATGTAATAAATGGCTTATTGCACACTATAATGTTGAAAGCAAACACAAATGTTTTAATGTATTGTTCTGTGGAGGCTGGTATATAAAAAGATAATAAATGACAAGTACAGTAAAACACAGGTATTATTATTAGAGGTCGTCTGTTTTTAAAGGCTGATGTAATAACGATAGTTTGGAGCAGGAAAAAGCTCATTAATAGCCTATATAAATCTCAAACTGAACATCAAACTCAAAGTGATGTAATTGATAAATGAATCTGGAGCTTAACATCAAACCAACCATAAAATAAATGTAGGTGAGAGAATTTCATTTGTTTGAACAGGAACATTTTCTTATTGCCACATCAGCTGGAGTTTGTGTAAACCGTTATAATTAACCCGTTTTCTGTCACTCTGAATTTAATCAATAGTTAGAAAATATCCTGAAGTGTGATTTGGTGGATTACGTCGTTGAAACATCTTCTATTTATTCCCAATAGGCGAGGGTTACTTCTGTTGAGTATCAATTGTCAAATGCCACTGTTACAAACCATTAATGTTGCTGAATATTCCCCGGTGTAAGGAGGGTTTTTAAAGTTTAAATAGATAGTTACGCGGCGGGATTATTTCGGAAGCGAAAGCGCCAAATAAATTAAAGTAACAGTCGATTTATTTTTACTCCGCGTCTGCCGGCCTCATATTGTGGCAAATGGGCTCTTAGGATTGTGTTGTATGTTCAAGAGATAACTTTTGTGGGGAGAATTAAACCGCAATGGTGGACAGTGTATTGCTTCATTGCACACATACACATGGAAACACTCAGTGAGTTTAAGTTAAAAATATTTTGAATAAAGGAGTGTAAATTATGGCAAAATCCATCAATAAAAACAAAAACTCAATGAACTAATGGAAAACATACATGTCTTGTAATTCATCCGTTGCATTTTCATTTGAAATATTTTACCATCGACAATCATTAACAGTGGAAAAGTCTGTTCGCTGATTGAGAAATTGCTTTTACGTCTCAGGAATAGACAAATAATCAATAGATACTCATTTAGAGGGGACAGCGTGGGAAACACAGTGTTTAACTGCTCCGAGCAGTTCCTGCAGTTCCTTCACAGAGACAAGATCATATAACTATCTGTCTTATATATATATATATATATATATATATATATATATATATATATACACACGCACACGATTCTGGAGGGAAAAAAAACACATTCGCTTTCCTGGAATAAAGACACACTTCAAATGCAAAGAGCTTAATTCAGAACATACAGGGACAAGCATTGATCCCTATTCTGTAGTCACGGTTCATTTAAAGATAATTTTGAAATGGCCAGCCATCATTCAGATTTATTACATGTACTGTGTGGGCGCTGCTGCGTTGACCCTCGACCTCTAGAGGACTAATGTCTTTGAATGTTGGTGGACCATAGATTTAAATGTATTCCACTGTCACAGGCATTGTGTGTGTCAATATCTCAATAGTGCTGTGTGTGTTGACGATGACTAAGCCTCCATGCTAAATTATTCATTAGTACTCACAATCTGTTTTGTTTAAGCTTTAAAGTGGGCGACAACTAATATGACCAAAGGCTGTTATGCAATATATATTTAAGTCCCTGACGTTTCTGTCAGCTGAAAAAAAAGAGTTATCGCTACATGATCAGTCGAGTTTAGGTGGCTTTACTCTGCACTACATCCCTGCTTTTTAATCCACAATTCATATCCAGATTCCTCTGTGCTTCTTTAATATGTACACTCTCTGATCTTTTGACATTCTTATGTTCCTCTAGTGTGGAACTACAGGCTTATTCTGTGTCAAGGGTGCTGGTTCGTTTTTACATTATTCTCTTTTTTTCTTCCGTCCTTTTCTACTTTTTTTTTTTTTTTTAAGGGGGGGGGGGGGGCAAAAGAGATTATTTTGGGGGTAATTCCATTGAAACCGCTCTGAAATAACTTGACTTGGCATGTGCCTATACAAGGCTCCACAAAGGGCTCCAGGAACACTATTCAGTAATGGGGTAAAGCAAGAGAAGAAGCAGGACAAAAAGCCTCTGTGTGTGTGTGTGTGTGTGTGTGTGTGTGTGTGTGTGTGTGTGTGTGTGTGTGTGTGTGTGTGTGTGTGTGTGTGTGTGTGTGTGTGTGTGTGTGTGTGTGTGTGTGTGTGTGTGTGTGTGTGTGTGTTACAAGAGCAGCTGAAATGAGGGAGAGGAGAGAGAATGAAATCACCTGAGAGAAAATAAGACAGCTAGCTGGAGGAAAAAAAAAAAGCAGCAGAGAAACTGGTGGAAACTAATCAAGCGTTGAGGAAAAGAGAGAAGAGGACGCACTAGTTTGATATCCTACTGCAATGTGTGAGGTCTGGTCAGAATTTTTGTTAAAAACGCTAAAAAAATGTAACTAACATTTCAGCAGTGTGAAAAGGTTACAGTGTTGACGTCTACATATTGTGTTGCAGTGATATCTACTGACATGAGCATGCTAACCAGCTAGCGCCGGCCCGTCCTGTTTTGTCTCACCACTTGTATCTGGAGAGGCGATAATGAGTCACTGTTGAGTGTAGTGTGTCCTCAGTCCAACATGAGGGGACGAGGGGAAGTTCAACTGCACCGAGGGCTCCTTAATCACATTGAAGCTACAGGGTTTGTGTAGTTTTTCATAGTTTGTTTATCGGATAAATTTTAAAGTAGCCAGAAGGAGAAAAAGACTCATATTTTCATTCCCCTCAACCAGGAGACAATTTACCGGTAGGAGGGCGGGCGGCTGCAGGAGACAAACCCTCAGTTAGCTGTAGCAACTAGCATTCAGCTGGAGCGAACCCTCAGCACCGGGGCTCTGATCCCGACGGATCATTATATTAAATATATTAAATATATTAGGGGATTGATCGTGAACTCGTTTCAAGTTTTTAGTGTAATGTAAGAAACAAGCTTAGCTGAATCCATATAGTCTGCATTGTGTCATTTGTGACGCACAAAGTGTAATTCTCAAGAGAATTGGCAAAAAGAAGAGAAGAGAAAACATAAGAGAAGTGTAGAGAAAAGGCAAAAATGTTACTAAAAACTACAACAGAAAAGAAAAGAAAAAAGAGAGGGAGAAAGGCGGAGGGGAAGAGGAGAAGCCGTTGGGTGGGGGCGGGCTACTTCACGCTGCCGTCTAACGATAAGAGCTGCAGAGAGAAAGACAGAGAGGGAGTCCGGGGCTAAAAGAAAGAGGAAGGGAGGCAGGTTACAGCATTACAGCCACCGAGAGAAGGCGAGGGCGGAGGTGGTGAGGAGGAGGAGGAGGAGGAGGAGGGGTTTATGGGCCTCCCACACACTCCGGATTAGGAAACATATGCAGTGGAGTAGCGAGGGATTAGGGGGTGAAGGAGAGCTGGAAGAAGGAAAAAGAATGTTTTTTTGGGGTGGGTGAGGAGGGGTGAAGGGAAGGGAGGGCAACACAAGTGCTCGGCCAGGCGTATTTCCACCCCGCTTTCATCCTACATCCCCTCCTCTACCTCCTCCTCCTCCTCCCACCCACTCACCTTCATCTTTGAACCTCTGGGATGACGAGATTGGTGTGCAAGGACTCGGGGGGTGGGGGGTGGGGGGTTAGGGAGTGAGGCCACTTGCCGGAGCCATCCTTTGATTGTGGTAATTTGCTGCGAACACAAGAAGCACATTGTGAAAATTGTTAGAATGAGTACCAACCTTGAACTTAATTCCTTTTAGTTTCCACACAACATGAGACTCTGGGTTTATCTGAGTGCTGAGGGTTCTTCATTCAAGGAAAAGGAAGAGAGAACAAAGCATCTTGATTTTTAAGTTGCTGTTTAAGAGAGAGCACTTCAATTAAATGTGTTGAAAAAGTAAAAGACAACTTAAAACACATCATTGCAATTATGACAAATATCTGTCCAATTGAGGGTATTTCTGAGGGCATTATATAGTACATAAACTTTTGGACACAGGGTGGTTAAATGTGCAACATCACCACTCATGAAAACGATGATGTAAAAATAAGCACAGGCTAAATATACTCAAAATAATAGCTGGTGCATTTACATGTATTCTAAAAATTAACAGCATTCTAACTTTAGCAGTTTGCTGACTATAGACAGCAACTTCGTCGTCCCTCTTAAAATAAGGTCCAAAGATGTGTCAGCATGACTCACCTAAGAGATCTGGTTTACTCCTAAATACTAAGCTTTGTTTCAAAATGACTTTTGACTCTAGTACCGGAATTTTCACCAAGATCTTATTGTTGTGCCCATCTGCCTATTCTGCAAAGCGATTCCCCTTTGATTAAAATATAAATTCCTCTTGCAAATATCAAACAAATCATGCAAACCAATTTATTTATTGCTAATTTAATGAAGCGATTTGTGTTATGGTGTGCATTTAAAACACACTGTACTAAACTGTCATGTTTTAAGTATCAATATTTGGAAAAATATAATTTCAATAGTATAATTTCTGAAGTGTGCCAAATAAATCCAAAAAGCGATTTTCAGGAACGCCTCCAAAATATAGATTTAAATACTTTTAGGAAATATGTTCTTAACATAACTTAAATATCTGATGCACGTCAAGGAACCTGCTGCTAAAAGCTGCAATAGTATATGTGTGTGTGTGTGTGTGTGTGTGTGTGTGTGTGTGTATGTGTGTCGATGGCCGCTGTAAACATGGGAGTCTGCAAAGCCTGAGAGTGTGTGAGCTAATGCGTGTGTATGTTGAATGTCTGAGTGTGTATTTCTGTGTGTGTGTGTGTGCGTGCGTGCGTTTGGGGAGTAACAGGGGGTCGTGAGTCAAGGTCAGCTGATAATTTGCCAGAAAAGCCGTGGAGAGATGAAGGGATGGAGGGACAGCGGAGCAGACGAAGAGGGAAGACGAAGTAAGAGAGAAGGAAGGAAGGAACGGTGGCAAAATGATACTGAGAAGGACCTTGAGGCCGATCATCAAGGAAGAGGAAAACCTGCAACTGAAAATATCCACCAATCTGTCACTGTTCTCTTTTGGCCGGTGTCCACAAAATATTTTCACTCCATTCACTGTTTTGTCTCCGTTTCCGTTTTCCGTTCCCTCGTCTTTTTTATTTGGTATAAAAACTTGAATAAACACTCAAACAACAGTCTTTTTGCCTTAAATGATCAATATATTGAAATCCTCCCACCTGCCATCCTCTATCCGTCGCTTCTGTCGTGCCCCAAACACTTACAAGTTTTATATATTAAATAATTGAAACTAAATTTCACTTGTCCACAAAATGTCATCCTCCTTCTCTCAGCCCTCTGACACACACACACACACACACACACACACACACACACACACACACACACACACACACACACACACACACACACACACTCTTGGCACTGAGAGGTCAACCTTTGGTGGATGAGGTCAGGTGTCTGGGATGAAGTTGACCTTTGACCTCAAGGGCCGATCGCCCGCTCGCATCCTAACCAGCTGGACAATGAGCCAGCCGTCCAACCGTCGCTCTGTCTGTTTAATGCGGGTGGAGTATGTTTACACATGTGCACTTGTGTCCGTCTATATTTGTGTGTGCGTGTGTTTTTTTGTGACGGGTGTCTGTTACTGAGAAATTGGATTTACATCCGCGGTGTCAGAGGGCGATGGGGGTCGGGGCTGCTTGTTACCTAAGCCAAGTCACAGAACAATATTGATCAGGCCGGGGGCCTTCCACTGACAAATCCCGCAAACGCTCATCACTTTCTGTCTTCTTCTTCTTATTCAGGGTTAATATCTCATTAACTACTATTATCACCACACCGGTCACCACGGCAACAGTCGGCGGGACAAGAGCTGACAATTCCCTCCAGTAGGAGATCAGACAGGCAATGACCAGATTATTGGAAATCAATCGGAGGGGAGTTACTGTTTCCCTGACCTCCCAAGCTTCATTTCTACTATTTATTGAGGAACGCATGGTCAAATGTCAACTATTGTGAGGTTTACACAGATGTCAATACACGCAACGACGAGTCAATACAGGCAATTGGTACCATGATTGCGGTTAATCATTGTGAGGTTCATAAATCAGACGTTAGCTGGAAGCCATTTGATGTCAGAAAAAAAGGAGTTAGTTACATGGATTCCAAAAAGATTTGAATGTTTCTTTTTTGCCGATTGCACTATCTTCGATCAGAAAAATTTCAAGCAGAAATTAAAGATATACCCATAGATTATATCAGTTAATTTGGAATGAATTCATTTCATACTACAGACTAACACAGTAGATGACAGTGAACCACGGGGGGTAGGAGTGAGCTGCTTTTTTTCCTTATCAGTCACTGGACAGTCCTGATCCTTATTCTCCACGGACCAAAGGAGGAAATATTATTTAACAGCCCTAGCTGCACAACTTTACTGTCACAACATTTTGATAATTACACAATTATCATGACAAATTATAATGACAATGATCGGCTTTTCATACTGATTACATTTAAACATTAAAAGGTGAGGAAGATTTTACGCTAACTCACTAGTCAAGAAACTTAACTCACTTACAAATATAATTTAATGTAATGTAATAATCAAAGAGCTGATAAGATCCAATATATGGAAGAATTGTAGCTATATCATGAAAAACAGTAAAGGTGTTAATTCTGAAGCCAAGCTCATGTTGTTTATAAATATATACTCCATTGTTAATGCTGAAGTTACATTTAGAATTCATCCATAATATCTAGTTTATTTGGGGACTGCCCCGCTCTTATGTTTACATTCAGGTAGTCTGCACAGTTGACCTGAAGACTGCTGGCAAATGAATGGAATTAGCTAACTAGCTCCTCAGTTAGCTTTGCAGTAACAGAGCTAGTGATTTTAAGAACCGTACAGTTTGTTAAACGGATTTAAATATTGCTTCTGTCTAACGAGGCTGGATAGCATTTGGTTTGAAATGACTGGACTCCACTCAAAACACTATTTATTTATATTCATTTATTTTATTCACGAATCTGCACGGTGAGCGGTGACACACATTAGCACCCAGTTTGCTAACGGAAACACCTCCGCTAGCTTAGCATGAACAACTTGTTCGGGCTGTAAGCTAACAGTTGATTCAAATATTCACGCGCTGACCCACGTTTGTGTCGCTAAGCAACGGCAGTGTTTTAGAACGTTAAGTTAACACCAACGAAACACATTCTCAGTTTGTTTACACAGCAAAGTCGTTTCACGTTAAACGGCCCTGATGTTTAACGGTGGTTTGGAAGAAGGGGAGACAGAGATTTATTACCGGGCCCACAGGCTACTTACTTACCCGTAATTAAAAAGGAGCCGGGTCCGCCTGGTGTCTGCGGAGAGCTGAGCTCAGCTGATGAGGTGCGGTGATGGCGGGGTGGCCGGCTGACCCTTGACCCGAGGGGTCACCCGAGGGGTCAAGGCGGCGGGGTCTGGGCTCGCGAGGCCAGCAGTGACAGACGCTCCCCGCGAATTGATGAAAAAGGCAATCGAGTCTGTGATAATAATGAAAAGGAATCACCAAATAACCACACAACAGGCCTCAGCGACGACTGCTGTGTTGTGTTACACAGGTTTCATGGATATGTTGTATTACAGATGTTTACGGATGTTGCATTTATGTCACAGGGCAGTGCTTGTGTTGTCTAGTGTTTTTATAATAGCTAATAAATAATTCACCTCAGCTGCATGTTCTCTCTCTTTTTTTGTTCTCCACAGATAATTGCAAAGGCCCTTAACTGTCTTTCTTGAGATTTATAATTTAAGGAATCAACCTGAGAAACTAAAGGTAAAGTTTAAATATTCATTTTCGGTAATAAGTTTCTTAAATGGACAGCAAAACGTTTATAAATTCGGCCAGGAAGGGCTATGAAAACTGTTGAACTCATCAGGGTACGAGTGGCCCCCAGCCCCAGATATGAAATTGTGGTTATTATTCATCAATTCAAATGGAAGTCAAACTGTTTGGGTTTGGATGGAAAATCGATCGATGACAAATGGACGTTTGAAAGCCGTGGCAATTTCCAGGCACAATGAAGACATTTTTCTTCTCCAGAGGTCAGTCCTTAACTTTATTCACAAAAATATTAAATCTTCATGTGGAGCCTCTACATGTGAAGCATATATTTAAGTTTTATGGAGCCATAAAACTTAAATATATGTTCATTTATGCACAAACAAATGAATAAACTAAATATGATAGAATGCCAATGAAGCAACTCTCCTGGTTGTCTTTTATCCGGGATTTTTCATTTTTATTTCTTCCAGATAATTTATTCATGCATTTAATTTCGTTTGCGTCCACTTTGTTGCTTTTAATAAAACATTATTCTCTAACATTTTGAATATTTTTCAGTGATAAATAATCCAATTCGTTTTCGCGACAGCGACAGGTAATTTACATTCGATGCATGAATCTATGCATCGAATTGTTAAAATATTAACAAATAAGTGCAGAGTAACACGCTACTGTATGTTTTAATTGATATTTGGCATTTATTATTATATATGATAGCAAAACATTTAATGTTTGCGCTGACTGTGGCTTATTTGCATATAAGCAAAATATTTAAATTCATAGAATAAACACGAAGCTTCTTGCATTTTTGTTTATATTTGACAAAAATGACATTTTTGTATCCCAAAACGAAAAATGATAACCGACTTCAAATACATTTTTAGAGAGCAATACATCATTTAAAACCAAAATAAAAACACAGTTTTAGAAATTATAAAAATCTGTTTTCTTAAATTTGTCAAAAGACTTATGAGAGAAGATAAATGTAGACTACAAATATGCAGTTTATGATTGCAATTAATAATCCATGCATTAGTCAGACATGAAAGAGTAAAGTTGCGGATTGTTTCATTCTGACTCCTCACCCACATTACATCAAAGGCGCCAGTATGTGCTGATGTGACTGCTGGGAATAAAGTCTATCACAATCATTCAGGTTAGGCCAGTTTTTAATTCCACTTTCATTCATAAACAGCTCGTGATACTGGTTGGTCATAGTTATGAAGAACAAATTAAGGCCTGAAATAAATTCTTATATTTAAAAAAAAAAAAACTAAAAAAACATAGTGACATTATTAACACATTCGGACGTTTGAACGGATCGAGGCTGCGTTCGAATTTGAGTGTAAAGAGAATTAGTGTGAAACCATCCTATCACCGCCGGCTGAAGGAGTCCCGCTGACGTGCACGTGTGCGTGGCCATGAGCTGATTACTATGCAAAATGTATTGATCGGGAATTTAGGTGTATTAGGAGGGATTAATGGCTTCCGTATAGCGCGTGCGTCTGTCTCCGTGCGGGGTTCGGATGGACAGCAGATTTTTTGGACCGAGTGTGTTTACCCTTAAGATCAGGGTGAAAATCCAATTGACCTGTGTGTGCTTCGGGGGGGTGGTGGTGGTGTGTGTGTGTGTGTGTGTGTGTGTGTGTGTGTGTGTGTGTGTGTGTGTGTGTGTTCACGTCCCTGACTGATGGGATTTCCATTAATTGACCTGCAGCCTCGGAGTTTTGGTGAGGGAGAACCGAACATATGTCCCGGGTGGATCTCCGTCTCTGCGGGACAAGACTCAGAAAAATATTACAGAGGGGAAGACTTTGTTTGGTGTAAATTTCACGTCTGTGTTTTGAAAGGGAAAATTCTGGATCATAAAACAAACGGAAAGGAGAGCGCGCATATAGTGAAAAAGAAAAAAAACCCCAGTATGAATCGTTTCCTCTCATCTTTATTGTGAGATGAAGAAAAGATCGAAGAGAAAGAGAGAGTCTCTCCGGCCGGCGGGTTGTTCCCCTCAAAGCCCCCTCCCTCCTTTTAATTGATTTCTCATAATTAACTCAGTGTGTCCATCGATTTCCCTGCGACCCCCCCCCCCCACACCGTCTCGAGATCGGCCACCTCATTATTCCCACATTAACCCGAATAATCCCGAATAAAGACTGACCACATTCAATAACTATTAGGAGTCAGACGGCGCTAAATAAAGCAGTTTCCCTTTAGATGACCTGGCCTCAGGACCAGGGCTGCACCGAAAACAGGAGAAGAAGAAGAAGAAGAAGAAGAAGAAGAAGAAGAAGAAGAAGAAGAAGGAGGAGGAGGAAAAGAAGAAGAAGAAGAAGAAGAAGAAGAAGAAGAAGAAGAAGAAGAAGAAGAAGAAGCCTTTTAAAATGCAGGAAAGTATTTGTCTTTGGACTCTTGACTCGACAGATGTAATGTTATTCACTTCTCCACCATTTGACCAATTAACCTTAAATCCCATTACACACCAGCTCAGCCAATGGCGAGACCCGCCGTGCTCAGCGGTCACTGTTGATGTGGAGCTGTAGCATCTCTCTGTCAGGTTCAGTGGCTTTGTAAGAGAGGAGGAGCAGGAGGAGGAGGAGGAGGAGGAGGAGGAGGAGGAGGAGGTTAAACAAGCATGCAGGTGGCAGATCAACCGGCACTCAGGTGAGACATGTGCATCCCTCCACCCTCATCTTCTCCACCTGAATATTACAAATGAAGAAACTATTTCCCATCGCCATCTCTCATTACAGTAGAAACGTGGTCTGAATGTGAAAATGAACGTGCAGGATGTAATCTCTCTGAACTTTTGGAGCAAAGGTATAACTGACAAGGAAAATTCATTCAACCTAAAATAATACCTTGCCTCAATACTGCACTGTAAAACTTATCATTGTAAAATGATAGTAAAATACTGGCCAGTAAGCTACTGTACATTAACAGTACATCTCCTGTATAGAAAGAGTACAGCAACTTACTGTAATCAAAGCACACAGTAATTTGATGTTAGAATTCAAACATGGCAATATTTTACTTGCAGTAGTTTTACCAGCAAGAATGAGAACAATTTATTGTAACTCTTCTGTATCGGAGAATTACAGTAACCTATTGTAATCAAAATGTACAGTTATTTGTCAGCTGTAAGTGGTAAAATTGCTGCGGACGGAGATCAAGTGGGATGATGGGAGCGAGCGTTATGATTCATGCATTGCACTGACAGCAATATATAGTATGAAAATAATACAGTAGTTTGGTGTTAGAATTTCCCTGTAAATGAATGTCCAAGTGTTACAGTCTGTGTAACTTATTTTGGCTTTGACGTCTATTGATCTCAAACAGATTGTCAGATTAAAGAAAATGTGTTGCACCTGAACAATAAATGAATAAAGTAAATTCAATTCTTGACCTTTTAAACAGAAATTTAAATAAAATAAAAACAGTTCATTAACTTAGTAGCTGATTTGGAGCATTTAATCATATTACAAAATATTTCACAGGAGAAAGGAGTTTACACAGTTTAAACTTATTTTATTTGATAAAATCCAGTTTATCAAATAAAAGCCTACTAAACTGTTGTCACACTGGGTAGAACATGTAGAGCATGCACAGTAGCTAATACTAGACATGCAAACATGCGCTGTGTAGAAAAAAAAAGGGCAAAAAAGTTTTATATTAAGAAAATAAATAAACAGAGTGAATCAGAATTAAGCAGAGATCATAGAGTCGTTTGGAGAGAGCAGGGTAGAATAGCAAAATGAACAGGAGAAGAAATACATGACAAAAATAGAACAAAGCAGAGCGGACAAGGGTGTTCAAGAGAAGAGATAATAGAGTAGAGTAGAGGGGGCCAGAAAGCATAAAGAGTGTGTGTGTGGAGGGAGGGAGGGAGGGATGGAGGGTGATGGTGTTGGTCACGGGGGGTTAAAAGAAGGAGGCGTTTAAAGCTTGTGAATTAAACGCTGTGAGGCCCTGTGTCCTCGGCACGTGCACCGGGCCTCAAGAAGAAAAGGAGCTCTGGCCCATCTGGCTTTTTTAGAGGAAGGGAGAAAAGGGAGGGAGGGAGAGAGAGAGAGAGAGGGAGAGGCCAGGAGACACAGAGGGAGAGCAGGCGAGGGAGGGGGGGGAAGAGAGAGGGAGAGGAGTCTGGTGGGGCTCAATATAGAGAGACCGCGGCATTAACACAGCCCGGTGTTTTAGGGCGCTTGATTCCCTCTGGGGGTCACCCAAAAAAATTAAATAGAGATTCTCATTGTAATGTAAGGTGAACATGTGCTCTGATTGGGTGTGGGGGTGGGTGTCAGAGTGGGGGACAGAAGACCCAAGAAAAGAGAGGAAAGGGACGTCAGAGAGACGAACAGAGGAAAAAACGGTTTAGAAAAAAGTGAAAGATTTTTTGTTTGTGTGTGAAAAGCCGTGTGTGTGTGTGTGTGTGTGTGTGTGTGTGTGTGTGTGTGTGTGTCTGTGTGTGAGAAGGTGGGTAAGTATTCAGAGACAGGGTCAATAAAACACACTCACCTTTAATCTATGCGTGTCCTTCAGAAGATTTTTCTATACCTTCACACACACACACACACACACACACACACTACCTCACCTCTCCTGCGCTCAGCATCTTAGCTGTTTCCATGGCGATGGAGTTGAGACTGCAACCAGAGAAAGGGGGGGAGCAGTGTGTGTGTGTGTGTGTGTGTGTGTGTGTGTGTGTGTGTGTGTGTGTGTGCAGCACCAGGTGATGAGGCTCAGCTCATGGCAGACTGTGCTTCAGCATCTGTGAAAGTGATTTCTTTCCCATCTAATAAAAGTTCTATTAAGGTCTTAGAAGAAGAAGGAAAAAAAATGAGAATGTAACCATCAAAACAGCTGGAGAAAATAAAAAAAAGGGAACTGGACATGTGTAAGGAGGATAAGTAAAGTGAGCACAAAGTGAAACAGGAACCTTGAATCACAAAGTGAAGGACCGTATTTCTTGTTTACTTAATTGTAACTTTGTAGTTCTATTTTAATGAATTAAAGATAAATGGAACAATTAAACATACACTTAACAGTTGCAAAAAGTAGTGGGCAATTACATCGTGAATTCTGTTTGTTTTTAATTATTTGGGTGCATTTTGTAGCTTCATCTGACAGCCAGCAGCAGAGAGATGCCAGGAAACGCATGCAGCATCCCAGCAGCTTAAAGTCAGCGTTAAACTCCTTTATCATTTCACCGAGACCTGAGAGTGACACGAAATAGAAATAATAAATGCATATTGGTATTGGTTGTGAACCAATAACCATTGATCATTATCACAACCTTCTACCATAATAACCAAAGCAAGAAATCAATATGATCATACATTTACTTAAAACTGAATTCTCAATCAACTAAAAACTATCACCATATATGTACATTTGACTACTTTCAGGCCAGCAATAAATTATTAAATAAACAATGGATTTTGCTTTTCCTTCTTAGATTTTGAAACTGAATCTTAGTACATTTATTTTTATGTGTGTATAGCTTGATGTCTAAAAAAAAAAACTGTATTTCTTGATACAATAATCTAAAACCCAGAAGTGGGTTGGTACGAGCTGACGTAAGCACGCATTATATTATATTTTAAAGAAAGAAAAACAGTATTTATAAAAATAGATTTTTTTTCTTCCATCATTTGGGCCGCTTTATGGATGGATGGTGGCCTAGCGTTATAAACACAACCTGGACTAAGGAGGGAAAGAAACAAAGAGGGATTTAGTGTAATGACTAACTATTTGTAACAAAAAGCTTGTTGTAGTCGGGGGAGTGAGAGACTGTAAACCCAACAAACCAACAACCCAACTGCCCTTTAGGCTCCTGGAGGCAGAGCGGCCTGTGAGAGAGGGCTGTCACAGGTTTGATACCAGCATCAGGGGCGCCGCTAGGGATTTTGGGCCCCATGAAAAGAATCTTTACAGGGCCCCCAACACAGCGGCAAAATTTTTTGATGCTATTTTACATACAATTATGTCATTTTACGTAAATAGAGGGGGGGAAGGGGGGGCCCTGCAGGGGTTGATGCTTCCAAAACAAATAAAGGAATTGTTACCAGGACATGGAAAATAAAACATGTGTGATTATATGTTAGTTAATAACTTAGTGTCATTATTTTTTCTGTATTATAATTTCATCATCATTAGGGGCCTCTCTGGGCCCCCCTCCATCATGGGCCCCTAGAATCCGTCTCCTTTACCCCCCCTTTTCGGCGCCCCTGACCAGCATCACCACAGACTGTCCACCCCTGTTTCACGTGGACAGTCAACTTCCCGCTCACTTTAATATCAATACATTAAAAAAATCTGTGGGGACGGAGCTCCAAAGGTCCAACGTGATGACGTAAGGTACGTAAACACTGCAGTATATAAGATAAGTTCCTTTAGCTTACCTTTATATTAAAGTGTGCTTTTCTACGGTTCATAAATAATATAGTTCTTTATAACAACTAAGCGCACTTCCTGGTTATGAAAAAATAAAAAAGCTAGAGACTCCATAGTTGAGCTGATATGTGTTTTTATCCGACTGGATTCCAGATTCTCCGGTTCGGGTTTGAAAGGGGGACCGACTGATTCTCGTGCTCGTGACCGTCTGTGTGCAGCAGGTTCTCGCTCAGACGGCTGCGGCCGCACGGCGTCGAGCGCCACCGCGTGGCCGGATGGCCGACCTGCCGCCGCGTCGACGAGGCCGCGTTCACCCGCGACATGAAGGTCTTCTTCCTCACCGTCCTCACTGTGGTGTCTGTGATCAGGTAAGGGGGGGGTTGTCTATGACAACCAGATCTAATTCATTTTTCTAAAGCTAATATTTAAATGTGAAGTTCTGGAGCAGGTTGATTTCATTCATTTAATTTCAGAAGAACCTCAAATATCTGTCATCACCTTTAGGCCACTTACAATAGCTGTATCTTAAATTTCCATTTACCAATTAATCTGACATTTATTTTGTCCATTCAATCTATTAAATATTAGTAATAAAGGTCATAAATGAGTGAAAATACCAGTTATAATTCTCCAAATAGTGAGCTGGCTATTCAAATGCTTTTTTTTTTGTCTAACCAAGAGTCACAAAACACAAGATGTTCTGTTTGTATAGAAAAAAAAATGCACAGCAGTTCATTTTCTTGAAAATGTCTTTGATTTTTCAATATTTTTCAATATCCCTTTTAATGTGAATGAATACTGACTTCTTCTCTTTTTCTTCTTCACTTCTCTACAGTTTAAAAATGTTTGAGCTACATTTAACACGTTGCGCCCCCTATAAGGTGAGTATTTAGTATTTGATGGGAGATGATTTCAGATTTCAGTTTAATTGAAATAAAATTCTATTAGATTATTTATTAAAGGGGAGACACTACAGGGGGATAGGGTAAAAAAACAAACTAATAGATGAAAGGTCACCAGTTGATTATTTATGTTAAGACGATTATTTTGGGAGTTATTACAAGTTTTCTGAAAATCTGTTTAAATATGCAAATTAGGTATTATCTTGCAGGGTTTTGTTGACATATTAGAGTCAACAGTTTTTACAGAAGCCTCTTTTAATCACTCAATTAATCTGAAAATACTGTCAGCAGCCGTTCAAGTTCCATTGTCTTCATGTAATTAGTGATACAATGTTGTATCAATCAGGCTATGAATGACATATGAACAAACCCCTCAGTAAAAACCTTCAGAAGATAGAGAGGAATGAAACTGGAGAGTTTGGTGAATGTCAGTGCTACTGAAGTGGAGATGTCTGGATCAGAGTCTGAGACAAAACCTAATTTAGAGAAAACATACTTTAAAGGATATCTATTATAAAAATACTACAGATTAATAGGGTTAAAAAATGAACTAATAGATATCGCCATTAAACTTCCCCAGTTGATTACTCACTTTAAGACAATTATTTTTTCTCAAATTTTTTCTCAAATGTTGTTTAAATATTCAAATGGTGCATGAGCTAATGGTAATTGTTGGGGAATTTAGGAGAAATCTACAGACCCAAATAGATAAAGTAGTAACATAAACACCTACATTTTGGATGTTTTCTTGACAGCAAAATCTCACAATTGACCAATGCATGAAAAACAACGTTTATGCCTTAAAATAAAATAAAAGATAATTGTTGCCCTTCTTCTTCTTCTACTCCTGCAGACGCTTCTACCTGAGATAAATGTCTGACCGAACATGGCTGTTTGGGCACTTTCAGATGGGGTGGAAGGGAACCGTTTGGTGAGCTTTTTGTTTTAATGCTGTTTAAAAGGTGGATTTGTATTTACTCTCTGCCACAAAGATTCCTGAAAACCTAAACGCTAACAGAGGCAACTGAAATGTGTCTGAAATCAGTCTCCTAGACGCTGCGGTCCAAGCTGCACAGGGACCGTTTGATAACCCTGCAGTGGGTAATGTTGGAGGGGAAGGGGCTGGGGGGGGTCTGCAGCGCTGAGAGATTGGCTTTGCACGGACGCCTTGTGACTTTAAGATCCTATTTGGTCCACTGGCTTAAAAATCAAAAAAAAAAAAAAAAAAAAAAAGGAAATCTTGGAACTAAGGTGCTTTTGACCAGATAAGTCAAGCTGGATGTGAATTTGTATTCTGAGCCACAGTCTGGCAAATTTTTTTTCACTTCTCTAAACACAGACGTGTTCCTCTTGTTACGTCTAACAGAGCTGACACAATATAATAAAACAATAAATGACAACAGTCCTGCAATTCATTTGACCTTTTTGTGACGATTTCTGTGTATTTTTGTTTGTTAAAATGCGAGAGATTTTAGTTGAAATTTTCTGGCTTTTATCATATTATCATTATAGACTACAAAAATGTCCTACACACTCCTTCATCTCTACAAATATGAATTTTTTGGGGGAGGTATGTTATGTTTTAATTAATAAATAAGTTGAAAAAAAGGTATTTATCAGAGAGCTTTTGTGTTTCATTGCAGCATTGTTCTGAACGTGACAATGAATCTCACCTGTTTTCTTCTTTGTGTGTCCTGTAGCTGCTGTTGTCGTGCTCATGAAGAAGAAGAGGACGACGAAGAGCGCCGGTTCGGCCTCGCCGAGGAGAACACGAGTGCAAACAATCTCAGCTCTCCTCCAGCAGGTTTAATTAAACACAACGTAGCTGTGAACACCAGAGGACTGTTCTCACAGTTATAAAAAAAGAGTGTTTCGATTGTGGGACATGTGTGATATTTGTACACATTTTGATGGTGCTTTTATATTACATTTCCTTCCTGCTCTCACTCTAAAAAGTCCCATGATTCATCTGGGATTTTCCCTTAAAAACAGATCCATTTTCTCTGGCTTTTTGAAAGAACCAATTAATTAAATAACACTTAAATATTCTCCTCCAGTGTTACTGTAAATGTGATGTTCGTTTAGAAGAAATATACTCACAATATATATATATATGTCACCAAGTACAACACAACACTAGGATGTCGCACATGAATTTACTAACACGCGATGTGATGTACTGTGAAGATGTGAGGCAAAATAAAGAAGTTGACTAATTAAAGGGAAATAGAAATACTCACTGAGAGTTTGAACAATGCAGGCTCCAAGCAGTGAACAAGAAACAGTGCAAAGATCACTCACTAGCGGGAGGTAAAGAAGCATCACACCTGGGAGAAAAAAAAAATTTTTTTTTTATAAATAAAAATAAATAAATGTTTTTTTCGTGTGTGGAATTCATCCACAAGAAACGTTAATATCTCTCTCTGTTTCTATTGCATGTTTTACTGCAGAATATATAACTTTCCACTCAGACTGGTTCTGAGATCCTTTATGTGTATCTCTTTGATATGTGGATGTGATGTCAAATCTTCTAAAAAAAATGTGAGGATGCATTTGTTACATTTAAATCTACATATATATATCTATATATATATATATATATATATATATATGTATACATACATACATCCGTCAGCGCTTTCTCGAGCTCAGCAACGAAAGTCTTCATAAATAAAGTGAATCTTTGAAATAAAAAAATGAAATAACCTGGTCTTGAATCAAGCTGATGTTCTACTGCTATGTATTATTGCGAAACAAACACACACACACCCACACACACCACACACACACACACACACACACACACACACACACACACACACACACACACACACACACACATACAGACAGACAGAAGAAGAGAGAGACACAGATGGAGGGGGAGAGAAAGAGACAGCGACCACATATACAACACCATTCATTATTAACACACCCAATATAGACCGGACTGGACACCGCTCCCCCTCTTGTCTACCATTAACACACACAAACACACACACACACACACACACACACACACACACACACACACACACACACACACACACAGGGAGAGCCCTCCAAGACCCTCCCCCTGACCCTGCGACCTAGGCACCATGGCAACCCTCTGACCCATCGCTGTTGCTGTGGTAACAACCTTGGAGCATGTCTGACCACTGCCGCGCCCCCAACCCCCCTCTCCAACGCACACACACAGACACACACACGCGTACCCCCCCTGCTCCACGCCGAGCCGAGGCAAACCGATCGATATTCTATCACACAGAACAGTGGAGCGAGAGAGAGGAGGCCACGGGCCAGCCAGATTACTGGGAGGAGGAGGGTGGAGGGGGGGTTAGTGGTTGACAAAAAGAGAGCCAGTGTGTGTGTGTGTGTGTGTGTGTCAAAGGAAACGAAGGGTTTTAGGGAAGGTAGTGGATGTGTGTGTGTGTGTTTTGGGGAGGTGTGCAAAAAGGGGTTTTAGCGTGCGGGTGTAATCGGGTAGGAGATTGAGAGAAGGCGTGTGTGTGTGTGTGTGTGTGTGATTTTGAGGAAAGGGGTGCTGGTAGGAGGGGGCTGAGAGTGTAAGTGGGTAGAAGATTGAGAGAAGGTGTGTGTGTGTGTGTGTGTGTGTGTGTGTGTGTGTGTCAGAGGTAAGGTGGTTCAGTGTGTTTGTTATGGCGAATAGGAAAGGGAGGTGTGTGTGTATGTGTGTGTGTGTGTGTGTGTATCATTATGAGCTGCAGTGCTATAACGCACCTTCCTGCTTTTTTTTATTCTAACACATGTTTGTCAGTGGATTCCCGGCTGTGTGTGTGTGTGTGTCCTCATGAATTGAATACTTCTATCCAAGGGGTCACACAGACAGAGGGTGCCTGGCCCACACGGGCTTATGGGATGCTACTTACATCACACACACACACACACACACACACACACACACACACACACACACACACACACACACACACAGGAGAGAGAGAACACAAAGGAATAGCAGGAGCAATGCAGGATGATGTGTTAGATGTTACATTAAACACACAACGTACACAGTGATGGAACAATAAGCTTCAACGTGAACTGAGGTCAAACGTTTGTAAAGATGCACCCAGCTTTTGTGCTTCGTGTACACCAACACGTGTAGTGGAGAGGAAGTATTCAGATCCTTCAATACCACGATAACAATAATTCTTATACTAGCAAAATGTGTAAGGCTTTAGACTACTGCATATGAGTGTATACTCATTTATGGGTGTCAATGAAACACTCATTGGTGCATGGAAGTACACAATGGTTATGGAATGACAACTTTGTGTTTAAGAGGGACCAAGAAACAAATCACAGGGAGGCAATGTTCAATGTGTATTTTATCATGATCTTTTATTATTTTTATCATCATTTGTTGTCAAATAATGATTATTTACAAAACGTTTCTTTGGGAAATAGCAATGTAAAACATGTGTAATATAAATATATGTTATTATTAGTAATATAGGTTTTCTTTCTACATTATTGTTGTTGCTGGGAAATATGGGCACACCGTTTTGAAATGAAACTAATAAATAGTCTACAGTATTATGGCGTATGTTTATGTTGATTAAATACTGGGCTGTAAAACAAAGTACTTATAGTGTGGTTACAGGGTGTATTAAGGTTCATTGTAACGTTTTTCTCTTGAAGTTTAAGTGCAACACGTAGTACGGCTCCTTTTCCCAAAGTCCTCTAGTATCCTGTTTCTACCATTATTACTCAATATGTGCTGGCCAACTTAGTATTTGCTGTAAGTATTTACAGCTCAATATATTTCTATTGATCCTCCCTTAACATTAACGTGTTACCCCCTTGTTTCCTGTACTTATTTCATTGATACCGTTTTAGGAAGGTATGCAGACTTATAACACGATATACGGCAATTTTAAAACACAATTTTTTCCTTAATGGGGAAAACCAAATGTATTGCTTTTATCTTTATTTACTGACCTAAAGAAAATACATATTTTTTATGAATTACACTGAGTAGGATTTCATCTTAATATTACTGACTGTGTCTGTGTGTGGGAGACAAGTGGTTAACTGCAGTTAATGAATAACAAGAAATCATAAAAAGGTTGCACGGAAGTACTGACAGAAAGGAACAGAGGAGAGAAAAAACAACAAGGAAGTCACAAAGGAGGTGACCTATATCCCTGGGTTAGAAGGGTAAGGGTGTGTGTGTGTGTGTGTGTGTGTCAAGTGGGCAGGAGCACTCATTTGCTCTGTGAGCCTTGTAATAGTATTCATGAAACATGGAAAGACACACAAACACAAATACGCACACACACACAAAGACTCACAAGTAGAAGCGTAAAACTATCGAACCCAAACCAAGTCCCAGGTTGTTTGTGGGCTTTTCTTTTTTAATAAAAGATACATTACTGTAATAAATTTACAATTCATTTTATTTTGAAGGAGCTAAAAGTGAAAAAGGTCTCTGATAAACTGCATTCAGCATAACAGAATATATAAATAATTAATACGGTTTAAATAATAGAAGCAATAAAAAAACTCTATATAGCTGTAGAACTCTAAAACTGAAGGTATGGCATGCATGATCTTCTTAAAACTACTGATGTGATTTTCAAATTAAAATAATACAATTCATCATCTTTTGTGGATTAAGTACAGTTGTGCTTTTGTTCTGATATAAACAAAATGGCGAAGGAGGAGGAAGAGAAGAAAGATGAAAAAAAGGAAGACAAATGAGAAATACAGGAGGTTCCATCAGCAGAACTGTCCGGAACAAAACTATCATTAAACCTGGACGTGAAGTCTCTACAACACACAGGGGTGCATGTTGGCACATTTCACACTGGCATCAAATGTACAGTTATTAGGACAACATTCTGAGAACAGGTGAACTTCAGCTAGACAACATAGAGATGTCTAGATTGGGTTTCAGATTTCTGAAGGCCAACCCTGGATGTTGGCATCCCGCTGGTTTCCTCAACAAAAGGCCAATGGGATTCTTCTGTTGGATTTTGGATTATTGCAGAAAATAAACTCTGTGGCAAACTAACGTTCACTGATACTTACAAGATTTGCTCAGCAAGATGATCTTCACAAATAAACACCACTTTTATGATTTTCGAAGCAAGGAAGGAAATAAGCAGAAATAAAAGCTAACGTTAGGCTATAAAGAAACTCCACATCGGTCACCTGACTTCACGTCACCACCACTAAACTAAAAGAAGAACTGGTCTAGTGAATAAATTAAGTCGTCTCATTTAGACACTTGCTAGCAACTGATGTTTTGAAGACACGTTACAGCTTCTAAATCCACTAGAGGGGTATTTACTGACCTATTTTATATCCTAGAACAAAATGTTAAAATCTTTTCAACTTATGTCAACCATAGACCTGATTTCAGGCATCTAAGCGAAAAAACACATTAAAGAAACACATTGACTGGGAGACAGATCTTTAGTTAGCATTTATCAGCGAGTTTTGCAAACCCAAGCGCCATGGGTTTGATCCCAGGATACTGCTCAGCGGTGCCAAGCCAACAAAACAAGGTCCACGCAGTTCTTTTTCTGATGCTTTTGATCATATCGCATGTTCTTCTTCGGCAGAGGCCCATGAGTCAGTTGCCTATTTTGTTTGTTTAGTACTTTCATGACTTTCTGTCCGTGTTGGCTTTACGGTTTTAGACTGAAAGTTCAATCTTGTGCTCAAAAACAGGAGTGACCAAAACAAATCAACCACAAGGTCCATTTAGCAGCTGCTCCAGAGCTTTTGATCATCTCACACGATCTTCCTCAGCAGAAATAATTTCTAACTTTGTCACATAAATGGATGAAAATTCCTTAAAGCAGCTATAATTAATATTTTTTTATAATACCAATGTATAAAATGAAATGTAAAAGGCGTCACTCGTAGTAATAAATGTACAGAAAATTCATACCTGAGTTTTCAGCTCCCCTCAGCTTAATGGAAATGTATAGTCAGCTTTAACAGATATTTAGCTCAGGGGTTGGGAGAGACCAAAAACAGAGCTCAAACAAGAAACCACAACTCTAAATCAATGAGAATGTTTCTCCTTAACTGCTTGATATGTTAATAGTTAGTGTACTATTTTTTAACAAGTTTGCCATTTCAACTTAAACAGGCCCTATCATGCTCTTTTTTTAGTTACAGTTACAACATGTTTACATGCGTCAATGCTCATAATCCTGGTTTTTCTCATCCTGGCTGTCCTGCAGCACCTCCTCACCCTCTCTCTGAAACGCTCCTTTGTAGCGCTTGCTCCTCCCTCCAGAAAGCAAAGTCTGCTCTAATTGGTCAGCTAGCCCGCTCTGTTGATTGGTCAATGTTTCACATTTAAAAAAAACTCTTCCTCTGGAGCTTCAGCTCCATCTCTCTTTTGTTGTTCGAGGGCCAAACTAGCCGGAGAGTTTTACGTCACTTCCGTAACATTGTGACCTCATAAAGTTACAGGAGAGAATTCAATAGAGCCGTTTCAGGCAGCTCAGGAGCTTCTGAGGGGGAGGGTAACTCCTTTTAGGCGTGGACTTCAGGTTTTACACTCTACAGACCTTTTACATGTACAAAATATATATAACACACTAAACAAGAGGGAAGCATAATAGGGCCACTTTAAAAGCTGATGGTATGTTGTTTTAAGTTGTTTCTAATGCCCCCAAGTGGTCAAAGGTTTTATTGCAGGTTTACAACGTCTACATTTCAATGACAGCTGAGCAAATTCCGTCTGCCGAGGAATCATGTGATTTGAAACTAAATGGACCTGCTCGTGAGTTTTGTTGCCATCAAAGCTTATGTTGCTGAAAATATGTATCCGATACCTGTTAGGAGTTGTCCAAGTCCTCGTGTGGGTCAGCTGATTGATGCTGAGTCATTGCAGCATCCGGACAAAGATGGCTCTTCAATCCTGCCGCATACATTTTCTTCCAGTAGAGTTTCAACTAAATGATGTCTTCTTACCTGATGGCATATGTCTGGACATGTAACGTGTTAACACTTCCTCTGACTTCAGGTAGAAAACACATGACATGACACTGCTGCCATAAATAAGAGTTGGTCACACAGCATTTATTTCCATTTTCTGACAAAACTCCACACAAAAACAAACTGGAGACCAAGCTGAAAAAGAGATCCTTCTAATTTATTTCATTTTCTTATTTTTTGCTGCTGTTTTGCAATTCAAGGTACAGAGCCTTATTCACATTTTCACTGATTTAAACAATGAAATCAGAGAGAAATCTCTTTTTCCGAGGACACAGAAAGATTGTTTTTTTTATTTTTTTTAACAGGGGCGGGGTTGAGGGCGGTTGAGGGGAGGAGAGGAGGGCAGATAAGGGGAGCGTAGGTGGTGAAAGTGGGTGGAAGTTTACAAGGACGGAGGGTTTGCACGCTGTTCACAAACAGACAGACACCGGACAGATAGACGGGCAGGGTAAGGAGGAGGGGGAGGGGGGAGGAGAAAGTAAAGAGGAGAGGTAAAAGAGGGGGGAGACAGTGTGCTTTGTCATGTCTGAATGAAAACAAGCAGCTCTCAGACCCACTCCCAACTTCAAAAAAACTTTCACTAACAATTTTTCCTTTTTTAAAAAACACCCAGTCGGTTATAAGAAAAACGACAACGACACAAGGAGAAAAGAAGACGAGGGGAGGAGGGAGGGAGGGAGAGAAGGAAGGAAGGAGTTCAAGGAAAGTGACCTTTTTCCCGCCCTGTTGAGGGCGTGAGTGAGTGCTGAAGTTTTATGGTGAGATTGATTCTTTATTGATAGGAGGAGGAGGAGGAGGAGGGGGAGGGAGTACGGCAGTAGAAGATTGGCAGTGAGTACATAGAAGTAGAAAGAGAGAAGAGGAGGGAAAGAAGTCAAGTGGTAGTTGGTGGATGGCAGGACATGGCAGTGACTGAGGAGCTGGATCTGGGTGGCTCTGGCAGTAAAAAGACAAATAAAGAAATAAAGAACAGACACCACTCCCTTCCCTTGATTTGGCAGTGGAGAGTCTAGACGGGAGCTGCCGAGTTGTTGTTCTGCTTGGCTAGAGAAATCGCAGTGGAACGGTCGGGTTTCTGTCTTTATTCTAGATTCTTTATTCAGGGACGCACAGTGATGTAGTTTAAGTAAACGTGTGAGGAGCGGCTGCAGCTGACGGTGCAGTAATACGCGTCGGCACGACTGTGTTTCTGGCAGACTAGTGCTGTAGAGAAAAAAAAGGGGACAGAGGAAACAGAGAGGACGGGGAAGATTTACAACCCCCCTCCCGCATCCTCTCCTCCTCTGTGGTTGGTCCTCGCTCCATCTTGGCGTGTTTTTTTGTGTGTCTTTTTGGGGTGGATGAGGAAGGAGAGGAGGAAGGGTAGGACATTATCTTCTTGAACATTTCGAGCATGTTGACTGGAAAAGAGAGGGATGGGTGGAGGAAAAGAGAGGGGGAGAAAGAGAATAAGGGGTGAGAGAGGGAAATTATGTTTTGATAACTTAATAGTATGTCTCTTTTTCCACCCAGCCTGCAGAGATGGAGAGGAGAGAAAACAGAGGGAACAAGGAGAAAGAGAGAAGAGTTATCTATCAAAGCATTTCATCTGTTGATTGACATAAAAAATATGTATTTAAAACTATAAGGTCCTGGATGATATTTTCCTGCAGAATGTTCTGATATTCTTAAAAGTTAAATAGTTTTTTCCCCCATTACATTCACAATGTATTCTGCTCATCACCCTGTTAACATCTATAATAGCATGTCATTAAAATATGTGTAATATAACATAATTTGATCTCTAGGTTCAAGTCTTCTTCAGTACGTGATGTTCATTTAGTAATTGATGGTCCATTTAGAGTCAAGTAGACCATAAAGCAGGGTATGCTTTAGGGCGGGGCTACCTTGCTATTGACAGGTCACTACCACGCCATTGTCCGGTCTGGGAGCTGTCAGTGATTTTGTGTTACAACTTTAACCCTTTCAAGTGTGTTTTCACTTCATGTAAGTTAAAATTTGGATTAGAAAGTGAAAAAGTTTTAATTTAGAATCGATCTGATCGTCTTCCCTGATCAGCCTTCATATAGACTTCAGAAAACGCCAACAGAAAATGAAATAATACATAACATTTACAACATAAAACATTCAAATTTGATGGATATAGCGCTTTGAAATGCAGCGCCAAAGTTCACTGAGGTAATGGAGAAAAAGGAAAGCACCTCTTGTATCTCACGTCATCTCGCATTTTTTCCCCATAAAAATAAACTGGTTAGTAAGCGGTTATTGGTTATCAATAGCAAAGCTGACATCCCTACTTGCAACAAATGTAAATATATTTGTGTGGTACAGTTTTTTGGCAGCCTGGTAAGGTAAATCTAACTCTACTTTCTATGTAAACCAATGTGCAGCTGAAATCGTACATGAATACAAGTATGTGTGAGCGTGAATGTGTGTGTGTGTTATGTTACCTCCAGGGTTTCTGCGAAGGATGAGTTTTCGGATTTCATCGTAAACAAAGATGAGGAAACTATACGGGAACGCACAGAACCACCAGCTGGGCCTGAGGGAGGAGGAGGGGGAGAGAGGGAATGATGGAGGGTGAGAACAGTCAATCTACACATAATTCATTACCAGTGAAAGTGAACATGGAGGTCTGCTCATCGTGGTACTGTGATGACGTGTTGAAGCGTTACTTACTTGAGCGGGTACATCCGTAGTGCCACGTCCATGCCGGGGCAGTACGACAGGAAAGCAGCCAGAGCCGTTTCCTCAAACAGGCCAAAGATCAAAATCTTATTCCTGCGAGACAATAAGTGCAGAAAGAAAAGTTATTTACAGCAACACACGTAGTAGAGAGACGATTAACAGTGGATCACGTCAGGTGCTATCTTAAGCTACTTTTGGATCCTAAAATGGCTTCAAAGTGGATTTCCTGCAGGCAGAACCAGTATGTGGGTTTGTGTGCCGGAACTGTAAATGCTGCCTGCAGAACAGAGCAGCTGAAGGAGAGGACAGACGGGTCAAGAGCCAGACAAGATGGAGACAGGAGAGAGGGGAACAAACAAGCAGGTGCCTGAATTAGGGCCATTAATGAATGGTGCGTCAGTAAAAACCTGGCCATCTAGTGGCAGCTGTGGGAAACTGCAACAACCACAGCAGTGCGTAGGTACCAACACAATCCCCATTTCATTCTTCTTCTGCAACTTTCATGTTTGTACCAGATACAGGTACTGATACAGTACGTCAGAGAAAAATACATAAATACTGTAGAGTGATGGAGAAAGTATTTAGATTCTTTACTTCAGTAAAAACAGCAATATAACGATGTAATGAATTAAAAGTCCTGCATTCAAAATCTTCCCTAAGTAAAAGTACAGAAGTAGTATCAGCAAAATGTACTTAAAGTTTTAAAGCAAAGGTACTTGTTCTGCAGAAAATGTGATATTTACTTGTACGTTGCTTTATTAGAATAATACTAATGGAATGTGGTGGTGTGGAAGTATAAAGTAGCAGGAAATGAAATATTCAAGTTAAATACCTCAAATTACACTGAAGTAAAGTAATTGAGTAAATGCATTAAGTTCATCAGTGATATCCAGTCTGCATATTGTAAGCATGTTTCAATGTTACAACATTAGTACAAAACTGACTTAGTTGCACACAAATACCAGACCTCTCGTAGTGTAAGCACAAGCTGAAGTTAGCATGCCTCACATTCAAAATCAAAGGGACAGTTCAGGATCTATTTTCTTTCTATCGAACTACACCCACCAACCGTAGCACCGCGCAGAAGGAAGCGTGTATCTACTATCCCATAAACATGAATGGCGTCCTCCTCGGCTAAGCTGTAACGTTGGCTAGCTCAGTGGTGCTAGGTGAGATAACAAGTATAGATGCGGTGACTCGGTTGGTGGGTGTAATTCGAGGAGAGAAAGTAGTTCCTACATGACAGTGTTCACAACAAGGTCTGTGGATTATCTTGAGTAAACGGGTCATGATTTCTGGCAAGAGACTTGCTGTTGAGTTTTCTTTGAGCACCCCGAGCACCACGATTGTCATATAGTTTCATTTTATTGTAGAGAAGACAGACATCTCTACGACAATATCTCCAACACTCACCAACACTATCTGGATGGAAAAATAGCACTAAAGGTGAGAGGAAAATATGTATTTTAGTTATTGGTGAACTGTCCCTTTAAAGACAAGGCACAATGAGAATACTTCTGAATGTTTTGACTGTATCAAAATGAGATGAGCTGATGTTTGATATGTTGATATTATTTTTAAATAACTTTTTGACTTACTTCATGCCCTGCTGGAACACAGAGTTACGTCTAGTCTTGCAGATGATGACATCTGCCCATTGTACCACCACAATGCTGACGAAGAATGCCGTGTGGCAGGTAAATTCCACAATCTTCCGCTGCTCATAGGTCTGGACAGAAAGAGGAAGACAGACACACAATGTGTCCTCTGTGATGGATTTCTATTTAGATGGTGGACAGCACGACACGTTTATATCTATTTATATTAACGTTTGTCTTTTTAGTCTTTCAAAGATTACTGTTGGTGAAGGAAGGTAAACTTGTATGAGTAACCTGATATAACATCACGATACACAAGAGGGGAGGATGTATAAAACAGTAAACAGTGTAACTCTATCAGGTCAGTCAAACAGAGCTCACAGGAGAACACTGATATCCAGTCAGCTCACTCATACCCATTGCTGCCCGTAGCTGTCCTCCAGGTCATTGCAGGAGCGATCGTCCCAGTTGAGCCGGATGCCGACAAGCACGGACGGCAGAAAACCATTTTCTGCCATGATGACGAAGTAGGCGAAGAACCCGCCGAGAGCTTGGATCATACCTGCAGACACAGAGTTTCACAATCGTTATAATCACTGTATATTATGATGAGATGAAGGGAACCACGTTCTGATTTGCTGGCCACCGATAGGAATTGGCTGGTAATTACAACAACAACAACAAAAATTTGATATGTTGCATTAAAACTTGTGAATTACAAAGTAGTATCATAGAATCAGCCAGCCAATAGCTTTGTGTTTCCATTGTCTAAGAACACTGATGATAGAATGCTACGAGCTAAAAGAAAAGAAGCTTACATGGTTTGCAAGTGTAGAGCAGTGTGTTATGAAAAACATTTTTTTTTGAGTATGGGACAGATTTTGGGCCCAGTAAGGGTTGTCAGAATTCTGCCATGGTCTTGCCTGCTGACAATACTTGCACCAATATCTGAAAAAATTACAGGGACTTTGTATTTATAATGGATTTATATCTCTTTTTACCTTCATATTTTAGTGTACTTACCTGAACCTTCCCCCAAATTAAACTGAAAGAAGTATATCAAATAATAATAATAATAAAAAATATTATATATATATATATATATATATACATACACATTTCTACATATATTATTAATATATGCACAATTTGGGGGAAGGTTCGGTTAAGTATTTTTTTATTGTTTTGGTGATTAAATGCTACACACTGCACTGTGTCTAGAGATTACAGGTCTGTACTGTGTGTTGAATAACACAAACATGGCACCTACCGATCTGTCCATAGGCGATACTGATGAGTCTCTCGTTGACCAGTTTGTCCCTCAGCGGGTTCCTGGGCTGGCGCTTCATGATGTCACTCTCTGCCGCTTCATAGGCCAGAGAGATGGCTGGTACCTGACGGAGGAGACAGAGAGACAACACTTTTATCGTAGTTTCATTTGTGGTTTCATGTGTCGAGAACACATTCATATCTGGGTGTGTTTTTGCTGTGGTTTATTTTAACATCCTACACTTTTCAAGCATGACAAATGTTAAAGTGCTTTGAGTGGTCGGAAGAGAAGAAAAGCGCTATACAAGTAGAGTCCATTTACCATTACCATTTTCACGCTAGACTGGTCTCACATTGCCACCTAGTGTCTGTTTTGTGTACATACTTTTTAGGCACAACCTTGAACTCAACTTTGGAGCTACGTGATAAATAAAGGGATTGTGTTAAAAGAATATATATATCCAAACTGTAGGTTTGTTTTTATTTATTATTTAATTTACAGATTTTAAATATTCCTTCTTTATTTTATTAATAAAAAAAAGGAAATATATATATATATTTTATAGACAGATTCTAAATATTCCCATATGTCATTGTTCCAATTATGTTAATTATGCAGCACAGTTAAGGTGACTTAGGTGACTGACCACCTGTGTGTCGCCCAGATGATAATTTAACATTGCTGTGTATATATTGCCACCTGAGTACCTGTCTGACATGCAAACAGTTCATACAGTTGACATGTTTGTGTACAGCTGAGCTCCACTGGTTTACTGTGCATGCATGAGTGTTCAAAGATCAAGCGTGAACAAGAGCTGAGTGTGTGGGGGCCACCTGTGGGTGGATAAGTGGGTTCACACATTGACTGCTGCAGTTTTCTATCTCTTGACTGGTTTCTACAGTGTGTGAGTGTGCCCGGTGTCTCTTCTGTTACCATGTCGGTTCCCAGGTCGATGCAGAGGATAGTGATGGTGCCCAGTGGCAGTGGGATGTTGACCAGGATGAAGAACAGGAAGGGGGTGATCTCTGGGATGTTGCTGGTCAGAGTGTATGCGATGGACTTCTTCAGGTTGTCAAAGATCAGACGGCCTGTAGGGATGCAGGTTGTGAATAAAATAAATACAAAAATAAATAGTCCTCCAGTGCCTGCGCTGGTATTCTTGCGTATTGGGGTCATTTCTGAGTGTAACTTCAAATGCTTCGTATTCGAACCTAAGCTAAAAGGTTCTCCAAGTCAGAAATTATATTTCAAAACTATTTTCAAAAATTTAAACAGTGTTATAAATATTTCCGCCTTGCTGTTGTATCCAGTGGCCAAGCTGTAAAGTTGCAGTTTACATTCATGGCCCTCACCTTCTTCTACTCCAGTGACGATGGAGGCAAAGTTGTCGTCCAGCAGGATCATGTCGGCGGCCTGTTTGGACACGTCTGAGCCAGAGATTCCCATGGCAACGCCGATGTCAGCCTTCTTCAGGGCGGGAGAGTCATTCACACCGTCGCCTGTCACGGCCACGATGGCCCCCTGACAGAAGAGGAGGACGCGCATTTTAGGGGTTTTCATTCCCATTCGGGATGCACGCCATGAAACCATGAGCTTGTTTGCAGGTGCATGTATATATACTGTGAATGTACCTGTCTCTGGCAGCCTTCTACAATGATGAGTTTCTGCTGCGGGGAGGTTCTGGCAAAGACGATCTCAGTGTGGTTCTTCAAAATATCGTCCATCTGATCCTGATCCAGGTCTTTCAGATCTGTGCCGTGGATCACACAGGCCTTGGCGTCCCTACACAACGCAGATAATAGCAGAACACTCTTGTACACTTTTGTATACCGAATCCTAAAAACTGCTGTGATATAAAGGTGCTGCAAAGCAAAAGACCATACTGTTTGACAGCGTACTGGGGCCGTTGTAGGTAATAATAAATAAATAAAGGAGCCGGGAGAGGGAGGTAATATTCTGAGAAATAACTGAGATTTTCCTGAGATTAAATTAGCTAAATTTACAAGATATTTATTTAAATCTTCTCTGATATCATGAAGTCATACATTTTGCGAGAAAAACTCTGAATCTTCTCTGAATTTTGTAGTATTCTTAAGATAAGGATGGCCTCTGAGCAAAGTGAAGTTTGTGAAATACACGTACGTATACGCATTTGCTTTCATGCTCTTTCTGTATTTCTTTTGCGAACATAATGCTGACATTGGTTTGCATTGTACTTTATTCTCAGGTTCGACCTGTTTTATTTAGCCTACAGGTTATCAGATAAATCCTAAAGATGGCTGTACCCGATGTCCTCTCTGATGGAAGGCATCTGATCGAGGCAAATGTTCAGAAAGATACAAAATCCGCGTTTTCTTTCATGTTCTTTCAGTGTTTTTCCAAGACTATTATGATTTATATATTTAGCACTTGTTTAACGTCTGTGGCGTGATGAGGTCGATCAAACCTTGCAAAGTGAAGCGATGTTGAAACAACAAATTAAATTTTCAGATTTATGATTTTAGAATGTTCATGTTTCTTCTTTTGTAAATTAGCCATTTTAATTTGAGCATCTGCTGTATAAAAGTGATTGTCCAACCTATATCTTGCAATGCATGTAAACATAGTTACATTTTTAGTCTTACCTCGGGTTAACCTGGCTGACGGGGATGTTCAGGCGGGCAGCGATGTCTTCCACTGTCTCGTTGCCCTCGGAGATGATGCCCACACCCTTAGCAATGGCCTTGGCTGTGATTGGGTGGTCACCGGTCACCATAATTACCTGAAATATAGGAGGAGGAAGAAGATGGAGAGATAGGAGATGATAGGGAAGAGGAGAAAGAGACAAAATAAAACAACGAGCAAGAGGAGAAAAGGCCATCAGTTAAGAAAGAAGGAATAGGATGAGAAGAAGAATAAAAGGAATGGGGAAAAGAGAAAAAGAATACAATTCATACTATTGATAAAACCCTCTTCTTCTAAAAATCATCTACCGCCTTCACATCAAGGTGGATGTCACGTTCTGCTTTTTCCAGGCCCTTAAAATGCCAGACTTGTAAGGTGCCCACCTTGATGCCAGCGGAGCGGCATTTGCCCACGGCGTCGGGCACGGCAGCACGGGGAGGGTCGATCATGGACATCAGGCCAACGAAGCAAAGGTTGTCCGTCTCGAAGTTGACGTCATCGGTGTCAAATGCAAAACCTTTGGGGTACTTGTCCTCCGGCAGGAAAACGTGGCAGAAACCTGGAGGTATCAGGGACGAATGAATTGTATGTACAGGATAATACTATTCAATAAAAGGATATATCGGAACTTTATTGGTAAGTTTAAATTCCTAATCATGAACCTTTGGTTAAATTACCACTGTGTTCCTATCATCCTTAGTAAAAACACATTGTACAAGAAGAATAGGAATAAGTCTTGTTTTTTTCAATAACTTTTTTAAAATAAAAACTAAGCTTTTTTTATTTTTATCTGATCAATTATCAATAATCAAAGTAATAATAAACAGATAGATTGAATATCAAACTAGTTGTATCTGTTGTGTACACTGTGGAGCTGCATTTTGACAGTTTGAAAACATTTATTCAACTATTTTAGTTTATGGTTTAAACAACAATCCATGTAACTGAACATGCTTTGATGTAATTGCAGGCAGGAGATATATCGGAAAATTTATTGGTAAGTTTAAATTCCTAATCATGAACCTTTGGTTAAATTACCACTGTGTTCCCATCATCCTTACCCAGTACTCTCTCTCCCAGTCCTCCCAGTTCCAGGTAGGAGTTCTGGAAGGCCTCTTTCATCTCATCGTCCATGGGCTGCTCCTTGCCCTGCACCATGATGGAGGAGCTGCGGTCAAGGATCCTCTCTGGGGCTCCCTTCATCACCAACAGGTAGCGGTTGTCGTTTTCATCGTCATTTTCATGAATTGAGAGCTGAAGGGGATCAGATTATAGCGTGAGGATGAGAATCTTTTAAGACCTTTTTTGTAGTGTTTTAGCCCATTTACTACAAACAAAGGGGGGCGAACCTGGTACTTGTTGGTGGAGTTGAAGGGGATCTCAGCCACCTTCTTGTTCTTTTCTCTCATGGCCTTGACGGGGCCACAAGACAGCTCGATGCACTTCAGCAGGGCGGACTCGGAGGCGTCGCCGGCCACGTCGCGCTTGAGGATGGGCAGAACGTCCTGGCCGGCCTTGAACACGGCGCGGTTGCACAGGGCAGCAATGCGTGCCAAAGACACCCATGTTGTGGAGCTTTTGTCAAAGGAGCAGCCTAGAGAATGGTGGGAAAAAAGGAACATTTATTGACATGTGTCTCAGCCTATCACATTCACCCAGCCAGGCACCATTTCCATTAGTTGGTTTGTTGTTAGGACGCCTGGTGTGTGTTAAGGTAAGGGGAGTAAGCCAAAGCTTTTTGTAGCTTATGTGATAACAAGAAACAACACTGTCTCATTTGAAAATGGCAGAGGCAGAGAGTGAAGATACAGAGAAGAAAAAGGGCAGAGGCAAACACACGTCCACCAGTTCTAATCTACAAAACAACGTAACAGACAGAAATACCTTCCATCTGTTTTCTCTCCATTTTGAGATGGAGCAATGAACCGGGCCGACTACATCAATCCATCACAAAAAAGGAGTTAAAAACAGATGGACGGTATTTCTGTCCCGTAAGGTCTGTTTTAAATGAACCTATAATTGTGCGTTTGTTTGCCAAACAAATCTGGTGACTGATGCTCATTAAGGTCAGAAAGACACTAGAGTGTGACATAACGTTATATTGGAATACTTCATGCTATCAGTCAGAGACAGTTGAAGGTGAATCCCTTCTTTTTTCACAACAGAAACTTGAGCAATATCTGATAAAATATATATGTAAGTAACATTTCCATTTAATTCTAAGTGCATGGCTGTCCATTTATTATTATTTTTTACTCTAGTAAAAACACATTGTACAAGAAGACTAGGAATAAGTCTTGCTTAAAATAATAAAGTTGAGCTTTTTTTTTTATCTGATCAATTATTGATTATCAAAGTAATAATAAACAGAAACTAGTTGTATCTGTTGTGTACACTGTGGAGCTGCATTTTGACAGTTTGAAAACATTTATTCAACTATTTTAGTTTATGGTTTAAACAACAATCCATGTAACTGAACATGCTTTGATGTAATTGCAGGCAGGAGAAATTGTGCAATGTTTAACAAGGGCAAACACCCCTGTGTAAAAAACAAAACAGAGCAGCGTTTGATGTTTCTAAAAAACATACAATTTCATTTTGGATGCTGCCAGTAATTGATGCTGCCAGAGATGAAGTCAGGTCACAAATATTCTGAATATTTTGCAGGAAGTTTTAAACGCACGCTGCATGAAAGGAGGGAGAGAGGGTAGGTGAATCTCACCGGACTGATCCTCGGTGGTGTCGGCCTCGTGGATCTGGTTGTCGAACCACATGTGGGCCACGGTCATCCTGTTCTGGGTTAGGGTGCCCGTCTTGTCGGAGCAGATGGTGGAGGTGGAGCCCAGGGTTTCTACGGCCTCCAAGTTCTTCACCAGGCAGTTCTTGCGAGCCATTCGCTTAGCGGTCAGTGTCAGACACACCTAAGAGAAACGGAGCGAGGAGAGGAAGAACGACAGGAGGAGAGGAGTCGTTGAGGACAGAATGGGACATAAAGGAAAGAGTAGAAACAAACCAAACCAAAACAGAAAGAGAAAAACATAATTAGTATCTGTGTGGTAAACTAACAGCACGGATAAACATCTCCAGGTATTACACCAACTGGGTGCCATACTGTACCTGAAACTATAAAGCACACCCAGGAAGAAACCCGCCCCGACACCTGGAGACCTTCATCCTGCTCTTAACAATGCTCCTCTATAGCAAAATGCACTGAAATCTTAACCGCCTTTCAGAAAATAAAAAAGCAGCCAAAATAGCGGAGATGCGGAGAGGGATAATGAGGCGTGAACGAGTGAAGGGGTGAAGCAGAGCGGCGGGTGCATTATGCAATCATGCCAAGTACGGCAAAAGACCCGTGGGCCAAACAGAACTAGCCAAGCAGAGGAAGGCCGAATTCATTTCAAGAAGCTGACTTGTCATTAGCCTAATATCATTACATTAGCTAGTCGTTGTCATTGCAGGCAGCACCACGACTGGCCTGGAAAAGAGAGAGAGAAGGAGAGGAAGATGGAGAGAACACAAACACACAAAACACATGTGGGGCTGCTCTTGGAAAAGGAGAGATGGAAAGAGAGACATATCAACACAAGACAATGCACCACCGTCACCATGGGAACAGGTACTGACACAGAGAGAATGTTAAAAAGCACATAAGATACACGCCGAGATGCACACGAGAGACGTACAGCGACATCAACAACACACTGATATAACACAAGCGCAGAGATACAGGATGCAGGGACAAAGTGAGACAGCAGTCAGGACAAGACAACATCGGCCTGAAAAACACTGTAGCACAACCAGACATGGGTCAAACAACAGAATGCTTGGGGTAAATGAAGTAATCTAGAACCTAGGTCAGAGGGCAAATGAATGCTCTTAATCACAGAATCTACAATAGAGCATGGCTTATGTAATGGGCTAAACCGACGGGGAGTTGGCTTGCTTATCAAAAAAAGAAACATGTCATGGCAACACCAATGTAAAGAACACTTTAAAAAGCTTTTACTGTTTTCTCTCATTTTGAGTAGCGTCTTAGATTTCTCTAACATATGAAATATATAAAGTTTATGAAAGATACTGTTTGACCCAAGTCTGCACAAAAACACTGGGAACTGAAGAGGAAACAAAACACGCTGTGAAGAGAAACAAGAGAGACTAGAGAAACTGCTCCAAATGAAGGAATGATACAACTGGACAACAACCTTGTAAACACATGTACACGTACTCGAAATAGGGCTGCATGATATTGGAAAAACTTTTTTTCTCTCTCTGTGATATAAAAAAATACAGAGTTATTCACCCTTAAGTTAAAAGTCAATCCTGTGAACTTCGAGAGCAAAAGAAAGAGGCTTGATAAACTATTTTGTGCTCAACTGAACAATTTCATCATAAACACATTGGTTGCATAGATTTGAACGCCGATGGCATGACAGCAAGGTCACACCCAAAAAGCATTGTAAACAAGACAGGGTCTGGGTTTCAAGATGGGTCTGGCAGATTGGGGGCATTGCCTATTACCCCTCACACTGAGGACAGTCTGTCCTGGTTAACAGTGTAGCCAGAAGCAGGGAGGAAACAGCATCACGCAGGGGCCTTTCCAAGCCGAACTACTGGAAACGGAAGAAATGCGCCTAGAGAGGCACAGCCAGCTTCACAGAGAGGATCCTCCTACACCAAGCGCTCCAAACACGGACCCCAACGGATGAGAAGTGTAAAAATATTCTGGTTCATTATGAAACTGTGGCAGGTCTGCCTACTCACAGTGACGGTGGCCAGCAGTCCCTCTGGCACATTAGCGACAATGATTCCGATGAGGAAGATGACAGCCTCCAGCCAGGAGTAGCCCAGGATGATTGACAGCACGAAGAAGGACATGCCGAGGAAGACGGCCACGCCTGTGATGATCTGGATGAAGTGCTCGATCTCCTTGGCAATGGGAGTCTGCGGAGTAGAAGAAGAAGTGTTTGGATTGTTGAAAAAAAACAATTGACGGATTGAAATTTGTTTTTGTTTGTCCATCCTCAAGTACAATCGTAATATAGTGAAATCTGACCTCTGCATTTAAGTATTTAGGAGCAGTGAGCGTCTGTGAAGCGCCCGTGGTGCAATATGGGGTTATTTGTCTTGCTTATTTTTACACTTTTTGAAACATTATTAAGCTCAGAACAACTAATAGATGTAGTAAATTTCTTAGATGTTGTCTTTCTATTCAAAATCAGTATGTGATTGAGCAACTGAACGATTACATAACAGTGCCTGTTTCTAGTAGCCAGCCTCCTTTATGTTGCTTGTAAAAGACACAGCAGACCATTGTGGAATAATGAACAGGAACGAGTCTGGTACCTTGCCAGTCTCCAGGCCTGAGGTGAGAGTGGCGATGCGGCCCATCACTGTGCGATCGCCAGTGCACACGACCATGCCGCGCGCCGTTCCTGAAGAATGAGAGGAGAGGGAGCTGTTTTTTTTTAAAAATGATTTACTTTTTTATCAGTTCCAGAAACGATGAAGACAGAGGAAAACCAACAAGTCATGAAAGAAAATGACTAGAGCACTAAATTCTCAGATTTGAGAAGCTGAATTAAATTACCATTTCACTTAACAGAAGACTTTAAACGATTATCAAAAAAAAGTTGCCGATTTATTTTCTGTAATCAACAAATCTACTTATCGACTAATCGTTCAGGCTCTACCTGTATAAACTGTTGTGTAGTTTCATTTATAACAAACATCATATTTTATAAAACTCTTTTGTATGTAAAAATTGTACTAAGCTGTTTGATAAATATGGTGGAGTCAGAATTACAACATTTTGTTCTGAGACGTAGTGGAGTAGGATTACAAAGTGGAAAAGAAATACTCAAGTAAAGCACTAGTACCTTACATTTGTACTTAAGAACATTACTGAATTTATTCATTGTTGAAGGCATCACAAAAATGCAGGGGGTGGGGCCATTAGTCTGATCATTTGATCGGTATCAGAAGTTTGGTCTTGTCAGTATAGATGAATGTATGCACAGAGTTAAGAGTGATGATGTTTGGTTGTAAATGCATTGTGACAAAGTGTCCACAGGGGGGCACCACTCATCATTGTTTTCCTGCTCTACCACTGTGAGGAGCGTGTGAGTCTCAGGGTCTTCCTGGTGATATGATGGGATGGAACAGGCACAGTGGGGTCACGTTTCCAGTCGGTGGGCTAACCCGATGACCTGTGATGTCACTGACCACCAAACACTTTGACCATGGCCTACAGCGAGAGCTAATATGTAGCGTCTTTGTTTGTAGGACTATCTGAGCACTGAACCGGAACAATACAAACATACAGGCAGCCATTTGAATGAACACACACAGACACACACACACACACATATATATGGAAATGTTGGCTAACCCTAACAGTAAAATGGTTTGAGTACATGTGACGATTATGATGATGATAATGATAATTTAGGTTTCGGATAACGCTGATGGCAACCTTACCCTCGACACAGTTGGTGGAGAAGAAGGCAATGTTGCGGGTTTCCAGTGGGTTGTCATGGGTGCAGTCAGGTGACCTGGTCTGGGGCTCTGATTCACCGGTCAGGGATGAGTTGTCCACCTGGGTCAGCGTGCAAGAGAGGGAGAGGGACAAAGAGGAAGATGAGGGAGCAGGTAACTGGTTGAGTGCATTCTGGATAAGACTATGTTCGAAGTCAGATTTGTTAGTTCATGCTTGCTGTGCTTCTAATGGTTGTGTGTGTTGCCGTGCAGAGGTTCTTTTCATAAAAATGTAACTTCCTAGCAAACTTGATGAGAGTGATTTAAGAGTTGATATGAGGAAAATCTGAGTGAATTTAAGATGAAGATCTGCGTTTGTCCTTAGCTTGCACCCGCACCATTTCAGGACTTGTAAGGCAATCAGGTAAAAGTTTACAAAGCTGTTATAGTATAATGAATTTAGAACTAAAACTAACCATTGGATCCTGTCACAGATTCGAGTTACGGATGGGATCAGCACAAAAGAAAAAAGGGAGCAAATATAACTTTTAGAGATGCCAGATGACACTTTTAGACCGTCCATTCCAATTGCAGATCATTGATGATCCATACTGACGGATACAGATCGTTTCGTTGTTTTGTTTTGTTATAGCAGCTGGTCTACAAGGCTCCACACTATTTTTTTTCACCACCATCCCCAAAATCCTTTCAACTGATCTGAGGTCAGTTTAAACCATCAACAATTCTTTGATTACTTTGTTATAGACATCTGTAGTGTTTTTTGCATAAAACGGACAATTAAGATGATTAGGATATAAAAGATTGTATTTTTATTGATAAAAAAAAGACTTGTAATCAGCAGTTTTAATGATGTATTATATTTTATATAATACATATTTATTATATGTTAGGAAGTTATACAGGTCACAATTCATATCTTATATCTATTTATGTTGCTATCAAAACATCTAATTTAAACATAGATATATTCAAGTTTCGCACCAAAACTATGTTTAAAAGATTGCCTTTGAACACATCATGATAATGTTAGAATTTACCTTCGCCCAATCCTCATTTCACTAAACAGAAGCTGAACGCATCACAATGTAACTGAATGGCAGCTGCTGTTAGCACCGATGCTGCCAAAGTTACCAGCCTTCCTCCTCTCAATTTAAACACAGATTTGTTGTTCACACTGTAACATTTTCAGAGATCGGCAAATAGAAAACATTATGGTGATGTCCTGACTTCATGTTTTTTACTGAATATGGCCGATAACGATTTTCAGTCAAACTTTACTTCACACTATGAAGGTTAAACTGTGTTGTTAATTCGCGGTTCACATGCCCGCTGAAACGTGAGCTGGAATCTGTACAGATCACGGATTGACAACGTTCCGTTACACCACAAATTTAGAATGATGTCTTATTATCACATTGTGAGGAGGCTGTGCTTATTTAGTTAATAATTGATCACCCGACACATCAGGTGGATTCCAAAAAGGGTGGACGGAAGCTCACTGCTGATGTCACACTCGTATTATCCACTTTTACTGAAACTGACTTCTATAGTGCAACCAAATCTTTACAGCCACTGAAAGCTAATACGCTGAATGTGTTTGTGTATGCAACCACCCTGTGTTCCATAACGACAATAAATTATCCTTGAATCCTCCATGTTTTTTTCGATGATTGTATCTGTGCCTGGAACCCACCTTGCAACCGTGGGAGGAGATGATGCGGAGGTCAGCGGGGATCCTGTCTCCTCCTTTCACCTCCACCAGGTCTCCTGCCACCACCTGCTCAGCATTGATCTGCATCTTCTCCCCCTCACGGATCACCAGGGCTTGCTGGGAACAGAGAGAAAGAGTGAGAGGGGGAGAGAGTGGAAGAGAAAGAGAGAGCAAATATGTAACACAATCAAGCCAAGCCAAAATAACACAATCTCTGTAACAAATTATTCAGAGAAAAGATGAAATAGCCCAGAAACTAAAGACACTGAAAGGTACATCACAGATTTGGAAAAAAAGAAAAGAAATAATGTGCAAGCTGTGACAGCATGATACTGTGGCATGCAGCTTCATAAAAAAAAGTTGTCCACTTAATAAACACCTGCGTTACTTGGGAACCCGATGTAACATGCTCATTATGACCTGATTTGTTTCCATCACTCATTTCATTTCTCAGGCTTAGTACCTCCAGGAAATACTGTGGGAATTATTGTGCAACCTCATACTTTTGAGAGCTTAGTCGGGGTTGAGCTGATGAACAATGCCATCGCTCAACGCCGATGGCTGACAGTCATCGACAACCAGGTCCAACAACTTAAAAGCCCCCCCCCCAGCATTATACATCTACAGATGTGTAGCGAGAGCGCACAGGGAGCAAAATACCTGAATCTGAATGAATATAGTGCAACTTCACCCTGGGGTCTGAGCCTAACTCCACCCGCTGCATAACTGTAAATAATGAACGTCTAAGATGCTCTATAACAAGGATGCAGCATTACAAGCTCTGCTTATGGTTTGAAGTGGTGTACACTTCCTGATCCCGTTCTTTACTTTGGTAACTGTGGAGCAAAAGCATTGATCATATTACAGACACAGGAAACTGACTCTCAGTTCCATCTCCTTTCTAAAATGTCTCTGGTAACGTAACATAATCATGACATTGATAAGTTCAAACAGGTGGACTCTATCTCAGCATATTGGCCTTTCAAGATTCAGGGCTGATGTAAAACAGTATAAGGGTGTGGAGCCTTTTCCAACCCTTGATATGCCCATTTTTATTAATTAGTTAAGAAATGTCTAACGATACAGTCATATCGTTCAGTTTTTTGTGTGGAATACCTCTATTATATCTAATACCTAGTCAATATCTACAGAGTTTAAGTGCCTGTTTTCATTTGTTGTTTCATTTACAAGCATTTATTCACTTTTCATTTGGAGGAAATCTATTGTTGCCACTAAATATGAAATAATTTACAGCATTAAATGCCCCTTCATGAGTTGATATACTCAACATATTTCAATGAACTCATTTATTTAGAATGTTTTATTTGTAAGTTATAGGCTGTGAGATTCTAAACACAGTGTTTTCCTTTTCTATTACCTTTATTTTTCAGTCAGCATTACCACAAAAGGGCGCAAAGGTATTTGACATGGTGTTATTCCAACACCGTCTATAAAGAAGCGCTCTGTTTTCAACTTCTTTTGGATGTCTTGCCTAAAATGTTTTGTGGAATTCAACTGAAAGCTTAAGCTTGCACATTTTTGCCTTGCATTCTTAAGTTAAAACCCTTATGGCAACAATTATCACAAAAAAAAAAAGAGATCGCAATATCCTGGTTGAACTGTTGAGCGTCCAGTACCTGAGGGACCATGTTCTTAAAGGATTCCATGATCTTGGAGCTCTTAGCTTCCTGGAAGTAGGAGAAGCAGCCGGTGATGATGACGACAGCCGACAGCACGATACCCAGATACAACTGCAAAGAGAAGCAGGGAAACAAAAGTGATGCTTTCATGTTTGGCTTCACCTTCAGCTAAAAATGTATCACATGAGAGGAAAGGAAGAGAAAAATAGACGAGTGGAGAGACACCGACATAGAGTGTTGAAAAACCATCAGTGACACATTCTGTCATGCTATTTCAGGAAGTTACTGCTTCTGAAAATAAAACAATAGAAGTGATTATATCTTGTATCTGGCAGCATTATGTGGTTTGATTTGGATTAAGTCACATGGAGGCTGTCCGTCTCTTTGCAGTCTACTCTGGTTTAATGATAATGTCACACGTTTAATGGATCACCATAGGTCTAAACCCTCCCATGCAGCAATCCCATCCATGTGCTGTACCATCTGACCTTACTGTAACCAGTTATCAGTGTGAGTTTATATTCTGGGTGTGTAAGTCATGCTGACTCGTCACAGTTGTTGTTTCAACACCCGAGTCCTTCCCTGTGGTCTGAGCCGAGTATTTTGTCCTGGCATGCTGTGTGTGTCAGCGCCGCTTAGCCTCCGTCCCCCAGCTCTGCTCTGCGTAGTGACCCCGACATGGAACGGTGCTGACCCATGAGCACCCTCCTCTTTACCCTGCCATTACAATCGCAGGGAGTTGCGCGCTCCCTGCGGCGGGCCCAAAAGTGGATGCAAACAGGATGGTGTCTGTCACACTGAAGACGGGCTTCAGCTGGCATGATTCAGACAAACGGCTGACACAAGCGTTATCACTGACACAGCCACGTCCCTGAGGGAGTGATGACTCAGCAGATCACTTTCTTGAGTGATGTGCTGGAGGATGGGGAGCACACACACACACACACACACACACACACACACACACACACACACACACACACACACACACACACACTGTCCACATACAGCGGGTAAAATAAGTATTGAACACGTCACCATTTTTCTCAGTAAATATATTTCTAAAGGTGCTATTGACATGACATTTTCACCAGATGTCGGTAACAACTCAAGTAATCCATACATACAAAGAAAACCAAACAAATAAGTTCAGAAATTAAGTTATGTGTAATAAAATGGAATGACACAGGGAAAAAGTATTGAACACATGAAGAAAGGGAGGTGCAAAAAGGCATGGAAAGCCAAGACACCAGCTGAAATCTATCAGTGATTAGAAAGCAATCCTGCCCCTTGTCAGTGCAAATTAATATCAGCTGGTTCAGTCCCAACTGATGGCCTATAAAAAGTCGTCTCATTACCAAGGTGTCACACAAGAAACATCTCATGATGGGTAAAAGCAAAGAGCTCTCTCAAGACCTTTGCAACCTTATTGTTGCAAAACATACTGATGGCATTGGTTACAGAAGGATTTCTAAACTTCTGAATGTTCCAGTGAGCACTGTTGGGGCCATAATCCGGAAGTGGAAAGAACATCATTTCACCATAAACCGGCCACGACCAGGTGCTCCTCGCAAGATTTCTGACAGAGGAGTGAAAATAATTATCACAAGAGCCAAGGACCACTTGTGGAGAGCTTCAGAAAGACCTGGAATTAGCAGGTACAATTGTTTCAAAGAAAACAATAAGTAATGCACTCAACCGCCGTGGCCTGTATGCACGCTCACCACGCAAGACTCCATTGCTGAAGAAAAAGCATGTTGAAGCTCGTTTAAAGTTTGCTGCACAACATTTAGACAAGCCTGTGAAATACTGGGAGAATATAGTCTGGTCAGATGAGACCAAAATTTAACTCTTTGGATGCCATAATACACACCATGTTTGGAGGTCAAATGGCACTGCACATCACCCCAAAAACACCATACCAACAGTGAAGTTTGGAGGTGGGAACATCGTGGTGTGGGGCTGTTTTTCAGCATACGGCACTGGCAAACTTCATATAATTGAAGGAAGGATGAATGGAAAAATGTACAGAGACATTGTTGATAAAAATCTGCTGCCATCTACCAGGATGATGAAGATGAAACGAGGGTGGACATTTCAGCAAGACAATGATCCCAAACACACAGCCAAGGAAACTCTCAATTGGTTTCAGAGAAAGAAAATAAAGCTGCTAGAATGGCCCAGCCAATCACCTGACTTGAATCCAATAGAAAATCTATGGAAAGAACTAAAGATCAGAGTTCATAGAAGAGGCCCACGGAACCTTCAAGATTTGAAGACTGTTTGTGTGGAAGAACGTCAATAGCACCTTTAGAAATATATTTACTGAGAAAAATGGTGACGTGTTCAATACATATTTTACCCGCTGTATATCTGGCTTATCACAGGTACTGCACAAGTAGTGGTGGGACTAAGAATTAATCCTACTGTCTATGTCTACAATAAAACAACCGTACTGATAACGTTTTTGGGAAATTATCGTCGCTCGTTTGTTTAAAACCAAAGAATCGCCAAATAGGGGCACTTGCATTTTTTTCGAGTGGACATCTTTCTTGCTGGAGTTAGGGCTACAATGGTATTTACTAGTAATAGTTTGAAGAGTAAAAGCTTCATTCATAACGTTGAACTTGTTATCAAACCATCCATCCCTTATCTGTTACTGCTTATCCTATTCAGGGATTCAGGATTCAAATTCTTAATATTAACGCATTAACGAAACATTGCATGCTTAATCCACCTGCATGCTTCCATCTTCTCTGCCCCTCTCTTTCACACACTCACACACAGAGGGCTAGACAGCACTGTTTCCACGACACTTTAAAATCTTCAGTCCAAAAGTAAAAAGTCATTGAAAAAAATAGATGTCATAACGTTTTTATCTACAAAATACTCTGCTTCAATTTATATTTGTTGCTGTTTAGCCTTTCACTTTTCACTGTGGTCAAAAACGGCTTTCTCTTCCAGACACACTCGTATTAACGGAGCTATCTAGCAGCAATCTAACAGCATCATACATTACATTAATATAACCACAGTAAGACAAAATTACACGCATGCTAGCATGTTGCTACTTTTATTCGCTACAACAATGTGGTGAAGTATGGAGAAAGGAAGAGATGATGTATTCTCATATTGTTTGCCATATTTTATTGTTAATTTTCATATATATTTTTTAAATTATGCCTTAAACTACTGCACTGTGTTTATGTCCATGCACCAATCAGCAAGCCAAATTCCTTGTATGTGCAAACATACTTGGCAATAAGCCGTTTGTGTTTCTGAAAAGAGACTGAAAATAGTGCAAACTTCATAACAGGCATTGCATAATTGAATATCGTAGTGTTATCATGGACACGTGAGGACCATTCTTGAGGCAAAACAATATCGTGTTGTACGTTGATGTGGTCGTATCATCCCTGTCCTACCACCATCACCCATCCATCCCTATAGCTCTCAACTTACGTTATCCCCGGCGGGCTCGTCCTCCGTGGCAGCCTGGATGGCGTAGGCCAGGAAGCAGAGGATTGCGCCGATCCACAGCAGGATGGAGAAGCCGCCGAACAGCTGGCGACAGAACTTGACCCACTCTGGGGTGGTGGGGGGCGGAGTCAGGGCGTTGAGGCCATCCCTGGCCAGGTACTCTGCTGCCTTGGCATTGGTCAAACCCTGAGAAGAGCAGAGGAAGGGGAGAGGAAAAGATAGAAGGTGGATTAGAGGAGATTGATGGATGAGCAAGAGGCAAGAGGGCAGGGGAGATGTTGGAGTTATAGAGAGGACGCAAGAAAAAAAAGGGAGTGGACGAAAGAAAAAGGATAGAAAAAGAGGGCAGAAAAGAGGGTGAAAGTAAGAAAGCGTAATTGGGAGATACTTGAATCATTGTTGGCTCATTAGCGCCGTGTTAAATCAGGACAGAAACAACCATGTTAATTTGAACTGATGGTTTAAAGGGGTCATCTCTGATCTGAAGTGAACGACCTACCTGGACGATATCAGTGTTGTATTTCCGGCAGACCTCCTCGACAGACATTTTGTGTTCCGTCTACAAAGAAATAAAAAAACAAAGCAAACTCAAACAACATGTCAGTAATCATCAATTTAAAATGATACAAAAGATAAATTATGCATGCCATCTTATGATACTATGAAGCAATGTAAAATGTTTTAATGAATACAAATTTTAAAGGGCAAAAATGTTGGTTTCATGCGAGAAAGTAATTCCACATGATATGATATAATTTGATAAACTGCAAAGCAGGAAATAATCAAGTGTTTTAGATTTAGGATAGAACTCTACTGTGTCTTCTTGGTTGGGAAAAGTTACGTTTTATCATTTTTTTGTATTTTACGAAAAAGGTTTGATTGATAAATAACACTTAGGAAAACAAAAAGTGTATCTGACCCAGCTCATTCATTTTTTTAACAAGGGATATCCTGAGGGTTTGGCTTCCTGCCCCACACAGGAGCAAATCCTTCCACAATACAATTAAATTGATTTTGGCATGTTACCTCCAACTACAGCAGCTGCAACAGAATACCACATCTCTGTTATCTCCTTTTCAAACAAGGAGATTAGATTACAGTTGGAATCCCAGTGCTTTGAAGGCTGGACTGAGGCCAGGATGCACTGTCTAGGAACTCCTCACTGCTAGGCTGGGATTTTAGAGCTTTTGTTTATTCTGTCTTCCTCAATTGATTTTAAATTACATCTCCTGGGTTGTTGTGTGCCACCAAATCTGGTATTCTGAGCAGGTGAAAAAAGTAGCAAACCAGAAGTATGTGACAAATTGCAGGCAGGTCGCAGGAAGAGCAGACTTACGAGGGGAACTTCTTTCTTGAGGTCATCCAGATCCTTGCCTCCCTTCTTCTTAGGCGACTCCTTCTCGTCCTTGTCCTGCGTGGTGGCCACGCGGTAGCTGTCCGACCGTCCATACTGAAACACACAACGACAACATCACCGAGACAACATTTTAAACAGCTGACACTATTCCTTATTCTCAATGCATCATAGGAAGACATATTCGACAATTTCTTCACACTACTCTACACCAACACATTCCAAGGTCAGAGCAAAAACAGCCAAAGGACACTTTAATTGTCCTACTTGTAGTTGTAATAACACTGAGTGACACTCTTTTTCTTCCACATTAAGACCCAGTCAAAACATCTAGATTGAAACCCAAATTAAGACACAATCCCCTGGTGTGAGAAGGGGAACTCGACACTTCCTGATTAGATCTTGAATCATCAGAGCACAGGCATGTCTCAAGAGCTCCACTTAAACTACCATTTTCACAAGGGTTGGGCTATGTCTACCCAATCATTGGGTTCGTTCAAACTTGATTTCAAGGGAAAAGTGTCCACCTTCAGCTGCTCTTGCAAAATCAATCTGATCACGGTTGATAAATCAGAATTGTTACTTTTAGAGCATACAATGAATGCCATTAGTGTCACTGCAAACAAGAGCCCTGCACAAGACCGTCAGCAAGCACTTTCAGCTCTCTCTCTCTGATGTAAATTATGATGTTGGGCTCAGTGGTATTGTGGCATTGTCCTTTGGCCCAAACCTATTTGACACCGTGGTTATCTAGGCTACTGCCGTTGAGACTGCAGCTGTGTCTGAGAGGAGGAGCAAAAATAACAGCAGTCATCAGACTAAGTGAGATGAGGGGAAAGTGAAGGGCCAGAAGGAAGACGGATTTATTCTCCTGTCGTGTTTTTTTTTTTCTGTTGGTCAGAAACATGCATCATGGGATTTTCACAATCTTCAGTGACCTACATTACTGTGTGTGGAGGTGTGTGTTTAAGCCCTTTCTGTATATGCTTGACAGAGTGTTTATGTCTGTGCAAATAGTTTGTGTTTGTGAACATCTGCTTGCAGATTAATGAAAGTCTGCAGCTTTGCTTTCGTTTAAATATAATTCTATTATTTTGAGTTTCGGTGATAGGTCATCTAAATCAGCGGGCTCTTGACCTTTTTGTGAATAAGCCCATTTCTGATTGTTAAAAAGATTCTGAGGACCAGCTTTGCCCAATAAATGTTAATAAAAACATGACATAAAAGGAGAAAAGAATAAACTGGGCTGTAAAAATGTGTAATCTGACTGTTGCCACACACTTCTTTAGCTATTGCTGCAGAGTTGTCTCCCACATCCCTACATCTGAGGGAAAATGGGCTAGCTAACATTGGCAAAACATATTTGTCTCGACCTGGTAATGAGTTGTGGTTGACGTGGTGACATTCAGACATACTATTTTATGATTTGTTGAATTACTATGTTTTTCATTTTCGTGAATTCTTGAGCACATTTAAAAATAAAACATTGGTAAATCACCTTTTTTTAATTAAATCTAACCATCTGCAGTACCTGCACTGCCCACTAGACGACAGCCTGAGGCCCACCAGAGGACCCTGGCCCACTGGTTGATAATAGCTGGTCTTTATGTCAGGGCGGTTCAACCTGAGAGAGGGATATTCTGGGGAAAATGGTCATATTAAAAACATAATAAATGCAGGAAACTAAGGACTTTGACTGGTGAGAAAATAAATCAAGCTTTAAGCCTGTAAATATCAGATTAATACATTTCTAGAGACTTGACTTATCCTTTGAAAAGTCCTCAGCATTATTAGGGTGAAGCCACTTGCTCACACAAATCCATTAGCCTAAATATGTCTCCAAATGCTCACATTTTTTGTGTAGTCCCTGCCTGCTCATATGCTCCTGGGGTATTTGTGCCTTTTTTTCTGAAATCACCCTTTTACCCAGCATGCAACATCCAGGATGAACATCCTAAGGGTTTCTTGTAAAGAATCAAAATGTCAGCCAGCTACTCGGCTCCCCATTGCATCTACCTTAGAAACGGGAGAATGAAAGGCAGGTTGTGAACATGTTTTGATTTTAATATTTGTCACATAGGACTGAGGCTTCCATGAAGGCCCTAATGTAAAATCTAATGTACAATCTCATACATACTCTATATTACTGTGTGATTACCCGTTTTCTATTCTTTTACCTCACAAAGGGGATTTATCAAACTTCCTGTCTGTGTGCCAAACGGCATCAAATTCTGTATCATACGTTGCAAAACGGTTCCATCCTGTGTTGAGGAAGTTACATTCCTGTAGTAGAGCTTAATAAGTGTCCCTCAGCAGTAAAAGCATCAATGAGCCTTTTTCATGGAAGACATGTTTACAGATGTAAATAATAAAACTAATGATGGCCGAATTCCATTTAGCTGCTTTGGTTTCAAGCTCCTGGTATTGTGCGTACTGGGATACTTGAACAGAACGACCGAGAGGACTGCATTGGGAAACAACACAAATCTTGTGGGAGCAGGCTGTTTTAACTTTGTGGGAGCGGGCATTAGCAAAATAAACTACAGGTCCCAGGATTTAGTTGGCGCTAACCAAAAATATGGAGCTAACAAATTAGCTCTGCAGCTGCAAACTCCATTAAAAAAGAAAAAGAAAAATAACAACGTGGCTCTATTTGCTGACCAAATGTACAAATAAAACTAGATTCACAACCTTTTCCAAATCTTTCCAAGCATCTCCAGGAATTCGGCGATCACCAAATCCTCCAGTGAGCATATGTTCAATTTTTATTCCAAATTGTTTCTCATTAACATGAAATAGCCAGAAAGGCAAAGCAGTTTTGCGGCGAGAGTGACATTCTACTCACAAACAAATCTTTGACACAACACAGCGCTTTCTACAGTCAACATGGTGTTTTCCTGATTTCCACAGCTTTTCCTTCAACTTTTCACAGTTTTTTTTTATCATTTTGTGTGTTTTTGGTTTTGGAAGCCTCTCACTCTCCCGTGCTGCAATACCATTGCCAGTAGAAATATAATTGGCTCATTTTGAGAATTTAACTTGCGTGCTTAACCTCATGAAGTTTGTTTAACTTGGACTAAAAAAAATTCAAAGAGGTATTTCCATGGTTTGCAGGTGCACTGCCTCATTTTGACTTTACATTGGTTCATCAGGCAGATGTTCACTATCCGTTCCCTACAACAAATGTGTGATGTCTTGTGACAAAACACATACTGGGATTTGTGGCGTGTGTACGCCGGCGTGATGAACGGGGAGGGCAGACTTATTTTTGGAAAGCTCTTATCTGGATTAGTCTGCGCTGAGAGGGTTCGCACTGATTTGATGGCTGTTTTATGCTGTTTGACATCTGCTTTTTTTTCCTGGAGGAAAATATATCAGGGTGTTGACCTGTTGACAGCCAAACAACCAGATTTTCACATCAGTTTTACATCCTCTTACCTCGATACAGCTCTCTATGGGCATTATTGTTTTGTGTGTTCACAAATTCGTTTTTTAATGATTTAAGTGTAAAGCATGAAATTAACCTTGTACCTGTGAGTGTGCGTTTTTCTTATGATAGAATGTATGTATGTACTTATATAGGGATCGACTTATTATTTATTCACATCAAATATCAGGCCTCTAATAGGAGGTACGCTGGCCATTTGTGTTATTTACTTTGTGGAATAAAGTTATACAAATGTTCTGCTATTTTTATTTATTTCATCCTTAATTTAAAGGCAATCATATAGGGCTGGGTAATATACCAGCATAATATCGATAGTTTGATATGAGGCTAGAAATCGTCTTAGTTTTTGTACTATATAAGTGTTTCCTGATTTTATAGGTTGTATTACAATAATGTGGTGTAATTTTACCAGATTCTCCCAGCTGTTCTATTATTTGCCTTTACCAATTTAGTCATTATATCCACATTACTGATAATTATTTATCAACAATCTCATTGGATATTTTGAGGAAGCACCAATGGTCAACCCTACAATAAGAATATTGAGGTACTTGGTCCAAAATATAATCTTACATTTTTTTCTCCACATCGCCCAGTCCTACTCTAGAGCTTTTCTACATCCACCACGGATAGCTATTAACATTTCAGAATTATAACAGACTCATTTCTTGTGAAGTTTTAAGGTTATATGATGGTCTAAGTCACTAAGTAATAGTACTTCTCCAGACGACACAGGCATTTGCTCCTTTATGGACCCAGATCTAGAAAAAAAAGGACTATTTTTAAATGGTTTTACGCAAACTGGAGCCGGTCCCTGCGCACCGCGGCAGAGGACACACGCACAGAAAGAGCCAGCTGGCCCACCCGTGAGAGAAGTGTACTATAGCAGAGAAAAATAGAATATGTCATGCCCCCAGAGTCTAGGTAATTAATGGGAGACACTACTGTACAGTTTGTTGGCTGTGTGGGGAATCTGACTTTTTTTTGGTTCCCTAAATGTTGCCCACTGCTAAGACTGTTGGGACAACAGTGTTTGCTTGTCCACCATATGCCACCACTGAATCCATATTGGCATTTTTATTCCAGTGTTTATTTGTCTGAATTCTGTGCTGCACGTTATAGAGTGTACATGTGTGTACACAATTATTTTCCTTAGCATTTGCCCGCTTTTTGGTGAGCGATTATTTTATTCCATCGGTGCAGTCGAACACATGTTGATTTCCTGCTTTGACTGCAAACGTGAGCTTTTTTTACACACTGGTGTTCTTTAGTGTGTACATTTGTATAAGCCTGTGTCTGTGTGTGAGTGTGTGACGTGTCTGGCCATCTGTTAGGAGGTGCAGGAGGTTCCCCGGGCGGTCAAGTCCAGCAGGCCATCAGATTACAGCTGTTTACTACACTGACAGATTAACCCACTGAACAATGATAATCCCTCTCAATCCCTCTCTCTCTCTGTCTCCCGTTTTTTCAATCCCAGTCTCTCGTTTCGTCCTTATTCATTCACTTCAATTACAGTGTTGAGGCAACTTGTGCATTTCTGTAGCATCAATTGCACTGAATAGATTCGACTGTGTTCAAATGAACACAAGGGCAAAGAGCCAGTCAATGGAAGATTAATTAGTTTGAGTAGTCAGATAGTCAATCTCATGTGTCATAATTGCATAGTTGCCATATTATTAATGTAATATCACTGTTGTCACATCACGAATGTTATTTATGTAATATCACTGTTGTCATATCACTAATGTGTTGGCGTAACACAAAGACAGTGTGATAAAGGAGGAGAAAAAAGGATGGAATTTTTAGTTTGTGTGTGTCTTCTAGTTCTATCTAGTTCATTCAGTGTCTAAATGTAACTAAATGACTCAGGGTCATCTGCTGTTACTGTATAAACTGCTGAATGTTATTCCATTAATTCCAACTGCTGCGATGAAAAGCAGGTAAAATTTCACTTTGAAAGATTAAATGAATAAACACCCTACAGTGATCACTGTTCTCACCGTCACAGTGTTAACTAATACAATATGAGGTGAGGGCAAAACTAAAGCACCAAACTCTAAATCTGACTATTAAAAAACACCCAAAACCCCATGTTTTGAAATCAAATTCATAAATGCTGCTGCTGCTGTATACTGCAGTTCGAGTTGTCAATATGACCGTGTATGTACCGCTATGTACCGTGCGGCGGTACAAATGTGTCCATCGGTAAAGTTTTGTCAACGCTGCTTTCACAGCAGTAGCTGTTCTCGTGGGAAGTCGAAAATCAAGCTGCCTCTAAATGTAACGTGATTTGGGCGGACTTGAAGGAGGAGAGTTCAGTTGTAAATTCCGAGCAGGAGGATGCATCCTGACAGACCCGAAGATGAGGATTGGACTGGTTAAAGTCAATCCTTTTTTTTCTTTCGGAATACTCTAAAATACCTGTTGTGTGGTTTTAATATTTACTGACAGAAGTCAAGTTGGTGTTTATTTTCACTTGTTGACCAACACTTGAATTTATTGTTCTCAGGAACCTTAAAAGCTTCCATTTTGAAAGAATTTTAGCTTTAGTGTCTGGATTCTTTTGTTTGTTGTTTCGCGTGATGCAGTTGTTTTTCAAACGCGATAAAGTATGGAATGTTTTGCGGAACATTTCCTGTATTGTGATAAATACCGTTGTGAAATAAAATGACATACATGGCGAAAGAAAATCTTAGCCCTATTGCCCACCCCTAACTGAAGTGTCTTTTATTCTTCTCTGCCCTTGTGCTCATGTTAACACATCCATTCAGGATGATGACTGCAAGGCCAACTACTCAAGCACGTTAACAGACTCTTCAGTGTCAAGCAGGACTGTGCTGCCCACCAGCTGCTAACAGCTAACGTTAACTAGCTGTCCGGCTGCCGAGTTCCACAATGTAACATTATCAGAGAAAAACAGGGTGCACGAGAGTGTTTAACCACAGGCTATGGTATTGGTTAGCACATGTGCTGTACTGATCGGACATGATGTGCGGACCTTCTTTATACTGGTGAAACTGGCAGCAAGCCTGCCAGTGTTTTTTTTTTTTTTTTATGCATCTTTGGTTGTGTTGGAACTTGTCTTAGGTTTTGTGCCAACATTTTCTACTGGTGCTTTGAGGCCGCAAACTCTGCTTTTTCAACCTCTTCATTATCACCAACGGGCCAACAGGGGACGCATGTCACGTTTGAACATAAATATTTGACCACTCAACGAAAAAAATATGAGCGGGGTGAAATGGACTCCTAAGTAATTATCAAGGGCAATATAATCTCCCACCAATTTTCATTTTAGAGGCATAGTATGACTTTCAAGGTCATTACTGAACCAAACCAGAGCAAGAATATTGCCTGAATTTTAGGATGCTACACCATCCTTTTGGGCGAGGCTGTCAAGTTATATCATGGAATATCAATGAAAAACTCCTTTTTAACATCAAAGTAGGGAAAGCAAGCAGCAAAACATGCCCTCTCCAGTTTATTCAGCTTGTGTGTGAGAGGGGATTCATCTAACAGACTGGAGGTCGTCTATGAAAGTAGTGATGATGGACAAGCTGATTTCGGTGAAGTACTTCAATGCTGAAGGGCTGAATGATCTGTGTCGGGAATGAGCACAAAGGTGCATAAAACCAACATTTGAAAGGTAGAGAAGGGAAGAACAACCAGTGACCGCTGGATTCATTTCTGAAGGATCTGTCACAAACGTGTCAACAGCTGCACTACTGCTGTTTTATATACCAGGAACAGTTAACAGTTAACTCTTAGCATATTACGCAAAAGATACGGTGACTAAAAATGGCAACCATATTTTCAGTTGGGGTGACCAAAAGCTGATGCAGCTAAGTGGTGAGGCCTTGGCTGTAAAACCTGAGGAAGTGTCAGCGGCATCCAGATGTTCAGTGCTGCTGAGCAACAGGACCGATTGTGCATGCTGAACATTTGTCTTCCTCTCCATCTGCTGCTATCCTGTCTCCAGCCCGGCCTGCGGTGCAGAGCACCACAGGTCTGAGGAAGGCTGGATAAACCATATTTTAAACTGTTGAAATCACTGGTCAAATCTCAAACATCAAACAGGGACATTTTGATCTCTGCATCCTAGTTGAGTGTGAATAGATAAACGAATAATAACTATATATACACAAAATTGGGAAAGAACCTTCAAATGAGCCATAATGAGGAAAGGGACATCAATTATGGAGATAAATATCTCTAAGATACAGACTTCTTAATTCATTTCCACAATTTCAGTTTAGTTTATGATGTCATCTGCCAATTTATATAAAAGCAGCAGATTCTGAATAATGGTATGGACATCTGCCCATATGATTATTTACCAACAAAGCAAATCTAAACTCTAACAGCTTGTTAGAAAAAGAAAAGCTGGCACTAAATCAGCTGGTATTTATAGCCATGTTCAAAATGTGGTATTTAGCCTATTTTTGACCAAAATGTCACAATTTTAGCTTTGATGGACATCTTGTTGCCTCCAGTGGAGTTTAGTAGCTTTGATGGTGCCACAGTGGATGATCGTAACCACACACACACACAAAGAAATGGATTACCACACAGATCAGTAGACTGACCGACCTAGAAAACACTGATGGACTGACAAGCACAAACACAAACACACACACACACACACAGTTTGAGGGGGCTTCCATCATCATCTATCCCTCCCTTCACTGTCCCACTTTGTTTACATTCTCCTCCCTCCCAGCTGCCCATCTGTTTCTCTGATCACTTCTTCTCAGGTCTAATCATGTGCAGCAACGTTTAATCAAGAGGAGACAGTCCGAGCCACATTCGTGGTGACGACACTGTGTTTAAACTCAATGCATGTGTTTTTCAGTTACAAACGCGGATAAAACTCCTCAGTGGGATAAGCCATTTGTTTTTGATTTGATTCTGTAAAAATGTTTGATCAGTGGGAGCTTGGCTATTCTGTGCTGTCCCCCACCATTTAGCAGTGCGTGGCCTCCAGCAGTGCAGCACGTCTGAGACGGCGACAGAAAATGGCAGTACTTGACGGAATCAAATTGACAGCATCTACTTCCAGTGGGTTGATGGATGGGGGATGCGAGGTTTCCTAGCAGCATCCAATCCGATGGGCCTATCTAAATGGCTGAAATCAGATGTGGGGGGAGGGAAAGGAGGGGGGGATTGGAACTATTTAATGATGTTCTTAAAGAGTAACTTAACTCCCAAACCAATTTATTTAGCTAAAAGCCAGTGATTTGGGGTATTTATTAGTGTTCTTGATGGATTTAGGTCTTCAACTTGACATTTTAGCAAAAACTTCTGAACTTTTAAACTTCTGGATAACCCCGGACTGCCAAAGGGTATTTTGCGCAATGGCCATACCACTAACAACAGTCGGCATGCTTGCAATTAGCATCAGCGCAAGAAATTAGCACAAGTTAATTGAAAGGGTAACTGCCTTCATGAATGGTACGTTAGGAGCTATCAATTCTGGCCACAAGTTAAAGTGATGTAGTCCAGAATATCCATGGTAGACGTATTCAGTTACTCTTTCATGTGAATGTGTGTTATGTAATACTGTTGCAATATTCACGCAGTGCAACTGTTCAGTGTGCAGTGTCCTGTCACTCTCTCATCCTCCCTGTCATTAATGCATGGTACTGTTGCAGGAGGCACAGAAAACTACTAGTTACCCTTGACACCTAAGTCACCCCGCCAACAGGAAGTGACGTCAAAGTGACCTCACAGTGCATTCCATGAAACGCACGATGCGCATCGAACAGAATCAGTGGCATTGAAAAAACCCTGATTAGTTGTTTGCAGAAGTATGGATCCAAGCTGTTTTACACACACGGATGGAAACTAGTAAAAGGGCAGGGAGGTTGAGAGTCATTATTGATGAAATATTGACAGACTGAAACAATTATGCAACAGAGTCTATGAAAAGAAGAACATACATGTGGTGTTACTACAATCACATACGTAGTAACAAACTATGCAATTAGATTATAATGCATGCGCCTGCTCTGTACCTTAATGCATGATTTAACATGTTATATTGATGCATCCTCATGTTTTGCACTTTGAATTGCCTTTGTACCAAAGCTGCATATCAATAACACCAGAGCACTGAGGACACTATTTACATATAGTCCAAGTGATTCTGTTTCTGTTTTTTTTTTTTTATCTTTAACTAAAATGTTGTGCACAGACTAGAGCCATGAGCCATTTTAGGCTTTGTAAAGTCAGTGGGCAGTAGGAGAACCCACAGTACAAGTATGCAGGGGTTTACTGTTTTGTCTGGCAATCACAATGGGTCTGTCTGATTTAATCTGCACCAAAGGTCACTCTATGTGATTTAATATTTGTTGCAATAATTAAACTTACAGGTCAAGTTTCATCTCAACTAGGGGGTGAACTAAAAGCTCAATTTTTACACTCAATTTTGCTACTCTCAGCTGATTCTCAAGTGGGGTTATAAATCAAGGAATCTCTATTTTTCGGCTCTTTGCTTATCATGCGAACCATTTATCGGATCTACCTCACACTTGGTGGGTGTTTTGCTTTGGACATATTCAATAATAATTAGCTTTGAATAAACAAGCGCTCTGTGTGGCGTCAGGAGGGCGGAGCTTCAGGGCACTGCGTATTTGAGCATGTTGTACGCAGCGGTGCTTTACAGGCAGCAGCATATTGACTGCAGTTCACCTTTTTCTGCTCCATATATCAACCAAGCTCTTCTTCGCTTCCCTGCAGCACGTTCAGGACCGGGAGCCAAACAATCGACCGGGAGCCAAACAAAGCCCCGTTCCAAACGGGCACGCCGGGGGTAAAACAGCTACAAAAGAGGACTCCTTATTGGGAACTGCACTGGAAAACGAGTGAAAGCAGACTCATCCCAATACTGGTGCTTATTAATTAACCACAGGAATATTGCAAAGCCCAAACCAACAACAGTTTCTGTTGATGGCCACAGTTGGACATATTTTTTACTGGTTTGTGTACATGCTGCTAGGCTACCAATCTATTGATTGACTTTAATAGTGAGATGTTTGTATGATTTTTTTTGCACTGATTTTAATACGCTATAGTATACACAATTATTATCAAGACTTAAACACTGAAACTACAATGAAGAGATCCCTTAATATTGAGAGCTACTGTGTCAAGCATCAGCTTCATCATGGATGGATTGGATACCATAAACGACAGCTGGTTTAGCCATTGGAGAGCCGCCTGCCTCTCACACACACACCGTCCATCATCCACAGTAATAAGCTGCCCTCCTGAAGCTTCACCACCAAGTGAATCATGGGATATCATCAGTTGCATGCATCCCTGCGTATCTCTTGTTCTCCTTCTATATCGCTCCACTTATCTCCTCAAGCTCCACCATCGCTGCTTCCTCTGTGTCTTCACGGCGCACGAGCAACATCCCATCATCTCATTGTGGCATTCCTCCACTCATCCATGTTTCCCAGCATCCACCCGTCTCAAGGTGACACACCACAAAGACATTACTTTCTGTGTCTCCTTCTCTCTCTCTACTTAAAAATTCAGTGTCAATCACTGGATCTTGGACGGTTCTCTTCTGTACAGGGCTTCAGGGCTGACCTTTGCTTCATCTCTGCCACCGTTCTCTCAACCACCCAACTCGATCTGCCTCCTGCAGCCACAGCTCCTGTCAATTGATCGGCAGGGATCAAATGGCACCAGTTGTCTTGTCAACAGAAACTCCCTCTGGTTCCCCCCCAAACCCCACAACCGCCCGTTTTATCCCAAATTCCCCTCTCACCCCAGCCTTCCCAGTGACAAACCACAGCCTGAACATTGGAGTTTCCACTAAACACACGCTGTCCTCATCCTCTCTCTGACGCAGTGGTCAGAGTCATGGGTCGTTTTCCCCCTCCGGCAATCTAGTGGACAGCAAGTAATGTACCGCACCATTTCCACGCCTCGGCCTAAATGCCCCCTCATCCCGTTCTCTCAAACCAGGATGTGGAGCACAGCAAAAACCACCACCCATCACACTTCATTAGAAGGGATGGACCATGACACCACTGAGCTACAGTGCATCATCAGATCCTTTTACAGGCTCCACACTCTACAACACAACTTGAAACTATAATGCAACTACTCCAGGTCATAATACAGCAGGAAGCGGGACATTATAGAGCAATAGAGTAATAAAAGCTTGTTATAGGTCACTGCTGACTATAAGCACTGGATAATGCCTTATAGTAACACTACAGGGGATGCAACAATGATTTTTCTGCTGGAATGACATCATGGTTGCTAAATTCAGTGGCTGGAACAGGATGACCTTCATGACCTGACATATCAGTGCTCCTGTGTGGAGATGCCGGGGTTGAAAACGAGATGTTGGAGGAGTTGGTTGTCTACCCGTTGTGGAGAGCACCTTCCTTTGGGAACCATCCGCCCGACATTTATAGGAGGGAGGGAGGGAGGGAGGATGTGCGACGGGAGAGGTTTTGACCAAGGCTGAGGAACCATTTTGATGCACTTGTCTGTGCCCACTTGGTACCCAGACACAAACTGCCTCCACAGCCTCACCAAGCCCAGCAGCAGCAGTGACAGGCACACCCTCGGATTATGTAATGTTTGAATGAAAATGCACCAAATGGTTGATCGGAAAAACACCCACTTCCACTTCTTTCTTTCCATATAATAGGCTCATAACAAATGCACGACTTCCCATTAGCTCTCCCTTTGTTAGGAATAACTGATAAGACACGTCCGTTATACGATTAAGAGTTCCTGCAGTCAGATTTGGGGAGGAAAGACATGATATTCTGCAGTCGGGGGGCTGCGGTTTCCACCATCAGCTGCTCACACATCCCCGCGCGCGTAACTGCTCGTTTTCACTTTGCACAAACTATTGTGTTTCATTCCGCAGTCTGTGAGTAATGGTGCATTTTAGGAAGCTGTGAATTTCCTCAATCGTCTACAGCGGGTCCAGCTCCTGTGTGTGTATTGGGGGGTTCCTCGGTCTTTTTGGAACCAGTGAATGAAGAAGCACTTTTTTTTTCCCGCCACTACTTGTAAACAAGACTATTCATCCCTAGTGTTTTTTGCTTTGTTAAAATGACATGTCGTTTCGTCGGCTTTTCTGGGACCGTTGTCAGGTTGGGGTTGAGCGCCAAAAATTGCCCAAAAAGCTTCTCTCTCTCTCTCTGCCTTCTGAAACGTCTCTCTCTCTCTCACTCCACTGCCTCTCACCCACCGAGGAACATACATGATTTATCACATTAATCACATTTAAAGGGGAAAATAGCGACGTACTTGTTATTTAGTTGAGAAAAAGAGGACTAACGTGTGAACCTCCCTGCGCCGATTCTTCCGCGCCGACTGGACGACGGTTGCGGCGTAATTGACTCACAAATGTGGCGCACAATCCTCATAAAAAAAAAAGAAGACAACAGGCAACACACGTCCACGTTATTTAACTGATAATGTCGGCCGTCATCGTATATTATAACGCATTGATTCGGTGGTGATCAATGACGTTAATGACAGACACCCGAATGCAATGACATGACGGGAGCCGTTTGACAGAACGGTGACATGACCCCGGGGTTAAAGAAGCCTTAAACATGGGACACACATGGGACACACATGGGACACACATGGGACACACATGGGACAGGGTTCAGTGTCATTCTGACAGCCTGCCTGTGCCTCCGTGCGCTTTAACCCTTTTCCTCAACCGACACGCTGAGGAGCCGTTGACCATCACATTCAAAAAGTGCACCGAACTTTAACATTGTTTTACTAAACGAGTTATCCAAAACCACAAGAGGCGTGACGTCAGCGCTTACCCCCATTTCGGCGCAGTCAGTCGGGTCTCCTCAGAGGATGAGCTGCTTGGTTCAACCAGAGTAGCTGGCTTTAAGGAGGGGAGACGGGGTTAGGAAGCAGTCGCCTGGTGATGAGAGGAAAAATTAAAATGTCTCCCTTCAGTCGACAGCTGTTGCTCTACTGACACAAATCAATTAACTAGCTAACGTAACACCCTCAAAATGAATGCTTTGAAGAGGAATGCTAACTTGACAAAGGCCAAATTTAGGCAAAGCTGCCCAACGTTCGGATGAAAATCCAAAGAGTTTTATTTCTCCGGCATAAAAAGTTAAAGATCATATGCAGCCGTTGGTGACACTTCACCAGCCTTCTCCCCCCAGTAAGGCGCAAATGATGCCGGTGGAAAGTAGACCCGCACGGCAGGCTGCTTCTTCGGATGCTGTCTCCCTCCGCGGCTGCGTGCAGGGCTGCCGCAGCACTCAGGGTTCCCCGGTTGTCACTCCGCGGATGAAACCAACGATGTAGTTACATGTTCCGACGGTTCTAACCCTATCAAACTAGTGCTGCGTTCATTTGATAAATTGTTAAATGATGAATGAATATTAATGCAAGATAGAAAAAGATGAGGCGAATTACTGATTCATGTGAAAGGCCTTTGATAAGTTGAATCACTGGTCTCAGGGCAAATAGTAAAATACACAAGCTATTTCAATTGTATCTTAAGGCATAAACACGACTGGAACAATAGAACAATGGAAATACACTCCCACCTACTGTCCTCTGTACAATGTGTATCTCATAATATGCACAGCCAGCAGTGGCCAAACTTTTTTTGATGTGTGCCAGATACAGAAACTTGCCAAATGTATAATAAATGTTTTCAGGCAGTTACAATGCACTAAAATCAGTGTTTCAAGAACCCCATGTGCCACAGAAAATGTATATTCGATCAAAAATAACTACGGAACATTACTAACAGTTTAACATTGGACATTTCAGTATTCTATTGGTGTGCCCAAATATTACAATAAGTATTTCTGTATCTGCTGCTATTCACTTGAATTGAAATTAATTCAATACTTTTGAACTCTTAATATAGGGCATGGCCTATAGGTACCCACTTAAAACTTATATGATGTTATGCGTAAATATGTAGATATATAAATGTAAAACTGGCCTAAAATTGAAAAAAGGTTATTTTCATGGCCTAAACTTAAGGAGTACCATGCAAATGTGAATGTATGGAGGAAGCAGGAGAATCTGGAGGAAACCCACTTTGCCACGGGGAGAACATGCAGACTCCACACACAAGGGCCCCTTTTGCTGTGAGGCGACAGTACTAGCCACTACATCCCAGTGCAGCCCCATGTAAACACAGTGTAAGCTTAAAATAGTAAAGCATTTGAAACTACATTTTCTCTACAAAACACCTTCAAAGGTATCAAAGTAAACAGGAGCTGCCTAAGTTGATATGGTACTTATAATTACCAAAACCAGTCTCACAGTGGACCTGAGGCTTTTTGCTGCAGGGCAGTTGCCATGGTTTACAAAGTTGGTATTCCAGCTTCCAGACGCGCTTATGACCGAAATCAATTGTAAAAAGTCGTAAAGAAGATGCATGGACACATATGAGGCAGTTTGGAAGCTCGAATGTTAAAATTCTCTGGATGTGAAAAGTTACTTTGTGTCTGCCTACAGATGTGACAAATGTATTAAGAAATGTGTTATCAAATAAGAATTGTGGAGGTCATAACTCTTCAATCAGAGGAAATTAATCAAGTTGTTTAGTTGGCAGCAGCTGTTTCGACTGCAACTTCTCTTTTGCACAGGAAAAAAAAGGTAAAGCATGAACAAAGTGCATATCTGCATCATCAATGGCATCAGGGGGAAAAGACTGGTGCATCCAAACTATTCTCCAAAGGCAGGATGTAGCCTGTGTTGCTATGGCGGTATTTTGTCAACCAGATGTGATTCGGATTGGAGCAGCAGTGCTGCACACAAAACGCGGGATAGTTATGGGACCGTGCTACAATTGGGAGAAGAAAAACAGATAAGAGCAGCGTTGAGGAAGAGATAGAGAACGGCAAAAAAATTACACACTGGAATAACAATGGCTTTCACAGCACTAAAATGGGCAATATGATGTTCATGGTCGGTCGGAGCAAAGCCGAGGCTCCACATGCTTTATTTATATGTGCACCACCTGCTGTGGGAGATTAGACAATTACACTGCTGTGTTTAGAGCCTACAAATAGAGCAGGGGGCTATGAATACTATGCAGCTGCCATACGTGCACACACATGCACGCACCATGCCCTGCCTGAGGCGATTCAACTGCAAACAGCGAGTAAATGAACGGAGGTGGAAAGCATATACGACAGTGCTTAACACATGGGCAAATGAGACGGTGATCGACTGTGTACATGTCTGGTAGGCATGTGTGCGTTGCTATGGACATGTTTGTGTGTGTAGGCTCGTCTGTGTGGGCGTTCCCCGCTCCACTTAGAGGCAGCCACCGTGTTCAGACTCCCCTCCGTCGTAATTGAAATTGTGGCCTTCTGCTCTGCTTTGTCATGCCTCAAGCGTGCACCTCTGAATCTTAGATTCTAAGCCTAAACTGGAAAAAAATTAAATTACTCACACTATACTCACACAATCCTGCTCAAAAAAAGTTATGTTGGAGAGACAAAATACAGTCAAAATAACAACTAAGACACATAAAACGACTACAAAGAGTCATAAAGCAACTGCAAAGAGACACAAGAAGACCACAAATAGCGAAAATTATCACAGAGACACAAAACGACCAGACACAAAAAGACCACAAAGAGACACAAAACGCTGCATTACAACCACAATGAGACACTAAACCACGGAGAGATGTGCAATGACTACAAAGTTACACATTCAGTGATGCATTAATGTGTAAGCAATGTGCAAATCCATGAGAATTTATCAAGATTTAATTGTTGAATATATTTTATATTAGGGTCAATGACATGAGTCCGAGACCATTATTTAGTTTTAAAATAATTTGATTAATTCATGACATATATCATTTCTTATTCAATAACAGCTATTAAGTTTGAATAGATTTTCAGTAAATTCAAATAATATATATTCTTTATTTTTTGGCATTTCAAACCCTGAAAATGTCAGGCGGCACAACTGTCCGAGCAAATGAACAGACTAAGAAAAGTATAACAAAATTGTCTTTTAATGGTAATAAATCAAAAATGAATACAATGGCATGATTTTATCGTCGAAATCTTTCAAATGAATCAAATTCTACAAATAGCTATAATGTAAAGCAAATTAGATAATTTAAAACCTTTTGTCCAGCAATTTGCATGTTCTCAAATGTCAGGGTGGCACAACTGTTAATTGGACTTTTATTTTAATTTTAAAGTACACAGCAGTTACCAGGATATAGCATCATCAAGAGGAACCTTTATGACTGAGTGAAAATGTTTTAAGATCTCTCTCAAATATTGATAAAAACAGCTACTTTTAACTTATAGATTGGCTGGTACATTTTCCACGTCAACTAATGTAAAATTAGAACATTTCTATATTATCATAAAACTCTTTATTGTATGTAAAAAATTACATGTATGGATTTGCTTACAAGAACAAAAAATTATACAGGAGTCCAAATAGATGCCTTATTAATTTGATATAAGTGGCACAATTCAGGTGGCGCAACTGCAAGGAATATCACTTTATGATATTATATGTCAAGCTCTAAGATTATTAACTACATTTTAAAATCGTTTAATAGTTTTAAGTCAAAGGCATGGATGGCAATGATGAGAATCTAGCAAAATTATGGTAGATTTTAAAAGTTATCCAACCCCCAAAAAACAGCCCAGTGTTTACATCTCTTTTCCATTGAAAATAGCAGTACCAGACTGACTAGTAAGAAAGTCTGCGCCTCTTCCACCACTGACAGTCCAGCCATTCATGCCTCCGCCAAAGACACTCCCCCAAAATGATTATTATAAAGGTACACAACAAACATGGCTTGCAGTTCTTACTTTTATACAGTAGTCAGACCTTTCAGGTTTTTAAATAATTATTTTTTTATTACACAACAGAGGAGTTCCATGTGATCTCTGAGTCTCTTAATTCATACCACACACAGCTCACGTATGACTGGGACAGCTTTAAAACACACACCTGAAATGTTGACCTTACATGGTTCAAAATGTTTTGAAATATTTTGTCACAAGTTCCAAAGTCATTCAAGTGTTCTTTTTAAAATCAAATTCAGATATGTATTTTCTGTTGTTGAATCACAATCCATTTGTATTTAGTATGTACTAGTTTTGCACCCCAGTCGCTAGGCGTTTAGTTTAATGGTATGTAATGTTATGTTAATACATTTAATTTTATGCATTTGTTTTCAATTGTCTTGAGCTGGTGTTTTTTATGACTATATCAAAATAAGACTTAATTGTTGCTCCATCACAATCCATTATGTGATGGAGTGTAATGTTCAATCTATTGCACTGTAGCCTATTCTAGTTGCTATGTACTGAACATGATTACTATGATACTATGAAATATTTACTACTTTAACTTCAATAGAGACTTTTGACAAACTTTTTTTGTATTTGAAGTAGAAAGGCAATTATTCAGCCATAATCCTGTCATTAATAATGTTGTCACGTGGCGCAACAAGATAAAACATTAATTAAGAGCAATAAATAATAGCTTAAAATGACCAAATAGTTGTACAATAATTTAATAACTATTGTATTGCATCTATTCATTTGTATATTTGTATCATTATTCTTCTCAGTTTAATAATAAAATTGGATGCTTAAGATACCAAAAACCTGGACAATAGAATGCAATGATCTTAATTTATTAAAAATACAAAACACATCCACAAAAAAGATATATGTTAGGAACTCTAGACAATATAAGGGATACTTGCCAAAGATTTCAGTTATAATGAATAGTAGGAATATATATATATTTTAACAACTATGTGGTTGCGCCACCTGACATTTTTTAGCCAGTTAAGTTAAAAAATACTGTTAAAAATGAATTTAAACACTTTGAAAATTAATATACCAAATGAGACTTGTTTAAAAACATTGTTCCACACACAAATATGCATTACATCCAATTTGAAAATACTTTTTCAAATTAAGTTGTTCAAAAGCCTTATTTGTCATTGACCCATTAACAATCTAAATCTGCAAAGTAACTTAAGCTATCAGATAAATGCAGCAGAGCATAAAACACAATATTTGCCTCCAATATGGAGTGGAGTAGAAGTATAAAGTAGCATAAAATCTGGTTAGGTTTATGCTTTAATACAATTCCCCCCTTCTATTCATAACGTAAGATGTGTTGCACGGTGTTGAGATTTGAGGTGGTTGGATACAAAACAAAAGCTGTATGGAAATTGCTTTTCTGCTGTTTAATCTGCAGAGTAGAAGAAACTACTTTACGTGACAAACTAAGCATCAACTTAATAAGTCAACAGCAGTTCTCAATAAGGGACTTGGCATCTGTGCAAACAACTGTTTAGCCTCAATAGCAGCAATGTTTCGTGGGACAGCCATGTCACTTGATCCATCACTTTGTTCCACTTAGAAACATCTCAAAAACTGTAAATGGGTGTATTTTAGGGCAGGGGAGAAATTCAGAGTGGAAAGAACAGAACAAAAACATTGCAGGGACCTGGTCACCATGGCAACCACTGTCAGGTAACCGTGGATCCCTGATCATCTAGCTGACACAAAACAAAATTGGGGAAATTGTTAACAGGATAGGGAGGGAGATGTAAGCAGACTCAAAGGAAAAAGATGTAGAACATGAACGTTTTTTGTAGGACGCGGCGGATGATCTGGCTGATTGCAGTTTATCTGCCACAGAATGAATCTAACGGATGGATGGGAAAAGATGTTGTGATGGGAAAATGCTTCGTCACTGTTCACGAATGGGAGCTGTCATCAAGGTCATCTGTGGATTGATTTTTCAGGAAAGCTGAGTCCAGAGACACAAACAACAGATCAAAGCAAAAGCAACTAGGACAGATTTCATCATCTAATGCCTTTCATTTACAGGAAATCAGCATTTTTTATTGGGAATTCTTTTATTCTTTTGTGTCTTTTCAGCAGGTAAATTGTAGTCTGGGAAGCACTTGTTCAATAACCACATTTCCCAAATAAAAGCAGGGCAAAATTCCAACTGGTAGAAATGTATCGCATTAGAGGCAGAGGCATGATGGGAAACGCTTCAAACTCAATGCTGGGACTCAATACTGACTTCTCTGTCTGGATGGTGTATAGTCACAATATACACGTGGATATTCTACAGCCTTACAAGAGTCGATGGCTCTCATATCTCAGAAAACATGGCAGTTATATGGATAAACTGACCACGTATCGGGAATCTAAACGATTATTTTCTCACATGAAAACAAATGAAAACTTTGTGAAGTTACGTATTAAAGGCAGGGTTGTCAATCTGTATATTATTATTATATTACAGTCCTGAGATATCCACAGATACTGGATTTTTTTCCTTCTTTTTCTATCATATCACTTGATTAATTGATCCCTGTACAGACAAAATGAGAATTCCAACAATATTAATCAAAATTGTTTTTAAGAAGATGACCAACATACTTTTAATAGACTTTAGCCTGGCTCAAAATCTCTTGCTTTATGGGCAGTCTCAATGCACCCTGACGCAATGCATTTTGGGGCAGTCGAGTACGTCCAGTGGCCGCATACTCTGACATTTTTGCTCATGTGGTATACATTTGGGCATTTCTCACATACACAAAATCCACGCACTATGCAGTGTGAACAATACACACTCAATTTAACATCAGAAGTATGAATGGTGTGTCAGTATGACATTTCAAAGCCATCCTCTGGGGACAACGAATATGTGTACAACATGTTACAGCAATTCATCCAACTGTTGTTGAAATATTTCAGTAAGGACTAAAGTGGTGACCCGACCAACATTGTCATCCACTGAGCTAGTTAAGTGCCTATGCTCGGGGGGATCTTTGTGGCATTCACCGATGCACCGAAGGGTGTTACTGGCTCATTTCCTTTGCTGAGACTTTCCCAGTATGTCTGGGGATTCAGGTCACGAGCCCCAACCTTTATCTCACAGACTCTGTAAATGCCACAGTGTGAATGTCCTTCTCATAGGTCTAATGGGGCTTGTGTTGGATCACCAGTCAGTGGTGTAAGGTAGTTACAATGGGCTCCAGTGGACTACATTATGACAGGCTTTAGTGCACGCACCAGTTATGAAGCACACGCCATCGTATCCTCAAGTCACATAATGGTTATCGACAAAATTACAAAAGAAAATAAGGAATAATTAAATCAACTGAACAGTTTTTTCTATCGTTTATGTACAATGAGCATATGATTTTGTTATAGCTACTTACTTGTTTACCCAGTGAAAACCATGACTGAGATGGGTTTGCATTTTTCGATGGAATATATACAGCAAATGGCAGCATTTTTCAAACATAGTGTAACACACATGGGTTTTTTTAAATGGCTGGATCACTCTAAAAATACACTCAACACATTATTGGAGGGCCCGCTTTGTATATACGGTATACACCCATGACTGCTACCCCAAACATGAAGAGAACTCTGAAATGAAGTTTGCAGATGACACTACTGTCATCTACTGGATTACAAACTACAAAGAGACTTCATATAGAGGAAATCAAATGTCTTGCAGAGTGGTGCTCAGAGAACAACCTACTGCTCAATGTCAATAATGCCAAATAAGCTGATTGTTGATTTTAGAAAATAGGAAGTTGAAGACGCACATCCCTGTCTTCATCAGTGGAGCTGAGGTGGAGCAAGTTAGCAGCTTTTAGTTCCTGGGAATCAGCATCACACATCTCCACCCTGGGGAAGATATTTATATATATACACACACCCCGTCACCAGTCAGTAAGTCTAGTTTAATGCACTATAACAAATCAGTCAACAAGAGAAAAGCAACATCCTTAAAGAAGCTCTTCAACCTGCAGATAACAGGAATACACCTTGAAATGCTACGGTGATCCAAAACATTATTTTGAAGACATAGAACACATTTATCTTTACATTGAATCATTAAAACAAACAGACATCATCTTAATATGGGATTGCACAAGCTGTGACGCAAAAAGGCACACACCACTTGCTTGAGCTACACTCATCTTCAATCTCTGTCTTCATTTTGATCTCAACTACACAACTGTTAGTTTGTGTGTGTGTGTGTGTGTGTGTGTGTGCGTGCATGTGCGTGTGAGGAAGTACCTTGAAATGGGCAGGATAGCATGCATTCCCTGATGAACACACACACACACACACACACACACACACACACACACACACACACACACACACACACACACACACACACACACACACACACACACACACACACACACACACACACACACACACACACACACACACGAGCTAGAGACCACTTGACATGCAAGTCAGCTCTAACTCTGCTGATACAGTCAGTGTGTCATATTCCTTGTGTTTCATGTGTTTTCCCTTGTTTGGTTATCTCTGTGTGTGTGTCTCTGAGGTGGGTGTGTCACCCTCCCACTCTCTCACCACACTCTTCCCTCACTCACCTAATCACCTCATCAGCACAAGCATACTCACCTGCTCCAAGCCACACACCTGCCTTCTATCTACTCATCAACTCTGCAGTATTTAAACACCAGTCTCACACACACTCACTGCCAGATCGTACTCCGCATTATGCCAGACCTTCCAGCGTTATCCCCCGGACTGATTTCCCGTTGCCGACCCTGCCTGCCTGTCTGGACTTACCTGCCTGGCCTGTGCCCCGGTCAACGACTCAGCCTTCTGTCCCCGACCCCGAGTTTAACCTCCGCTTCCTCTGATTTCTGTCTGCCTGATCCCCTGCCTGTTTCCCTCTGAGTCTTATCCTGCCTGTCTGTATGCTGAGTTCTCTGCTTTAAATAAAGCTACAGAACTGTATCCGTCTCCTGGTCGTTCTGCTTTTTGGGTCCACACCACATTCCGTAACACAGTGATTTAATTGTTTAATGATTAAAAAGATGTTAGGTACATATTGACAATTGTCACCTAAATGAAACAAAAAGCAAAATAATGAGGAAAAAGCCTGGATTTGTTGATTTAAATCTGTATCGTGGAGCAACCTTGAAGTCCCATTGTATGAAATCAGGTCCAAATAGAGGTAACACACCACAAGTATAACGGAGTGCTAGAGAACTTTCCACTATCCTGGATACATGCATGTTTGAATGCTAACTGTTGTTAATAAGTGCTAGAAGGACATAAAGGAAAGTATTGGACAAACTAATATTAGGACCCTGATGATGGCAACCCACTGGGGGACAGGAATGTCTGGTAAAAGAAAGTCAACCTCATGGTGGCTCTAGAGGGATAGTCACAAGTTCACCAAAGTAGTTTGAATTCATCATCTCGGTTCAAAGACTATGCATAGCAAATTTCATTATAATCCATTCAATATTTGTCAAAATATTTTACTCTAAACCACAACTGTCAGCCTAAACATTAGAAAATAAACAAATATAAAAGATATTCAAACAGTAGATTGCAGACTCAAAAAAACTAACTGTACCTTTTCAGTAACACCTGGCCGCTTCCACAGTTAACCGAGACTTGGCTGTCGGATGGAGATGACGCCAACACTCAGCAAATAGAATCTGAAACATACAAAGCATTTATGAGAAAAAGATAAGAGTAACTGACAAACACATTACCAAAGCTAAGTAGCGAAATGGTCTCAACTCTTCCAGTAGCTGACGGCACCTATCCCCAACAGCTCCATGTTCAGCACTCTGGACAGCGCTTGTGACACGTCAGGCTAAAGGCATACATATAAGTAGTGGACATAGATGTAGCCCCTTAATGGCCAGTAGAAGTAATTACATTTTTTGGCACTTCTCCATTGGCTTCACTTCTCTGAAACGGAGGTTGCTGCAAAGGAGCTTAAAAATCAGAGCATTAATATAGCAGCAAAAAACTATTTGCTACCTAAAGATAGAGTGGAGGAACTTCTGCCTGCAGAGAAGACGTTGTTCTCCCTCTTAATGTGTCATTATGCGCTCTGTTTGAATAGCCGGGCCGGCTGTGCAGTCTTGTAGTGCATGTTGGTGCATGTGAGTGTGCTCTGCTGGTTATCTCATACGGCGGTGTGACGACCCCTCCTTTCCAGTAGGAGTCTGTGTCCTGTTTGCTGGTTATTTGTCTTTCAGGTTGTTGATTGCTGCTGATGAGCCACATCTGAGCATCGTAGAGTCCCAGTCATAAAGACTCAGCACCTGAACAGGGAGGGCGGCTCTCTCCTCCTGGGGCTTTTCCTTGGCTGACCCAGCTGCTGTTTTGTTGGCTTTGTTTAGTTATTGTAATTTGTTAATAGTATTTGTTAAATAAATGTACCTATTTATTAGATATACACCCGTCTTGTCTCCTTCATGTTGCAGCCTGAGAGCCGGGTTGTAACAGCGGTTACAGCTGATAACTCCATCCCAACAGATAGCGTCATAGTGGAAGCGTAGCACTAATCCTCCTGTTCCCCCTCATGTAAAACACTCTGTAAACACTTTCACCATGTAGTTATTGCTCTTTATGTTTTTTACTTATTTATTATTATTTACTGTGTGATTACTTATTTAGTATACCTGTTTTGATCTTGTTTATTTTACTTATGTCTCTTGTTTGCACTATCCACTCTGCTGCTGTAATCCTGCAAATTTCCACCCTACCGGACTAATTAAGGATTATCTTATTTTAGCTAATCTTTTCTTATCTTACCATAGTTTTTCCAAAAACAACGTTGATTTGTCTGAGCTTTTTCCCCCTGAATAATGGCATCAACCAATCTGGTTGTGTTGCAAGCACACATTCAAAATGTCACTATAGTGTACAACAACACAGAGTCTTCATAGTCTTAACCTTCGACTAGATCTACTCTTTACATTCTTACCTTTCATAATAAAAGCTCATGCCATATACTCTATGTAACTGTTTACCAGAGGGAACACGAATTCACTCAGAGCATTTGGCTAAAGAGAAACTCAATTAAACAGCTTACAGTATACAACAATATAGCTCAGACGGACTGGCAGACGCTGCTCAGGGTCAATAGTATTCTGGTAATTGATCCTCTGCCAACACAAATATATTCAAAACTTTTATTGAAAAAGTGTTGCAACTGTAGCAAATTTGCTAGCCGCCCAATATGAATGGTTTTCATGCAAAATATTTGTGGGGGAGTATTTAGCATTTTTGTGTTGTTTATTCGTCACACCCCCAGTGGGGAAAGGCCTTAACGGAGAATTCAAAGCCCAATAAAATATCAATCTCAATAAAGACTATATAAGGGTTGTTTGGACATGAAACAGAGTCAATATGGATGATCATTTATGATCAAACATCACTTAGACATTAAACTATGACTATGACTTCAGTGTCCTTTCTTCCACTCAGTTCCTTTTTTCTTTTCCTCTCCAGTACCTTATCTGCCCCCCAGCTGTTTGATCTGTCTCTTCACTCACTTCTCCCAGCATGCATTACTTTCCTCCTCTCTAGCAGAACTCCTGCCATTGTAACTTCATAACTCAGAGGCAGCAGTTCTGAAGAAAAGAGGAATTCAAACGATTTTCCTTTTTTAAATGAGCATCTCGAAGATGTGTACATATGATATTTGGTTTTAAAGCCCTTTAGCTTTTGTCATATTACTCTTTGTTTTATTTGTCTTTCCAGGTATCAAACAAAACAATATTCTCTAATCCATTGTTAATGTCACATATTGGACAGAGCAAAAGCCTAGCAACAGATAGGGAGAGGAAATACTGAGAGGAACTGGAGAACTTTTTAGAAAAGACATTTCAGTCAAATGTTACAAACACTCACATATTCCCAGAAAAAAACAATACGGCACTCATAGTTTTCATTGTATACTAATGTTATTTAAACTTTGGATTTATGTCATTTCAAACTCTAAACCAGCACAAACAAACATATAATGATTGTTAGGCAGTGGAGTAAAACAATACATTTCAATAAACTAAATCTAACCACCTTGATCTGGCTTTCAAATGTTACATAATAACAAGAACAAGAACTAACAACTGTAACAAAAGGTAAGAAAAACAGTTCTTAAAACTCCAGTGTGGTTTCAGAAGATTCAGTTCAGTCGTAATGTAACAAAACTACTTTCCTGGTTGGTAGTTCAACTCAGTTTAATAATGAGCCACAGTACCAAACTGATCCCAGTAATATGTGAGAGAAATGTGCTGCAGCTTTCTTTTTGATTCTTCCTCCCTCTGATTTCCTTGTCTCTTCATCCAAACACATTTCCCCTGATGGAGCACCGAGTGAATAATACTATTTTGAAATGCTACACTGTTGAATAAATGCTCCACATCCCTCTTGTCCACCTACGCCTAGTGCACTCCCTGCTCCAGTCACTTCTCTGATCTTATAATAGAAACAAAGGCCAAGCTGTAGCTACAACAATGGTTGGATTCAAAACAGGAATGTTATTTGTCCAGTGAGGAGGGGATGCAATGATTTATAAAAGCATTGGCTGTGATTTTGAAAATCATATTTTACAGCTTAGAAAACCAACTATACACATACAACTAAACCAGGCTTACACCATATGTGTACCATTTCAATAGAATTCTCTCAATAAGCATTTTTCGGTTGACATAGAATTTAAATGCGAAAAGATTATATTGTGGTGTAGTAAAGAAAATAAGAGTGAAGTGATAAAAAAGCATACAAAACTTGCAAAAAACAGATACATAAACCCAAAACAAAATAGCCCATTAGACAAGCTAAATAATTATTTAGCCACTTGACCTAACAATTACACAATAACTAGAAAGGTGCACTCAATAACTTGCAGATCTCTGCCAGGTGTGTCTGCAACAACCACTGCTGTATTGATTGACTGAATGAATGCAACCAACATTTGGCTAACCCCCCCGTTGAGACACCAACGTGCTGTAAGGCGTCGTATGACGCACTTCAATCAAATATAAAGACAAGAAGCGATGTATGCAGACATTGGCCCGGAGTCGGGGAAGAAGATATCTCATACAATCTTGTAAAAAACTTAATTAAACTCACCAAGTAGTCTGCCTGCTTAGCAGAGGCGAGGTACAGCAGTGTGTACTGGTAGCTCTGTTAGCTGTTAGCCAAACGCATCGTCCAAAAGAATAAAATGAGCCAACTAACAACTGGTGACGTAAGCAAATAACGGGCTGTAAAGCGGCGTAAAACACTCATCACTCAAACTCAAAAACAAGCAACAATGTATGCAAGCAATCTGCTCGAAGTTGTTGTACACATACAGTTAAAATCTTGCCAAAAAGAAAACCAAACTCACCAAGCTGTCAGGCCAATAAGCAGGCGCTGAGTTTCAACAAGGAACAGCAATGAGTGTACTTTTAGTTCCATTAGCTGTTAGCAAAACACACGATCCAAAACAATAAAAGTGGGCCTCAGAGTAGCGTTCTGTTATCCCCCACTGTGGGGCGCAGTAGTAGCTATGGTTTTGTGATGCACTCAGCTGTGTTATCTCTACCGCTCCCTACCTGCTGGGGGCCGGTTAAGTAGTGAATGAGGAATCAGCAGGCAGTAAATAGTAGTATAAAACAGGAAATAACATGTGTTCTTGCAAACAAGAACTTTCCTTGAGTATGCAACCAGAACTGGGCACCCCAAATATTATGCTGTTGGCTCAGGCAGAATGCGAGATCAGCCGGGGACAGACAGAGGTCACACTCACAGACTCACTCACGGATACGCACGTATGCACATGCGTACTCATGAGCGTGCCCAATCACATGATCCTCCTGGCAGGGATAATAACCTAATGAATGCATCTTGCTAGACAGGAAACTATTTTTGCTGAAAAATAACAAATATTACAAAATATTAATAATAGCCACCATTTCTGAGATTAATGATTCAACTACAATGGAGGGGGGTTGCGTACCTTTTTGTGTTAATCAATAATGCTTTTCTACAAATTATGGCATGGATCTATTTGTCTAAATTTCCACTTTTTCTATCTATGGATGTTTTATCTTTCTAAAGTTTTCAAGGTGTTGGTTCTGCAGAGTGAAATGACCATTAGTTTCCATAATAGCTGTCAGGTATAATTTCTGCTTCACTATTTCAGATGCTCTGTGTTCAAAACAAAGTGTGCATCCTAATACAACTGTGGGATGTTTTCCCCTCCTTTATGTCCCATTCTTTAAAACACATACAGCTGTAATTTTAAAGTCACTCTTTCAGCTGCACTGCGTTGAAAACGCTTCTTCTTCCAGTCTATGATTCCACTTGTATCAGCCAAATAGGGCTCCAAAGTTCCGATGTTAAAGTGTTATGTATCTATAAATACACTGTGGATGAAAACAAGTGATCGATAACTAGTGACAGGGCTGGACATCACTCTGACCTTGCTTTCTCTTTAGACCCCAGAACAGGACAGAAACACCAAACGCTGCCAACTATAAACGCTAATTTTAGCTGCTCACGATAAATATTTCAGGATTGTGGGTGGGAGGGAGGATGGGGAGACATTTTGGGAAACTCGTCCATTGGGAGTCAGGAGTTGACAAACACAGTCACACACACCCTAGCATGGTACTTTGCTCTGGCAAAGACGGCTGAAAAAAAAGAAGAAGTGAAATAGCTATCCTGCTGTCTCTTTAAGCCCAAACTCTGCTATGACAGCCAATCACGGGCCGGAAAATGTGACTAGACAGTCCTTGACGACGACCTTGATGGACGAGGAGTGAGGATGTGTGAGAAAGTGGACTGAAGTGATGAATGAAAGAAAAAGATTTTAAACGAGAATGAGTCTGCCTGCCTTTCTCTCTTTTGATCCCATATAAACTCTAATCTGTCTTTCTTTCTTTCCCCCCCCCCATCACACACACTTCTTCCTTCTCTCTCCTGACAGCCCTGCAGAGTGTTGCATTATTCCCAGCGTGGGGGGTGTGAGGACAGAGATGGAGGGAGGGAGGGACGGAGGTGAGTCGGCTGGGAGAATGACTCACGATACAACATGCGCCACAACGCTGCACTCAAGTCATCTAATTCCTTAAACACTTTATCACTGCAAGGCATGAATGTAACACTAATGACCCGTGACTTTGAATGACGACATCATTTGTTTTCTTTATTGCTTATTCTTTTGCATTAAGGCCTTTGAGGATGAATGCAGAAACACATTGTTATGACCAATAAAAAAAACTCTCAGTTCTGCAGGAGGTGCAGGAATTTCAAAGAGGTGCAAGTCTGCTTATGCTATGGCCTGAAGTTAAGTAGGAGTGAACGATGATTTTATCACTGGAGACGGGACTATCATGGATCATGAATAAAAGATGAGATGTCTGCCGTGACTGTGGTGTGAAACTACATTATCTTTACAACACAGATATTGCACCTAAGATTATTCATGAGTGTATGAGGGCCTGCCAGTGTGTTGGTATTTCAAAATAAAAGATGCGGGGTGGTTACAGGGTGGTACAAGGTGGTACAAGGGTACAACGTTTGGTTCCAGTTTGAATTATGATGCTGGACAATCATTTCAAGTTTTTACATCATGACTGTCAATGGCGAGTTGGTTCAAATACTATTACATAAACTGGAAATAAATGTCACATGGTATGAATACTAGCAAACACCGAACGACAATCTTGGCCTTAACCTATTCCCCAGTTTGTGTATTCTCGGTTCCTTTCCTCACTAAACAGACGTTTAAAATGAGACATCCTTGGCCTGGATGCCGTCTTTTAAAAGCGACGTCAATTAAATGTGACGCATGGCACATCTTTACCAGCTGTCCATTGTCAGGCATTGTTTTAGTATAGACGTGTGGAATGTGTCCCTCGCTTTGGAGCTGTTGTGGCTGGCTAATGGTTCCACAAGCAACATTCCACAAGCAACATGGCCATACAGCTGCTCCACAGATAAAATAAGGTTCAACTTTTTGAATTCGCAGCGCGCACCACAACATGTGACAAGGAACAGCCCCAGATATTTTCTGGTGGTGTTTAAACTCAAAGACAATCGGGGATCGGGGACAATTATTTTCATACAATCTTGCCATTGTATGAATGGCAAGATTGTACAATGGCAACAATATCTGCCAGCCGGCAGATATTTTCTTTAATCCATAAAATATCAGTCTGCAGTGTATATACGGAGAAGACATTTTAGTGCAGGGCTACCCGGAGCTTTACGATCTTTCCTACCGAGTGTTTTACTTGCTTCACTTATTCCATCCAAGGAAGTCACAACATCTGGTTGAAAAGGTCAGCCAAACTGACTCAGATGGATTGAACAGTGCTGGAAATCCATTTATATTTGTTTTGACTTTGTTTAGTTTAGTCAGTGAGGCTTACGGCTCAATTATCGCAACCTCATCACTGTCATCCCAGAGGGCAGGTTTCAGTTGCTTACTAACAGAAGGCGCGACAAGAGCACAACCACCCCAGCGCCTTGGATAAAAATGCTAAAATGGGCACTGCTGGCGTTTCCCCATGTGTTTTTAGACACAGCATGTTCTACATCACCGTTGACGATGAAGACCTGCACAAAGGATATACCAGTGTATCCTCCCTTATAGCTCCCCGAGATGCATTTTAGGAAAGTCCTTCAAGGTGGAGCGCCGAGATAGATTTCAGGGACACACGCCAGAGGACCAAGAAGCTGAGAGACGAAGAAGCACAAACTCAATAAATGAAAAGATCCGAAAGTTTAAATCTCTGGTTTATGTTACTCAGATACCTATGGTGCTTTGGAAACGTAACATCTGTCTCTTTGTAAGAGATGTACCTTTTTAAAAGTTTGTTATTTTTCCAAAATGTTATCAAATACAGTTTGCTGGATACAATTTTAAGCAGGTCACTGCTGCAAGTAGTGAATGCATGCTTTTAGTTCCTCTATATTTCAGTGTTTTTGGCCATTCAGATCTGTCTGGCTACTCACCTGAGTAATGGAGCCACCTCAGACATCCATCTCTTTCTCTTTCTCCTTATCTTCCATGGTGCTGATGTTCCATTTGGCCTGCAAACAACCGCCATCAACGTTTCCCTTGGAACACACACACACAAACAAACACACACAGACTCACAGGTATGTTTACAATTGTCAGGACAACCTTGTAGGGGGAATCGCTGGCCATTCATCATGTTGCGGCTCCAGCAGGGCGAGCAACAGGAGATTTGATAAGATCTTGAGATAACATCGGTCCCTTTACCAATGCAGGGCCATGGGAGGCTTAGCCAGGAGAAAGCCCAGACATTGAAGTAGTTGTAGTACAGTATCTGTTCCATTTCCCACATGCTGAAGTATGTTAGTGGGCCATGTGCATTTATGTCACATAGGGGTTGTGTGCATTTTGCTATTCATTGCTGCCATATGATGTAGCAGGTCATCACTTCATCTAAATGTGAACCCTTACACGGTCCAAAACTACACTGTGTAATAATTTAGATGAAGTGCAAACAGCTGTCCATTTGGAATTAATACATGGTTGGACACAGTAATATGAACACCTTCTATATGGTGGATGGGCCAAAAATTGCCTAGTTTAACAGCAATGGGAATATGTAAATATAGGCTTAAAACTGCTATAAGTATAGGAAGCATCAGCATTGAGAACTCTGTAACAAAAGTGTTCCACACATGTTTTACACTATTGGTATGAGTGGTGGTTTCTGTGGGAGCATTAAGGATTTATATATCAACAGTTCTGCAGTTACACCATAACAGCAGCATTTTGTAATAGCTTCGCACAGGACCTAGCTTAGGCCTGCAAGCCATTTATGATTGAGGTTTTGTGGAGTTGTGCTTTACCATACAGTGTATAAACTACACAACTGCAGTCTAAATGTATCAATGTATCATGTCTGGGGAGAAACAAAAATAAAGCAGTCAATGGACACTTGGGTGACACATAGGAATCAAACATAGCGTTTGAGCCACACTACAATCACGGCAAACAACCATATACTATATATAAAGGTACTTAATCACAGTGACATCACCCATTAGATTGTGGACTTCGGTTTTGAAGCCTTGAATTCGGTATTTCATGTGAGTTGCCATCTTGGTTTTTGGATGTCACCATCTTGGTTCTTTGCAACAAAAAGTGACATGACAGGGTGGAGCTAAGTACAACTGAATGCTGGATAAGACATTTTTAGGGCGAAAAAAAAGCAATTAATGTTCATGAACTGAAAACAAAAACACAGACAACTCCCAGACCGGACAATGCTGTGGGAGCGACCTGTCAAACACAAGGTAGTCCCCCCTTAAGGTTTATGGTATATTTGACTTTAAATAGACCATCATTTACTAAATGAACATCATGCTGTATTGAAGAAGACTTGAAACTAGAGATTGAGACCATAAACTCATGTTTACAATGTTTACTGAGGGAATAAATCAAGAGAGAAGTAGAGTCATTTTCTCATAGACTTCTATACAACCAGAGGAGTCACCCCCTGAGTAGATAGAATGCAAGTATAAGGACACTTCAGCATTGACCCCACTCTTCAGACCTGGAGGTTGCCTCCTGCAAACACCTCCTGCTCCTGCCTGTTAAAGATCTCAGCAGTAGTTTTTCTTGCAGTTGTGCAGTCTGGTAAACACAGAGACAAGAGGAAATTAGTTAGCCTCGGTTTAACCCCTCTGTCAAACTCCAAACTGCACACTCTGATGAGGTTACTGGACCTTTCCTCCAGGGTAATGGGAGGAAGCAGGATCTGTAATTCAGGGACATTTATCTTGTGCGACACGTTCTTCAAGTACACAGGGAGAGGACACGATAACACCTCACAATTAACTGTAACGCAGGGCAACAATATCAGTAGTACCAGTAACAGTAGGCTGTAGTAACTGCTGTGCTGAACATTTCATATATATATATATTATATGTTATTAATGGGCCTCACTTTGGTGAACAGAGATAGCAGTGAGAGATAGAGAGACAAGCACACTGTGCGTTGTAGCTGCTGCTGCTGCTGAAAGTCATGTTCCAAAAATGAGAACGAGCGCTCTGACCCGCTGAAAAGCTTCTCTAATCATCCTGGAATGAACTCATCTGTGAATCAATACAAACCGTCACGACAAAAGTTTCTCACCACAAACAGGTGAAGAAAACAACAAAGAGCCAGGACTTGTCACACTTCAGTTCTTCCCTATGAAACGTGAAAGCTGTAGCTCTTCTCGACATTATTAACTGTTACAGGGAACACATCACTCCAGTCCTGGTCGAATTAAATATAAATATATATAAATTACTGCTACTTCATCATCACGCCATCGCAGCGCTCAGGTTTTGGTTGCTTGGAAACGGGCAAGCAAGACAGTTACGCAACCCCCCCACCTTGAATAATAAATTGATAAAAGCGCAACCGCTGGCCTTTTTTCCACGCGTTTCTAGACACAGAATGTGAAGGGCCCCTTAACCCTTTACTCTGCTCCGCTGTTATATTTGCTTCCAGTACTTACACTAAGCTAACCTAACTGGCTGCTGGGCATAGATTCAGAACAAACAGATATTAGATTATTGACCTTCTCATCCAGCGCTCGGCAAGAAAGCGAATAAGCAAACTTTTCCTTTAATAAGAAATCTTTCCCTCCCAAAAAAGTCTCCTTTTAGGATGAAGTCTTACTTTTCATTTTATGCACGGATGGTTGAATGGAGGAAAATGCTGATTAACAGTTCCTGCTTTCTTTGTCTATCTGCCTGTATCTTTCAATCAAAATATCCTTCCTTCTCCATACATCTTTTACTTCACCTACCAACCTGTCATCCTGTCACTCCATCCGTCCAATACAGGGACAGCTGAGGTTACAGTTCAGACGGGCTCTCCATTTTAACAACAGCTTCTGCACAGCACCATCTAAAACAGTTCTCCTTTAGCGGGAAGCTGCAGGGTGATTAAAGTTCAAAGTTTAAGGGTTTGTGTTTAAGGGCGCGTTCACATGCTTCCGGTTGAACAGAACTTTGGATCGTATATCTGTTTCGATGACTGGCTAGCTAGTGCACCCGACGGTCCCTCAGCCTCACTCCCCCGCTGCTAGCAAACTAGTCTGCCGGCAGGAGTGCGGTTGGCAGCTCTGTCTTCTAGCTTCGGGGAGTGATGGAACGTTTAGACCTGCCAGGCGCCAGCCCACTGTTTGAATCTGTAAGGAGAGTAACATGAAAGGATGGTGGAATTAGCTAGCTAATTAGCCATCCGCTAAATGAGTAAAATTTAACAACTTAATGCATCATCCACACACTCTTGTCACAGCGTAGGAAACGTGTAAGAAGCATACGAGGCGCCGACTCTATGACCAATCATCGAACAACATTTCCACCACGCTTTAGTTTACATTATCTGACCGTTTGAGTTTTGCCTTTTTTGAAACAATGTATCATCCTTGATTGGTTTTGGGTTGTGAAGGATGAATGTAAGAGGGCGAAATGATCAAACATGGCTCTGTTTTATCATATCACAACCATTCATTCATTCATTTATTTTCCGTAACCTGCTTATCCAGTTAAGGGTCGCAGGGGTGCTGGAGCCGATCTCAGCTGTCAATGGGCGAAGGCAGGGTACACCCTGGACAGGTCGCCAGTCTGTCGCAGGGCTGACATATAGAGACAAACAACCATTCACGCTCACATTCACACCTACGGGCAATTTAGAGTCTTCAATGAACCTAAGCTGCATGTCTTTGGACTGTGGGAGGAAGCCGGAGAACCCGGAGAGAACCCACGCTGACACGGGGAGAACAAGAAAACTCCACACAGAAGGTTGTCTAGCCCGGGAATTGAACCCGGGCCCCTCTTGCTGTGAGGCGACAGTGCTAACTACTACACCACCGTGCAGCCCATATCACAACCATTCTATTCAAATCAGCTTTAAATTAATCAATATCACTTGATAATATATCACTCAATTATTTGCTTAATTAATGTGTAGCCATATAGCTGTATCTGAACAAAATATGATTGTTCATATTTGTATATAAAATAATTTATCTATATGGATTAGATAATATCTACAACTGGCTCCTCTTGCTTCTCACTCCCACACTCCTCTTGCATCCTCGTCATCGTATCGCACCCTTCTCCTCACTGCATCTATGAATGAATCTTCCAGAGAAAGCGAGTGAGCAACAGGGAAAAAAATAAACAGAGATGGAGAGAGAGAAAGAGAGGGAGAGAGAGAAGGGGAGATGGCAAGTTTAATTTTAGACTCATCGTGGTAATTCCCCACTCTTTCGTTGCCGCTTCTATTAATAAACTTCCCCCCTCTCTCTCAAACACCACCCCACCCACGCAATCACTATTTAACTATTAGAGATGGGGAGTGAGCGAGGGAGGATGAGAGAGTGTTGCTTAGCAACCGTATCCTGACTTTGCAGGTCATGTGAATGGGTGAGGATGACTGGCACAGAAAGTGGTAGTAACACACCCGTGCTTGGGACTAGGACACACGCATAGTGACGCTTTCTTGCACACACACACACACGTGTAAAGAAACTCATGCAGATATACGGATGCATTTGGTCTTCCTCTTTCTCATATCATGATGATCATAAACTTATCGACTGCCATGTCGTACATTTTTGAATTCCTTGATAACTCAGTGAAATGCTGACACATACCTGTGAAGAAAAGTCTCCTCCAACTGGGACGGCCTGATGCTTTCAGAGTCTGGTTAAACTGCAGTGTTATGTAACGTGTGGGGTGGACTGGAGGCTTTTTTGGAGGAGGGATAATGGGTTTGTTACTCTTTAAATGGAGGACTGAGAGAAAAGTACCTGGACCTCGGGACACATCACTTTACTTAAGATAACTTTAAAAGGAATTCAGTTCAACAGCAGATTATCCAGCGAAAACAGCAAATGAAATCAGAAATATGGAACTAACGAGTAGCTAAAAATGTGACGTAAACTACTTAAAATAATGTTGTGTCGCTAAAACTAGAACATTATGGAGGTAATTTGTCCAAACAAACCACAGCAGATAGGATTTGTATTTATAAAACATGTTTCTCATAAAGTCTTTTTTACACAGTCATGGCGAGCCACAAATGAACGTGAGGCTGGGATAGTGAATGCTGATTCGCTGTGTGCCAACTCCAGAAAACACCTCACAAGATGTCCGGAGGGTGTTTAATATTGTACAAGAAACTCAGAGAGATGTGAAGTGTTTTCCCTGAAACCACCGAACGCATTATAAATGAGTTATAATTTAGTTATAAATGAGTTATAATTTAATTATAATTGAGTTATAAATGAGTTTAAAAGGAGTGTAGGGATCTCACAGCTCAGATAATGTGTTCATCTTTATCAATCCTTGATGGAGCTGTGGTAGAAATGTTTTGTATTTTATTACAATTGTTGTATACTTAAAGGTACAAACATCAATGCATTTGAGGAGAAGTGGGCAGGGGTTCAATGTCTCGCCCAAGGACACTTCGACATGCAGACAGTAGGAGATGGAACCACCAAACTTGTGGTTGAAGGACAACCCGCTCTACCAACTGAGCCACAGCCACCCCTATGAGCTGTGTTCTTTTTTGGAAGACTTAAAATGAAGTTTTAGAAAATCATTATACTGCAAATGTATAAGTACTTTCTCAGTCTTGTATTAGACTTTAAAATAAAGGAATGGACGTGTTTTATTATTTCTCATTTGGGCACAGATCCTGTACTGGTTGGCTTTGCTGTTGTTGTAATGATGTGTTCAAGATTTAAATCGGGATCCACACATTTCAAATTTTTCGCTGACTGAAACGACAATCAAATTTTAAATGAATTCTAAGAATCTCGCCAAAAATTGTGATTGAGTGGATGCTGAAGTTACATGATTCATGTACATCGTCATTTATTTTGTCTATTGACTAATTTCAGCATATTTTTTTCAGAAGGTTTTCTCATTGCCTGATCAGAGTCCCAGCCAGATTAAATGAGCCTGACAGAAATAAAATTAGAAGCTCTAATGCGCATCATCCATCCTGTTAACTGGCAGGTGGTGGAACTATATTCCCATTAGTCCAATCCAAGCTCAAAATTGATTTTAGAAATTTAAAACTATTTATGGCCACATATAATAGAAAAGTCAACTTAATATTTAGTTTTCATTTAGAAATGCGTCTCTCTTCTACACTAAAATGCTGAAATTCTCAGTCCAACCAGGAAGTGAGCGTTCCTTGATCACGCCTCCCTGAGCATTCACCTTGACGGGCCCACAAACCCCCAGTACACCCCCCTCAACCCCTGCCTCTCCCATTGGATGAGACGAAAAGCCAAACTGGGCTCTGATTGGTTGCCAGGACCCAGCCTGTTGCTGGGCTGTTTCCATGGAGATCACTATCATTGTTTTCTTTTCACTCGACTCAAAGTGTGATGGGAAGAGAAACAAGGAAGGGAGAGAAAAATGATCACAATGACTGGATAGAGAGAGATTAGATTAGGGAGTAAGGATGTAACATAGGTGATGGGAGTGTGTGTGTGTGTGTGTGTGTGTGTGTGTGTGTGTGTGTGTGTGTGTGTGTGTGTGTGTGTGTGTGTGTCAGAATGAATTCAGTGAAGCTGTCAAAGGATGTAAAAGCTGGAGTAGAGGAGGGGGACACAGCGATATCAATGGTGTGGAATTTTTTTGGGGGGGATTGCTGCAGTTAAGATGGCGCACTTTTCTCAGACGATATCTCACTCTGCATCCTAATTCTCCTCTTGCAGAATCCAACACCCTGAATTTGTACAAAGGCATGCTCTCACATACTAATGTTAATGTTTCTTAATTCTGTAAACCAGAGTTCCTCCGCTCAGATGTGTGCAGCACAGAACCGAGGAAGAATAATAAGGATTCAAATGTATAAAATGAATGCTTTTTTACTGTGCAAGAAGCTAAACTAACAGTTAAATCTATCAAGGGCCAGCTTCAGCAGAGAGATAAGCTTGGCTCTTAAACTCACGTATCAGATTAATGGGGCTTTGGTTGTAATAATGTGAGACAGTGCAGGAGCCCGGCCCACGCATCGATTTGCCAGAACATAAAACTGTCTCCATACAGATAAAAACCGGGCCCTGCTGGAAGTCTATCTCAGTCAGATATGATGGAAGTCAGTGGTCAAAATGTGAGGAATGGTTCCTAATTAAAACATCATATTAGGCAACATCATCGTGTGCATTTTGGTTTATGAGCAATGTTTCCTCTATCTGAGCTTTTGTCTCAATCTCAGCTCATGAAGTGCCTGGATTGAGACATTTTTAATAGGCTGGTGCAGTACAGCCTAAAGAAACCAACAGCTGTTTTTGAACAGTAAGTACAGCATTACCATCATTATTTAGCCCGATGCTCAGAGATATTTGAAAGATAAACCGGAGGAGGGAAAAGGAGTGACATAAGGATAAAGAGATGAGCAGGAGGCAGTGATCGATGACACACGACAGAAAAGGTGAGAGAGACGGAGGGTGTGACTGAGAAGACCAAGAGTCCATATTCACTTACGAGCGGCAGCAGAGATCTGATTTAGTGTCACTCACACTAACACACACATAGTGTTTGTAGTTTACAGCTGAGTGCTGAATTATGTGCGTGAAATTTAACACATAAATGACACCTTCTGCATGCTATCAAGGCAATTTCCCTCTAAATCTTCGCTCCCCTTTGTAAATTATTTCCCCATTTAACTAACTAATTGAATTAATTTGCCCGACAGCCTTGAAACTGCAGGGGACGTGTCCATCTGCTCATTGAGTCCTGCTTATAAAGAAAGTGAAGGGTCCTTGCATGCAAAGATGATATATCAGGCAGTTTTACTTGCAGTGACATTGTTGGTCATTGTCCTGGAAATTGAGAATGCTGCTTGTTATTTATTCTTTGACGCAGATGTTCCAGGCAATATGGAGATTTTGAAGAAAGGAAAAAGATTGTAAGGCTTTAATGCTCATTGCACACAATAAATATGAATTGTTTGATACTATAAAAAGTAGATAGAACTTTGTAAAATTGTCCTGAGTTTGGTGCAACATGGAAGGGGACATTGTTACCTAAGAATGTTAAGTTTCTTCAGCACAGCAGCCATTATGGCATTAATTTGACTCAACCAGTCAAACTCCATCGGAGCTGCAATGTGACAGTCTCAGTCACACATCAGCTATCTTAGTGAAAGTCAGCATGATAGCATGAAAGAATTAAGGCGAAGACCGAACATCATCATGGATGTATAGCAAGAACTGGATAGAGTGCTGGAGGCCGGTTCATTCCTATGAAGTTGGTCAGTGGCGTGTAAAGCTAAAAGACTTTCTCGATATCAAAATACCCGTGTCTTCGACACTGCCTTCCCATCCTTGGGGCCAATAGAGCAAGCGCATTAGCCTTTCATTTAAAGTGGCCACCTAACCAAGTAGTTTTGTAGCCTGAACAAACATTTGTAGGAGAATGCACAAAATACTACTTTTTTGTTCTTTACAAGCTGTTATATGAGGATATGTTGAATGAAGACATTGAGAGACGGGTCTCGTCTACTTGGACATAATAAAAATGGTCAACATGTAGAGCTGATTTAAGTAATAGCCAATGCATATAATCGTGTTACAGGTCACACTGCTGCTCTCAGTTCTCTGATTAAACATCATCATTAATTAAAAGAGCCTTTCTGAAAAACAATATAGGAGACATTCAAATCGATTCATAGTCTGCCTGCTTCAATGAGCATAAGAGCATTGATTCCCAAACGTGCCTTTTGCTTACAACAATGTGAGTTAAATACGTTGCATAATGTCTTACATCACAAGGTGGAGCCATCACTTTTGCTGCTCTGCAGAAAGAAGTCGGGCTGTAGAAGGGAATAACATTCTGCAACGCAGCTGGTATTACTCACTGAGAGGACTTCACCTGTATGTGTTTCATATCAGCTGTAGGCAGCTGTGAAATGATTGACAGTAACGAGACGTCCTGCTTGTGTGACCTTCAGGAGTACCTGAAGAGACAGGGTGATGAGGTGTGAAGAAGCTCTCCCTCCTCTCCTCCCCTTGACATCTATCCTCTCCCTTGCCCTGTCTCACTCCTCTGTATCTCTGCTCCTGTCTGTCTCGCTCCATCTCAGAAACAGTGTCTACTCTGTAGCTAACTGCTCTCTCTGGTGGAGGACTGTTGAAACAACATTTTGGACCTCTAGACACAGTAAAGGGACTAAGCCAGCTCAATCAAACTGATTTATTTAAGTGTGGGATTTCAAATAAAAAAATATTAAGAATCTAATGTTTCTAATTTTATCCAAGCCATAAAATTACCTTCCTTAGTTTCCAAAGTGACATGTTTCTTTTGGCTTCTCAATATTGACAAGGTGACGACGGATTAAATGCAAACGTGAAGAGGAAAGCTATCTCACAATTTAAAGGTTTGCTATGAAACTAGATGAGAACATCGATACCACTCTCATATCTGTCCATTTAATATGTAGCTGCAGCCAACACCTGGTTAGCTTACCTTAGCATTAAGACTAGAATCATTTAGCATTGCTCATATATCTACATATTACCCCTTAAAAAAAAACTAACTGCCGTTTCCAGAGGTGGGTAGCAATGAGTACATTCACTCTGTAACATGTACTAGTGACACACACACGCACACACACACGCACACGCACACACACACACACACACACACACACACACACACACACACACACACCACCACACTAAATGTATGTGATTGGAGGGACCTGGACGTGACCTGTGGCTGTCTGTGATGGGAACTGGGACTTATGATCAAAGTTGAAGGACACTGTACCATGTTGACACTCATATCATAATATAGGAGACAATAAGCAAAGAACGTAATAGAATCTTGGTCAGTGTCACGGATTGCGGTGTGGACCCAAAAGCAGAACGACCAGGAGACGGATAAAGTTCTGGAGCTTTATTCAAAGCTGAGAACTCAGCAGACAGACAGGCAGGATATGACTCACAGAGGGAAACAGGCAGGGGATCAGGCAGATGGAAACCAGAGGAAGCAGAGGCTAAACTCGGGGTCGGGGACAGAAGGCTGAGTCGTTGACCAGGGCACAGGCAAGGCAGGGAAGTCCAGACAGGCAGGCAGGGTCGGCAACGGGAAATCAGTCCAAAGGAAATTGCTGGAAGGTCTGACATAAATGCAGAGAATGATCTGGCAGTGAGTGTGTGTGAGACTGGTGTTTAAATACTGCAGGGTGTAGGTGCAGCAGAGTGAGCAGGTGAGAGTGATTGTGCTGATGAGGTGGGTGTGGCAGACAGGTGCACTGCATGAGGTTGATTAGGTGAGTGAGGGAGAGTGTGGTGAGAGAGTGGGGGCTGGGCTGTGAGCTGAGAGAAATAGTGCAGGAAGAGTGAACAGGTGTGACTGTGACAGTCAGTGGCCCTACGCTTCAAACTATGACACTCTAGTTAACCCTTTAGAGTCAGTTTTAGACTTGTCAGGGACAGAGTGTTAGATTCTGCTCGTTACATGCATTGTGTATTTTCAAAATAAACTTTCAACGTAGGTTTCCATTTACCTATGCAACAACAAAACTAATTGGTTAGGTTTAGGAAACAAAAGTACTTGGTTTGGTTTAGGAAACAAAAGTACTTGGATAGGGTTAAGAAAACAAAACTACTCACATGGGACATGGATAACTGTCTCCTATGTGAAAGTCCTGTGTTTGGTTGACCAGTTGCAGCCGTCCCTTCAACCCGCCCTATATATATATATATATATATATACACAAATTCAGTTTTTTCTGACCATCTAAAAATGACTTGGTTGGGTTCACGTTGCAGTTAGTTGAAAGCTGGTACGTCTCACACAGACACTAAAGGATGCCTCCGACACTGAGGATCACTGACCAACCGGTGGGAATTGACCAGTCAGGAGTGAGAATGGGTTGAACAGACAGTATCTTCTGATCCAACTTCTGGAAAGAAAGCAAATAAGTGCATTTAATAAAAATATCTAACTATTCCCTCAATGTTAATCTGGCTTTTAACATTTTCATTAGTCAGAAGATAAATGTTGGTAAAGATGCCAGTAAACTGGCAAATCAAGACTGATGTGACTGTTTTCCATTAAAAACCAAAGGCTGAGCAGATGGGTATATTTTGAGAAAAAGATCTTGACTAATGTCGCTTTAAACCTTTTTTTGGCACAATTTGGTCAATGCACCATAATGCAAAGTGCAAAGCGACGTTTAATGATGTTCTCCTCTCTCAGATCAAACTTTTAAAAGACTGTAGCTGGTTAGCTTGGCATAAAGTCTGGAAGCAGGGGATAGGAATTAATGAAACAAATGAGTTACAACTAGTTGATAAGTGAGCTCTAGACTAATGATAGGCAGATTTAATTTTGGAAAGAGCCAAGCTAGCTCTAACCCCCCTGTTTCCATTCTTTGTTTTAAGCTAAGCTAACCCGGCTGCTGGCTGTGGTTTCATTCTTATCGTACAGACATGAAAGTGGTATCAATCTTTTCATCTAACTCTTAGAAAGAACCCAAACATGCTTATTAGTCAAAATGCCAAACTATCCCTATAAACATAGACAATACAAACATCAATATGTTAATGCACAGTCAGTTAAGTCACTTTAAAAATGAATATAGTTCACAGAGTGTGCTGCTCACACTAAGTGTTGTTACTTAGAAACTTCCTGCATGCATTACAGCTGCAATCTCTATCACTTTTTTCAACATTTGATTATTTAATTCAAGGCGGGATTAACCAATATAAATGCTCCTCTAACCTTGACACAGATAGTTAATTATTCCCTCCACAACCTCTTACCCAAGAGAGTCATTAAAGCAACTGTTTCAGGCAGAAAATGCAATTCATGAAATATGCATTCATTTTCCTCCCCATTTGGATACAGCTGACTGATGGGTTTACAGCTGAGTAACGGCTCTAGCGAGCAGACAGAATGTGAATTACTGTCGCCGTACAAATGACTCAAACTTTGAGCTATGAAGAAGAAGAAGAAAGCAGAGAGAGCAATTAAGCCGCTGAAATTAGCAAATGGGGAGGCATCAAAAGGCTGTAATGGCTCTTAGACGGCAGAAATGTGTGAGCAGTAAAGCTTGGGGGATGAGAGAGCCATCACAAAACTCCTAATTTCAAAGCCTGTGTGTCAGTGTGCGTATGGATTGCTGCTGTTGCTTGATCTGCTAAAGCTAATATGCAACGGCCAGAAAATTAATTTATGGACCAGAATTATTTTTCAGAGGTTCGAGTTTGTGATGTTATGAGGAGCTATCAGTTTATTTCTTCTTCTGGGACATTCAGCATCATTTCAGCGGTTCACATGCTGGTGATGGTGGTGCCATAGAATAAAACCATTCAACCAACTAACTGTGGCTTTGTTGTTAAACATAACATTAGTTTCTCTAACTATGGCAACCCATCGGCCACAAAGTAAACATCTGTCGGTTAGCAAATGGTACCTGTAGCATCAGTGTTCTTGGTGGAACTGGTTGCCTGTAGAGATGGCAGCTCTGTTGAAAACACAAACAAAACATGTACAATCATTGTGTTGAGTGGAAAACAAGACAGGCTTCTACACCGGATTCATCTTAAAACAAATGTGACATTTATTGAAGGATAACAGGGTATATCGCCCAGCAGTTATACGTGCACGGGCCTAGCAGTACTGAGAAGTTCAGCAACTAAAAGGCGCTTAAACAGAGTGCGCATCATGTTATATAGACTTTTATGAGTTGAATATGATAGGTCCCTAATAAAGGAAGGCGGCTCTTGGTTTAGACTTTCTGAGGGCCTTATCAGTTAGTGAAACTGGGTTTCTTTGCAGCATGAGCTCATCCTTCTTTATGTGTCTCTGTTCCTTTTCCATCGTACGGCCAGGCACTAGAACGCCCTGACCGGAGTATTTGACCTTCAAAGAGAACTCATAACATTTACCGCAATGTGCACAGTGATAGTGTGATGTGAGAGCATGAACAAAATATACTGTGCTCGATATTTGTATGTGTGCATTTATACATATGAATGTAATATTTACATGACAATTGTAAAAGTTTTCTATTTTACTTTAATCAATTTTTAATAAATGATCACCTGTGCTTATCATCTTAGCCAACCATTAACGTAAGTTACTACTATCAACCACGGCCTCATTCTGCTGAAAGTCGCCAGATAACACGTTGGTACACTGTATGTACAGCGGTGCAGTTCACATTGTTTTGTAACACAGCATTAATGCAGGAACAAGCCTGTAAAATGACAAGCATATTTCTCAAATTGTCCTTTAAATAAATCTCACAGGGAGGTTGAGTTCTGTAGATTACAATGAACCCCTAGAGTGGGGGTCACTTCTCCACCTATAGTTTCAGTTCCCCTCATTGCTTTTTCACTTGCACTCCAAATTGAGGTGTCAGGACTGCAGGGGGTAGTTTAGAAGTACAGAACCTAAAACTAATGTTCCTGTTTCTATTTTATACTTATTCTCTGTAGTCCTCTATTTTCATGAGCACCTGTGGTGTTGTACAGTTGCTGAGATGACAACTTTCACACTAGTGTTGTTGTCTTGGACTTAAAAAGAAGAGGAAAAACTCACTGATGTTTGGTCTATTTTCTTTACCTGTTTAAAATAATTGAATGTAGCATTGCTGTGCATGCGTTTGTTGTATAACACCACCTTGGATAAACAGTAGGGGCATTACGGTACACAAAATCCCCACTTCAGTACTTAGCTTGGTTTTTGGGTCACGCTTCTGTATGTTTTCAGAACAATATGGAAAACACAGAAAATAACTTATTTTATTCATTTATTTTGAAAATGATTAACATTCAAATACAGGAATTGTTACACCCCTAATACACAGATCAATCTACATTCCTGTTCTTCTTCATAACCTCTTATCATTGACTGTCTTTTCATGCACATGAATCGACTGTTAAGGAGGATTATCACAGTTGTGATCGTATACATGATATGATGTTGACATAAGCACAGAGAAATTGGGATGATAAGAGATGAGAGCAACAGGAACTCGTAAACACTACACTGTACACTCGACAACTTTACTGCTAGTTTCTTCTCTGCCTCGTTTAGCCACAGAGCTTACAATGACATTGTCGTCGTTGTAAACCTTTTTGGATCACCAACAGCTGTCTGCCCTGAGCGCATCAACCGTTGGGTTGTTCAGACACATGTAAACATACTCAGAGTCTTAACCTCTGGATGGGAATACACTCCTCTGCATGTTGCTCTGTTAAACTATAGTCTTGAACCTCTTTTGAACTTGTCACTAGACATCCAGTCACGAGAACTCGTTCACAAAACAAAGAGCAAGACGTGAGGCCTGACTTTCAACTCAAAGACGCCCCAACATCGTCTACATTCCGCTGACAGCTCGACGCAACAATTGTTTTTGATCATTATTAATTGCAACACTTGTAACCATAAACACGCTGAATCTTATTGCTGCTGACAGTTTGATCTTGTTTTTTTTATATTCCCAAGAATGATTTATGAGCCCTATTTTCTTTTAATCTTTGTTTTTTGTTTTCTTTATTGCTCACACCGTGTGTACATGATGACACGTTGGTGTAATATAAAATTCAAGCAAATTCGAATCGACAGCATAAATAGATGTGAGGCGCCCCGGGGGTGGCAACAGCTCTGTTATGCATCTCTTCGACTCGGACACTGGGGGGCAGTGTTACCACAGATGGCTGCTGGGAGGGTTGACTGACATTACACATGCACACATTTTGAGCACACACACAGTCAATAATGTTGTTTGTGGGTCCATTATGGCCTGACAGCGTGTCGCCCTTGTCCTCCTTTCTTTACTCAAATTGCTCCTGCAGAAGAGGGTGGGAGGGGGGGAGCTCTTGTTGTATCATCTGTGAGGTTGGTGTATGTTTGGAGTGGGTGTGAACGTGTGGGTGTTTGTATGTGCCTGGGATGCTTTTCCACAATGTGTACGAGTGTACTCTACTGTGCACGCGTGACTGACTGCTGTATCTGTAGGCAGGTGGAGCATGTGTGTTGAAGAGTGCTTGTGTGTGAGTAAATGCTGTATGGGAGTGTGTTGCAGGGGTGGTTGAATGATTTGTGAGTTTCTGAAAATACAGGATTTTCTGAGTCTGAATGTCAACATGGTGGATATCATGAGCATGCGTGTGTGCGTGTGTGTTATGACATCTGAGAGGATTCAACAATTTCATGTGTTCCTGCTGAGACAGACATAACTAATCTACCTGGATTTGTCAGAGAGAAAAGGAGCAGCAGCCTCCCAGTCTGTGATTACTGTGTGCGCACACACACGCACTTTCAATTCTTGGCACCCACCGAATTAAATTATAATTTAAAACAGGATTAAATCACACATTCCCTCTTTTGTTTGGGTTGTCTGTATTCAATTTGAGTTTGAACAGCTTCCTGGTGTTTTACGTGCGCGCACGGCCCACAGAGAGCGGCCCACAGAGAGCAGCCCATTAACAATGTGTTGGGCAGCTCTCAAGGTAGAACCAAGCGAGTGATACAAATTGCCACCTCAGAAAAACGCCTGTGTTCGAATAACAACTCTCCTTAAATTAGAAATGGTGACATTTGCAATATATGCCTTCCAAAAGGCAACCATTTTTTGTCCTCATCTTTTCATAACTGGCGCACTAATGTCACAATAGAGAATACATTCATCAACATCGGAAAAAGAAGCGTGGGGATTAAGTGTGGCAGACTTTGAGAGGATCACGGCCCACGACCGACCAACCAACCAGACCTGCTGGACCAAAAGCCACCAAACTGCCCAAGGGAGGAGAGAATTGAGAGCTGAGACGGAAGCTAAGCTAACACAGCTAGGACCTGAGACTACTCCACTGCCCAGCACGCTCCTGGCTATCTGATGTCCAAACGTAGAAAAATAAGATGGATGACATAAGCAAGGGAGGTTGGCGACTGGCTCCATCCTTCATCCAGGAACAAGCTGCATTTGACGATGCAGACCGCAGGACAGAGAGCAGGACTCCGGTGGGACGAGAGGAGGTGGACTCTGTGTTTACATCAATGATGCTTGGTGCTCAAACACAGTCAACATTGATGGACAATGTTTTTCTGCTGTTGAATTTTTCATGTTAAGATGTTAAAGCAGATTTTTGTTTGCTGCTGTTTACATTCCTTATGATTGAAATTAAAAGACCACAGGAATGTACTACTGTTCTTGTTTTGCTTTGTCACAAATGGGCTACTACTGCATTTTGTTGAGCATCGCTGTGTGGATTAATGACAATAAATGATATTGAATCCTTGAGTCATGGTGTTCATTTTTCTAGGGGTAAAATTGTCAGTAGCAATAACAAAATGCTGCTTATTCTACACAAACTATATACACTATAAACAAAATGATTCAATTAAATACATTTTTCTTTGGTCTTTTTTGTCATATACAGATGTCATATATCTAGTTGTTGTCCAACTCTCTATTTGTTCATGTGACAAAACGATAAGAAGGTGTGTGTGTTTCATTAACTGGTCACTAGCGTGCACTGGGGCCCCTCATAATAGCGTGCACTAAGGCTCCTCATAATAGCGTGCACTGGGACCAGTAATAACTACCTACTCTACTGTACCAGACAGCTGTAATTCAGTGACCCTTAAACAAAAGGAAGGCACACCTAAAATACATCAGAAGGCTACGTGTCAGACGTGTTGAGTTTTGAAATGGAAATTCACTGCACAGACCACTGATACTGACTGCCTGCCCCCCCCAAAAAAACCGCCAAACTAAACTCACAAATTACGCCAGAGTCCACAATCCAACATCGATTTTACCCGCTAACTCAAGAAGAGTGGATGTAAAGGCAGAAAGACACAGCTTAGAGGAGGAATTATTAAACTTCCTGATAGCGACTGCGTTCTCCTCCACCCCAGGGACTTCTCTGACGCAGCGATAGCATCGCTTCCGAGGAGCGGCTGTTGTTCCGACTGCAGCATCTTTTCTCTCATTTCTCTGCTGGAGAGTCACAACGGAGAAATGTCAGCCAACGTGTGAGACTCTTTCAGCTTATTGCATTTCTAATCGGTTATGAAGCCCCCACATGGACAGAACTCGACAACAAAAATATTTTTTTGGTGACACAAATGACCTGCCATGCTTCTGAGAAGAGGCCATACTCACTTACACTATCAACTGACGAGGTTTTATTTTATGAATCACTTCTCTAACTTCAAAACGAAAATGGTCAAAGAGCAAGAGAACAGTTATATTTCAAATTAAAATTTCAAATATCTCAACAACTAAGGAATGCGATGAAATGTCATACAGGCATTCATGGTCCTCAGAGGATGAAGCTGTCATGGATGGGGTGTGGACCCAAGAGCAGTACGATGAGAAGACAGATAAAGTTCTGGAGCTTTATTTGAAGCTGAGAACACAGCAGACAGACAGGCAGGATATGACTCACAGTGGGAAACAGGCAGACGGAAACCAAAAGGAAGTGGAGGCTAATCTCGTGGTCGGGGACAGAAGGCTGAATCGGTTAACCAGGCAGAGGCAAGGTAGGAATACCGTGGTCTGGGACAGAAGGCTGAGACGTTGACAGGGGCACAGACAAGGCAGGGAAGTCCAGACAGGCAGGGTCGGCAACAGGAAATCAGTCCACAGGAAATTGCTGGAAAGTGTAGCATGAATACAACGAACGATCTGGCAGCGAGTGTGTGAATGAGTGGGGCATTTATACTGCAGGGTGTAGGTGCAGCAGAGTGAGCAGGTGAGAGTGATTGTGCTGATGAGGTGGGCGTGGCAGACAGGTGCACTGCATGAAGCTGATTAGATGAGTGAGGGAGAGTGTGGTGAGAGAGAGGGGGCTGGGCTGTGAGCTGGAAGTGGAACTGGGAGTGGCCGGAGTGAACTGAGAGAGAGTGACAGGCAGGTGAACAGAGTGAGCCAATTAGGTGAGTGAGACAGAGTGACAGGGAGTATGGAAGACAAACTGTCAGTATTGAGGAAGAACTGTGACAGAAGCCTTATGACTCTTGTGCCATCATCAGGTACATATTCTAATTTGTTGTTTTTCTGTGGTTTGCGCCTAAAGGCGTGCAGACCTTATGACAGCGAAGTGTCAATTGACATTTTTAAAAGGCAAAAACAGCCTTGTGTTTAACCATGATTTAAAAATCCTCCAGCTAGAATCTGTTTCTTGTTAACAAAGAGAACACTGTGTTTACTGAAAGAGCAATAAGGCATGCAAAAAAACAAAATGATAAATTAATGAACCTACCACCGAAGTACAGGTCGCACCCTGCTGCGCTTATACCGAGCTTTGGATCCACACAGGTTAAATGTTTTCCCACATTTCAATGGTAGTTTGGATTCAAATAAAAAGTAGCAGCTACACTGCAGACATGCAGACTCAACAGGTGCTTCAAGCCAATGCTTACAACTAATGCCTGTTTTCTACGCCTGTCATTAACATATCTTTGACACCACATTTTTTTTCAAAATAAAGTCATAACCTCTACAGTCTCTCGCATGTGGAAGATGGTCATGTATGTTGCTGGCACCTCAACAAGCTTCTGGGCCCCTGAAAAGGCCCCGGCGAATGGGGCCGCCCTTAATCTGCTTTACTCATATCAACGCATAATCATGCTATCAACGCATAATCATGCTCTCTTTGTCTACTGAACACTTGCATGTAAACTGAGAGAGACTTAGTGATGGGGGCGGCATACAGTCCACTCCTTAGCAAATAGCATTTTTCTTCCCACAACAGTTGTGCACAGAGCATAGACTCTATATAAAATATATGTTATATATATATATATATATATATATGTAGATGTTAACCATTTACCATTGCTACACAATCACACCTGACACCCACTGCTCTCTTAAGACGGTTTGCTCCATCTGTTGGTCTTAGAATAAGTAGCCCTATACAGAACAGAATAAGGTATAAACAAACATTACATGAATAAAAAAACCCTCTATAAAATATTAAGTTATGTGAAAATGACCATTAACATTTAATAAAAGAATTGTAGAAAATACAAAATGAAGAAAATAGTAAAATACAACACGGAGCTCTGGCTCTGTTGCCTGGTAATTAGTCCAGTGCAAACTATATTATACAATTAGCTTTTGGCTATACAATGGGAACATATGCCTAAAGCCTGTGGTTTAAATAAATAGTTGCGTTGCACCTGTATATTATTGATAACCATGCTAATATTAATTTTATCATCTGCACCACGCTCATTCAAACTGGCTCCTCGAGATTGCCTTTTATACATTTCAAATATAAAAATTACATTTATACTATGGCTAGGCTGAATACTTGATGTTTATTATTAACTGATAAATGTGTATATTGCACAGTTTGCCCAGCTAATCACAAAATTAAATTTTAAATCAATATTCCATGACAATTGCTTTCCATCTTGCATTAGTTCAGATATGCAGAGTTTTATGTCATGCTCGCGTTGCTCAGTTGGACCAAGAGACGCACTGCCCAGCTAACGCTAGGTTGGTGTGGCACCCTGGACATTTTAATGGCTACAATTATTTGCAGAATTGTTAATGTATTAGTGTGTGTTATTAACTTGTCCCCCCACACCATTCTTTTCTGGTTAGTATAATTTAAAACGCTTTGTGTTACTTCTAAACTAACCTGCTTTCACCTTAAGTAATCGAAGGGCGACAATCACTTTCGCCAGTAGCGGGCAGTAGCGGCTTTTGTATGGTTGTGGCGCTGTAATTCTTGTCTAAGAGAAGCAAGTTGGTAAAGCCGTAAGAAAGGACAGTCAGGATAGCGGCAGTGAAAGAGATATTCATCCGAGACTGTCTTTTTGTTGTATTCACAGGTGAGAGAAGTACACAAGCGTCAGATACATTATGTTAAGTTCGCTTTTGCGGTGCCATGTTTTTATGTTTATGAAGTGTTTATTGTTGACATATAAGGCAGCTAACTAAAGCTAGCATCAGTAGCTAAACTAAGAATGTCGAGCTCTTTGGCGCCAGCGTGACGTCAGTAACCTAGCCTTATAATTGTATTGTTCCCATGCAAGCTTGTACACAGATAAATGTTTTGTCCTGTGCTGGTGATAAGCAGTGCTTTGTTAGTTAGTAATGTTAAGCTGTACATTTTAGGTTGTGTATTTACATTTCGTTTAACCTAATTACAGTTGTATTTAGATAGTTTTACTGATGTATGTTTGGCTGTAATCTTTTTGTCTAAGAGAAGCAAGTTAGTCAAGCCGTAAGAAAGGACAGTCTGGATAGCGGCAGTGAAAGAGATATTCATCCGAGACTGTCTTTTAGTTGTATTCACAGAATAAAAACTCATCTGGCAACTGAATGGAAATTGTCATCATTCAGTGTGTAACATTAGCATGACCGAGAGACCGTAAACTAGCATATCAACTAAACATTAGATAGGATTGCGACATAGACGTGACTATTAGAGTTGTGTCATATAACTTGCGTGGCCTGCGCTTAGGACAGAGCACTGGGGACAAAGCGCGACGCATTGTTATTGACACGCTCATGGAGAGCACCGATATCTTGTGTATTCAAGAGACGTTATTAGCTAAACAAGACCTAGATAAACTTAATTCTGTTAAAACATTTTATTTTTTCATGGATCTAAGCAAGGCAATAGTGCGTCAGAATACCTGGGGGGTTCACCATTCTATAGCAAATATGATCCACAGATCAGTGTGATTGGGCTAGAGGTGGACTGGTGCATAGCAATTAAATTGTACATGATAAGAATGTTTTTGTAATTTTAAATGTGTACACTCCTTATGAATCTAACCAAAACGAGGATGAATACCTTAATAGGCTTGCCTTTATAAGTTATTTTATCAAAGAAAGTCCATACACATGTATATTTGTTGTGGGTGATATGAACGCTGATATCTCAGACAAAAACTACCTGTTTGGTCAGCACCTAATGCAATTTTGTTAAGATAGCAAGTTGGTTCTTTCCAGCAAAGTGCTTTTACCAGTATATAGCTACACATATACAAGTGAAGCATGGCATACATCATCTTGGCTGGATCACTGTATATGTACAGTTGATGCTCATGACTGTCGTGAGGATGTTGCAATCCTGAATGATCTGGCTACAACAGATCACTTACCTGGCTCTAAGATATTAAATGTTGTCTGTCGGAGTTGACCAGTAATGATAACCATGATCAAAGTGTTAAAGTAGATTGGTCAAAACTCACACAAGATGATTATTGGCATTACAATTCACTAACTGATAAGAGCCTAAGTAATATTGATATACCACTTGATGCAATTCTGTATGGCAACATTAACTGTAAGAACCAAAACCACAACAGTGATCTATGCATTATGTATGATACAATTGTAAATTGTCTAAATAATAGCAGTGAATCATTCTGCCAAAAAAGGGCTAAACAACATAATCTTAGGCCAGGATGGAATAAATGTGTCTGAACTCCATATAGAGGCCAAATAAGCTTTTAAAAACTGGGTTTTATCTGGAAAAGCAAGACATGTTCCAGAGTGTGAACTCAAGAAACGCGCAAATGCTAGATTTAAATATGCTGTACGATTTATTAAAAGAAATGAGCAGGCTATTAGGGCAAACTCCATAGCCAAAAAGCTTCAGCAGAATAATGTCTATAATTTCTGGAAAGAAGTTAAGGTGGCCAATGACATTAAGATGCCATTGACATCTATCTCTCTCTAGCAGATCTGTGGAGTGAGCATTATAGGGTTATTTTTAACAGTGTTAAGAGTGATGAATTTATTGTTGGTGATGTTCCTAATAATGGTGGTGTGTTTATAAGACCCGATGAAGTGTGCTATGCCATTAAGAAATTGGCAGTAAACAAAGCATGTGGCCTTGACCAAATAACAGCAGAACATCTGCAGCATGCTAGCCATAGAATTCCAGTGTCACTTGCTATGTGTTTTTCTAGATGTTAATGCATGGTGTACTTCCTGAATCTATGCTGACTGTTTTATTAGTGCCAGTAATCAAAGATAAAACCGGTAAAATATCCAGCATAGAAAATGATATACCAATTGCTCTAGCTAGCATACTTTCCAAAGTATTAGAACGAATTCTCTTGGATAGGCTTCAACAATACACAACCACTGACAATTAATTTGGTTTTAAAAGTGAACATGACACGGACTTATGTATTTATGCACTAAAGGGAGTTGTTAGTAAGTATAAGAGACATAATACTACAATATTTATGTTTCCTGGATACATCTAAAGCTTTTGACAGAATGAATCATTGTTAACCGTTTGTCAAACTACATCGACATCTGTTAATTGCGTTCGCTTAAAAAAGTCAGAAAAAATGTTTTTCATTTGTGAAGATTATCTTGCTGAACAAAATTTGCACGTATCATAACATCTGTTGCCACAAAGTTTATTTTCTGCAGTAATACAAAATCCCCCTGTATAGGTGGGCCTGCCAACAGCAACAACTTTACTCAAATCTTAGAGAGTTTGATCATTTTATAAACCTTGGATATCTCTGAGCTCAGACAGATTCGTACAACAGTATTCCTCTTGTAAAACCACGTCTTTTAGAAAAATTAACAACAACAAAAATCCTTTGAAATGTCAATCATAGCCACTGGTTTTCTAGCAGATTAAAAAAAGTGTTTTTGAATGCGCTTAATAAATAAAACAAATTTTTCAGGGATGAAATATCTTTAGTTCACCTGCAGACTGGAAGTGCACTTTAAAATCAGTTTGTTCAAAAACTTTTATTTTGTTGCTTTGAAAAAAAAGAAGCCTTTTCTCTTTAATAATTAGTTGTCAACAGTAATAACCTTGGGCTTTCTGCTCCACAGCTCTCATTACATTCCGTCCATCCATCCTATCTATCTAGATGTCTGCCTATCATCCTAACAACAGTAATTAATCTCCCACTGAGATTAGGGATTTATCGTACGTGCATCTTCGTCATTTCTTAAATCGGACATGAAACATCTATTACCTGATTAATTTTCCTGTGGATCCCCGGGAGAATAACTGTCATCAAATTATCTTGAATCTGTACCTGCTCTGGATGATAAGGCGAAATAAAAACAGGCTTTTTCAATCACTTGTGGAGCGCCGTGGATTCTCATTTTCTCTGGGGCCATTTTTCTCAACAGGGGCTCGGACACAACAGGGGGCGTTTTCCCTTCTCCATCTCCATGCCAATTTTTCTCTCTCAACACATTCTCTCCCACTCGCTGTCAACTAGCTCATTGATTTAGCGGCCCACAGTCTATCTCACTCTCCTAATCTGTCTGAGTCCACCACTCTACCTTCTTACACTAATCCCTCCATCTTGCAATTTCTTTTTCTTTCCCCTTTCTCACATCTCTACACTCTCTTCATCCCAGCCGTCCTTTGTCTTCCTCTACCTTTTTTTGTTTTTCTTAAATCAACCCCTCACTCATGGCTTGGGGAATCAGTAAGTAATAAGTGGTTTCATTACTGTGAGTAATTGCAGGCTCATGGTGGTGGGATGAGGTTGGTCACTACAAAATACTGACTACATTAAAAGTAAATCTACAAAAAAGTAAATCTCATTAAAGTTAAATCAAAGTTATCAATCAAAAATGAGTTTGTTCTTAAACTAATCTATTGGGCCAATTACTGGCAGAGCAATGCGGCTCAAAAATGAGACCCGTGGCAACGTAGTTTCAAAAAGACCTTAAAAGCTGAGGTCCGTGAACTTCCGTACATCTCAGAATACACCCACCAGCACGTATAGAGACTATAACTACTTCTACTAACTTCTGTTAAGGGACTTCACACATTTGAAGATTCTTGATGGATGAGACAAATTTGCTACAAATTACAAAAACTTTGGAAACGTATCCTGAGAACAGCAATGTTTTTAAAGGACACACAGCTAATGGTGGCTGGTGAGCTAAGTATAAGCCCGTTAGCGAGTGAAACCCAGACAGCATGTAGTCTGTAGCTGGCTAACTACTTAATGAGGCACAGTATTCTAAAGTGAAAATATAAGTATAGAAATACAAAACGTTTTCCTTATTTATTTTCATACACTTTTTTATATTTTTCAAGAAACATTTACTTCAAAGCATGCTTTTTCGCTGGACCAAAACCAACCTGCTAATGGAGCTAGCGCTAATGACTAAGAAGTGACCAAACAAATTTGGTCACTTCTGGCTCCAAAAAAACAAGATGGCAACAGCCAAAATGACGAACTCTAGCCTTCAAAACCGTAGTCTAAGGACCAAAGGGTGACAACACTTTGACTTCCTCCACTTCTTTTACACAGTCGGATCTATCCTTTTGGAAACTTATATACTTATAATATATTTCCCCATTAACACCAAGCTGAATGGACAGTACAAATCCGGAGAATTTTGAATTTAACTATGTTTAACTATGAAATCATAGAGAAAACTGAAATACTTTTATCATCCTATTACATTCCATAATTAGGAAGAAATCCTAATTATGAGAATAAGACAGTTTTCATTGAATCTTGAATAATAAAGTCGAGAGACTTATACAAATTAGAGATAAGTCTAAGTTACCTCTTAAGGGCAGCACATCACGACGGCATGTCACACGTTTATTAAACCAATACCCATTGTTATCTATATGAGTCCACAAACTGACCGCTTGTCCACTTCTGGGTTTTATATCGTCTATTTCCTTATGTCAAAGCATTAGCACTTAATTAATTCATCAGAGATACACATTTCTTAATCAATTCCCTCCCTAGATAGTCACTTCCTGTTCACGTTCAGTGTGTGCTACACATTTACAGTTGAGGCATGTAAGATGTAAAGTGATGCAACTGAGTTGTGGTGCATTTTAATTTAAAATATTTCTTTGTTACGGAGGAACCCTAGTCTCATTTTCTTCCCTTCTTCTCAGTATACATCTTTAAGCTCTAAAACAGAAAGTCTAATTTTCACACCACCTGAGATTTCAGCTTTGATGGACGCCCAACGCCGTCAGATGGAGAACATAAATCAGGTAATGTGCGGCCTCTCTGCAGTAGCAGTGTCCCTGCGGTTTCATCATCCATGCTCTCCAACATTTAATGCGCTCGTCCATCACATGGCAGTCTGTGCCTCTGTCTGATTTGAATGAAATTGCTCCCGATGCCGGATCCTCTCTTCGTCAAAAATCTTTGTCAAAAGCGAAGCCAGCAGGGACCAGGATGAACTTAGTTACTTAATTAGCCACAAAAGTGAGCAAATGCTTGCTGACAATGAGCGTGTCTCGTGTCATCTAATCTGACAGGGCTCAGCCGAAGAGCATGAGTTACAGTATAGGCTTGACAATGAAGTGCAAACCTGCTACTGCAGAACAGAAATCTCACATCTATGGGATTGTTGCTTGCTTGGTACTTACAGCTTTACCAGGAGACTTTTCCTTTTTGTCAAAAAAGAATCCCTGTTTTCATGCAGCTGCAGAGCACTCAATGGCCTCAAAATGTGCTCCACTAGCTGTGATAGCTAGGAACACAGAGTTAAAGTGAAATACAGACATTATCCTAAACAGCAGGAGAGTGAGCACTCCATCCAGAGCAATAGCTGAACCTCTTCACTGTACCAGATAGTTAGAACAACTGTCACATTGTGTGATTTCTAGGGGGGCTGAGGTCTTCCAGATTTAAATTGGTAGGTCTTTTGGCAGTTTCAGTTCTGCAGACGGAGAGACTTTCATTTGGTTTGTAATGTAACTCAAGGTTAATGTTCAGGTCAAGCATTGACATCTGACGTTTTTTGACCAGGTGAGAATGAGAACAAGGTGCAATATATACCTTAGACTTTAAATAAGAAGTTGATGTAGTCATCGTCTGGTTGCCATGTTGCTCTTCTCGCAACCAATGAACGGAAGCTACCATATTTGGAGAGACGCCGGTAATGGCAGCAAACTGTCAATCACAGTAAGCCTGCCCTAAGGCATAACCTGCTTTATGGTCTATTTGACTCTAAATAGACCATAACTTACTAAATGAACATCATGCTGTATTGTAGAAGACATGAAACTAGAGATTGAGACCATAAACTCATGTTTACAATGTTTACTGAGGTAATAAATCAAGAGAGAAGTAGAGTCATTTTCTCATAGACTTCTATACAACCATAGGAGTCGCCCCCTGATGGTCAGTAGAGAGAATGCAAGTTTTAAGACACTTCTGCATTTGCTTTACCTGGCAGAACCGTAGGTTGCCGCTTGCTATATAAATAGTGTAGGTTTTAAGGTTTTTAGATTAATAGCTAAATTATAGTTCTGGACACATTTTTATAACTTTTTATTTTAACAGGAAACCCTTACTGAAGAGGCCCCCATTTTTCAAAATCTGCGCGACCACTTTACCTCACTCAGTCAACAGCTGTCGCACAAATCTGTTGAACACAAAGATTAACAGTACCATCCAGTTTCAAGATGATACCAATCACAGATAATAAGACTGGTTTCTGACCTGAGCCCATGGAGCTGCCTTAAGCTTAGCATCACTGCTAAACAATGTGTTCACTTCCTGCGAGAGCTTCTACAAGAAGGTGACAAACTTTTAAAGACAATTGTTGGCTTTAAATAAAAAACAATTCAAGACCTTTTGAGACATTTTATGGATCACAAAAAGCATCTCACTCTAAATCTACTCATCACCTGAAGATATGAACAAAATATTTGGACTTACGAGATCTCCGTCATGCCGTTCTGCTGCTTTCTTCAGCTTCAGTCTTTATCCTGGACAGCTGACAGGGGTACATAATAACCACCAAGACACACGTCCTTTTGGTTTACATTTTATTGGACAAGACAATGATCTGTAAAACATGTACAATAGGTTTCCCAAAAAGCATACAAAATGATAATCCATCTGCGATAAAAGAAAAATGAATGAAAGAAAATCAATAAACACTCTCAAAAAATATGATGACATCTCCAGTGTGTGTGAGCGGTTAATATTTTCTAGCATTGCCATCATGGACGTCAAACCCATCACGTGTTTGTGTGTTTCCCCCCTTTCATCATCCATTCTACTGTCAGGACGAGAAGTGTGAAAACTGAGAAGCTAAAAATAACATAAAGAAGGCACGTCTGGCTCCGTGATGAGAAGCTGTGATGACAATGGTTGAAAGAGAGAGAACGTTAAGGTTGGGGGGGGGAGTAAAAAAAAATAAGGAAAGAGGGGTGAAACGAGGGAGACGACCAGATTCAGACTGTTATTGAGGACAACCACAGCTTGTGTTTCTGGCATCAGACCCGGGAACGGGGGTAGACGAACTAAAGCACCTTGGCCAAAATGCACCGCTGGAGCTCTGACAGACGGGACGGACCCAAGGCTCTCGATGTACTAGCTACTCTGAAATCAAGTTCTCCCCCTCTTATAACGGCTGACTCATGCTTTCTGAGCAAATACCAGCTGTAAACCGACTTGGAGCTTACATCTCTTAGCAATTTCCTGTTTTTGTTGGCAGCTCCGTGACGGCACTCCCTGGCGATGTCTAGATTCTAATTCCAGATACCTCTGAATGAAGCAGCTCTATTAAACGTATAAGGCTCTGGTTACAATGGAATAATCCCCCAAATAAGACGGCAGAGCTGAAACTCAATACTGAACACTTGCTGAGTCATTGGTCTGTGATATGATGGGTCCCAATGATTGTCTTTCCCTTTGTGCTCAATCAATCAACAGAAGCCAACACATTAAAATATTTCATATACAGAGAAAAAAAACAAAAAACTGTCACATTTAATTCTGCTTCGTGACATTTTTGATCTCTGGCAGGGCCACAAAACACATCATACGTGATTGTCCGACACTGCGCCATATAAGCGAGTCACAAGGCCACGCACTTGTCATGGTGGTCCGACTCTTCTTGCAAAACTGGGAGCTTTCATCCTATTGGTCCATGCAGCATGCAGACATTCCCTTGAATCAAAATTAACATCTCGTTTACACCACTGGCTATCGTAGAAGTCCCTATTTATCCTTCACGTGTGCTGAATTTATACTGCGGATTCAGTGAACATTATAGATGAGAATCAATTAAAGCAACTAAAATCATCAACAAATTACCACACCATACTCAGTTATGTTACAATAGATGAAATAAAATTGGTAAAACAAATTTGTGTCTCTTCTCAGGATGGATCAAACGTGTAGCGGCGTTTCAGTTAGCATGCAGCAGAACGTGGTTTAAAACCTTTCCATCAAAGCTAGCAACAATTGAATATTAACAGATGATTGTCGTATGTCAGAAAAAAAACCAACATAACATTTTGTGCTGACCTCGCGGAATGTGAAAGCTGCAATGAAAAAATGTCCCTGTTTTCTTGTTGTAATCTTTTCCTTCCTATTATTAATCTAGATGCATGTCTCCATTCGTCTCTCCTCCTGTTTAAATCTCTTCCCGACAGCTCTGTCAGCTTTTAAACCTGTTAAGAAACCGTTTTCAATTCTGCAGTGTATTGGACTATGTGCTTTTGAGGGTGATTTTTGGTGAATCATTCTCACTCCCAACAACTCAAATACGGAATCTTGGTCAGCGGCCTTAGAGGTCAAACTAAAACGGTCCACTAACCCCTCTAGTGTCCGTTTTGCTTGTGCAGGACTGCCTTTAGTGGCCGTAATAATCAAGACTTGAGACGGCAGCGAGCCACAGTTGCTAATGGGGAGGTAGCTAGTTAACAAGCTACGTAGAGCCGCAAAAACAAATGGGATAAAAATGTGTCGGGCGATCATTTTGCATGCGGGAGGCTGGGCTTCATTCAAAAGCAGTGCACAAGAGTTTTGGGCTACCTTCTTTGGCTCTTGTTGGCTAAGCAATAGCAAGTGTTGATAAATTAGCATCGCTAGTTTAGGCTGCATGGGGCCACTGGGACCAAGCGTCCGTATGGGACGGGTTGGGAGTGATAACGTGATGGACTCCCCGGGCGGTTTGTTACATGATATTGTCCCGACTGTCAGCATTATACCTCAGGAAGATCTGTGCGCCTCAAATGCCTCAAGCAAAAGCTCAGGATTAGAGAGGAGAGGAAATATTGCATCTCTGTGTGCATTGTACTCTGCAGACGATCCCATGCTGAACTGCACTTTCGGGTCAGCGCTAAAGAAGCCTGCCGAGCCGTCACACAACAACAAAAAAACACCTCCCGTTCTCTCAACTTAAATTGGACTTGTGCTCGTGGTGTGCATGAATGTGACAGATGCACTGAGACGGATATATTAAAGAACAAACAAAAAACAGCTTTCTTTTTCTTTTTTACATTCAATTTTTTTTTTTTTTTTTTACAAATGGAGATTATTCCGCAAACAGCCTTGGGAAAGTGTTTCAACAAGCCACCGATCATGCCATGCAGAGTAATATGAACAAGGAGTAAAATCCACACCATTTCATTTTTTATATATATATTCAAATAAAACATTTTAGTATTAAGCGACAACCTCAATGTACCCGTGAAAAATAAAATAGTAATATACACTTTGTTTTTTTCGTGTTTTTTTTTTTTAAACCGCTCAACTTGACATTTAACAAACTTCCATCCCCTGTACAGAGGCACTGAATACACCTACACTTGTTTATTTTTTTATGTGTACACATTTCACCAACAATATATTATTCATCAATATTATCAATACTATTTACACTGTTTGTTCATCATTTGGTACCATCTGACATCTATGAAGACCATTTGTTTTGATTCAGCCAGGCATAGTTGTTGCTCACCTCTTTGTTCTTTAAAGTTGGCAATTGGCTAAAAATGCAAAATGCATACTTTCTACATATGTAAAATGTTCTGCATATATCAGAGCGTGTGACCATTTTAATCTGATAAAACGGCTGTAATGGCAGTATGTTTCTAATACGTGCTGAGCATTTTCACACAAAATACATTCCTCGTAATGTTTTCTGAGCCTTATTAGCGTGATTTATTAGAGGACTGAATACAAACATTGCCGTTTTTGAATCCTGTGGTGTGTGTTCCTTGCCGTTAATCCGGGTTTCATCTCACCACTACACACAGCCTCACCCAACTCTTGCAATTATGAATCGTGGAATCTTAATCATGTAATGTTGCCAGGTTACGGAGCTTCAAAACAATGTCACTTCCCCTTCGTTAGCGCTAACGAGCAACCAGGCGCTCCGGGGTAAGCCGGGGCTTTATGACAACACAATAGAGTGGAATGTTTCAATATTGGACTGTAGCCTGGATAAGAGTGGGAAAGATTGGAATTTTCTTTTTTAGAGTCATTGAAGGAGTTGATAAATAACTGAAATACTTTCAAAGATCTTGAGTGATTAATTGAAGCTGCTTGGAGAGCAACATGCTTTGGACTCTCTGAGAGCGTATTCAGATGGTATGTAATTAAAAACCCAACCAACCGTGGAAGAACAGTTCTTTGAAAGGATTTCAAAGATTTTTTTCTTTTTTACATCCGCAGTTTTTACACAACAGTAGCCTGATGTTTAATCCTTAGATAGAGATGTTCACATCACTTTCCACGGCTGTAAACATAAGAGCTCAGGACTGACAGCTTCACATAAAACACTCATTTTGCGACGGGGGACGTTGTATGTTCATGGCACAAAAATGTTGCATATATTATTTCATATTGAATCCTCTTGAAATGCTGTTGTCTTGCTGTTTTTGGCTGGAATTTAGATTTGCGAGCATCACACAGGCAGAGCGTGGTGTGTTGATTAGCTGAGGGGAGTGTTCCAGTTCACCTACATTGCACCACCTCTCGACCATGTAATTAACATATTGTAAAAGCTCGCCTCATTATAAGCAATGCACTTGTGATATCAGTTGCTACCTTTCCAGATATCATGAACTACTGTGTGTGTGAGTGTGTGTATCCTAAATTGTTTGAAAACTTCGATATTTTGTGCTTTATTTTTACTTTTCTTTACCAGATATTTGATATGCAATGATGATTAAAACTGTGTGTGACGCATGCAAGAGTTATAAATATGAAGAAAAGGAAAGGTTGTTACCGTCGCTTACATTCCTATTTGTCAGTAGTCACAAGTGGCTTCACCAGAAATAAAAGAAAAACTAACACTGCTCCTCACTCCTGTTTTTATGAGGAAATGCAAAAACAATTTGTCCAAAAAAAACACTCAATAAATGTGCCTGGCAAAGAAAGATAAACTTGGATGCAAAAATGTCATCGCGTGTGGGTTAAAACCTTCTAGCTTGGAAACAAGTGTGCTCTCCTTTTGCCTTTCATGCTAACTTTGGTGACCTGGAACTTGCCCCTGCCACGGCTACACGTACATGGCGGGAGATACGAAGCTCTCGCCGCGGGATATGTTGGCAGCCGGTTGCCCGTGGTTGGATGAATCCAAGTCGTTGCCGCTGTGACCATCAGCGGCGAATTCGTTTACTTTGTCGTATTTGGCAGAGTCGTCCAATGCAGGGGGGGCTCCGCCGTTCAGGGCTCCAGTGGTCTCCTCATCCAGGTTCTGTTAGATGTCACACGTGTTTATGGGAAATACAAACACATTAAATCCAATCACATGAAGACTCACCTCACATGACATTAACTCCTTACATACCAGGAGAATTATGGGATATTAAGGAAATTACTATCTGATTTCACTGGAATCAGACACAGTGGCACCGATGACAAGCATTGAGAATAACTATACAGAAATCTTCTCCATATAGTTATAGAGAATCGCTAATGGTCTTGTTTACTATTGTAGGTCAAAAATGCGGCATCAGTATTAAACAGAGACTGTTTCATAACCAGTTACAAGTTACTTGTAGTAACAAGGATTAATGATAAAGTTGCACAACAACACACTTTTAGACCGTTCAAGTTATTATACACAGCTTAATATTAATATAATTTGATTGACTAAGACAAGGTACAAACACTATGACTTCCCTACAACACAGTGTGTAGCTGTCCAAACAGATATGGAGTGACAAGAGTGCGGCTCACGTGTCAGTGGGCAAAAACATGCTTCTGTGTTTGTGCAGTGTTAGTTACCGTGACAGGCTCTCCCCCCGTGGGCTCGTAGTAAACCTCTCCTGGGCTGAGAGGGGCCGTCTCTGTGGCCGTGGGAGGCTTGGATGGCTTGTTCAACTAAAAGCACACAAACCACACCGGATCAACCGCATCATCAGAAAACAGCACAAGATAATGCAGCCCAAAAGATAAGAGCTTGAGACAATGCAGAAAAACAAGTGTGTGCTAATGGGGTAACAGTGCTGTAGACTAGAGTCATGAATAAAGATAGTCTAGAATTTGAAAGAAAAAAAACCACACTCTTCCACTTACAAATATGTAGCTGAACTCGGGCATTATAAGGCAACATTGCTTATTGGCTTTGTCACTACAGCCTTACTTGGTCTGGTATTACCAGTAGCTAACGGTGACTAATGTTAGCTAACTGTAACTAGCTGTTTAACATGACACAAATAGTCAAAACCACTCATTTTTTTTCTCCCTGTACTCATGTTGATCTTAATTTTAAGACATCAGAGATAGACATGATGATGTCTCTAAAAGGGACAGTTAACCCAGGTAATCTAAAATACATATTTGTCCTTTACTCCAATATCCAATGGCACTCGGCTTGTACTCAAGATAATCCACAGACTTTGCTGAGAGCAGTTTCATGTAGGAACTATTTTCTTGCTACCGGACTACACCCACTAACAGCATCACTGGGCAGAAGGAAGCTGCATTAAACTGCTAGCTCACCTAATACCACTTAGCTAGCTAACGTTAAAGCTAAGCCAAGGAGGAAGCCATTAATGTTAACATCTCACGTTGTCACGAGTGAGGCTCTCGTCGGCAAGTGAATGCACGCTTTCTTCTGTGTGGTGATACGGTTGGTGGTTGTAGTTAAGAAATGAGTTCCTACATGAAACTGCTCAAAACAAAGGTCTGTGGATTATCTTGGGTAACTGGGTTAAGACTGGGTCAAGATTTTTGAAAATAAACTTTGCTTTTGAGTTTTTCAAATGTGTTATTTGGGCACCACAAGCCGAGTGGCATCTAGTTCCATCATATTGGATTATATTATACAACAGACATCTCTATGGCTGATAGCGCCAACACTCAGCAACTCACAACAAAATAATCAGAATTGTCCCTTTTCAGAAGCAGACTCCAAACAAAATCCTGGCCACAGTTGGTGCCGTGAAGTAAAAGTTAAACAGTCTCACTTTTAAAAGGATTTTATTATCATAACTCAGGGCTTCATTTCTTTTGGTAACCATAATACTATTTCAGCAAAACACTGTCTAGACACAGACTAACACTAGTCACTAGTTTATTTCAGTAAAAAGTCCACAGTGCTTGCTAAGTGTTTATTAACAGTTTCTAACCTTAACCAAAGTGCTTTTGTCGGCTTCATAACCACAGACGGGACTCAGGTTGTGAACTTGTTCCCTCACCTTACTGGTGCGGTAGGTAAATGTGGCGCTTTGTTTTACGGGTAACGCAATTTTCAACATCTTTTCAAATGTTTACATTTTTTAATACTGCATTCAGAGACCTGCAACTTGCAGTTTGCTTCCAAGAACTTTTGAACCTCAAAGACTAGAGGCTTAATTTGGACTCCTGACTTAGTGAGTTAATGAGAGGTGATGCTTTATCTCAATCGCGTTCCACAGATGGTGCTCTCTAAGACACTTTGTGGACGTCAAATAAACTTTCACTGTTGCACCCCCGGAAAACCCCATTTCAGCTGGGCATTAACGGCCGTTTAGACATCTTTCATACTTTTAATCAACTTAAAATTGCAGGGTCTTTTGTCTCATTACATAATATGTTTGCGAGCACAACCAAATAAAATCGAACGATGGCATAACATTGGGTGGAGGAGGACAGGAGTACTCTAATGGAGCTCTTTACAATCCAAGCTAATTATTTCGACACACATAAGCCAACTCAGATCTCCAATCAATAGCCATTAGCCCCATTATGACTGCCCAAATGGACGTGTGTGTATTTGTGTGTGTGGAATATAACCTCGGTGACAATAAAGATTGATTTGAGTTCACGTCCAGCACTCACCATCTCTGTTGAGCTGCCTGCCTTGACAGGAGGAGGGGGCTTGTGCTTGGGGGGGCCCCTGATTGGAGAAAAGACAAAGACAATGCAGCGCTGATTGTTGTTTTGTTCACACCTCAGATTTTTTTTTTGTGCGAAAAAAGAAACAAGTTGGGCAAACAGTGAGGCACAGACGTAGAAGGTCTTAGAACAGTGTTTTGTAAATGGCAAAATTTTAAGAAAATAAATCTTAAAGCGGTGAGATTTTTGTTAAAGGTTTTTGCACTTGAACCCGAGAGCAGATCATTTGTACTGGCAGAGAAATCTGTATTAAGAGTAAAGAATAAAAACACATTTTCTTGTCTTTAGTGAAAAGGCACCAGCTGAACTGGAGACCTTAAACTGGAGATGTTGTACTGGAGACCTTGTCAATGCAATATTTCCATCAGCTCTGGGATTTGTAAACAAAGCCAGCTCGACGGACCAGTTGTTATGTCAAAGTCAGTTCCCCCATTAAGTAGTGTTTGCCTGCTTTTTATAGTCAATTGGGAATCCAAAACCGAAAATGAAAAACATCAATAAAAATGTTTTGTATTACAATAAACAATAAACAATAAACCTCACACACTTCCGCCCCTGGCCCGATTTGGTGTAGCGGCTAAATGATCCGATCTCAAGAGGGCCTCTAATAGTCCTGATTTTGATTGTGACAGACTAGTTTGAAAAAACAACAAAAATAACAAGCCAGAGCGATCCCCCCCCCTTCCCAGAATAATACTGTGTGGCGCCAGACCTGTCTTTAGCGCTGACACAGCAGCAGCAACAATTCTGGAACATCCAGTAAGTGTGAATCTAATGAACCTCTCTGACTCAGACAGTGGGTAGGAAACAATGACTGTATATCTGTTGTGCTGTTGTTCCACAGGAAGTCTCAGTTTTGAAAAACACCTCTTAAACTGGAATTAAAATGGTGGAGGTTTAATAGATACGTATTTGCGGCTGCAGCCCAGCTGAGGAGTCACTGGGGGTGAATGGAGGGATGGGGGTACTGAGGATTTTTTGGTGAGTAAAATCTCCAGGCAGCCTTACACTACTAACCTCAGGTCAGGATTTGTGACTACTTTCCCCGCTGGGCTGCCTCATGACATGCAATAAGTCTTAATGAGCAATAGTCCCGGGAAGGGGAGATTACATTTTTTGCTCGGGAGGTTAAATAGACGATGAAGCAGACGCTGATGAAGACTTACTCTCCGTCCTCCTGGTGCTTGCGGATGTAGAAGACAACGGCGACAATGATGCCGATGAAGGCCAGGGAGCCGAGGATCCCGCCGATGACGGCGCCGGACGACGGGCCCGGAGTGATCTGCCTCTCCTCCTCTGGTAAGGGGTGAGAAAAATAAAAAAAGAGAGAAATATTTTTTAATCAGCATTCGTTTGGATTTCACAGGGATTCTGCTTGTGGCACTCACTTACATTTGTATTTATTCTGTAGCTGAGCAACAAAAACAACACACACAGGAACAAGTTTGATTATAATGGAATATGAGTAACTATCATGAGAAATCACAGCAGGGAAGACAATCGGGTAATCAATAGTTTCTATTCAGTGTCACTCGATGGTGCTACAATGAAGCACGGCCACATAAGCATAAAGAATTCAATAGATCTCGGCTCAAAGCCCTCTGTTGTGAGCCAACACTCACGAATGCCTATAATTCTTGGAAACGCAGCTTCACATCAGCTGAGTGTCACGCTGACCTCGACCTCTCCCTTCAATTAAGAGCCTATTTGTGATTCACGGAGGGCTTGCGAGGCATCTAAATTGACTGTAAAAGCATCTCATTACAGCAGCGCTTTTTTTTTTTTAAAGGCTGACAGCAGCTGCACACAACAACAACCAGCACCACCACGGATGGTTCTGCACACTCATCAGCTGCAACAGGAGACTTTGGCAGCAACAACAAAGAGAGGGTTGAATTATTTCCACAGGTTGTTTGGTCCTCTTTGTCGGAAAATCATATTTCATCACCGGCGCCGAAGCAAAAGCACTCCACCACGTTTGATACAGAGATGATAAAAGGATAACTGCCCCCATGATTTGCACTCGTTTAGCTTTACTATGTACATTTTAGCTGACACTCTTGTTATTATTCACTGAAAATGAAGCTCAGTTTTCGCTGCTGCTGCTCCGAGAAACAAACTGCACAGCAATTTGCTGTATCAGTATTGAGTCTTCCCTTGAGCTGCAGCTAGTGAAACACATCAGAATGCAATTGAATACATTTTAAAAACACATTTGCATCAAACAAGAACATGCTTTTTTTTATTGTTACAAAGAGTATTTTTTTCCCTTCTACCAGAAGTAATATCATTCTCATCCTTTACTGCCTATTCTCAGGTCAAGCATGGAGGGATCAGAAATAAAATGATGAATACCAAAAATGATTCAAAACAAAGATTCTGCTCTTCCCAAAAAATGTATCTCTGCCAAAGAAATGATCCTTATACAAAAGGTAAAACAGGAGGTCTGGGAATTGTTTCCAGAAAGGCAAGCTGCATTTTGAGTGTTTGAAATGCAATTTCTTTTAATAGTTTGATGACTTCCAAAATGAAATTTTCATTCATTTCCATTGTACTTGGGATGGCCAAATGGAAAGGAAACTACATGCAAACCTAAATACTACAAATGGTATGTGAGAAAATCCAGGCAGGAGAAGGAGTTGATGAAACTGTGTTTGATCACAGCGTGTGGGGAAGACTAACTGCATTTCTTCCTTCTCGCCAGCAGGTGGCGTTCTGTTCCAAGCTTACATGGTCCTCAATGAGAGAGAGAGAATCAGTGACAGAGGGACAGAGAGACAGACAGCAGATAGATGGAAAAAAGAAAGGAGAGAGTAAAATGGAAAACAAAGCAGAGATGGGAAAGGATGGGAGGTTTGAGTATGAGGTTTGAAAGAAAGGGAGTGGGGTGAGGAAGGAAGGGAAGACGGATTCAAGGTGCAAATGTGTCGGGGGCTCGCTGGATGTTTGCCACTGATGTTGGTGGTCGATAACAATCTGCCTTTTCAATAAACAAGTCGTGGTCTTGCATGGCAAAACGCTGCGCGGACGGTGTGGGAGGGGGGGTTTGGTATGTGGGAGGAAGAGAAGAGGAGAAGATGGATTATTTACACCTTTCTTACTCATCACATCCCTTAACAGGCAGGAAGCATCAGCCATTTTCCTCATCGAGCACACATGTTCCTCTCACTGCAGGCCAACCAGAGGTTGATTACATGGTGTACACGGGGTCAGAATATGAGAGCAGAATACACTGTGAGAACACAACCATGTTTTGTAAATGCTATGTTCGCACGGTGCAAATGACGGGTTCTTGCCAACAGGTTTCAGAGGGAACACGATGGAAGGCTTTGGGAAATAGTAACAGGATTGTGGAGTATCTGCTGTTAGTTGGAGTTTGCACAAATGTGAGACAAAATCTGTCAAAATGTAAGCACAACTTAGACGACAGTGAACAAAAGAAGCGAGGTTGCTCTTTCAAATATAGTTAGACCGTTCTGCTTATGCACTCAAGACATTGATGGAACCCCGTGAGTCATATCGCTAGATCTGGCAACCTTTACTACGATTACACATCTGTTGAAAAAACCCTATCAAATCTTGACTTGCTGACTAATTGCTCGTCAAATCCCTTATATTCCATTTATGGTTTTACAATTAACTCCATCCATCCATTATCTGTAACCGCTCATCTTATTCAGAGTCTTCAGGGGGGTGGCGGACTGGAGCAGATCCTCGCCAGACTCTCACAGGTCTGACATAAAGAAACAGACAGACATTCATGCTCACATCCACACCTACAGGCAATTTAGAGTCATCATTGCTGCATGTCTTTGGACTGTCGGAGGAAGACGGAGCACCAAAACAGAACCCAGGAGAGCATGTAAACTCCACACAGAAGGGCCGACCAGCCTGGGAATCGAACCCGGGCCCATCTTGCTGTGAAGCAACAGTGCTAAACGTTACACCTCCATGCAACATTTTACAGTTAACTCCCATATAAAAAAGCTATATCCGATAAGAAGAAACATGTTCTAGTGTTGCAGGAATGGGTCCCAAAACCAGGAAATTATATCCTTAGTCCCATTTTGGTTAGATGACCGATATAAGGTCTGTGGTAACACAAGCTAAAGAGAGTTTAACATTTGTTTATCGATACAAATTATGTTATTTTTAAGCTTTTATGTGTCTTTAAAAAAGGCAGTGGCTAACAAGTTGCTAAATGAGACGACTAAAAGACATCACTAGAGCCACTGTATAGAATCACTCTATGTTACAGAAGCAGCATGGTATCCCTAGAAATGTTGGACAATTCTGCACCAATACCAGTGTTCCTTTGCAAAACAGGCGTTGTGTAAAGTAATGGTGTGGAGGTTGGGGTGGATGGACGTGTAGGGCGTACACGTAGACACCTTATTAAGGCTTGTCTTTTTATCAAACGTCACCACAATCTTTACCAAACCTTTAACCATAGTATAATCTGCCATAACAGCAATTTTTCCTAACCTTAATCTCACCAAAGTTGCCATGTGCAGATATAGTAGAAAGTAAACTTCTGAATTTTGAAAATGTTAGAATAAAAAAAAGAAAAAAAAGATCCGATCTCAAGATGGCCTCTAATAGTCCTGATTTTGATTGTGAAAATGGTGGAGGAGAACATTAAGTATATACCAGTAGCTGATGAAAATGATCACACTGTGCTTAACTTTGGCGTACGTTTTGCTTATTAACTTAAAGTTGGTTCCACGTATAGGTGGAAGCATACCTCTAAAAACTTTGCTTCTACTGTAGCTTCTTGGTAAAAGTTTCAAATCTCCCACATGCTTTAGGGGTGAGTCAACCCACCCACTGTCCCTCCCCTGTCTGTCCCTGGCTCCACACGTCCTCATCTGGTGATACACATTTAACTCCATCCATTACAGTCAATCTTTATCCAGAATGCAGCTCGATTTCCTCATCAGCGAGTCTGTGCTGGTTCCTGCTGGAGTTGGTGGAATATTTATATGAATTATCAAACATTGATATTGTTAAATCAATAGCCCAGGCTTCATTTTGTAGCTTTCCCTTTTCGATGGGAAAATGAGTGGGTGGGAACTCTCTGGCGCACACAGGCACACTACAGCAGACCTTCACTCCTGCTAAGCTCTGTCTGTTCCTGTCCATTTCTCACTCCATTGCTCGGTAGCAAAACACCCCAGATATAATGCTATTATCTAAGTGACACTTGTGAGAAATTTGCTACCGTATCACATGCAATTTCAAATGAAATTGAAACAACAGTCCCTTTCTAAAGCGCTCCGTCGCTCTCTTATCAAACGCTCCATTGTGTGGGCTGTATAAGCCATCAGAGAAGCACATCCTGCCCAAGGCCTGCACTTAACTCTCTCTCTCTGATACGCAACGCGGATAAAAGAAACACATATTTGGTTAAAACTAAAAACAACATTGTAACACACGCACAGATACACAGATTCATGCACCACAGAAACACAAGTACCTAAAAGGTTGCTTCTAAAGTGCCTACTGCTTGGAGGACGCATTCCAGATAGTAGAATGTTACGCTACCACTTGTAGTCGCAACAAATTTCCGGTCTACACGTATGTCTGCAAAGAGAGTATGACTTTGGCTTTAGGGGCACTGGGAAGTAGTTTAACTTCTGGGAAGATTAAGAAATGCATCCTAGATTTGTATCGGAAATCATGCCAGACTAACTTTTAGCAGCTGAGAGTCCCTTGTGGAAGATGAGGACTGAAATATCGAACATTTACAGCATTGATGCGGAAAAAAGCTGATAAACCACTCATGCACAGTTTCCATATCCAACCATCACTCCAAAATCTGCTTTCTCCGACTGAACATTTCAGTTGTTAAATCAAGAGAGAAAATGACATAACCATTACAACTGTGTTCAATACAATAGGATCGATACAAAAGAAAGTTCTTGCATTAAGATAAGTTACCAGCACATTTAAAGTTTGTGCAGTTGTCAGCTTGTTCAGTTCTGGTTGCTCAAGCCTTGCCAATCCTCATTGATCCATAAACTCAATTGTGACATTGGCTTCCTTTTTTTCCCACACCAGGCAACTGTAACACCAAGTTATTGAATTTGCATTATACTTTATATTACAACAGGACATGTTCCATTTTCTTTGAGCCCGGCACCATGAGGGGACAGCTCTGTTTAGCCCTCCGAAACGCAGCAGAGGAGATTGATAGACGGACTGCCTGTTTGATTTTTTGTGGTTGTAAAAACTTTAGTCCCTTCTTGTGACTGTCACAGGAAGCTCCAGTAAAGAACCATTTAGGAAATGGTGAGGACCCAGAGGACTGTAGTCATAACAATAACCGCTGAAATGATGCTAGAGAAATAACTGAAAGACTGAGTCTGGTTCTGCTGCGCACCCATCCATAAAATTACATTTTGATAAGCCAACATTTTTAAACTTGCAGCTGATTGAGTGGCTGCCTCAGGCTTTTTAAGGTTGTGTTACCCAAATGCTTTTGACAAAAGATTTCTCAAGACCTCCATGTGCTTAAAGAGAAGTTTCACTGAAATTTTGGATATGGGTTATGTGTGCAACTGGGTGTCTGTCCATGGCTAATGTGGCATACTGATGCGCCAAACTGCATAATAAAATAAAGGAAGGAGAGGAATGTGAAGGTGAAGCTCTGAAGGTGGGGAGCAAACTGGTGGTTTCGAGGAGGGAGGGCGTGTGAGGAGGAGGAAGGGAGTGATGGGAGCGTTAGCGGCCTGCAGGAAAAAAGAGAAGGAGATTTTAAAGGTCTAAACACTCCTGAGGGAGGCCGTGAGTGACACTGGAACAACAACTGCCTCTCTCGCTCTCTCAGTTTCTCAAAATCCTTCTTTCACCTCCTCTCCTTGCTGGTTTTTTTTCCTTCTTATTTTTCACTTTCTCTGTAACCCTCCTGATATTTTCTCTTTCTCCTGTCATCCTCCTTCGCTGGGTCTCAACCGCTTCCTCTTTCTTTCCTTTCATGCCTCTCATGCTCGTCCTTCAACACTCAGACAACTGCACTTCCGCACACCTCCAGTTAAGACACAGTCTCTCAAACGCTTTGTTTTTTTCTCTCTTTTCACAGCCACTTTGTCGCCTTCTCAGTGTGCTCACTTGTTCTCTACTCCCGTGCCATGAAAAATGCCCCTGTTGCTTTGTACTCCCCTGTACAAAAACACCTATTTTTCCCGCTGCGACCCCCCTTCCCCAAGCCTGACACACAAACAGCGGCATTAAACGCGCCCTCTTGCATTTACAGACTTTGAAAGGACAAATTGACTCTCACAAACACACAAAGCACACATTCATAAATATGAGCGAGCGGCGTGTGGCCCACCAAGCACTATAGAGACCACTAAAATTACTGCAATCAGCGAGCAATTATGATGAATAAAAACGGAATGATTGTAATCTTAAAGGCTAAAAGCTTCTGTATTCCTTTCAGCAAGGCACTTGAGAATAAAAAAAGGTACGAGAGCTGGAGAGAGAAGATAGTGGGGAGGAGAAATGAAAAAGGAGAGTGGGTGAAAACAGGATGAGAGAGCTCTATGAAGATCGTCGTCATTGAAAAGTGTGTTGCACATTCAAGCTGTTTTACTGTCTTTCATTGCAGAATCTCTTGAATTGGATAAATAACTCAAATTGGTAATTTTTTTGCCAGTAGCCTTGGTTGACATTATTGAACAAAAATCAATCCAATTGGAGGATTTATTTCGACATAAATATTTGTGGACAATCAAGATGTTGTATGCCTCCAACTGCATCGCAAACAAGGACTCCAGCTAAATGTTTACTGTGAAGGTAAAATATAAGCCATGTATAATAGAAATTTTGTTAAAGGGACAGTGTTTATTTTTTGTAGACATCTTGCAGTAACATTGTTCATCTCGCTCAGAGGCCATCCATACCATAATAACTCTACTTTAGGAGCAACAGTAGTCAGAAAGGCTCTCTCTAGAGCAGATGGTAAACCTCCAGTTTTGAAAAGTGGAGCCAATGCTAAAGTGCCTTGAACTTTCAATTTTTTGAGATTGCCAGCGGGGGGCGACTCCCCTGGTTGCAAAAAGAAGTCTGGTTGTATAGAAGTCTATGAGAAAATGACTCTACTTCTCTCTTGATTTATTCCGTCAGTAAACATTGTAAACATGAGTTTATGGTCTCAATCTCTAGTTTCAAGTCTTATTCAATACAGCATGATGTTCATTTAGTAATTTATATTCCATTTAGGGTCAAACAGACCATAAAGCAGAGTATGCTTTAGGTCAGGGCTACCTTGTGTTAGACAAATCACTACCAGAGCAGTATATGGAGTCTCGGTGTCAGTACTTAAAAATCCAAATATGGTCACTTCCTTTCACCGGCTGCAGAAAACCAAGATGTCGACAGCAAAATGCCGAACTCGAGGCTTCAAAACCGCAGTCCACAAACCAATAGGTGACTTCACTACAACTATGTCCACTTATATTCATAAGTATGTATACTTATATACAGTCTAAGCGAGTGTCTGGTTTGTCTGTTCTGGGCTACTGTAGAAACATAGCTATGCAACAAGGCGAATTCCATGAAGAGTACCTGCTCACTATGTAGATATGAAGGGCTTGTCCAAGCAAAACCACAACCACTCTTAGTTCCAGCTGATTATACACTAATGAAAACATAGCTGTTTTATATAAGTGTAGCGATCTCTCTGACTTCTTTTCTACAAAATCCTAAAGACAAAGTGCTGGTTTAGTGTCCCTGATGATGTGTTTGACATCATTCTAAAAGACTGTAAAGCACTTAATCACAGTTTGAAACAGCTACTGGTGCAGCAGCCAGTGTTTAAGGGTCCAATTTTATTTTCTTTTGTCGGTGGTGAGTTGTCCCTTTCTCTGTGGACAAAAGGCGAAACGGGGAGGACACGGAGTGGCATCGAGCGCTGCTACAGCACAACAGGGGTTTTATGATGGAAATTGTTTTAATGATCTAAAAACATCAATGTTAAATGTCAGGGTTTTTGGTAGCAGCCCCTGGCTAAAGCTGCATCGATCCACCAACAGACAAAGTCTCCAGGGCTGATTGAAGATGTGAGAGTGGGTTGAATTTTCCTTGTAGTGTTTTAAGAGCAATTTCAAAACAAAGGAGGAAGAGGGGCTAAAGAAGGATCGGGAATCATGATCCAATCGAAGACGCATTGTATGATGACTTGGCTGACGGGAACAAGTGGGACAGGGGAAGAATCATGAATTTCAAAGCAGCTCCACCACAGTGCACTCAGTGTGATTAGCCTTCTGAGACCAGACAAGAGCTGCCCAAACCCACGGCTCTTTTGGCTAGGGAGCAGCCTGCGGAGGAACAAAATGCGGAAAAAACATGTGATGTTTGCGCCTACGTGTGTCACTAATAGAGAAGCAGGTCTGATGGGATCGCTAAATGCACTTTAAATGCAATCCCAGTGTGAAGCGCAGCTCTCTCTCTCTCTCACGCACACACCCACCCACACACACACACACACACACACACACACACACACACACACACACACACACACACACACACACACACACACACACACACACACACACACACACACACACACACACACACACACACACACACACACACACACACACACACACACACACAGCTCAAGTGCAGTGTGACCTTTTTTGAATAAATCTGCCGATCAGTGCTCGCTGTGTGTGTGTGACAGATATCTTTGGATATGCAACACTTCACAGCCTTATCTGTAGCCAGCGCTTCTCCCCCTTTCATTTTCTGACAGCTCTGTGTGCGTGAGTCCTTTCTCCCCCATATGTCTCTACCCACTTAACAGATTAAAGAACACACACATACAAATGCGCACTTACACAATACACACATGCAGACACATTCTGCTGCTTGCTTCCCCAAATAGCATCGAAGGGTAGAGGGGCGGGGAGTGAAATGGCATTGCTCTCTAAATGATCCAGAGCAAATGAGTTTATCTCAGAGACAGACAGCCCCCCAACCATTCAGGATCAAACTAGGTCACACTCAGAGAGAGAAAGAGAGGGAGAGACTGGAAGAGGAAAGAAGGAGCAACACAAATGAGGAGGGCAGAAGAAGAAGAAGAAGAATAAGGTGATAGAGAAAAGGAGGAGTTGAAGAGCGACCCCTGCTGAAATTATCTCCCCTCTACGATCCCCTCTCTTGGATCCCCCTGCCTCGTCTCCGCCCTCCGTCTATGACGATGACATTTTGTCAGTTTTCCCCTCTCCGAAAAGAGCTGTCACCTAACTAGTCAAATTACATCACAACACTTGAAGCAAGGTGCTTCAAAAGGAGTTGTTTTCTAAAGGGACCAAGAACTGTTCTCAGTCTGGAGTGGAAAATCTGCTGTTTAAACAACCAACAAGGCCAATCGTGTCTTTGTGTTGGCACTTCAATAGTTTCAAGGGATTAGGCCACAGAGTGAGAACAGTGAGATAACAGAACATTGCTGTATTTGCATGGGGAGTAACATATTTCACAGCAAGTTAGATTTAAGACTTTTGAAGACTTCTTTAATGCCACTTAAAATAAATTTTCAGACCAATTGAAAAAGAAAGAAAAACATTAAGCAACATCAATTGATCAGGGTTAGGGGCAATTTTCATTGTTACATAACAGAGGAGTGTAGAGCAGAACTGGGAAATACCTGGCGTTTAATGGAGAGTATATCTTGGCAACTTTATGTTTCTCACGCTGCATGTGTGATTCTGCTGCCTTGACTCCAATCAGTTCGAGTTTGAAAAAGTTTGGAATAAAATACACAGAGCCTCCTATGCATTGACTTGTACTGGTTTCAGCAATCCAACTACAAGGAGACACTAATCAACTACAAAGAGACATACAATGACCACGCAGAGACACAAAATGACTAAAAAGAGATACAAAATGACCATAGAGAGACACAAATCAACTACTGAAAGACCAAATGACCATAAAGAGAAACAAAATGACTACAAAGAGAGACAGAACAACAACAAAGTGGCTAAACCACTATAAATTTGCCCATATGAAGGAGAGGTGGTCGGGCCTTTTGAATGTCTTTGCCCATTAAATACAACATATTAATGTTATTGGTTCCGCTATCAGGATCAGTGTGATGTTAATGCGAGAGTTATTCAGTAAATAAAAAATGAATGTTACCAAGATTTTACATTCAACGTCAAGAAGAAAAAGCATAATAAAATCCTATCCCATGTCATAATGATACAACATGGCTAGATTAACATGCTAGGGGGCCACAAGGGCACAAATTAGCTACGGGCCCCCTTCTTGACCCAACCAATAATTACATTTTGCAAAGAGACCAGCCAGTACCCTGTGGCAGAATGCTACCTGCTCCGGGGTTTGCTGCGTCCCAATTAGCCTGGCAGTTGATCCTAATCAGGTTTGACATTTGGTGGAAGTTTGTCCGATCCTGTTTCCTGTCAAACGTATAAAATGCAATCCAAGGCATCCTGTTCAAAATATATTTAGTTTGTTCATTCTGTATCTCCTTCTTCCAGCTTACTTTCTAATCGGGGAATGTGTCAAACCAACACATTGTCACTTTCAACTGGTCAAATACAGGGGCTTGATCAGTGCCCCTCAGCGTCAAAGTATGACTCTCCTTCTACCCCACTAGCATCAATATTTGACATGTCACGGATGGCGTGTCAATATATGGTCGTTACATGCATAGTGTCTTTTCAAAACAAACTTCTGTCTTCACAGGAAGTTGGATTTAAACGACAAAACTTCTTAGTTAAGGTTAGGAAAAGAGACTTATGTGTATCAGGTGACTGACGAGTGACGAGACAAAATAAGTCGAAGCAAAAAATGATGACGTTTAGTTTCACATGGGACACTAACAGCGGTCTCCTGGGTGAAAGTCTGTGTTCAATGACCCATCCAACCTGCCCTTGCAACCACCCTAAGCCGTCTTTCTAAAAACTACGTCAGTTGCTCTGAGAGTCTAATACTGATGGGAATGGGTTTACATTAGAGCTACTTGAAAGCCTAATGCATCCCATACAGACGCTAAAGTGTGCCTCAATGCATCGGTATGACATGATGGCGAGGGGTACTGACCAACAGTCTGGGTTTGTTGGGAGTGAGAGCGGACTGGTGAAACGAGCAGCAGAGGGTTCAGTCAATACGTTTAGCTTTTAGGAGAGCTGGAGGGTATCGATTGAGAGAAGCAAGTGGAGGATGAAAAGTACAAAGCTGCATGTATTTAAAATAAATGAGAATTAGAGATATTGAATTTCGATCATAGCAGTAGAAAAGATGCATTATTGTTAAAACAGCTGACTCCCCCAGGCAGCGCAGGATTAATCTATTGTGGAGGGTTTAAACATGTTAAAGGCTTATCTTTTTTTTACCTTTGTGTTAAAACAAGGTGTGCATTTTCAATTTCATTCGCTCTCTGGTCATTCTAAAGCTGAATAATTTGCACAACTACAACATTTTAAGAGCAGGGGAGATCTCTGAATTTCCTCTTCCAACATTCCTTGTTTTTATTTACCTCCTTGTGTCCCCTTCCATTTGTCTTTGTTTTCTTGAAGAGCTCAGAGTAGGTCAGAAACTACTGCTGTTATGGGCCTGTAAAAACACGGCAAGACATTTCTTTCTAATATCGGGCTATATCAACGTGAATAAACTGAAAAAAAATCTGATAAAAGATATAGATGATTAAAAAATCGGGGTGAATAATCCTACTGCAATAATACCACTTTAAAAGTTTTCAGTTGAACCATTTATTTATGAAATAACTTGAGTTTTAATTACCTCAACTAGTTCATTTAGAACCAAAATTTGATTTCCATGTAGAGCCGGTGACCAGTGTTGCCAACTTTTCGGACCCTAGTATCAACTTAATTCAAAAAAAGCGATTTGTGACAAATTGAGCTGTTTATCAAAACCATCATGGAAAAAAATCAAGAAACGTATTAAGATATATATATATTGTAATTAATTTCCAAGCATGCTGCTCAGTGTGATCTGCCAACAGCGCGGGGTCTATCCAATGAATGAGTCCACATAACTTCCTGCTTTCAGCTCCTGGTTTGTTTGACCCAAAAGAGCAGAACTGGAAGTGTGAAATAACAATTTTTTGCTCTACCAGAAACAAAATGTGTCGATAGCAAAATATTGCAGATTGGAAATGAAGTTTCAGCTGTTGTATTCTCAGTGGCCGAGGCCGAATCATTTCTCCTCCATGTCAAGCTGATAATGTAGAGATCAGACCCGAGTCACACTGAATATCTGCGTTTGCCAACTGCTCATTCATTCAGCCCTCTCTGGCTTTTTCACTGGCAGGTGCAGGAGAGAACTCCGGAGTCAATTTGACTCTCAATGCCAGCTGGCTGAGCAGCACAGTTTAGAGGTTAACCTACCGGGGTAAAACCTGTACCAAAGTGCGAGAACGCAAAAGAGGGTTGTAATATTTGGAGGACTCAGGGAGCGCTTCTGCATCGGCCATGAAAGTTGGAATGGCCTCGAGAGTGGAGCAGAGATCAGTCGTATCAAGCACTCCCCGGGTTATTTCAAGCGTTTGGAATATATTCAAGTGCAATTTTGCCAGGGGTCTGCAGCCAAGGGAGCACTTTTAATATTCAACCTACTTCACCGCTCACTTCACTCACTCACTCACTCACTCCTGCACACACACTCACGCACACCGCGTGTCACTTCAAGCCTCTTCAAACACACTTCACGCCACAACTTCAAGTCCCACAGGCCCAAATCAGGGTCACGTTCTCCTGACAGACAATCATCACAGCCCTGATGTGACTGTGTGTGTGTGTGTGTGTGTGTGTGTGTGTCCCTACCGCTGGGACTCAGATCATGTATATATGCACATGTGTACGTGTGCGAGAGAGAAAAATAAGTAACAGAGCCACTCATCGAGTGTCATTCAGTCATTCAGACAGCGATTTGGACACCTGTGTACCTCCGGTAATGCCATGGCAACAGCAGCTGTCTGTTACCAGGTAACTGTGCATAGGCAATGGGCTCGGGGTGTAGGCAGGAGCAGAGAGGCATTGTGGGAGAAGCAGAGGTCGAGAGAGGGGCACACGCTCACACGGGAGAGGGCGGAAGGGTCAAACACAAAGACAGGTGGCGAGCGGAGGACTGGAGGATGCGCAAGCATACGTGCACAATAGAGTCACGCACGAGGAGCACGTGGTACATAGACACGATGAGAACGACCTCAAAGAACCACAGAATGCACAGATTAAAGCAGAGGGCCGAGCACCAATGAGGACTAAACACAGACACAATGGCAGCAGATACACAGAGTTAGAAAATATAACGAAATAGAATATACACACACACACAACCATACACATTTGCATGAATGCACATAGCTGAGCTGACACACTTACAGTTCATACACCACACACTGATTCACACGCTCACACACGCACATCTGTGCACACGCATTCTGACTAATCCTCTCACCCTTTAAGATGGTCTGTCGCATTTGAACTGTCTGGGGACAGGGTATTATACTGATGGCTGCAACGCAGTGTGTGTGTGTGTGTGTGTGTGTGTGTTTTTGATATGGAGAGGACAGGAATATAAAATAGAGAGAGTCTGTTCTCCTGAGTGCAAGTAACACCGAGTGTGTTTGCATGCTCACTACAATGTTGGTGGTGATCAGGTTATTGGAACACTGTTCATGTTTTGCATTTGCAAACATCACCACCACATCCATATTTCGGGGGGGGGGGGGGTCTCTCTGCCTGTTACATTAGAAATTATAGAGAGCTGCTTCTGTAACTCACTGTAATCTCTCATTCGGCACTTCTTTCTGATGAAAAATGAAGGGTGTTCCTGGAATTAAAGGATCTCATTCTTAGACAAAAGTAACTTTGTGAACAAAAAACAACTACAGCTCCCATTAAGGTTTTGAGTTAGTACAGCATAGCAGCTGGGTTTAGTCCATGTAGGTTGCACAATATAGGAATACTGTATTTTGTGCAAAAGATATTTGAATATGAAAAAAATCAGGAATTTTCACCCACTAGGGGGGTCCGGGGGCACACATGCTTCCAAGAAAAATAAGTTCAGTACATTTTTAAGTTAAATTCATCAATCTGGTGCACTTTGAGAGAAAAATGAGTAGGCTAGATCTATGACCTTTGTGCTTTGGTACTCAGTTAATCTGAGGCATTTTGACATAATGTAGAATAAAAATAATATTTGGGATGATCTGATCACGTCATTCCGGGAACAATTGGGGGCTTGCTTTGGGACAAACGACATGGCACCAATAGTATAGTGATGTAAAACTGGATAAATGATAACCAGGTTTCTCCATGTCTCGTCCAAACATCACATCCTGATTATGAACAGAACCAAAATACCAGTGAGCATGTAAACAGCACTGCTTCCTTTAAATATTTACACAATTAGAGTGATTGAAAATACACATAGGGGGAAAAAAAACATATTATAAAGTCATGAAGGCCTTGCAGAGGTTTTCTGCTTCTGAAATCGACACGGCTGGGAAAAACACTTCAATCACCTCGAGAGACTTAATGATATAGATTTTACCATAGTCATCCCGCTCACTTATCTGATGATTAAAGGGCCCGCAGCGTTAAGATGGCGGGCAGTGTCTTTACCTCTCTGAATATAAAACGCTTCAACCTTTTGTTCTATTTTTGCGAATGAATTCAAACCAGGAATTATGAGGGGGGGGGGTTTGAATAGTGTGTTTTGGAAGTTTGTGTTGATACATGAGTGTGTGTTCATTTTTCATCTCACTGTGTTAAATAAGTGTTGTGTGTGTGTGTGTGTGTGTGTGTGTGTGTGTGTGTGTGTGTGTGTGTGTGTGTGTGTGTGTGTGTGTGTGTGAGAGAGAGAGAGAGAGAGAGAGACCCAGTCAGCTGAGTGTGTTATTCCAGTGTGTTTCTCTGCTGCCTTTACTCCTGAATGAATATGTTTGAATGATGCTTCACACCTCTGTGTGTGTTTTTTTTTTTCTTTTTATTGTGTATTTGTGTGTCCTTTTCTGTCACTATGATTAAAGTTTCTGTTGGTGTGTAAGTCAGCGTGTGTGTGTGTGTGTATGTGTTAGCTCCACTTCCTGTGACAATGTTCTCTGCTCGCGGGGAACCGTATGCTTGCTGCCATCCACTGCCACACTGAATCACTCGCACACACACTCATAATCACACACACACACACACACACACACACACACACACACACACACACACACACACACACACACACACACACACACACACACACACACACACACACACACACACCCGAAGGCCCCCACGGCCTCCCTGTCCTTGGAACCCTATCGGTCATCTGTCCCCACTCTGCTGACCTACACACATACACACTTTCTCTCTCATACAGACACACACACACACACACACACACACACACACACAAACAAATCCATGCATGCGACAACAAGTTGAATAAACACACCAATCCAAAAATAGTACACATCATAATATCATGCACACACACACACACACACACACACACACACACACACACACACACACACACACACACACACACACACACACACACACACACACACACACACACACACAAAGGGCAAAGAGATAAACCGAAAAATGAAAAGGGACAGAAACAATGTGTGCACAGACATCAACACACGGGGGACTCAGATAAACACGCAGCAGACCGCGCTGTGTTTCAGACTGAATGAATCCTCACAAGAGAAACACAACCTGCTCTGAAGCTCCGGAAGATGCTGAGCACTAATGAGCCTGATATTGATAAAGAAAATCAACAGCGGACATGAGCGTGAAGGTGAAGATAAAAAAGAAGCGTAGTTTACACAAAGACGCCGACAGAAACGTCCAACTGGTGAGAAGGAGAGATTTGGGCATTTCTGCCGGTAAGGGCCAAAATATGTAAATCTGTATTTGCCTGAAAATGTGTGTAAACTTTTTTATGAACTATTAAATATAAATTCCTCCTAGCCGTTCAAATTGAAGCAAAAAAAAAAAAAAAAAAAAAGATGTAGTTTAGTGTCATGCAACGTGTCCTCATACAACAATTGTCTATCTCATGAAAAGTCACTCTTCATTTTTCATGCGTTTTTCTACAAACGTCCAGCAACATGTGTCAATTTCTGTTGGTCACATGAATACAGTCCTTTCAAAATAAATTTTCGTCCAAACAATAAACTCAATTAGATTTAGGGAACAAAACTACTTAGTAAGGTTTAGGAAAAGATTGTGAAATACTAAGTTAGGTTTAGGAAAAGATCTTAATTTGGGTTGAAATAATTACAGGTGCAGGAGCCGAAACTAATTACGAAAGTTACGTGACAAAAAAAATCTTTGTTGACCTTTGTTTCACATGGGTAACAAAACAGTGTTCTCCTGGCTGAAAGATCGCTGGTTGTTTGAGCCGTCCCGCCCACTCTGGGTGTTTCTGCAGTCTTTATACTACCTCCTTCACAATTATGTGGATAACATACAAAATAATTTCCTGGGATTTCTACGAAATTACGGCGTGTTACTTTTCGTAGGTATTGCAACGAACGCCAGATGAGACCGGCCTGTGTCGTAGATTGACTATAAGCACCCCAAATGGATAGAGACTTTTTTGTTTGTTTGACTACGTGGCCGCAGTGTAATCCCTGTCATCTCCCGCCACCTGCAAGCTCCGCCCAGGCGCCATCCTTCGCCTAAAGAGACTATCCAGTAGGAGTGAACGCTTCTGACAGGGACGACTCCTGTTGTGTGCAACATGTGCTATAGACAATTCATTTCTCCTCCAGGCAGTTTAGCTCATGTTGAAATAATGAATTCCCTCTCTCAATAGAGCTTCCTGCAAAAAATGAAAGCCTTCATGCTGCTCAAAAAGACAGCGTGTTTGACGTTGCACGGTTTGGCTGCTATGCAGCAGCCACCAGTCACACGTTTCAAAAGAGTATGTAAAGGTGTCAAGACTATTAGCCACAGCCTTGAGAGCAAGGCCCCAGAGTGGGGGTTCTATATGACCGACGTCGGGAAGGAAAAGTGATTAACTGCAGTCTGTCTTTTGTCCATATGCATAAACATTTCCCCTCCTCCTTTTGCCCAGCCAGGAACTAAAACAAAAGGCTAACTGAGGTCAAAGCAACAAATTATTTGGCTCAAGAGAACAGGAACCACACTACCTATCTCTGCAATTATTCCTTGTATCCCTGTATAAGTAAGTCTGTGAAACATTCAAAAACCCCAACCAAATTATTTCCCACTTGATTTCAGGATAATACGTTTTTCTCGCGTAGTTGTGGAGTGGAAAAAAGAGTTAAATTCATTTTCAGATATTTCAGATCGGACTCATCATGTGACCATATTGCCCTCCAGTGGTCAATTGGTGATAACACATATCTGACACGCATAACCTCTGTTAAATTCTGTATACCATGTGTATGTAACTGAAATCCATCTCTGCATCCATACAAGTGTGTAAGGTCTGTTGAGCTCATAGTGAAGAAAAGTATGTGGGATATTTGTTTAAAATGTTAGATTAGTTAAGCTACCAAACCAGAACACTGAAACTAGGACACAAAGGAATCCGAAATCTTGGCAAAAACAAAGCCATAAAATCAAGCCACACCCTGGGACCCGACACCTATCCTGAACAGATAAAACCAGGAGATTTCCTTTGTTCGCTCTCTTGTCTTTTTCGTTGTGTTAGGGAACTTCATACAAGCTCCCGTTATTTTATGTTTTGTCAGTACTTTTCCTTTTCAACTACTTTTAAGCATCTTATAATTATTATTTTTTTAGCAAGCTTTATTTTGTTTTAGTGCACATCTGTTGGCCTTGTGAGATATCAACTTAAATTATTATCGTTAGGCCAAACGAGTTTAGTCTGAGTATATCAACGAGTAGCCTCACTTAAAGAACTATTCAGAGCTATATCCCTCTCCAAACACCGAACCGGATCCAACGCCCGTCTTGAAGCAAGACACAAAGAACTTCAGAGACACTTTGCCAGCTCACTGGGTGAGCTTTCAGAAGAACCACTGAGAATCAACGCTCCTGCGAGCCCTGCACCGGCATTCCTTCGCTTCACCGACGGAACCACTTCCGTTCTGAGGGACGTGAGCCGACTCCGAGGGCCGCAGAAACAGCTGTTTGAACCCCTGCAAAGGCATCTGGACACCGCTACTCACAGTAGGAACAATCAGCTTCAGTATGATCCAGGGTTGGTGTCGGGTATAAAAAGCTCTGAGAAATAATAATTTAGATTGAACGGGTAGAGTAGGGATAGGAGAAAGAGGAGACCTCAACTTTTCTTCACTATATGATATGATATTGCCTGTTTATTTGAAATCAATTCATTCCTGATTTGTATCCTTGTTTAATTATTAATCTTGTCATCCATTCATTTGATCCCTTTAGAAATAAATTACCCATGTATCGCCAAGCTGTTGTCCGTCATATTGATTCAAGGTGGGAACTATGAGGTCACTGAAATCAGAACTTACGCCTGAGATATTGAGACTGGATAATTTCTTCTATACAGAAGTGGTGCCCCACAATTTTTACGTAAGCAATATTTTTATTTTAACGTAGTTATTAACAACGCTACAATTACTTCAAAAAAAGCTTTGTTGGGAATCCTCTTCTTGTTCAGGGCCGGAAACATTAAATGAGAGTGAGGAGTTGCCGTTATGAGATATCAGTGCTTTTAATTAATTTTTACATTTTCAAGGACTGAACACTCTTAAAAATCAGCATTTGTTTGAAGGCTCTAACCACTGGTTAAACCGACTACACACACTTTAAAACAGTGGATCTCCTTTTAATGTGGCTTCAGACCTCATATAATAAAGCAACTTCGGACTCTCTATCACTGATATATTGTTATATATTACTACCACTCAGGATAATTTAAAGTGACAATTATTTCTCCCTCGTTTTATTTAAAAACTGCTCAAGCCAATTTATCCAGGAATTAGATTCAGACTTCAGTCAAGTACAATTTCACAATACTTTTACTTTAGTATTTTCATTTTATGCTTTCAAATTTCAAAGATACATGCTACTTATTTGACAGCTTTAGTTCCATTTCAGATTGAGATTCATGTAAAACATGAGACGCTTTTTAAAAATGATGCCTTGCTTTACTATTAAATTAAAATATTACTGAAAGAACTAGAAAGTACATCAAACTTGCCACACATTAACAAATCACAACGTTTAGCATAATATCTAATAATAATATCACACTCTGAAACGAGTGTTTTCTGCTTATTATTACTTTTACTTTTGTAAAGTACATTTCCCTGATCAAAGTTTTGTTCTTCTACAATGACCTTTTGAATGCATGACTCTAGAATATTTCTGGACTTATTTCTGTTTTGACTTAAAGTTACAATGAGAAACTTTCATTTTGTGTTGATTTCGGCGTTCCCTCTGGACAAAAGCGGTAGTGTTTGTCCAGAGTCCGCTAAGAAATCTTCTAATCCTTCTGCATCAGGGTCTGACTATCTGTCCCGGTGGCACAGACGACAAGCATTTAGAATAACTATATAGAAATAGAGAATCTCCTCTCTGATGGTATCGTTTACGTTTGTAGGTCATACAGAGGCCTCAGTATTAAATTGAGACAGTTTTGAGATGCCTTTAAAGCATGCGTGATGGTTCAAACACAGATTCTCTAATTGTCTTCTGTCTACACTAGGTGCCTAAAGCACCACAAAGCAGTGAGGAGTACATAGAAAATAAACTAAAAGCAAGGATTCATAACGCTAACCTTTATCATGGCAGTCTTGTCACGGCCATGAATGTTTCCTCTGCAGACGTAGCGTGAAGTCGTCTCAACCTCATCTATTAGTATATATCAGTGTATCATTACTTACATAAAAGCTGCCTCATGTCTGTGTGGCTCTGATATTTACATGCTGTAGACTTCAGAGAAATGAAGCGGTTCCGCGTTTAATTCAATGAAAACATTAGCAACCGTATCGGCTAACTTCATTTTTCCGAGTTTCCTCTGACTGCAATAATACACAGAGAGGATTTATACAGACCAACCAGAGAGAAACGATTGAATTAAGCATTTACAGGCATTCATTAGGGTTTCCTTGCCCATTTTCAACCGAATTGAAAATTCCTCCCAATGAGCCCTAATCGGGTCAGTCTTTTCTGATTGAGGTGTCACATGAGGCGTTTTTATCTCAATATTAGTGGGACTGGAGTGCTGCAGCTATTCTAAAACCAAGAAATGAGTCAGCATTCTTCCACTTCCGGTTCTCTTCCATGTTTTTTCGGTTAGATGCCTGAAATCAGGTCTGTGGTTAACACAAGCTGAAGAGACTTGAACAGTTGTTCTACGATATAAAATACGTCTGTACACCCCTCTGCTGAATTTTGAAGCTATTACGTGTCTTAATGAACAACACGTGTCTAAATGAGACAACCAAACGTCATCACTAGAACACTAGTCCTCCTTTCGTTTAGTGGTGGTGACGTGAAGTCATGTGACCGTTAGCTTTTTACTTCTGCCGATTGCATTCACGGTTCAAAAATCACACTTGCTGCACTAAACACGTAATACACATAAACGTACGTTTGCCACAGAGTTTATATTCTGCAATAATCAAAAACTAATAGAAAAATCTATTTGGCTGTTTGTAGTTGAAACCAGTGTGATGCTAACTTCCTGGTTGGCCTACAGATATCAGTCATCCGTGCAGCACTCAACTTCCTTCTCATACAATTATTAGTATGATAGTTTATTCAAAAATGCACTAGTCATTTTTCGTGTATTTCCTTACAAAAGTCCAGCAACGTGTGTCAATTTGCGCTCGTCACATACATACGGTATTTTAAAAATAAACTTCCATCTTTGCTGGAAACAACTTAATTAGGTTTAGACAACAAAATACTAAGTTAGGTTTTGAAAAGATTGTGAAAGGCTCAGTTAGGGTTTAGGAAAAGATCATAGTTTGAGTTACAATGTTTACACTGCACTGTTTGAAATACTCACCTGCTGTACATAGTAAAGTTTTCGTCCTTTGTGTATTTTTATCTGGATATTGTTGTTATTGTGTTGTATATTGTTGTTATTGTGTTTGTTGTCCGCTGCTGCTGGCTGGCTGAGGGCTACCAAACGGAATTTCGTTGTATCACTACAATGACAATAAAAAACCTCTTTATCTTTTATCTTATCTTTAATAAATCAACGCTGACTTCTTTTTCCTCATGGGGTATGAATTTACATACCAAATCGATTTCATGGGATATTCATGGGACAGCACATTCATTTTGGTAGGTGTAGCTACAAACACAAATACACCTACTGTTAATAACTGTAAATGGATTTGCTGTGTGTATGTGTGTGTACAGGTATTCCGCTACGTTGGGATTTAAAACCACATTTACTGTCACCAGGTGTGTTTGCTCTGACTTAGTGAGTTTACACCGGCCTTCTTAATGCCTTGCTTCAGAATCATGGCGTGTTTGTACATGACAGGTGTTGATGTATGTGCGTCCATCAAGCCGAACGCTCACCCTGATCCTGCTGCTGTGTTGGCTTTTAAGGTGTGTGTTTTGTCTGGAATTGATTTGTTGCAGAGCCCAACAGCCGGCGATGAACTTTTAGACCTCAGACAATATCCTCCCTAGACTCAGTGCTCCTGGGTGAACTCACACACACACATAAAACTCACACACACACACATACAACACACACACACACACACGCTGCAGGGCTAACAGCTGACTTTTCTTCTCCGGCTCTTGGCGCCAAGGCAACCGTTTTCTCTCATTCCGCATACTTCCTACACACTCATCCATCACTTAGCACCTCTGTTAGACTCGTCGTCTTTTTCTTCTCTTTCTCTCCTCCTGCTATCATTTCTTCCTTTCATCCAACCTCCTTTTCCTCCTCCACTTCCTCCATGGCTTCTTTTTCATTTCCTCTGCCTCCTTCTCCCGTCCTCTTCTACCCCCTTAATTTACTCCTCAACTTATCCCTTTTTCTGCACTGCATCCAAATGTCACCTATAAAATATCTGTCCATCCTTGCTGCACTTATACGACTTATACTTATGCAGGTTTTTTTTCTTGCCGAGCACCTTCATTTGTTTTTCCCTTTTGATAAAAGCATGAAATATGGTCGCCATTAACTGCCATTAAGGAACAATAATGCTGCAAATCATTTTGAAAGGGTTCCAGTTTCGAGTGGAAGTGGTTCTTAATTTGTGTTTTCCAAACAGAAAACTGGCTCTCCGACCGAGTGGAAACCTTCAGCAGATTGCTATATCTTCTAAGGGAGACACACGCTCCAGTGAGAGGGGAGAGAGGGTGAGATGGAAAGAAAAAAGTTGCAGAAAAAGAAGAAAGTAGAAAGAGATTACCAGAGAGGGATCAAGAGACAAGACAGAGGAGGGGGAAAAGCCTTTGCTCCTCAGCACTTGGAAGAAAGCAATCCGTTACGTGTGAGCTTTGGAGGAAGAAGGGGAGGAGAAGGGGGAGCAGAAAAGCAGACAAAAACAAGTGTGAGAGAGAGAGAGGAGAAGGAAAGTAAAAAGAGGAGCAGAGGGAGATGAGCTCTTCCCTGAGAGCTCTTAAGCTCTCATTGTGTACTGTGATGAGTGATAGTGTTTGCAGGGTTAACAGCCCAAAGCTGTGGGATGGAGGGAATACACATCACACACAAAGCTAATGGGTGTGGGGGCAGGGACACACACACACACACACACACACACACACACACACACACACACACACACACACACACACACACACACACACACACACACACACACACACACACACACACACACCAATACACTAGAGGAGAGGGATGAGGGCTGCAGAGGGCCATGACCCCAGATGACCCCCCTGTAGACCATCTAAAGGCTCATTCATAGATGAACGTCGGCTCTAAGTGGATGGATGACATTGGAGTTGGAGTTTGTAATCATGTGAAAAAGTGTTACTTTTACCTCAATTAGTTACTAAGAAGAGTCGTATGAACGCACATATTTACAGACTTTCTCAGTTAACTTCTATTCGATTCCGGTCCATGTTCACGGCCACGAAGGAGCAGCCTCAAATGCGATGCTAGGGAGCGGACCAATCACAGTGCTGCTAGTCTGTGTGGCTGTGTGACGAGCGGTTGTATTACTGGGGAGGTATACGTCTGACTACGACGTCCGCATTTCAGACAGAAGTAGGAACCTGCCTTCATGGAGGAGACAGAGGTAAAAGAGAGAAAAGTAAGGTGGCGAGACAGTAAGAGAGAGAAAACTGGAGACCAGGAAGAGGAGGGTTTGCAACAAAAATTACCCAGTAGACATATTTTAATCAGCCTGTCAGACCACCATCCACAAACGTTGTTTACGATCAAAATAAGTTTATTATAGGCTGACTCGTTTAATGTGTCACTGACCAAACTGTGTGGAACTGTAAAGTCAATATTATCTGCGTCGCAACATCCATTTCAGTGAGAAGATAAAGCTGTTGGGTTGCCAATCCCAATAAATAAGAAATGGGAACAAAGTGTGTGTGTGTGTGTGCCAGACAAGCTGCATTGAACGAACATGAAAAAACAGAAGAGGAAATTGATTTCAACAAGTTGTATGTTCTCAGTCTGTGAGGCAATGGGGGGGGTGCAGTCATAGATGGAATGACAAACACTAATGCAATTCCAAAATCAATCCTGAGACTGAAAACGCTAGCGAGGAGGATCCATTGAGCACAGCGTCTCATGTCCCCGATCAGTGAATGAATCGTTAAAAAAAAAAGAGCGAGTGAGAAAACAGCTCTCTGGCCATTTAGTTTCTTGCATTTGCAAAACCTTTTCAAAGTCAAGTGCTTAATGTGCACTGCAACAAAGCGCTGCTACAAAAAGCCCATTTTGCACTGAGATGGAGGTTTCAGCAATTACACCGCTGTCTTTAACTGTGTAAAACAATGCTCCCCTTGCAGTAATCGTTTACCTGCAACAGCTGTGGAATACTAACAACCTCATTGTGTGGAAGCAGAGAGTTAATGGCAGGGCTGTTATTCATTCATCCAGCAGGGATTAGCTTTGAGCTCACGTGTTCTAGCTTTATTTGAAGAGAATAGACCAGAAAACATGGCAACCACGAGAGCTAAGTATAGTATTAAAAACGTTAAAAGAGGAACAGATCTGTTGGCAAAATTGTTTTGCACTTACAAGAAATTCTACACGGCAGTTCCCCTCCCCGTCGGTTCCCACTCCGCAGAAATCGATACAAAATTACACACCACGGCTGGAGCTGGAGAAAATGCACTGGTGGGAAGCCATCAAAGACAAGAGAGGAGAAAATTAATAACAGCGAGGGCAATAAAAAAGGAACAGTGTAAGCCCATAAAATGTGCCAAATACAAGTGTAAAACACTGAATAGAGTTGAATTGAGGGATAAAAGAGAGTTTAGCTGTAACTGTTGTTTCCTGGTTGTTCCTATCATTGTGAGATCATGGCGGCAGCTACAAGCTAGAGTTGATAACGGGGATACTGAAGACTATAATATGAATAGAAGTTAAGACACCTCCCAACCTCATCAACACTCCACAGTCCTAGCTGAATACTACATCTGACCTTGAAATGCTAGTCAAAGATCTGGATCAACTATCAAGGCCCAGCGGTTTCTTCCACTTATGTCTGATTTATTCTCCTGGATACTGTAGCAGTTTGCATGTGGCATGTCATTTCTTTTTGATTTGGACCGGTTGTTTTCACATCTTTTGTCAGGCCATCTTTGATTTATTTGATAGGCATTATCTATTAGTTCTGTATAAGTGGAAGATGCCCAACACAACTCCATTGCTGGAATAAAAAAAAGAAGTTGGATTATGAGCTCCTGTGCCTGGAATTACTACGGCTGTGTACCTGAAATAGTACTTTCACATTTTGCCCCTTAGCGCTTCTTTTCTTGAAGGGAGCAAATTTTAGAAATTCTTTGCAATGGGAGCGCCGCATATATTAAAGCTATGCTATAAAGCGCTGATCGTCTATTTTATGCTGAGTGTTGCATGTTTTTTCTGGTTGAAAAATGGGTATATTGCTGCGTTCATCACTGTGACCTTTTACCTTCCGTCCATTCAAAGTGGTAAATGGTAAATCCGCTGTACTTGTATGGCCCCTTTCTAATCTTCCAACTACTCAAAGCACTTTAACAATACAGCCAATTACACCCATTCGTACACTGATGGCAGAGGCTGCCATGCAAGGTGCCACTTGCTAATCAGGAGTCACTAAGTGTCTTTCCCACAGACACGGTTCATGCCGATGTGGGGAGGGACAAAGGGCCTACCACGAAGGCGTGATCATATGTGTTTTATTACGAGTACGTGGTGATCTCATGATGTACAGTATGTTGCGCCATTGTTCTTGCTGTTTGTACTGTGGACTTTATGATGCCCTCAATTATGGAGCCCTGAACCAAAGAAACTCCACCTTGGATGATAAATCTGAATCTGAACCAAATGATGGTACTTGCCCCGACATTCCCTCGCCCACAAAATCTCATGAACCCACATGGAGCTGCAGATCTGTTCTCCATCCTTACGTGCTTAGGCCTTCCCTCATCCAGAGCAGGTATTCTACTTTGAGACGACATTTTTACTTCAAAACCCAGGCACAACCAAGGTATCTCTGCTGAAAAAACATGCTGCGCCTCCAAAGCGCTCCCAGCTGAGCGCTTTCAGCTGAACGCTTTGGTGGACATGATGGTGAAACTATTTGTACCAACTCAGTTCTGCTGTATATTGCGGTGATGGTGTTGTAATCCTATTTCTAGTGGAATGGAGGGTTTAAAGAAAATATTAGCAACACTGAGATAGCGCTGCTTTTTTGAAAATGAAAACTTAAAGGTTCGACCCTCCCCACCACTGATCATTTTTCATGCAGTCCCTAACAACAATTTTACCACCCAATTTAAAATAATAAGATTATGATGTTGTAATTTTAAAAAAGTTAAATGATTAATAATTTAAGGGAAAGAGTGACTTATTCCTCATAATTAATTTCAAAATAAGGGTGAAAACCTTAGTAGGTAATCAATAGTAAGATTCAAGATCAAGTTTTCAGAACAGCGGTGTTAGTGGTTTGATTTGATGGGCAGGTGAGATGAAAAAACAATCTAAGAGACATGATGTTCTTACTCTTTAAACATATATTTACACAGCGTAAATGACAGGGTTAATAATGGCATTGCTAATTCAAACTATGCAAATACACACCTACACCCTGCTGGCATGCACCCAGTGAACAACACAACACAAACACACAGAAAAAAAGAGTTGTATTTAAAATAGAAACTCAACAAAGGCTAGATACACTAATCACTTCCCCGGGGAAAAACACTGAAAGGACTAAATATGCTTCATACACACAAACACTCAAACATACACACACACTCACACACACACACACACACACACACACACACACACACACACACACACACACACACACACACACACACACACACACACACACACACACACACACACAGAGGGAGATGCATGCAGTCACGTATGCTGTGTTGACAGACCAATCAACATCCAAACACAAACCCGATCCCCAGCTAATCAACATGTTTCTGAGGAAGAGGAACCACTAATGAATACTCAAAGAAAACTAAATTTAACGCTTGGTGGGGTCCAGCAAAAAAAAGAAAAAAAAGAATTAAATGTTGGGACTTGGGCGAACTTTTGTGTAATTGAGATAAAAAATGCTCCATTTTCCCAATTGATGGCCATGTAATTATCACGTTACGAGGTATTAGCGTTGGCTTGGTTTGGTCACGGAACATTTCATCCACATGGGAAATAATTCCACTTGTTAATTACAGTGAAAAGGGGGCCAAATGAAAAGCTGGAGATAAAGCATAGAATCTCTGCAAATAATTTACTAAATATTTGAGGACATAAATACAAGGAAATGCCCTCTAGTGAGGCTTTGGTATAAACCCAGTGCAGTTGTACTTGACCTTTCAATCTTTGTCCTTGATTTGGTGCTGCTTTGGGTTTACATATTTGTGTAATGTTGAGCTAATCAACATGTAGATTTAGATTTACTGATCTCTCCACATTCAATATATAGTATACTTATTTTCAACAGATACTACTGTTTCTAGAATACCATCCACGATGCAACATCTTTTACTGTGTGAGTACTGTTGAACCACGAATACTGATACTTTAACCCATTCACCTGGAAAAGGATTGTCGTTTCTGCCTCAGCCCTGTTCACACTAGCAGACACGCATAATGCCACATGGTTAACATTGTGAAACGATTGGTATGGTTTAGGCAACAAAACTACTTGGTTAAGGATAGAAAAAAGATCATGGTTTGTTATCAAATAATAATGTTACAACGTAACGCAACAAAGCAATGCAACAACGTAACAGCGTATCATATCAACGTAACGTAACAATGTAACATAACAATGCAACGCAACAACTTAACATAACAACGCAACATAACACATACCATAACAACATCACTTTTGTGACAGCACATTGTAACAACGTAACAAAACAAACATAACGCAACACAAATTTGACGTAACTATGTAACTGGTGTGAATAAAAAACAAACGTAAATTATTGGACTCTTAAATAACATTACGTAACAAGTGTAACAACATTACATAATGAGGGTAAAGTACACATTTACTTTTGGATTCACACGGGACACGAACAGCGGTGGCCTGGGTGAAAGTGTGTGTTTGTTTGACCCTGTTGTCACTTGCACCCACCAAATGCAAAAACTTCGACATTTAGTGTAACCATACAATGTCAGTTTTCTTTCCTGTTGACTGAATTAAATACCTAATTGACAAAATAAGTTATTCCATTCATTTCAAAATTACCCATATCAGTGTTTTGCCAACATGGCGCCCCAATCAGGAGGAAAAACAGGTATTCTTCTTGGTTAAAGGGGCCCTTGGAAGTTTTTCTTGAAAACAAGTAAGATTTTTGTTTATATTCAGTGTTTCTCACTAAAACACATTGTATCCTTGAGGTCAAACACATTTGTTAAGTGCATTTCCTTCCACACAAAACAATTACAAAGCAATTTTCTGTCTTGTCACCTGCATGCACAACAAACAAAACTGTGCACTACTTGTAAAAACATTGCTTTATAGTGCTACTAGTTTTCTCCATAGGGTGCCTTAAATGTTGAGAAAAGACCCCCTTAATGGTTAAATGTCCCATAAAATAGACCCAGTGGGTATAACTGAAGTATCCAGCATGCTCAAAGTCAGAAATTTTCAAACTTTCCCACCTCTCTGTCCCCTGTTCTATCAATCAGACTGCTTTTCTCTCCATAAATAACAGTCCATCAGATTACATTTAATGTTGATCCCTCACTGTCTAATATCCTGTCCAAATGTTTTGTTCCTAAAGGAAACACATCACATTAAGATGGTAATATAATTGCATGGGGCCTTTAAAAGAAACTGAGTTAGCATGCTGGTAGGATCCAGGATGTGAACCTTCAGCGCATTATTTTGTTCATCTGTCTTCCCTAACTTCCCTCCTAGGACTTTTATAAAATACTTCCGGCTGCTTCCCGCTTTGCTACTGAATGTGAAGACTGTCAACAAGGCTGTCATTTTCTTGGGGAGAGCAGGGAGGAGACGACCTTAAGAGGTTGTCCCCCCTCAGGAAAATGTAAATGGAGTTGTTTTTCGGGCCGTTTGAACAAATGATGAGTGCTGTCGTATCTCGCAGAACATGAAATGTGCATTTCCACATCCGTTCTCGGCTCTTGTTCTCTCATTTTCTATTTCTGCATCTCAATCCTATTACCTTTTTTTATCTTCTCTACCCCCCCCCCCCTCCATCGTCCTCTCTCACTAACTATTTATCATGCAGAGAGCACAAGCAGGGTTGCTCGGTAATATCTGCATTCCCCCACCTCGGTTTTTCATCGCTGTTGCTCTGTCTTTCTCCGAATCACGCTCCCTGCTTGTCGATGCGCGCTAATGTCGGTAAATGAGAGAGAGCAACAGGCTTTATTATGACGGAATGAAAACCAGCACAATGGAGCTGAGTACGCTGCGCACACAAACACACATACACACACATCCCACACAACCACATCACACAGGCTTGTACATACAGAGCGACGTGCCTAACCACACACACACACACACACACACACACACACACACACACACACACACACACACACACACACACACACACACACACACACACACACACACACACACACACACACACACTGAGAGAGGTTGGGTGTAAACAGAAGCAGTCCATTAGTCATACTTAGAAGGAATATTGTAATCTGTTGGGATTCACAGTAACACATACAGACCACACAAATTTCATCACACAGTGGGGTTGAGATCTGAGATCTGATTTCCGACTATGGCACTGTACCATATAGGTATGATTCAGACAACAACCTCTGGTTCTGAAGAGTGAAGCCAATGTTGAAGTGCCTTGATTCCCGTATTAGTACAACTTCTTTCACATATTATAACCATTTTGTTCTCAACATATAAAGAACATAAATGTAGGATGTGTTTATGAATGTGCAGAATCATGAGCGGAAATCTTGCTGAAAAACATCTGAGCTATTGAAGTCCAGGTTTATAAATGAACTGAGAATTAATGGACCATTGAGCTGAATAGGTGCCACATGCACATTAAAGTGCTAATCATGACTACATGTGTGCTTAGAAATGAGCAAAGTTGATCTGCAGGAGAATAAATATTTAAAGCATTATGCCTGAAAGCCTAATATTAATATATATAATATAGCCTATATTTTCATATATTGTATTGTCACCTGACGCCTACATTTTGTGCTTTCTTTGCATAAATAAAGAGATTTCCACTAAAATTATTTTCTTTTTCCTATCTGCCTGTTTTTGTTGAAACATCACATTGTAGATGACAATAATCTGAGCCTCTGAGGATTTGAAGTCAAGCAGAGGTGATACTACTGGGAAATCTATTCTGTGAACTACAGTTCTTCTGTAGTTGATTAAGTTTATGCTTTCAGAAGCGTAACAACCCTGAACATTTCAGCCAGGAAAAAATAATAAATGAACCCTTGACCTTGCAGAGAAGACACCCAAAAGAGTCTGAAACTAAATGTGAAGGAGCACAAAGTAAGAACAGACACTGGAATCTAAAACGGCAGCACATCAGTGCATACTGCGAAACATGCAGCTCTGCATTACGACACAACACGAGCGGAACCACGAGACGAATGGAGAACTGGACCCTGTCCCGAAACGCGCCGCCGAAAGAATCCCTCTAAAGCATTTTAACATCCATGGGAAAGCTCTTTTTAAAAAACTTGCATAACATCATGCAGAGGCGGTTCGCCGCAGAGGAAGGATAGCAGGGTCCTGCCTCGAGCCCTTGGCAGCTTGAATCTCGTGCTGCAGGAGACAGACGGTAATTAGCTCCTCAACTTCAGAAGACAACACTTCGCCAGCCAGACAGTCTCGGCCGGCTTGAAGGAGCAGAAAAGAGAAGCACTGACACGGTTAAGATGCATTCAGGCGTCACACATACACCAGCCCACACATGCATATAAACGCACGCGCAGTTCTGCATATGACACATTGTGTGCAGGTAGTCACACAGCTGGAACTGGAGAGGCTTCAGGAGAATCCAGCCCTGTGACTGTATATGTGTGTGTGTGTGTGTGTGTGTGTGTGTGTGTGTGTGTGTGTGTGTGTGTGTGTGTGTGTGTGTTCTCCAAATGCATGCACCTACCAGCTTGTTTGATGTTTTCTTGACCAGTTGCATTGCACCAAAGTTGTTATTAATGAGCGGCTTGATGAGCCCTTATGGGCTCCGAGCCACAGTGTGTGTGTGTGTGTTTTGTGTGTAATCTAGGCCTGTATGATGTTAATTGTGGGTAATAATGCAGACTCTAATTGTTATGGTGGCTAGCCTTGCATGAAGGAAGGCATATTCTCTGAAATGAATACACCCCCAACCCCCCGCACACACTCAAACACACACACACACACACACACACACACACACACACACACACACACACACACACACACGCACACACACGCACGCACGCACACACACACACACACTCTAAACCACTGATGGGCAGTCTCCCTGGGATGAGCCCCCGCTCTGGGGTTTGCACTGCCTGAATTCAAGCTAACGGCTAACTCGGGGTCCGTCTCCCGTGTCTCATTTCTGTATCAAAACGCACACATGGACTCTGAACCTTCACAGGGTCGACAAGACCTCGGGGCAGCTCTACATCTTTGTCCTGTCATGTTGGATTGAGGACAGACTGGATGCTACAGCGGGTCACTAACGCTTTCCAGGTACAAAAAACAAGTTTCATGAAATCTTAAGTAAAGGGTTACAAATGAAAAAACACACAAGTATGGTTTACATTTTGTACTACCTTGTCATTTGCAAGTTCCTTCATCATTTCAAGTGTTGATTGTAAGAAGACATGACATTAACACTGTAACCTCTACAAAGTCTGTTGATAATGTTAGTGCATTTTTGGAATGTCATGAACAAATATTTGGGCCTGATGCAACACATTGGACCTTTAACCAAAACTCGGTTAAAGTTATTATATTAAATTATAGTATTTTTTCTGATGCTGTTAAAGTCAAAAATTTTCTAGAGCAATGCAACAATGGGACACTGAGACGGGCTAAAATCAACACTAAGCTCATCAGGGCAATTTAAAATAATCTGTAGTGGCGTTGAAGGCTTTTTTTTACTCCAGTGATGTCTGTTCAAATAGCAATATATGTGCCCGTTCTCATCATTGATCGTTATTGAAAATATGAGCCAAATTGTTTAAGTGATTATGTGAAACAAAGCATTGGACCTGATGCAGCCGCTTTAACCGGCCCTCATTAGACCAGTCAGGGCTGATAAGTGCAGTTTACCAAACATAAATCATTGCCACTTTCATTGAGGCATTAGTGTTGTTATTCACATAAAATTGAGACCATCCACATCAGCGGCCGCATTGATAGTGTTGCCCGTGGCAACGTTTTTTTTCCACCGGAAACGTGGTACGCGTCGATTACGAGGAACGTGAGCACCGATATAATACCAGTGCTGTGAGATTGAGGCGCCTAATTTTCTCTGTCAGGGGTCTCTTTTGTTTACTATAATTACATCCCGATATCACAGCTAATTTGACAATGATATATATTGATGTTTGGAAAGCGGCGTTTAGCACATTTAATTTGTGATCCACAGCTGGAAGGAGCAGCTCCAACCAAAGCCTCTGCTGGAGTTTTTCTGGTGTGACCTGCATATGTGGCAGTAACGTATCGCGTGGCAACAGCTGACGGTGTTTTTATGCACAACACCCACTTTGCAGAAGAAACAGGGAGGTTTTAATGATAAAAACACAAAACCTGTGAATGTAAGCAGAAGCAAATACAAACACACCTATATGAAAACCTGCAGGTCTGCATTAGTTTCTGTTGCCACAGAAGGCCACGCAGACACACACACACACACACACACACACACACACACACACACACACACACACACACACACACACACACACACACACACACACACACACACACACACACACACACACACACACGCACAAAATATCTTGTCCATGCTAATCAGGTGGTTCATTAACATAAGAAAAGGGTGTGGTGTCAATGGGACTAATGTATGCTGACTTCTCCTCTGGTCACCTTGTCACCTTGCTGACAGAAGGAGTCCAGGAAGGTTAGGTGTCCATGTGTGTGTGTGTGTGTGTGTGTGTGTGTGTGTGTGTGTGTGTTTGTGCATGGGCATGAGAGAGAGACAAGAATGCAGATTGTTTAAAAGAAAATAAATAGACATTTTAGACAACTAAATGGTTATTTGTTCTTTTACGGGGAAAAAAGACAGAGTGACAAATAGGAGAAACGGAGCTGGTGCATCAATCTGGGCTCAGGTGTTTTGCACTCCTTTCACTCCTTTGACATTTACGCCCCAGCTGGTGTTTGCATGCATTTGTCAGGGCTGATGTGTGTGTGTGTGTGTGTGTGTGTGTGTGTGTGTGTGTGTGTGTGTGTGTGTGTGTGTGTGTGTGTGTGTGTGTGTGTGTGTGTGTGTGTGTGTGTGCTGGTGTAAGTTGGGGGCATGAGTTTTTCCTTGCACTATCCTAAAGGTGAAAGCCGTTCCAGCTGCCAGCTTCTGCAATCGCAACTTTCAACCTGTGAGACACGCGGAAACACACACACAAACACACACAGTAGTGTTAGAGATGTCTATATAGTCATGCATTCATACAGACACACAGAAAAGGAAGCTGTACGAACACAAACAGCCAATACGTGTAGGCTAAATATTCACACAAACACACGTTAATGTGAAGGATTCCAGCCTCAGCCCTGACAAGCCTCCGAGAGTCGGCTGTTTTCTGAGAAGCCTGTCAAACTGTCTTTACCCATTTTTCTCTGGAGGCACAGGACGTGGTAACATGACAAACACTCTCACACACACACACACACACACACACACACACACACACACACACACACACACACACACACACACACACACACACACACACACACACACACACACACACACACACACACACACACAGAGACAGAACAGGAGAATACATGCACGGCAGACAAGCACAGACAAAGAGACACATTCTTAGAAAGTCAACGATGATGTTAAACACACTGAAAGAATGCACGGTTCACCACTTGTTGGCAAAACAGCACACATTGATTTCTGTTTGAGGCGCACACACAAGTGTGTTTGTGTAAAACAAAACTGTCACAGGTAGGAGGAACATCAACATTGCCTCCTACAAAATTGTGTTTTTAGTCGCTGTTTTATACACGCAATGCTGTGAATTGAAACAAAACATAAATGTTTAGGAGACCAGGCTGAGAACACATATGCAAAGAGTTCTTCTTCTCTCGCGCACATCCCTGTACTTCCATCTGTGTGAGGACACTTATTGACATAAGGCATTCCCTAGCTCCTTACCCTTACCTTTATCATCCCAAACTTATACCTTACCCCAACCTTTACCCTTAACCTGACCCTTAAAACCAAGTCTGAAGCCTCAAACAGGCCTTTGAAGAAAGACCTCATTCTGAAGGTCTAAAACTCTCACACACACACACACACACACACACACACACACACACACACACACACACACACACACACACACACACACACACACACACACACACACACACACACACACACACACACACACACACACACAATCTTCAGCCTCCCTATTTCTTTTCAGGACAAAGTTTTCTTCACAGAGCTCATACCCCCGGCACCACGCCATGCCTCAGGTAAGCAACTCACTATAATGTCATCACATGCAGAAAACGCACATTTAAACAAACACACACAATCACTGCTCAGAATGACATCAGGTACTCAAACATATCCATCTGTCATATTAACCCTCATGTCAAGCACATTCTAAAACCGACAGTTCTGTTTCCCTTCCGGCAAAATGTTTGATTCATGAGCAGAGACCTTTCAGATCCTCCTGATTTTCTTAAATGTGCTTACTTGTGGCATTTTGACATCAATAAATCATTACAACACTAATATTTGTGTGATTACTGTAAAACAAGTTTGCCACAGAGAAGATCAGCTGCTCCTTTCCACCTACACAGCTGCCATTTTTTTCCTTCGGAAGACAAACATTTATTCCCGTTCCTAGTTCCTACTGTTACTGCTGTTTGTCCTTCACATATCTCATCACAACACTCTTATGCATGCCATCTTGTTTTTTCTTGCTCTTCAGAGCAACTGCAGAGTCGTTGGGGCAGCGTTTTGTTTGTCACAGGAAAACAGCAGGTATCATGGGAAATGTAGTGTTCATTTTGTCGCACAGAAAATTATAAAGTCAAGCATCTTTAACAGGAAATCAGATTTCTTGCTCTACATGTTACACTTATGTGACAGCAAAAAACTTAACTCATTATTTTGTTGCTAATTATCATAGTTCATCTCCTTTTATATAAAACAAAAAATATTTAATTCCCTCACTTATCGTTTCAAGAAATAATCTGACTTTTTGATCTTGTTTTATTCACGTTCCACTGAAGTGCTTTTAGGTACATTTAGTTACCTTTGGACTGAAGCTGGCTAGCCGTTTTCCCCTGTTTCCAGTTTTTATGCTAAGCTAATCTAGCAAACGGCTGACTGTGGCTTCATAATTAGCATTCTGGACATGGTGAGTGGAATCAATCTTCTTATGTTTACTCTTGGCAAGAAAGCAAATAAGCGTGTTTCCCAAAGTGAATTTCAGATGTGTCATGATGACTTTTCCATAGTCGACCCTTACCGAGGCTTGAACCATTTATTTATTCATGTATTCCCTCAGTGACTCAAAGAGGAGCTGATCAGGGCGGCGCATTAGTCAGAAGGCCGGGGGAACACCTTGGACAGGCTGTCAGTCAATAGAAGCACATTTGGCACTTGATTTGCAATCTAACAACAAATCAAGTCCGTCAGCCGTGGCCTCGTTTGTATCCGACACAAAACTGCATCTTCGAGTCTGACAGCGGCTGTGATTTTGCTGAAGAACTGCAAACAGCCCGCTCACCGTCGCGCCACATTTACATTCAGCATGAGCTCCCCGCACAGCAGATGGTCAGTGTGTTATGTGTGCATCGTGTCAACTGTTGATTGCAACATTTGCATGAATTATTTGACTACCCGTTCTGACTGAAAAACAGTTTCTTCTCTTTCCACAATGCACAATCTGCTGCGCTATAATTCTTCTTGGCGGTTGAGACAAACAAAAACATTGAAATCAACTATTTTTTCAAATCCCTATATCGACTGATATAGCCTGCACAGAAAAAAAGGGAAGGAAGCGCTGCTTTCTGCCACAATCAATGCTACTGATGTTCTTTCTCTCTCCATTCATTGTGCAAGTCCAAGGCCATCTGACAAAGAGCGGCGATTTCAGCGAGATGAGAACACTGCGAGTGCTGTGTGTGTATGTGTGTTCTTACAGGCATGCATGTGTTACCTCATTTCTATTTCTGTGTGCGTGTGTGTTTGCTTGTTTGATACTGGTTTAAAGGAGTGTGTGTGTGTGTGTGTGTGTGTGTGTGTGTGGTAACACACACACACACACACACACACACACACACACACACACACACACACACACACACACACACACACACTTTGTACCTTAATGGTACAAAGTGTCAAATACTCACAAAAGAGGGGAAGACATTGAGTGGGATGTAAGAGTGTGTGTGTGTGTAAATGTGGAAAGGTGTGTTTTTATGTGTGTGCTGACAAGGCTTGGTAGTATAAATTGAGGCTGATGGAGAGACGGAGGATGAAGGGGGAGGCGGAGGAGGAGAGGTGGAGCAGGTGAAGGCATCCAACATCAAACGGAGAGGATCTCCGTCTCTCTGTGGTCCTGCTTACTGAACAGCTAACCGCCGTTGAAATTCAGAGCTATGTTCAGTTTTAGCTAGCGAAGTGTGTAACGCCCAGGGGTATGTGTGTGTGTGTGTGTACACACACACACACACACACACACACACACACACACACACACACACACACACACACACACACACACACACACACACACACACACACACACACACACACACACACACAACAACAACACAACAACACACTTAGTCTTTGGAATCACAGCAAGGTGGAGGAGGAGGAGAAGGGGGTGGCAGAACAGCGGCGATGGTTTCAGAAGAGAGGAGAGTAGAAATAGGGGAGGCTAGGAGAGGAGATGAAGAACCGCGATGAAGTTAGCGGGGACGACGGTGGGAGAGAGAGTAAAGGGGATAAAAGAAGAGGGAAAAAAAGAGAGTAGGGAGGAGGTGAAGGGAGTTGAAAGAGGAAAGGAAGGTGGTGAGCTGAGACGGGATGAGAGGAGAGCAGATGAAAGAGGAGAGCTGAAATAAGAACAGAGAAGAAGAGAGAGGGGAGAGATGAAATGAATAGTAATTGTGGCTTTAGTGCTGCCAAGGTTAGGTTTTCAATTCTGCCATTCTGGCTGCCCACGCTAACAGCGTACGCGGCCCTTCGTCCTGTAAAGTGAGAGATTGCCAACACCAAACAGTAACCTTTTACCAGGTGCACTAGTGTTAAGAGACACACTAAAGGAGCTGCACGGCGAGCATCTTGTTTGTCTCCGTTGTATTGTGCAGGTAAAATGGTTAAAAAGTGTTGGTTGTGAGGGACGTCTCTCTCTCTGGATGACCTCTCCTCTCCTGCAGTTAAAACTCTTCATTCAACCCGTTCAAACCCTCCGTCTCACGCTTTCTCTCAACGCACCTCTTTTCTGTTGTCTACACACAACAGTAAGATAAAGTGGAGGCCCATGCAAATATTTTTTTAACCTGAGAATTGATTTGGATGGTTTGTATTTAATGAAATCTGACAAAGCAGTAAAAAGCTGCCACTCACAGAATACAGGGGAATAACCTCATAACATACAGACTGAATAACAACTAGAAAGGTGTCTCCCTCTCTTCTCCCAAGCAAAGAAGAGTTGAATCTCACTCCCAGCCTCCTTACAGTGGAGAAGGCTGTGAAGATTACAAAAACAGGGATTCATCTTTGTACACCTTGTATCCTGCCCAGCTTTAGTAGATCATGACATATGGGGCATGGAATTAATCTACATGCTCCGGTTCAAAGTGAGATGTCAGTTTTTACAAAGGCCAAAACATGCCCATCAACAAACTAGGTAAGAAATATTCCAGATATTCCTTTCTGAGGCAGTTGTCGATCACTTTCGGCTCAGTGGAGTGCTGAGTCAGCAGGCAAGGACGGTACAAAACAGTCAATAAAATAGGTAAAAAACAACCATGAGCGGTTCTTGACCTTACAGTCATATATTAGCACAACATATATATCAGACTGATGGGTCCAGTAGTATGTGAGATTAGCCGCGGATTGACTAACAGATACACACACATGAGTGCTAAACATCAAACACATTTCCTTCCAAAGGGCTTACTCCTGGCGGAGATGATGAGGAAATTGCATGTCCCGTCTTAATGTAGCATGCATCACGCTTGCAGAAACGCACAATGCCACATGGTTAACGTTCAGGCAACAAAACTACTTGGTTACGGTTGATTAAAAATAGATTGTGGTCGGTGTTGAAATAATAAAGTAACAAATTAACAAAACTACCATAGCAATGTAACTAACAGACTTTATTAGTCAACGCTTCCTTCTGGTTTTATGCAAAATGTGAACATCTGTCTCCTGGGTGAAAGTCCTGTGTTGGTTTGACTTATCCACCTGCTCTTTGTGGACTCTCTTGCCTGTTATACTCATTATTACATGACTTCCAAACTGCGTAACTTTCAACAAAGGTCACTCCTCACACTACGTCACTTGCTCGGACAAAATACGAATATGTCCAAATTCATCATATCCACAAACACGACAGGAGAGCTGTCCCTCTTGCCAACATGTTTTCCTGGCGACTGTGCTGTGCTGATGCTGCTCCATGTCTGCTGGATGTCTAAACAGGCAACTGTTGGCAAGCAAATTGGCCCTTAATAGTGTGTACAGTGAGGTGGTAGTATGCCGATGGGGGGTTTATATGTTGTGGCCAAAAAATAAACTACTTTAATTAACCAAGGGTTGATCTGTTGATCTTTGTTTTAGGAAACCTGATATATGGTTTAAAGAGGACATATGCCAACAGAAATCAGTATTTTACATACTACTTCTCAAGAGATATCAGTGGTCAAAGCAGTCCCATCAGGCTAACTGGTGTAATGCCTCACCACCACAGACCCAAAATGTATGAACCATCTCCATTATGAACAGGGTTTTGGCAAACACAACTCCACAGACGGGAAATTTGTGCTGTCTTTGTCTTTTGGTTCCAGTGTAGTTTTAATTTCACATTATTTTTTACACTCTGCATAGAGATGAGTGCAAATATGGTACTGCTCGAGCAGATAGTTGTAATTCCAAGCAACACTGGCTTGCTTTCCTCGCCATGTACCATTTAGCACATCAGCAGGGAGCTTGATAAATGGAAGATTTGTGTCCATGCATTAACTAAGATGGGAATTCCTGATTGAGTGTAGGGCTGTCCCTTTGTATTTTTTTGACAAACTAATTACATTTGTCTGTAATGGGCTGCTCCAATAATGCGATGGGGGATTAGTTTTAGTTGTAGTGCAGCAGAAAACCCTTACCTGGTGCATGACCCATTGCCATTTAAGTAAACTTGATTGCTGCTGTTCTCTTCCATAAAGTAAAATGGATAATTATGACACCAGGGCATCCAGGGAAGCAAAATATGTTGAAGTACTGATTTTGGCTCATTATGGATAAAGGAAACATCCCAAAAACAAATATATATGTGTTATTGAAGGCCTGTAGTGGAGATGCCACAATTGAGCAAAGCAAGGATACTTTGCGGGTTTTGCTCTAAGTAATTTGGTGGTATTTCCCATGCATTATAACTTAAAGGGACAGCGTGAAGAATGTGGTGGCATCCAGTGGTGCTGTTGCATTCTGCAACCAACTTAATAACAAGATACACGGTTCACAGCAGTTCTTACAGGCCTCCTCTCAGCGGTCTTTATACTTCCTTTTCAAAGATTAAGGGGATAGCATACAAAATAAATTTCATGGGATAACTTCAAATTACAACGCATTATTTCCCACTGGTAATGCTACGAACACTGGATGAGACCAGCCTGCAGAGAACTACGGTGGCCTTTAGGTAACATAAGGACATAAAAAGGCCCTCTGTAGAGCCAGTGTTTGGTTTGTCCGCTCTAGGCTACCGTAGAAACATGGCAGTGCAACATGGTGCTCTCAAATAGAACAGATCCAACGAAATGCTCCACACTGGCCCTTTAATGTGGCCCTGGACAACATCTCCACTGCAGATAATTCCTTGAAATCAGACCTGTTTTTCCTCCCTCCACCCGCACCATCTATTGTGACCCAATATGTGCTTTGATGTCCTGGAACAGGAAGAGGCTATGGATCCTTGAGTGTTACAAAGAGCTGACCCACCTCTGTGCTCCGCACCTTCATCCCTCCATCTGCCTCTCCTCCTTCCTCCTCCTCCTCCTCCTCGCGGTTCTCGTGCTCTTTGGCATTCTCGCCCTGTCTTCACCATCTGCCATTTATACTGTATGTATGCACGTGTGTTCGTGTCACTCCCTGTTATTATTTATTCAGCTTTTTGCATGTAATATACAGCAGGAGCATAAATCTGCAGTGTGTTTGCGCCTTCAGGCCCGTGTGCATACCATATAGGAGCACACATGAAGGGCTGTTTTGCCCTCATTCTGTCATTTCCTCTCTCACCCCATCACACGTACACATCAATTTAAATGCAAACAACACACAACATGGACCTCACTGGGCAAAAATGTTAATGGGCTAACCTCAGAATGACATCCACCATCCACACACACACACACACACACACACACACACACACACACACACACACACACACACACACACACACACACACACACACACACACACACACACACACACACACACACACACACACACATCTCACTGGGCTTTTATTGTAGTTGCCTCGTCAGTACCACAACATTCACACACCTATTCTCTCCAGCACATACACAAACACACACATACACACACACTCCTCATGAGGGATGCACATCCTGAGACTCAGGCATAACTCTCTGCAGAGGCATCCTGATTACAGCAGCGGAGAGGGAGGGATGGATGGAGGGAGGGAGGGAGAGAGGGAGGGAGGGAGGGGGAGGGGGATTGGTAAAGCGCTCCATAACTTTTTGTTATTTCATAGGCAGCCTTGGGTAAATGGATTATTCATGGGTGGGGAAAGAGGGAGCAGTGCAGGAAGGTATAGAGAGTGAAAGAGAAAGAAAGGAGGGAAAGAAAGTAAGTAAGAGAAAATAAAAAGAAAGAAAGAAAGAAAGGATAAAAGGAAAGAAAGAAATACATAAAGAAAGAAAGAAAGGAAGGGAGGGAGGAAGGATAAAAGGACAGAAAGAGAGGCGGAATAAAAATAAGGAAAGAAGGAAGAAAAGAAAGACACAAAGAAAGTCTAAATGACTCCGTTAGAAGTTATAATCATTACACCGTGGATGGTTCTGCTGCTCTGGTCCTCAATCATACAAACACACACACTCATCTACACACCTGAATAAACATGATCTACTTTACATCGAATAAATCCATCAAATGCAGGAACATAAATACAGGTGCAACTGCATAAACATTGCTCGGCTAAAATACATTGAGGCCTTGGAACACCTGAGCACACACACATACATACATTTAACTTGAATTAACACCCATCTGTATCACTCCTCTGGATACCTGGTTGAAGTGTGTGTGATGTTCTGTACACATTGACGAATGTTACTACGGCAATAAGAGAAATCACACAAACACAACCGGCTCCAGTCGGCTTTGGATGCTGAGAGCGTCACTCCCCTGCTGTATCATGCACACGCAGGTCGTTAGAAAACAGTATACACACACTTATACAAGAACACACTCATAACAAAGTCAACGCACCATCTGACAAAGAGAGTGGAGCAGCAGGGTGAGAACACGCGACCAGTGACATAAATGTAAAATGGCAGGAATAATTAATAAAATAAAACTATACAACAATATCTCCTCACACTGCTGCTCATCCTTAAAACCCTTTCCTAAAGGTCAAGATCTAAATTGCTCTCTATAAAAACACACACAGTCATGTTTCCATCACATTAGAGGACATTACATTGACTTACATTCATTTTCTGGAAACTTAAGGCCTTTTCACAACAGGAGTGTGAAGAATAAAGACATGAAAATGCTAAATACTCGCGATGCAAATTCGCTACAGTTGCAATACAAAGAGGCCGAACTACCAGGATCCTATTGACCCAGAGCAGTTTCTTGCAGTCTGTCTGAGCTACACTGTTGTATAGCCTGACACTGTAAGCTATTTTATTTAGTTTCCTCTAAGCGAAATACTTGAGTTCCCTCTGGGAAGCAATTACTTACGTACATGTCTAGGGCTTTTATTGTGAAAAATAAGAATAGACAGGGTGGATCTGGTTTGTCCCCCGAATGGAAGGCAAGTCCCCACAATATGACTATGTAAACAGATTTAAGTCTCCATACATGCCTCAACCAGGCGGCAACTTCCAGTTCTGCCAAGTGAAGCCGATGCGGAAGTTTTTAAACTTGCATTCTCTCTACTGACCTACAGGTGGCGACTCCTCTGGTTGTATAGAAGTCTATGAGAAAATGACTCTACTTCTCTCTTGATTTATTCCCTCAGTAAACATTGTAAACATGAGTTTATGGTCTCAATCTCTAGTTTCAAGTCTTCTTCAATACAGCATGATGTTCATTTAGTAAATTATAGTCCATTTAGAGTCAAATAGAACATAATGCATGGTATGCTTTAGGGCAGGATTTCTGTTATTGACAGGTCGCTGCCGATACCAGAGCCGTAAACGGCGTCTCTATGTCACTCCTCCCTATTCCAAATATGATACTTTCTGATCATTAGTTGCAAATTAACCAAGATGGCGACGGCAAAATCACAAACTCAAGGCTTCAAAACAGCAGTCCACAAACCAATGGTGACGTCACGATGACTACGTCCACTTCTTATATACAGTCTATGGCCCAAAAACATATAAACACACACATATAGACCAGACAGACTGAAGTTATTAACAAAGGGCAGAAACAGTAATAATATCAGTGTCGCTATTGAGTACGAGGCCCGAGCAGCATGCCAATGACCTGAAGGTACGGAGGCTGGAGAGAGACGAGACAGAGGCCGACAGGAACACACAGAAATATATTAAAATACGTCCACGAGAACACACGCGAAACGTATAAATATATCCACGAACGTGGCCAAACAAACCTACACAGAAACAGAGAGAGACATAATAGAACTTTTGCTCACATTCACACATGTACTCACTCTCCTTCTCTCTCTCTCTCACACACACACACACACACACACACACACACACACACACACACACACACACACACACACACACACACACACACACACAACACACACACACAAACACAAAAAGGTCAATGGTGTAATTCTCTGCTGACAGAGCCAGTGCGACGGTTCTGATCGCTGTAGACAGAGGCGAGCTGACCACTTGTAATTTGTGATGACCTTTACAGCGCCGGCTAACCCAATGAAGAGCCTGTAGGCTGGCATCTGCTTGCACTTTTATATCTGTGTGTGTGTGTGTGTGTGTGTGTGTGTGCGCGTAAAACATATGAGATCTCAACAGCCTATTAGCTGGTGGCAACAAAAAAAAAAGTTCCCTGGAATGAACCACACGAAGAGTCTGACTGAGTCACACTGCAGTTCGTTTTCTGCAGTAAATCGATGCTATCAGGGTCAGAGGTTTCATTTCCACCTGGGTCGACTGACCTGATTGGAAACTGGGTTCACTCACGGTACTGCAAGGGGTTGTGGGTAAAACGTCCTGGTTGAGGGTTTTATCTTCCCAGCTCTCTGGGTGACTGTTTAGGTCTATTTTAGGATGTAACCCGATCTGTCGCTGGTATGAAAAGACATGAGCTGGGAAACAACAAGACGTCACATCATTTATTTTTCTTTCTTTCAGACTGCACGCTCCCATTTTTACCCACAATTCTGTTACGATACGCGCCTTTATCTTCTGACTAAACTTCCACGAGCAAAAATCCGTCTCAAGTCCGGCTTCTAAGTCTGCAAGTCTAGAAAGTATGTTTTAGTTGATGCATCTAGCACAGATAAATACAGAGCATCACATCATGGACTGACACCTTTAGCACACACTGTGTCATCGTGACAAAATAAATAGTCCAGGTCAATGATGTTCCTATCTGACGGAGCAAATGAGAACAAAAGTCAGGACAAAGGTCTGGACTCAACATGTGATCGGAGGTAAAATTAACAGTGCTGCGACGCTAATACATTTATTAATCCTTTCAATTGTTTTCAGTTTTCACAGTTTACTGATTGCTTTTTGTTTGTTTATGGATTAAATCCAATTTCTGTTGTTTAATTTAATTCCCATTTTTAATTTTCTCTTTTTTTCTGTTTGGCTTTGTTTTGTTTTTTTCTCTTGGTGAGAAGCCTTCATAAACCAAAATGATTTTCAATTTCACAGCCACAATCCATATTTTGTTTAAATATTTCCTGCCAGGCTTAAGCCTGGAAGGAGATTATGTGTCAGGTTGTGAATGAGTGTGTGTGTCTGTCCATGGCTAATCTTTCATACTTCTCAATTTATCAGTCTGAGCTTTTTTTGTGCTCATGTACGACTCCATGCTCTCGGTCCTCTCGTGGCTGCGGTGATCAACACTTACTTAAACCTACTTTATTGACTCTTTTATACCGTCATTGACAACTTACTACTCATAACCGACTGGTAGGGACAGCAAGTGATTAACAACTGCTTCAACTTGTAATCTTGTTTTTCCCTGGAGATAAGGAAGTGTTTCTGTCCAGATTTGCACAGCTAGGTATCAGTAGTATTCCTGTTCTATTTTTCCATCAACACTGACGCATGTGATCGTTGCTCAATGTGTGCGTTTAGCGAGTGTGTGTGATTAAACGAGGCCGGTTAGCAGTTGAGCTGTCGAGTGGCAGTGAATGTACATTGTAGGTTACAGTTTACCCATGAATTAACACTGCCAAAAGACTCTTCAATTCTATGGATGCACCAATCTGACTTTTTTAGTCCCGGTACCGATACCTGGGCTTTGGGTATTCGATACCAGTGTTTAAATGAAAAGCTGAATGCCTCGATGTGTGGGAAAGACTGGGATCGTTCTTTTATGTGTAAGGCAACATTTGACTTGACTTCAACAATGTTTTCCTAACTTTAAAACAAAATGTAACAAATAAATACATAGATAAAATTAACTGAATAGTTATTTATAAAATGATGGTATCCGATACCAGATCGGTTTATTGTCACTGATGCCCAATCCAGCTGTTTGAGTCAGTATTGGGCCAATATCTGTTTTCAGTGTCTGTGCATCTCCACTCAGTACCCAAGACGTTTCCTTGTCTTGTTTCTCAGCTGCTGTGCAAAAGTGAAAGGGTGAGCTGTGTGATTATTACAAACTGGTCTCTTGACAGAACCAGAGAGCAGCACACTCTGCTCTGCCTAGGTTGCAAAATATATTTTATTCAGTGTCTTTTTATTGGGCATAAACCTTGTGTTTACGCTGGTATTGTCGTAAAAACTGAAGCATTAAACGCTTCAGGTCGCGGTTTACGGTCGTGAGATGGGGCAGAGAACTGCGTATATCAAAATGAGAGCGTATCTGTTTCGTGGGTCGTGCGAGTGAAAAACACCTCTGATACACTCTAGGTTGCTGGTTCGGTCCACGCTCCTCCTGTCCACACGTCAAAACTTCCTTGAGCAACACACCGAGGTCGCTTTTGACAGATGTAATGTTATATAATATTATGTACTTGCAACTAAACTTAGTTTGAACACTTTTAAAGTCTGGTTTAAAACTCACCCCCATCATCAGGTGTGACTCTGTGGATCTTTTAGCAGGCTCACGTTGAGGAGAACACACACAATCTGTGAGGGAATAACATCAGAGCTGGCACTCTTCCAGCTCAGCGCACAACCGAGAGACAGGAGCAGAAAGATATTACTGCCGAGGGCTCATTAGAAAAATAATACACGTCTGATTGACTTAGTGCCAGTTTGAAAATTAACATGCAAATTGAGCATCTCCTCCTTTTGCAAAAACACGCGATCCAGCCGAGGGGTCATTGATCAAGTGCTTTCAACGGCTTCTGTGAGAATTTTTCATGCGAGGGCTCGGTTCAGACGTGGCCTGCTCAGATTAAGTATAATTGGCATGAATTCTTCATGTGGCTTTTCATGAGCCATTAAAGGCACAGCACTGTGTCAGTTTTGGAAAAAAATGGTGCTGCCAGAAATTCAATATTTGAAAAAACACAGACTTTTGTATGCTCAAGGTTATCGCCACTCAGTAAGCAGAGGTTTTTACAAAGACCCTTGAAAGCAGCCAACGGGATTTCTATTCATACCATCAATCACTTTTTAAATGAGGTCAGCTCCTTTCAAATGCTCTGTGTCACTCCTGAATGAAAAAGCCTTTGCATGACTCACAGCTTTTAAAAAATATAACCCGGAGAGAGTTTCTCGCTCATGCAATAACAATCTAATAACAGGAGACAAATTCTTAAATGGAGATATCTCATTTAGAATTGAGAAGCTCTGGAGAAAACTGCTCGCTTTGAAAGGTCAGAGTGGGTCTTTCTTCTGCTGCGGAGTGGAAAAGCACTCGGGCAAAAGATAACAACGCAGACGGAAACCAATCCTGTCAACAACAAAATATGTTTAAATACTACAAATTTGCTCAGGAAAATATGTTTTGAAGGGGGCTAAATTGATGCATGAATTATGGTTGCCTTCAATTTTTTTTCTAACCCTTTTTGTATTGCAAAGAAGTATCTAATGGTGTAGTTACTGTAGGCTCATAATTTAAAACACTTGGTCAAGATTTGGGTTATCGCTGCACTTAGGGAGGCAATGGAGAACCAGAACAAGGACTGAGTGGAGCAGATTGTCAGACCCTGCTGCAGTAAAATGAGAGGTTTTAAGATGTTCTGGTGCTCAGAAGCATTACTGCTTTTGTCTAAAATCTATACAAAATGAAAGTTTCTAGTAGTAGCTTTAACATTGGATAAACTGATGTATAATGTGAGAGGTGTAATCACCTAACTCTTCAGTTCCCATAGTCTCTAGAAGCATTTTAGCTTCTAATAACACATTTTTAGGTTTGTTTCTTAGTTCTGGCAACTCTTTTCGGATCGGCCTCATTACCAGCAGCAGCAGGCAGCTGTTTTCATTCATTTCAGGCTGATATACCAACTGTACCCTCCCTGACCCCAGAACCAAAAACCACACAGAGAGAGTTAGCAAACAGCTTGTGAACAAACTTGTTTAGCAGCTAAAACGTCAAATATGTTTCTCAAGAAGTGGTGGAGCCCAAACAGAGCAACTGTAAAAAGGACAGTCAGTATTGGATAGTATCAAGACTCAAAACAACTCCTAATGTTGCCTCATAACTGCTGGAGGTGTACATAATTAATCTCCTACAAACATTCTTGCCATAACAACTAGCAGTTACGTCAATGTTGTGTTTTAAGCTTGTTTCACTGCCCTAATATTTGAACAGGCTCATGATCCTTCCCTTATCCTCAACCAAGTGTTTTGATTTGACAAAACATATCCTTAAAAATGTTGAAATGTCAAGGAAACTCTTTTATTGACCAAACTAATAAAAAAGTGCTTATAATTCAGCCTGTTCTCTTTCCTAAGTCTTCAAATATGGCAGCTTTGTCAATAGCCCTATGCATCAAACTACAACGTTTTACGTGGCTGTAGTTATGGCGGGTGAAAAGGGCGAAGTCAGGTGACGTAGTACAGAGAGCGAGGAAGTCTGGGTAAAAAACATATTTATTTGAACTTAAACTACGTTTCCTGTAAAAACTGAAGTTTATTTTGAATGCATGTAATGAGCGGATATTGACTCGTACAAAACTGACGATAGAGGGGAACATGCATTTTTTAAGCAATATTTCTCCCATAGTGGCTGAATAATACCTGGATATAATAGGGTCACTATACGTGATGATAGTAAAAACAAGTAACACACAAAAGGCTCTCTGTTAGCTGTGATGTGGTCTGGATTATTGGTTTTCAAATAAACAACAAACTGCATGATAACCATACGCCTCTTCCTAAGTAGCCTGGAGCAGATATTGGAGGGAAAACTAATGAAAAAACGCAGATACATTAATATGTTTCCTCATTATTGATAAAAAATAAATAAAAAAACATCAAACGGGAAGAAAAAAAAGGTGATGCAAATTAGTTTTATATGAATCGAGTAATCAGGAGACTGGTTGACAGAAACACACAGCACTCAAGCACAAAGCACAAAGAGACACCAGAGTCTTTGGACTCAGACATCTTCCTGTACACACACACACACACACACACACACACACACACACACACACACACACACACACACACACACACACACACACACACACACACACACACACACACACACACACACACACTGTACTGCTGTGAGTCGGTATTCCTTATTGTGTGTGTTTGTGTGCAAACGTGTCTCCAATTTACACACAGAGGTGATTTCCCCACAGTCTGCCTCTGATTGGATTTGGTTTAATTCAAATAAACTGAGGCCTTGATTTAAATGGAAAAGCACTATAGCCTATTATGCGACACGGTGGAGGACCGTCTCACTATATCAACTCTGAATTGCATTAAGGCTCTCACTCACCCTCTCCCTCTCTGACAGGCTCACAGTAACAAAAGAGGGTAACATTTCCTTTACCAAATCCAGCGTGCACCTTATAGATAGATGTGTGTGTGTGTGTGTGTGTGTGTGTGTGTGTGTGTGTGTGTGTGTGTGTGTGTGTGTGTGTGTGTGTGTGTGTGTGTGTGTGTGTGTGAACACACATGGCACACACATACATACATACATATAATTAAATAAGTGCCAGAGCACTGACAGACCATGATAACGTTAGTGCCACTGTACACTATTGAGGTTGGGAAGGTGACAGTGTAATAAAATAGTTTTATTGGACAGCATGTGTGTGTGTGTACGTGTGTGTGAGTGTGTGTGTGTGTTTGTGTGAAATAGAGATCAGGTGGGAAATAGAGAACAGGTGGGTAATTGTCCCGAGGAGACAGAAAGTCCCATTAGCCCTTCTGTCAAAAAGAAAAGTAGCTCAGTCCACACTGGTTGCTGATATAGATCTGTGTGTGTGTGTGTGTGTGTGTGTGTGTGTGTGTGTGTGTGTGTGTGTGTGTGTGTGTGTGTGTGTGTGTGTGTGTGTGTGAGAGATGGAGAGACAGAGAGAGAAAGAAGAAGAAAGAGGGAATATTGAGGTGTGTGAGGTGAAAACGAAAGACTGAGATAAGATGTCAGGGATGAAGCAGACCTATCACACACTTACAAACAGACATACACAGTCGTGTTTTTATCATAACATCAACTTACATTAATTTCCTTGAGACAAACAATAACCATAACTGCTACTTGCCTAATCCTAACCCCTTAGCCTAACCTTTAAACCAAGTATTCACCCAAATATGTAATGATATACATCATGTGGATGTGTAATAAGTTTAAGGAAGGCGAGTACCCACAATGTGACTGTGTAAACAGATTTATGTCCCCACAACATGAGCAATACATGCCCCCACACACACAGAGAGTCGCCATATTCTGTTTAAATAAACATGGGCACAGGCATTTACGCAGTGATACGAGATTGTTTCTCAAACAGAAATGGACTGTATGGTATACTGTATGTACACACACACACACACACATACGCCAGCATCTTATAGGCTATTCTCTAATGGAACCACATCCTCTCCAACATATCTCTCTCTTTTTTTCTCGAACACACATACTGGATGCAAACACACACCTTCATCCCATCCCATCCCACACCACACGCACACGCACACACACACACACACACACACACACACACACACACACACACGCACACACACACACACACACACACACACACACACACACACACACACACACACACGGAGCCCATTTCTCTTGTCTCTAATGGAGCCGGACCCCTGAGAATGACAACCAGGCCGCTACGCGTCAGTGGCCATTACCCACAAGGCAGTGCGTCAGGGCCGTGGGGCCGGCCGGCCGCCCACTCTCTTCGCCTTTCACCCCACATCCGTCAAGAACAGGTACACGCTGCTCCCTGTGTTGCTCCACTATCTCACTCTAAATATACTTTGTCTCTCTCCTTGTCTCTTTCTGCAGGGAAGAAAGTCAAATTTAAGACTTTTTTCTGAGACCTTGTTAAAGCCAGCCAACCAGGTAAGAAAGAACATTTCCTTCCAGAGGACATTTTCTACCCTCTCAGCCTGATTTGAAAGGAATTTGTTCCCTCTCTCGGGGGATTTTTTGTTGACCTATGAATTAATCGGCTCGTGTATTGGCAAGTAAACAGTCCATTTGTAGTCTGTCACTGACATTTGTTTTATTCTAAATCACCATTTACCATCCCATAAACAGAGATATATTCCTCTGCTCCGGGCTGCAAACACAGTTTGTTTTCTTATTTTATTTTCACAGCCGTAGCACGCTGGAAGTAATCGCCCAGTCATGAGTTATCACGAATCATCTACGGTGACCCGCAGGGGACAGTGGCTGCATTCAGGAGGAAAGGGCAGAATGTAAAAGAGGATTCACCTGCATTTCTCTCCCCCATTTTTAGTCTCAAAAAAGAGTGTGAAATGCAATGTGTACATTTTTTCTCTCAGGCCTTTTACCATGAATGAATCCCATATACCAATTTAGATGACAAAATAATAAAATAGAGAAACCAAATAATTAAAGGATTTAAAGCAGCTTGTTATCATCTTAACACAGCTGATTAAGGTCTTTGAACTTGATTACGGGCAGTCAAAGGAACCAAACAGGAAATAAATTGTTAAGGGACATGAGCGAATACATTGACAATGTCAAAACAAAAAGTACTTAACAAGAACAAATATCAGGACCAACATAATGAAATGTAATACAACAAAAACACAAATGAAGGCATTAGAAATTAATATCAATCATCAATCACCAGACCAACAAAAGAGAATTTAAAGAGAATGTATGCATGTTACCAACAGTAATTGACTCATGTTGCTGGCTATCGTAGGAAATTGCCCGAAAAATGGGGAGTAACTTTTTGGAAGGTTACATATGATCCGTTGTATGAGGATGCATTGGAATCATACCAATACTGCTTCCACCGATCGGTGATCGGCCACACGAATCCAGATCGGAGCACCCTTATTTTAAAATCTTGTTCCCCTTAGTTGCAAGACAACAGCATTTTTCATGCCTTCTGAAATGCATGTTCCAAAAGATTATTCACAAGACTATGGTCAATGGTTAATTGACTTGTACTTGTATAGTGCGTTTTTAGTCTTCCGACCACTCAAAGCGCTTAATCACTACATGTAATCATTCACCCATTCATACACTGATGACAGGGGCTACCATACAAGGTGCCACCTGCTCATCAGGATTCTAACTAACCATTCATACACCGGTGGCACAACATCAGGAGCAATTTGGGTTAAGTGTCTTGCCCAAGAACAAATCGACAGAGAGATCGAACTGGGGACGCGATCCTCTGATTGAAGGGCAACCCTGCTCTACCAAAGTTGCCCCTCTATCAGCCACCTCTATGAAGGCACATAAACTACTTGGCTAAGGTTAGTAGAAGTTTGCATGCATGGTTAAAGTAAACCAACGCTGACTGTTAGGTAGGAAATGGGATGTGAACAGCAGTCTCAAAAAGGTTGAACCTGGCTTAAAGCAATGTGACATTACATTACATTACATTACAGTCATTTAGCAGACGCTTTTATCCAAAGCGACTTACAATCAGTAGTATATTACATATCATTCACCCATTCACACACTGATGACAGGGCTACCATGCAAGGTGCCACCATCAGACTCTAACTAACATTCAACATCCAGTCCACACCGATGGCAAGCCTTCGGGAGCAACTTGGGGTTAAGTGTCTTGCCCAAGGACACATCGACTGCCGAAGCCGGGTATCGAACCACCAACCCTCTGATTGGAGAACTACCTTGCTCTCCACTACACCACAGCCGCCCCTCATCAGCAAGCAGGAATGCCTCGTTGGCCAATCAAATCCATGCAGGAACCGATTCCGGGTAGCTTTTACGCTAAAAACGTATTTCTGCGATCGTTGCGAGAAAAGATAAAATTATTTTGATAATTTCCAGAGAAATTAAGCCCTGTCCCAAAATATTATAAAACAAGAGTTTCGGCGCCTGATAAGAAACATCCAAACTCATGACAATGGATCTTGTTTTAAATCATCTTAAACCGAGGGTTATTTTCAGCCTGGATGCCTGCTGTGTAGTCTCACACTACCTCACCTGTTGACAGACAACAGTCATAATTGTGGCATAACCACAAGCTGTTGTTTTCATGTAAACCTTCACATAGGTCTCTTTTGTATAATGAACAATGCTGTTGTTATCGTGGTGAAGACAGTATCGAATGCAACATCTATATTGTAAAACTTATCTGAATTAACCTGAAAGGTAAACCTTAGTTTACTTACTTTACTACAATCCATGGTCTAGATCTTGACAACTATGTGCCTGTTTTTAACAGCTTTCTCTTCCACTCCCTCTCTTCATAGCACTTCTGTCTCTTCTATTACCTTTATTTTTATGTTTGGTGTCTTAAATGCCTCTCAGTCATTCCCCAAAAAGTATCCACCCTGTCTCTCTCTCTTTCTCTTCCTTCCCCCCTCCTTTTCGATAGCCTCTCTTTTTTTCCCTTCTCCTCTGCCTGCTGTCTCTCCTCGTCATTTCCACTTGTCAGGATAAAGGGAGTAGACAAATGGATGGACAGATGAATACCCAGATCTGCAGAGGGGCAAAAAAAGAATGATGGAGCGATGAAATAAAGGAGTGACAGTGCGTGACAGCGCTCAGCTGAGCCCCGATCATGGGGCTGGGAGGGAGCGGAGGACAGAGAGAGGGAAAGAAAAGACCGACAGAGAGGAGAAAAACTGAAGAAAGAGATGCGTGGGGAGGATGGATTTTAAGGACATATCTATTGTTCCATATTTATAGTAACTGGTAATAATCCATGACAAAATGATGTAAATAGATGTAATATTGCATTCTGTTGCCAATTGATAAAAACACAATAGTGATTCATCATTTTGTCAGGAAAGCTCTCTTATTTGCTGCATTAAACACCCACTAAGCCTATGTCTTACATGGGCTGTCAAAAGGAAGTAATGTACATTATGTTTTCTGGAACCCTGGAAACAACAGAAGAGCTGAACAACTTATCGTTCGTTAAGGCCCACTGCCAATGTATTGTTGCTACACCTTTCCTCTTTCCAAGCTTTATGCTCTCACACAGCACATATATGCTCTCTCAAACTGCTTTCACTACCAACATGTCAAACACTGCAGTGTGCCGTTTGGCACCCTTTAGCCTTAGCATGGGGCGCACCGGTCTTTCAAATAACGCCAATGTAAACCCATCCACGTCACTATAAGAGGGCTCTGAGCAACTTTTGTGAGTTTTTGACGAATGGGTCAAGCAAACACAGGATTTTTGCCCAGGATGCCTGGGTTAGTGTTGCTGTGTGAAACTAAAAGTCATCATTGACTTATTTTGTCACGACAGTCGCTAGTCTCTTGACTCATTAGTAGGTCAAGATTAAGTAAACCACAATCTTTTCCTATCCCCAACTAGTTTTATTGGCAAAACCTACAATTCTTGTAAAGTTTGAAATTTATTTTGAAAAGGCATGCATGTAACAAGCACGTCCAAAACTGATCCTAAAGGGGGAATCAGAGCATCATAGTTTGAAGCTTAGGGCCACTGACCAAGCGTCGGTAGTGACAATATGTTGGCCCATTACAATGATGGTGGTGGCATTACATTACATTTAGCAGACGCTTTTATCCAAAGCGACTTACAGGAAGTGTATTCAACATAGGTATTCAAGAGAACTACTAGTCACCAGAAGTCATAAGTGCATCTCCTTTCTTAAACAAGCATCTTAAAGCATAAACCAGAGCAAAAGTATAGTGCAGAGGCAAATTACTACGAAAACAATAATTGCAACAGACTAATACGAATATAATAAGTGCTACAAACTACTACGAATAGGATAAGTGCAGTAAACGAATACGAATACAATAAGTGCAGCGAACTGATACGAATACAGTAAGTGCAACAACTAATACGAATGCAATAAGTGCTACGAGGAAGGCTCAGGGTAGTGCTTCTTGAAGAGGTGAGTTTTCAGCCTGCGCCGAAAGATGGGCAGCGACTCTGCTGTCCTGATGTCAGTGGGGAGTTCATTCCACCACTGAGGGGCCAGGACAGAAAAAAGCTGTGACCGGGTGGATCGGCCGCAGGGACCTCTGAGTGACGGGGCAACCAATCGCCCCGAGGCAGCAGAGCGAAGTGGTCGGGCGGGGGTGTAGGGCTTGACCAAGGCCTGGAGATAGGAAGGAGCTGTTCCTTTCACTGCCCTTTAGGCTAGCACCAGAGTCTTAAACTGGATGCGAGCTCTTACAGGGAGCCAGTGTAGAGAACGGAGAAGGGAAGTTGTGTGGGAGAACTTGGGGCGATTGAACACCAGACGTGCTGCAGCTTTCTGGACAAGCTCCAGAGGTCTGATGGCCGATGCCGGGGCTCCGGCAAGTAGTGAGTTGCAGTAGTCCAGGCGGGAGATGACCAGAGCCTGGATGAGCACCTGCGCCGTCTCCTCAGTGAGGAAGGGGCGAATCCTCCTGATGTTGTAGAGGAGGAATCTGCAGGAGCGTGTGATGGACAGGTCTCGGTGCGGGCAACCCTTCCCCGGGAGGAACAGTAGCTCGGTTTTGTCCAGGTTGAGCTTCAGGTGGTGTGTCGCCATCCACTTCGAGATGTCAGCCAAGCACGCAGCAATGCGTGCCTCCACTTGGGTGTCACCGGGAGGAAATGACAAGACCAGCTGGGTGTCATCGGCATAACAATGGTAAGAGAAGTCATGCGAGTGAATAACAGAACCTAGAGATGTTGTGTAGAGCGAGAAGAGAAGGGGGCCCAGAACTGAACCTTGTGGAACCCCTGTAGTCAGCATGCGTGGTTCCGATACGGCCCCCCTCCATGTCACCTGGTAGGATTGGCCTGTCAGGTAGGATGCAAACAGGGAGAGTGCAGAGCCTGAGACGCCCGTCCCCTCGAGGGTGGAGAGGAGGATCTGGTGGTTCACCGTGTCAAACGCCGCTGACAGGTCCAGGAGAATCAGGACAGAGGAGAGAGAGAGCTAGCTGGCTAACTGGCTAACTTTAGCTACATGAATTTGTTGAAAGTGCAGTCTCCGGTCGACTTTTTAACGTTTTCAACCGACTACTTTTAAAAACAGAATCCCGTAAAGGAGTCTTGACTATGCTCTTGAGGGCTACACACATGATGACATGCTTAGAAATGTAAGTCACAGGCGAAAAAAAATCAGCATCGGCCAGTTTAAAAGATACAGACAAAGCATCGTTCCTGTATTGCAGTGTGTAGCTATGTAGTGCTATTATTACAGTATAAGAGTGAAGAGAGTATGATCTCCTTATTTAATTCTAATGTAACCCTGTTTTGCTGCTTAGCTTACGGCTAAGACTTTGTACATGCCAACAAAAGACTTGTGATCACCTGCCTCTTTCCATTGTCTTTGCATGGAATATCACTGCCTGTAATATTAACTTTGCAATTAGTTGAAACGGTATTAATAAAAATCAGCATCAACGCCCTTTTCTTGATCTTTCCCTCACCTTTAGTGCTTATATTTGATTCAATCCAATCTTTAAACATTAATTGTGGTTTAGTTGCCAGGATACTGTAGATAAAACAAATTAAGTACAGTACGTTGACAGTGAACACTTTTAAGATATTCAATATGATAAAAATCTTTTAGAATACTAAAACAAAGCAAAATGCAAGAGTTTTGAAATATCTAACACTATAATGTTAGTTATTAAAGTGTAATGTGCAACATACAGTATCTTACTTTTCCTTCCTCTCAGTATGAGTGTGTTGCTTTTACACTGTAAGTTTCTTTATGACTCTGTCAAGAAAAATGCCTTGAAATTGAGGACTACAACATACAACAGAGCAAAATACAAAGCAATCACAACATCACAGGAAATGGGATTGCTATAAACTGCAGTTAAATTATTGAGGTAGACCAGAAGTTCTCCTTTTATTTTTCCTCAGTCCCTTTCATAATGTGCTGCTGCCAACATCAGAATTCACGCGTGGATGTGTACTTAAAACTACCCCGCGCTGTGATCAGTAATCCCTTATGGTATGGTAATCCCATAATTACTGGATTTATGTACAGAGGTAGCTTCAAAAGCAGAGCCTTGCAGAGAACTATGACTCAGAGCATTTCCTTTCCCCATAAGAATGAAAAATGTGTTGGAGTCTCATGAGAGGTGGGCCACATATGTGACATGACACAATAGAATTCTTGGAAAAACAAGCGCATTTCATAATTTATCATGTAAGGCATTCTGAATTGTAACAATAATACCCAGGAGGATGCTATTCATCGGGATTACAGCTAGAAGACTGGCACCCAAATGCATTTAATCACAGAAAAGAAAACATCCTTTAGGGGATTATATAACCAATTGTGTATTATCTGGAAGACTCTCCCTAAAGGAACTGTGCAATACACAAGACAGGAAGAAACAAGAAAGTAACCATGACCTGTTTGGCTCAGACTACAGTACAGTCCTAATGGACAGTTACATTATATATATACTATATATTATGTGTAGATTATATATAGATGAAACAATGACAAACAAACAAAGAGGCGAAAGCACTGTACTTCCACCTTTGATTAGCAGCATTTGCTACCATATCAGATGTAAAATGTAAAAATTGTAGCCCTTTTTATATACAATACATACATTACATACAATACTTCACCCAATTGCAGTGGACAGAGAGTAATTGGACGAGTCAATATAAACGTAAAGATGCCCTCCAGACATGTTGGATTTCTTCAATCCTTCATTGGCTGAATTTCAAGGAGGCTAAGGCACTGAATCCTGCCAAAGAACTGTTCCAATTTCAAGGATCTACTGAATTCTACCAAAGTAGTACTGAGTCCTTTGTTCAGAGAATTCTCAAGGATGCATGTATAGATCCCCACGCTAATAATGCACTCACAATCACATACCCATGATGCATGTCCAAGGAAATACTCTGCTTAGTTATTTCACCTAAGCAGTCCGACAAAACTTCACTTGCTGAAAAGTTTATATTGACCAAACCAGGGTTGGTGATTGTTGAAACAGTGGAAAGACGGGTCTTATTTTGTTTTTGTCAAGTTTGAAATGGGTTTTACAATCGGCAAGGTAAAATGACTGCGTTTTTTTATGGAGTCTGATAGCTTTAAGGAGAGAATATTAATTGTATGTTTTGTTCATCAATAAATTATATTTGATTATATTTGATTCTGTTGATTTAACTAGAAATTATAATACAAAAAATAAAAATACCACCTCCAATTCTTAGAACTGGCACACTAATTAGACTGTCCCAATATTTGATTTATAAATGTAGAAATGTATTAGGAATGACCCGTCTTACCGAGGAAGCGTCCTTAACTTGGGGAAAAAGATTACATTCATGGATTGGAGGTGAGGTCAGGTGAAGGCCTAGACCAATCAGAACATCTCACAGTTTGATCTTAAACTCCTTAGTTTCCCAGCCAGCTGTCCTGCTGAACAGATTTAAGACTGGAGGAACTAGGTACATAAAAGGCTACACTGCTCACCCATTTTGTGTTTTTACCTCTAACACCCTAAAGCTCAAATTCAGCTAATTCAGCACAATCATTGTAACAATTTAAATGTGCTTGAGTGTGGAGACAAAATGAAAGAAAATAAAATATATCAACACCCATATACATTTCTGACAGACTGTACTGTGTCGGATAATGCTAAATAGTTTGCACATGTCAGAGGTTTCCTGGTAAAAGTTAGTCAGGAGTGAAAAAAACAATCAAACACAGTGATTCATGGTTCATTAAAATTCGTGAGGAGGTGACAAAGTTTTAAACAGTGCAACTGTTTCATGTAATATATTGATACAGCTGGTGCTAACTGTAAATCATACAGCTCAGTGCTACTACACTGCATCTTTTAGTCTGATAATTACTTAGAGACAGTCAGTTTTACTGCCTTTGTACTCTGTGGATTGATGTTAAGCTGAAACTCATAATGTTTATCATTAATCATGGATCATACCATCAATGTTGTATCGGAATTATTTTTTTTAAACTGCTTAGATTACCGTTTCATGTAGCTTCTGAAAGTCTGTGTCATCGTGACAATGGCTTTCATTTTAAGAAGACTGCCAGTTGTTTGAACTGTGTTATTGGGAATCTTTGCTTTGAAGCAACTGTTTTTCCAGTTAAAAATGTCTGGTGATTATCTATTTGAGTTAATTAATTCCTATTGTCTACAAATTCCATCAAAATAGCAAAACAGTATTGTCCATGTACCTTAATCTTGGTATATCTTCTTCCTCTGTGCCTCAGAGATCTGCTGTCTATTAAAAACACATCTGAGCCGCTCAGTTGCGCTGGGTGACATGTTCCTTGAATATCATGACACACACACTTCATGGGTTAATCACATACACACGCCCTGGTACTTTAAATTCTCACTAGTGCACCAAATGGGGATTAATCCGCAGCTAAAAATAGTCCACAACAAATGTACTATTAACTTCTGTTTGAGTACTGATTTTTAAAAAACTTCAGTGCCAAGCCTTTTTAAGAAAATACTTGGCCATCAACAAAAAAAGTAACCATACATTTGTGACTTGTTTTCAAAGTTTTCAATGGTCGAGAGTACAGAGAGTCCTGAGAGTCAAAGGAACACATTGTAAGTTTGGATTTTTTTCATTGGATTTTTTGACAATGACAATTACAAAAATAAAGAACAACCTTATCATTTAAGATTTCATTGTTTCCACAATGGTGGATGGTGTTGAGGCACCAACTTAAAAAAATGACATGTTTAAGCTGCTTAACAAAGTGGGAAAAATAATTTAATATAGAAGAAAAACAGGAGTAACGTCCAAGGAGGAAGCAAAGAAATTAGTTCTAAGTGAAGAACAGGCGTGCAGTAAAGGTCAGAACAGAGGTCGGTTTTACATATACAGAAATTAAAATGCTTCAAAACCGCTTTTACAGCAGGCGGGCCAAATTGCAAACAAGCAATCAAAAAAACTGATTGAAAACTGATTTGAATTTTAGGTGAGAAATATGAACAAAAGAACATAAGAAGATGTTATTTCACTTTCCAGGTTCTTTTCTGCATAGATCAATATTTTCAGACAAAATTCACTCATTTAAAGACTTCATTATGACCACATAGACACGCATTATTGCCAGAACATTACTCCGTGTTAATGCAGTTATCTATGAATCAATCTGTAAAGGTGCCAGAAAAACATGTGCATGACATGAGTGTGGAAGATGATTCAGGTAAAGGTGAGGGAATGACAGTAAAGTGCGATGGGAAGGAATAAAAAATAACAGTAATAAAAAAAAGAAAGAGATAGGCTGCCATTATAGATTTTTGTGTCTGTGTGCAGAGATAGACAGATAGTGGTGAAAGGAAACCGATGGATGGATGGATGGACGGATGGATGGACAGGAAATGAAATTTATAACCCGAGTGAAGACGTCTCTCAAATCTGACAAGAGCACGATATATAATCTGGTCTGCCAGGTGGAGACGGATGAACGGAGACAGAGGAGGGTGAAACAGCAGGTAATATAACAGGAAGACTCGACGGCGTCCTTGAAGCCAACATTTTTTTAAATGAAAAAGCATGCGATCGTGCCAGACGGATCAAGAGGAAGGGAGTGCAGGTGTGCCATCAGTGTTTTGTGCATGTACGGCCAGGTTAATCTGACAGATGGAGACTGATGAAAGGAAGATGATGTGTGTGGGGGGAAGTGATGAGACAGATGTGACAGGAGGGAAGAAGAGGAGGAGAAAAAAGATATTCTTTGTTTGCCCTCTTCCTCTCGTCTGTCATCCTCCCCTTCCCCTCGGCATCTCTTTCTCTTTCCTCCTCCCTAATAAGAGCTGATGAAGGGGTTGAGCAAACAAAGCAGAGGCCCTTTGGTTGCTTGGAAGAGGTTTTTAAATACCACGGCCGTCAAAGATGGCCTATCGATTTCTGAGCCGACACGTGAATAGACACACACACACACACTGCTCAGTGAACGAGGAGAAAAACTATTGAAATAAACCTCACTTCCAATATAGCTGCAAACACAAGTATACGCACACACACACACACACACACACACACACACACACACACACACACACACACACACACACACACACACACACACACACACACACACACACACACACACACACACACACACACACGTTATAATTAACTATTGACAGATGCGATATTTGCTATCTCCAGTATCTTCTGTATAAGAAACAGATAAAAACTTTCTACCACACTCAACTATAGATGAGTACATGCAAAGTACCAAAGCAAGTCACAAGTAATTTGAAGGAGAAACATACCAAGGAAACGGTTATATTTAAGATATCTTTAATATTTTGAATGTCAAAGTAGGGCTGTAAGAAAATATCAATTCATTCGACTGTTGGGTAATGTTTTATTAGATTGTACCGATTCTTAAAATTACTTTATTAATTTTTAGTGAATAATTTACATGCAAAGATTTGTGACGAACAGCGGCCCAGAGTGCACAAAAAATCTTCCTTTAATACAAACGTATAAATCAACACCAACTGCAGAAGAAGCCTGTGTGAAATGTGTGAAGACGAAACCTCCTGCAAGTTTTCACCCCCCCCAAGTCTATTTATTTTCCTGTGCTGTGCTTGGTGAAGCGTAATCTGCACAGGCAGCCGCTGAAATCCCATAAATCTCTTACTACTAAATTCACAAGTAACATTTTATCTACAGTATATGTATCAATCCAGACCCTCAGATATCTTACTTTCTCTGGTTTGATCATGGCCATACAGTATACAACTTTGGTCAATAAAAACAAAGCTATGGGTCCACTGAACAGATCAATACTTTTGATGGTAGTCATTTATTCAGCCTGGTGGAGACACTGTGGTCGGCCCACTATGACTTACATCCAGACCCTCCCCTTCGAAGGTCAAAGTCGCCCAAAGCCAAACATGAAAAAGGCCCAACCACATGTACATAGGAGCAAGACACACAAACTTCATAGTTATTTGGCCTCTTTTGTTGTTGTTTTGTGTCTTTTTGTAGCCGTTGGAATCTGTCTGTGGTTGTGTGTTTCTTTGTGGTCATTTTGTGTCGCTTTGAATTTGTTTTGTTGCACTTTATAATTGTTTTGGTCTGTTTCTTGTCCGGTTGTGTCTCTTTGTAGTAGTTTTTCGTCTCTTTGTAGTGGCTTTGTTTCTATTTGTACTAATTTTGTGTCTTTTTGTAGTAGTTTTGCCCGTTTTCAGTCGTTGTGAATCTCTTTGTGTCTCTTTGCAGCTGTTTTGCATCTCTGTTTTGTTTTGTGTTTTTTTTGCAGTCTTTTTGTCTCTCCTTGTAGTCATCGTTTGTTTCTTTGTGATCATTTTTAGTCCCTTCCTGGTTGGTAAGTGTCTCTCTGAGTGACATTTTGTAAGTGAAGGCTAGGGGGGGGCCCTGATACTTTGTGTCCATGGGCCCTTTACGTGGTATAGGCCCATTCATTAGTCTATCCACGGCCATTATTGGCCGGTATAGACATTAAAATGAGTCTGGACCAGAGGTTTTTCTTTCTCCCTTTACATTTTTTTTGCATTATACTGTTTAAACTGATAGAAAACAAAAATACATAATAGCTAAAGCATTTATTCTTTGCGGAAAGCTTAGGCTTCACGTTATCAAGTTGTCCACTTGTGAAGTTACGTGAGATACAAAGCGTGGTGAAAACCATTGGCGAAGAACCAGAATATTGCCTGGTGATGGCCATGGGAGATTGTAGTTTGCAGGATCCTATTTGAATTGATCCAAAATAAAAACCCAGAGAGCTTTCATTCTTTTTGCAGCAGAAAGCTAAGGATTCTGTCTGCTTTTGAGCTCCTGACGACATTGTTACGTTACGTTAAGAATGGCACAACAAAACCATAAGCCTTTTCCCCTGAGTGTAGTGAGAAATAGTTTGTTTATGTTTCTACACTTATAAATATTTTGTATCAATATGATTTGTACGTTTATCTAGTAAAATGTAATGATTTTCTTTTTACATTTGTCTTTCATTACTTTGTTAATTATTTATGTATAATTAAAAAAAATTCATACTGACTGGATTGGTAAAAAAAAAATAAATCTTGCCTGTAAACATAATCCAGGAAGCATTTATATTAAATCTATAATGTAGGTGTTAAACAGAAGCTTTAAACATACTTTGAAAAGGCACACATACCGTATATACACTTTACAATGCACTGTATGTATATTCTGCAACACATTCAAACTTACACCCACCTATACAGGCCAGAACACAAACCAACATGGGTACTATAAAGCCACATTTCAAACACAGGATGATAGAGATACAGTACTGCACATGCTCTAACAAAAACAAGAGTGCGCACACACACACACACACACACACACACACACACACACACACACACACAGTCATCCTCCAGTCCGCCCACGCTCTCCCCAGATCACGCTATTCATTTCATCTTTGATTCCCTTTGCGGAGAGATGATGTGCTGGAAACACGAAAGGAATCCAGTGAACTGAGAGGAGAGCCATTCTATCGCTCCATCTCCCTTTCTGTCCTCCTGTCTCTCCATTTCCCTCTGCTTTTGTTTGTTTCTTTCCCCTTCACCGCTGCTTTTTTCCCCATAACTAAATCTGTCCTCTTTTCTTTCACTCTTCTTCATGTTTTAGCGATATCTTGTTCTCCGCATCTTTCATCCAATTTCTTCTCCTCACATCTCTCCCCTTCTCTTTGTTCGTCTTTTTCTCCTCTTCTCCATGTTTTATCTGTCCATCTTCCCTCCTCAAACCTTCTCTCTCTCTCTCTCTCCCTCTCTCTCTCTTTCTGTTTCTTCTCCTTCTGGTTTTCTACACCCCTTCCCTTGGGAATCTGGCGGATAGTGGATGTTGCCACTTGGGAATGATGAGGGCGGCGAAGCGGTGGATTAAACACTGAACACTCCACGGAACGCCTCCAGTCTCTTGCACAGGAGCACACACACACACACGTCACGTCTCCTCTGTCTTCCCGATCTATTCTTAGAAACAAGAATATCCTCTTTCCCTTTCTCTCCCTCACACACATAAAAAGACAATATCTTGCGAGAACGACCCATAAACCCTCAGCGACATCTGACCCGCCCAGCTTTTTCCTCCTCACCTCTGTTCCCCTACCTATATTAATCTTCTTTGCTCTTGTCACAAAAACTTCATTAAGGAGCTCCAATTAAGGCCGGTTTCATTGGTGGTAGCCATGGCAACAACGCTGCTCATATTATGGTCTGCCAGGAGGGGAAAGGTGCAAAAAAGGAGAGCAGCCAAATAGAGAAAGAGAGGAAGGGAGCAGAAGCGAGGAAGGTGATGAGAAATGATCACAATAATTAACTATTTTCAACATATTTTCAACGTCCCACATTTATATTTGAGCCTACCCTTTGTGGGATTAATTTAACAAGAAATCAAAAAGTTGCAAATGACAGTGGCTATGTTATACTGTGAATCTCACTAGCGTAACATTAGCTTTATACTACCATTATGCTAGGTTTAGGGAAATTCTTGATTTGGGGAAAGGACATGGCTGCATAGCCATACCGTCAAATTATATTTATTGTTTGCCAACCGTACGCAATGTAATTGTCTGTGAATCTTGCTAGCATACTGTTGGCTTTATGCTAGCGTTATGCTAGATTTTGTGGAAGTCTGGATATTGATTATCAAAGACAAGGACAAGGCTGGATAGCTAGCTTGTGTTTTTGTTAAACATACTGCTAACTTAAATTTACTTTTTGACAACCGCACGCAATATTATTGACTGTGAGTCTTGCTAGCATTTCCTTAGCTCTATGCACCCGTATGCTAGATTTCATGGAAGTCTTGGTTTGGGGAGGAGATGTCTGGATAGCTAGCTTTTCTTGTTGTAAAACATCCGGTCAAGTCAAATTTACTGTTTGTATAGCGTACGGAATGTTATTGACAATGAATATTGTGAATGACACTGTGGGTCATAAAGGTTGGTCATATGGTAACAATCTAGTCTCTGTTTTAAGGATTAAATGTTACCTCCACCGAAAGCTGTTCACGCTGCACTTTATTCCGCATCATAGCAAAAAGTAAAAGTTGAGTTTTGTTAGTAATTCAAGTTCAGGGTTCAATTACGTTCACCATACATTTTGAAATTGCTGATTCCACTTCAAATTTCCGCAGTGGTGGCTAAAAGTGTCGCCCCATAATATTATTATGGTTCAAATAGAATTACAGCATCTTAAATGTCGTCCTTCTTTATGGTTATTAATGGTGGAACGAGTTGTAGCTTATACCACTACCATATTTTAAGATATTAGGGGGATGTTATTGTCGTTCTTTTAAAGTCAAGGACATATATATATATAAAAATATATAACAATTAATTCAGCTATTTCAAAAACTAAATAAAATGAAAATAAAACGTACCTCCCCCCAACCAGTAATCTATTGTGCATGTTTTAAATGAAATACTTTAAATTAAAGACTGATGTTATTGTTTATTTGGATATCCACTTTCATTTGATTCTTTTATTATTTCATATCATCATATTTCATGAGAACAAAGCTTCCAGACAATGTAAAACATTTTTCATCACTGCTTGAGCAATTGAAAAAAGATGAGTTCAAGGTTCAGATCTGTAAACCAATAGCACACGAATCAGGACTTTCCGTTAGACATCCACACTCTTTCCCTTCCTTATACTTCATCTTATGTATTTGTTTCCCATCTACACTCGATGAGAGGGCCAGGTATGGCTCTCAGGGACCTGGGGAGGAAGAGCTAAAAGCAGAGGGAGCGATAACTAAAATAGCCGAAGGAGCTAACTTAGGACGAGAAACGGTGCCTGAACAAATGAGGGACTCGTATATCTCTTAAGGCGAGAAAATTAATTTAAAGATGACATAACCGCATAATTGTTCAAAAGAACATGAAAAGATAGATTTGAAGCAGAAACTCTGTTACTTATCATCCAACACTTGAGCTGAGCTTTCAAACATGTCATATATGCTTTGACTTTCTACCGCTCCTCACATACACCTGTAGCTTTGAGCCATTTCTAACTGCAGTTGGTGGTTACACAGTGAGTTGGACTTTTTGCTCACATCTTCTTTTCTTTACCAGTGATTTTACAAAAGCTTATTAATAAAATCATTCACCTCTTTATACATTTCACAGCAAATCTATCAGTTATACTTTCATCACCTGATGATCATTTGACTATTCTCAATTCCATCCTGCCTAAGGGTGCATTCTGTTAAGTTTAGCGGTATTGCTGAGGTTGGGACAGACAGAAAGAAGGTACTAACAAAAGACAAGTTTTCGAGGAGAATATTTCTCCTCTTTTTCACGTCTGTCATTGTATTGGACAACCTTGTACCTTTGCGTACATTGCTAGATTTAAAGTGCCATTAAGACCATACTCGTTTATTGCATGAAATAATGTTTCCTCTTCAGATCCCAAAACAAGCAAAATATAAAACCTGATTCTGAGAAAAACTATAGTTGAACCTGATTAGGTTCAAAGACAACATTTTTGAAATATGAATTAATATCTTTGCTGTGCAATGGCAACTTGGGTATGGTTAAGGTAACGATTACGGTAAAGAAAAGGAAAACATTAATAACAGGTCTGTGACAGGACACGCTGCTACACACCTATCCACCACCCATACTTCCACACTATAATACTACCAATTAGTCACCTTGTCCAATATGTAAGAGATAATGCCCGATGAGGTGTCCATAATCAGGAATTAATTGACTACGCAGAGGCAACCGATCTCGGCTGGCAACTTTGTTTCCCTGGTAATATTCGAAGGCATACAACTTGGAACAATCATTACAATCCTATAAGGTCCATATGCAATGGAAACTACTACTCCAGTAAATAGGATGGACTTCACTGTAGATATGATTTGGCAACAGCAGATACTAGTACTCCGCCCAGGTCATAGAACCTTTTGGCTAAGCTAACGTTATGCTAGCCTGATTCACAGTCAATAACATTTCATACGGTATACAAACAGTAAATTTAACTTGACTGGATGTTTTACAATAAGACAAGCTAGCCATCCAGACATTTCCTTGTCCCAAATCGATATCAAGATTTCCACGAAATCGAGCATAAACCTAGCATAAAGCTAACCTTATGCTAGCAAGATTCAAAGTCCTTTTGACAAACAATGAATATAATTTGGAACAATTGAGTAGGTGTCCTTTATCATCAAATAATGCACATCCAGCAGCCAATCAAAATCGAGTATTCAATTAGACAATGGTATAACGTGTTTTTCTAAAGATAGTGAGCTGTTCCCTCCTTTTAACAGTTTTCTTCCATTCTCTCCATCTATCTTCATTACAAAGTCTCCCTGAAGACAATAAACTGCTGAGAGGCATACTTTCTTGTCATATTATGAGGTATGTTTGGAGGAATGCTATTTTTGTGAAACACAATAATATCAAAGCAAATGTCTTAACGTTCCTTTTGTTTTGATCAAAGCACAGTAGGAGTTAATTGAGACACACTTCACAAAACACATCCAAATATATACAAACATTTAATTGAACATTCGCAGCCTGAATGATTTGGTATCTTGATGAAGAACACTTGACTTTACAAAAACCCTCCTGCACACAGACACGCAATTTAAATGACTTTTCCCAATATCAAATCTCAAATATGAAATCATTTGGGATATTCATTAAATATAAAACCCACCAACTCCTCAGCCAGCTCTCTGAAATGCATAAGTATGTAAATAGAGATCCACACACATGAGTGTTGACACATGGGATGGATGTGGTTCACAGCTGACCCCACGAACACACAGTCTGGATGAGAATCAACAAGCGGGAGATGATTGTGTACCTTGGAGGCTTGTTTGTCCACCTTCACCTCAGCCTTCATGTGTGTGTAAAGACACACATGAGAATGGAAACTTCTGAGCTCTCCGGCAGTGGGGCTGAGAAACAAACTGCTTGTGATCTGCAAATTTCTCGCAGTACTCCTTTAAATAAAAATTCAGATATACAAGGACAGTGTGTAGGATTTGGCGTGGCTGCAGATTGGAACCAAATTATTACCCTTCTGCTCACTCATTGCTCATTATATTCCATTTCTGCTAATAGATCCTCAGAAATGCTATGTACTGGCCCTTTAAAGTGCTTCAATCACAGTTTTTAAAGCAGGAAAACCAAGACTCCTTTCTTAACCAATTGTCATCAGCCCGCTAGGTAGAAATCTGTTACACACAAACAATCTTGTCACACTAGTTGCCCCACTAGACCAGAATGCAATGTGTGAAACCACTTGCATCTTTATAGTTCTGAATTACTAGTAAGTGAAATGCATCGCCCTCTTCGACAGCTATTTCATCATGAGCTGGCGGCCTGGAATGTGCCAAGCATCTTGAACTGATGATATCTAATAGCATATCTGAGGGTGGATTTAAAAAACCAAAACAATCAACGATTACACTTTGCAATCATTTCAATCAAGCCATTTCCCACTTCTACTACGGCAAGCCTCTGCTCACCTCGAGCGGCTCGGAGGCAGCGCCGCATGGAAACTTGTTCAACTAATCCAGCAGCATGCTGATTTGTGGCTCAATCTGCCTCCCTGCTGCGCCCCTGCAATTTACTGTATTTGCCTGTATCTGCACTGAGGGGAGATGAATCACGTGGAGAAGGGTGCTATCACACTCTCTCCCTCCCACCCAGTACTGCCACACAGAGATGCATACACACCCACACACATTACGGTGCTGAAGGAAGTGTTCAGATCTTTTACATACAGTAAATAGACTCCTGCATACACTTGTGAAAAAGTGGTAGTGCCCAGCAAATGTATCTAGAGCTTCAAGTTTAAAGTCTCTCACCACAAAATTTGCAACCATTTCACATTTTTTTCTCTGTCTGTCACCTTATTACAATTGAAAAATATTTAGTTATTATAATTAAGAAATATAGTATAAGCTTGTTACTGATACTGATAAAACATACTTAACAACAATATAAATGAATTACTGATTGCCTAGTTTTAAATTAGGGTTATTATATTAAATGTAAATCATATTGTGCTTGTTATTAATTGCAGTTATTAATGCAACGATTTGTCATGCTAATATGTTTTTTCATGTAGTTCTTTTTTATTAGAAAGGTTGTAGGTTGCACAATTCCTTGTGATTTTGAGCAAAAATAAATAAAATGGACCTGACTTGATTATAAACACACAAGCTTTAATCTTGTGTCTTGATTTTTGGTTGCGGGGCAACAATGTTGTTTACATTTGAATTATGGACTGTACCTTAAAAAATCAAAAGTAAACGTACTCAGTGTGAAGCATGGTTCATGATACAATACAACAAGACACCATATGATGCGGATATATATATATATATATACATGTTAGCAACAATAGTTGTGTTTCCATTAAATTCTGAAGCAAATTGGCCGCAAACATTTGAGATGCCACACAAAAGAATACGTGAACTTGGTGTGTGTATCTGGTTTGTAGGGATTAAACTGTTTTGGAGCGAATAAACTTGTTTACAGTGTAGTTTGGTCAGAAGTTGGTGTTTTTGGCTAAAAATGTCTGTATTTCACCAGTGAACAAGCAGGAGTAAAGGTGGCCATCCGGAAACAAAACATGACGCCTTAACTGATTTCCAAGAAAAAAACAGAAACAAGAAAAAACAGGAGGAGGTCAACAGGAATTTCTTTCATGTCAGTTATTATTGGCAATGTTTTAACCTGTCAGGAGATAAACTATATATATATATACCAAAAATGCGTCTCCAAATGAGAATGATCATTTTGTTCTTGTGTCTGCAGGATAAGTTTGCTTACATGCCACATTAAACTAGGACATGTCAGAGTTTTATGTGCAGCTTTTTTTTTTTCATTGCCAACAAGTGGCCCCCAAAAAATGTAATTAATGCAGGTTTAAATACAAGAACCTATAATTGGACTAATTCATTTAGAAGTACTTTCCGCCCCATTGCCCACACATCCCAACATTTCCAAACACACACACACACGCACACACACACACACACACACACACACACACACACACACACACACACACACACACACACACACACACACACACACACACACACACACACACACACACTTCAACTCGTGCAAAAATTGCCATCCCCTGACTGTAATCCAGTATAGCTTAGCGGTGAGTTATAGCCCATTATTCCCAGGCTATACAACAGCCTTCAGACTATGGAGGTAGGAGATAGCGCTCCTCGGGCGCTCAGCACTCACACAAAGCCTTTTCTACCTTGTGTATGAGAGGCAGCCAGGGAGGACCTGGGCTGCTTATCAGTATATATACCGGGCCACAAATGACGGAGTGTAATATGTGAGTGTGGAGGAGGTGTGTGTGTGAGTGTGTGTGTGTGTGAGGGAGAGCGAGCATCCATCCCAGAGGTGTCAGAGTTATCTCCTGAGGCCAGAAAGAAAGAGCGAGACGGAGATGGATGGAGAGAGGCGGAGAGAGAGAGAGAGAGAGAGAGAGAGAGTGAGAGAGAGAGAGAGAGTGAAAAAAGTGAGAAGGAGAGTAAGTGCTGTCAGGGATGGGCAGTGAGGCGTGTAAGACATGGTCAGTGTGTCAGTGGCCGTATCTATAGCGAGAGCACACACACACACACACACATTTGAGGAACCAGCGAATGCTTACCATCACACACCAGCTCCAGTGGCTCTGTCAGAGTGATGTGACAAACAATCAGTGGAAAGCAACACCGAACTAAGGACAGTCAGCACCAACCCATTACTGCTTGCGGGACACTGACCTCAGATCATCAAACTTGTAATTAAAGGGCGACCTGCTCTGACCCCTGAGCCGTTCATAACTTATTCTCGTCAGACAAGACAAACAGCCCACAGTCATGCTAATGGCGCTTTGAGGGAAATGCTAACATCTCTCACTGTGACAATGCTAACACGCTGAGCTTTTGCAGATGTAATGTTTTATCTAATAGATTAGCATGTTAGCAAACTTTAGCAAATTAGCACTGAACACAAAGTAGGCTACAGTGGAGGCTGATGGGAATGTAACCATAAGCCTCGAGTTTCGCATTTTGGCAGTAGCCATCTTGTTTTTTTTGCTGTAGCCATCTTTGTTTTTTGAAACCTGAAGTGACACAAGAGGGTGGAGCTAGGTACAACTGAAAGCTATAGGCAACCAAAATGTTACAATTAACTTTCTTGAACTGAAAACACACTGTGAAAGGGTTAAAGTGTTAAGAGGAAAACAAAGATAACTCCTAGACTAAAAACAATCTGGTAGCCACATGTCAATCACAAGGTAGCGACACCCTGAAACATACGCTTCTTTATGGTCTATTTGACTCTAAATGGACCATAATTTATATTAAGTATGCTTCAATACATGCTGTATTGAAGCAGACACTAGATATTAAGATCATAAACTCATGCTTACAATGTTTACTGAGGGAATAAATCAAGAGAGAAGTAGAGTCATTTTCTAATAGACTACACCAGAGGAGTCGCTGATGGCCGTTTGATAGAATGCAGGTTTAGGGAACTTCTGCATCTGTTTGACTTTTCAGAACCGGAGGTTGCTGCCTCAATGTGATTAGCTTTGCAGGTCATAAATCTGCTCTAGAGGAAAAGTGTGAAAAGAGGATTACCAAAGTAATTAAAATTCATCCTGAGGCAAACATAAATGTAAATTTCATGGCCATTAATCCAATAAATGCTGAGATACGTCATCCTGGATCAATGTGGTGAAAGCTGCTAAACGCCTACTCTTTGGTCATATTACTCATCGTACTTTAGACTTCCTAAGTATATATATATATATTTAAAAATATCTTCTCTTTTTTATCTCTGACAAACATTTTTGACTGCTGTAATGTCTTAACATTACAGTTTTAACAAGAAGAGAAAGCACTTATCCACCACACAAACTGGCTCTTTGTCATTGATTTTGATTCTAATATCAAGGTGAATCAATACACACACCTTTTCCTGGCAAGGTTCTTTATCTTAGAAAAACACGTTTTACAATTTTTGCACCGACGGTCGGAGGGCAGCCGAAACATTTCACAGCTTCACATCAGGATGTGCACACACACGTGCACACCTGGTGCTGGGCAGCAGACCTGAGCAGACACCTGCTCCCTCGCCTGGAGTCATTGCGAACAGGTGACGAAACGCTCAGCTGCTGTGACAAGCTAAAACAGAACAACACAATTCCTCGGGGAGGGAGAAGAAAGGGGGAAGAGAGAGAGAGAGAGAGAGAGAGAGAGAGAGATGGAAGAGAGAGAAACACCAGCTGGGATGCAGGTGGGGAACAGATTCTGTGTATTCTGCCTGATAAGGACGGTAGGAGGAGGGAGACAATGGGGGAGGAAACAAGAGGGGGAAAAAAAGACAAAAAAAAAAAATGTGTGTGTGTTGGCGAGAAAAGCAGACAGTGGAGGCTAGGAGTCAGCAGGTTAATCCGGCGGGGAGTAAAGAGATTGACACAGAGTTGAGTCCATCTCTGTCAATCTCTGCAGCCTAAACTGACTGAGCGAGCTCATGATTGACTGGCCGACTGGCAGGAATCCCTCTCTGATAACTGACAGACTGCTGGCACACCGACTGAGCGCCCGACCCTGTCTCCTACAGAATTAGGTTTCCATACAATGAAACTGAATTCCAGGGAAACTTTTTTTCTCACCGATTACAGTGGCAGTTTTGAACCAAACAAAAATCGAATACAATTTCTTGTTAATGTTAAGGCAAAAAGAATACTTAGTTAGGTTAAGTGAAATAATGATTTGGCTTGAAATAAGTAAGTTTGTTCCGTTATTCAAGTTTTGGATGTATTGAAATAAACAGCGGTCTCCTTGGGGAAAGTCCTCCTTCCATTCCCAGCCTCCTCCCTACAGGGACTTCTGATGATTAGAAAGAATACTTGTGATACGTCAAAAACAATCAACTGGTCAACTGACTGAATGAGTGAATGTAGTGATTGGAGGGATGAAGAGTAATACGGTTTTCTGTATACCAAGGACAGAAGGATTGGATGATTCTGCTCATCCGGATGGTGGGATGATCAATTAACTAAATGTATGGAGAAAGCAGGGTTGAAGGATATAGACACGATTTCACAAGGCCCCTTAGTTCCAATTAAAGGGTACCTTTACCCAGGTCCATGAAGAAATGGTTTTCCCAGTTTGGTGTGGAAAAACTGGACTGAACTGCCTAGAACCATGACAAAAACTGCAAGCCAGTCGACTTTTTATGGCCACCGGTGTTTTCTCTCTAGTAGTCTACATTCATATAGAGCAGGGCCACCGTTGGTAGCTTGACCAATGACACACAAACACTGTGTGGGCAAGAGAGTTTTGGAAATGTTGGATTGCCCTCCAATCTGCATGCCAAAAGACTTTATCACAGCCATTGGTTACGCTGCCTGTTATTTACGGTAGTTCACATTCTGCGAAGACCTGCCCAACTCTGCTTTTGATTAGCTAGTACTCATTGCCTTCTTCACATAATTTGTTCGTATATTATTGCTGATGAACAAAATTGCTGGAAGGTTGGTGGGGTTAATGATTTCAACTCAGATGTGGATGTTTTCATAATGATGGCAGTCTTCTCTCAGATTTAGAATTAGATGTGGTGTCATAATTAAACCGTAACCGGCACGCAGATTTTCAAGAATATTTTAAAATTGCACTTCATTTAAAAAAAAGGGTTGCCGACCCGTCGTTTAGAGCAAGTGGTGGCAGGACTGACAGAGACAGATAGGTAAGTCTTTCAATCATCATCATCACGAGCCCAGTGTCGATTTAGAAAACTAACTTAACAATGGACAGATCTACCCGTTGTATGGGCCAAAAGGTTGAAATGTTTCTTTACAAAATGATGTCTCCCATCAAGTTGTTCCTCCTTGCAGACCCTCGCTCACCTTCGCTGTCACCAGCTGCTTCAGCGAGGCAACGGTTTGACTTTGAAACGTTTTTGCATGGACGATTAGTCTGCTGACCCTCATGACTCGTCTGTACTAAGTGTGTTACAGTTTTGTCCTGCACCCTCCGCGTCGGCCGTGATGTTCCCTGTAATGCATCACCGCCAATTATCCAAGTCAAATTATGTTCTTCGTCATTGTGTTCGGCACGTCGAGACCTTGCTGACTCTAAAAGTCTCTTTGAAAGAGCAGAGCTAAAGCCACTCGCATCCAACTTCCCCTCTGATCCTCTCTCAACATTTAACAGCTCTATTGGGCTTTAATCCCGTACTTTGGGGAGTTTCGATAGGTGTTCAAAGTGTTTAAGTGTCTGAGTTAGAAGAAGTGCTCTGGCAGACAGCCGGACCACCTGCTTCACTGGTCGGCACGGCTGATCACTACCACGGCAGTCATTGTATGGGTTCCCCTGTCCTCATTAATCCTGCATTCATTTCATTCATTCACCTACCTGATGTGTGGATATCTACTAAAAGTTTGACCAATGTAGGTACACATTCTGTCACTGATGAAAGCTGTCTCCAACAGCAAAGCAAATAAAGTTTGATTTTGCAAATGGTCTTTTCAGTCTAGTCTTTATGTTCCCTGAAATCAAGGCTTTGAAGGGACCGCTCAACCAATTGAGTTCACTTTACTCCTCATGAGTGCAGTTTTTTCCAGCTCTGCGTCACTATAAAAAAAAGCTGAAGTGTAGCGTGGTTAATGTTGTGAAATGGTTGCGGATAAGAATGCTGAGGGACACTGACCAACAGTTGGTGGACAGTATAATGTATTTTGTCACTTTGGAGGGATTCTCAAAGTCTGACAATATAACCCTGATGATTTCATAGTGTTGTCATTTATAAAAGAAAGCCAACTTTATGTGCTGGAGGTGTAGATTTTAAAAGACATTCTCCATGCAGGAAGTGTGAATGAAAGATCTGATTAAGTTGCAGTATGGGCCAAAAGTGTTAAAACATGAATATCTTTGCCTCTTTGATGAATTTTGACTATTCTTTTTACAGTCTGTTGGAAATGCCAAAAGTTCTACAATCTTAAGTAGATGTTAAGCAGCTGGACTGAAGTTGACAAGGGTACAATGGTGTCCAATGATTAGGGCTTGGTATCACTACTCAATACCTTAAACATATCGTCAGATATTACCCTTTAAAAAGAAGTATTGAAAATTCTCCAGTCAGTCGATACCTACAATCCATCCTTTTTGTGTAGAGATCTGGAAAAAATAACTATTTGTATGGTTTTGTGATTGGCCCACTGCAGGAGCAGCTACAACCCATACAGCTGGGAATGCCTGCCTGCACGTGGCTCTGAACACGGACAAGTCTAAGCCGACAGCAAGCAGCTAACAGTTGCAACAGTGCTGACAGAGCTAACAATACTAACCTGTTTAACCTCTTTAGCTCTTCACTACCAGTCCCTCATCACAGAAGGTATTGTTAAGTTTTGTTATGATGTCTGCAGAAGCTTAGGTTCTCTCCAAAGATCTAACGGATTAGTCTCACAACTTTCTGTTTTTGTTGCGAAAAATGCAAAACAAAACCACAAAACTTAATTTGAGGCCAACCCCTGACCTATGCTGGTCGGTATTAATGAATGGCTAATTATCGGAGTCAACTAGGTGGGGTGTGAGGCGCTCGCGTAACAAATTACAACTTGATTGGAACTGACAAGTGGAAACTTGTGTTGATTAAAGTTTATATATGTTTTTTTTAATAGGGTTATGTTTCGCATTAAGCACCCTTGAACATTTATACTTTGCTTGCATGCCACTCTGAACACAGGTTTGTCTGAACCGGCGGCTAGCAGCTAGAACCTTACAGCACTTACAGTAGCAACAGCGCTGACAGAGCTAACAGTGCTAACCTGTTTAACCTCTTTTGCTCTCATCCCCAGTCCCTCATCCCCATCTTCCCACCAGTTCTGTATTTAGTCTTGCAATTTTTCCCGCTCACAGAGAATGACAAGCACATTTATATGCAGTTTGGTATTTATGAAGAGCGTTTCATTAACTACTTAGAGCTAATTATCGGAGTCAACAAGGTGGGATGCGAGGCGCTAGCATTAAAAATTGGAACTTGATTGGAACTGACAAGTGGAAACTTGTGTGATTAAAGTTTACATACGATTTCATAAATAGGGTTGTGTTTCACATTAGGCACACTTGAACTTTTATACTTTCCCCATTTCCACAATTTACCGTGGAACACGGTCACTTCTTTTCAGTCTAGCACATTACATTACTTTCTAAGATGTTTCCTTTGAGCCGAAGTGAGAGAGGGACTCAACAGTGTCCATATCTGTATAAGGTTGGCTGACGGGATTTTTTAAGAGCAGACAAGGTGACAGAGAGGAGAAGAAGGTTTACCTTGAGCTGTCCACACACACTCGCACACATAGACAGAAAGCCTGAGGCAAGGTGCTCTCTGGTCCATTAAATCAGAGCAAATGTAGCTATCAAGAGAATGTCAATACGATTAAGAGCAGATCAAACGTATCACTGAGATCATATCATAAGAGCGGAGACTGACAGATGCAGACTGATAGACAGGCGGTCTGTCCTCTGCAGTAGGATCACATCATTATCCAAGAGCAAGAGAAACAGGCAGACACACAGGTGGTCATGACATCCATCAAGTCTGTCTTGCCCAAAATAAATCTACAAATGAAACAACTCAACTGTAAAAAAGCTGAAATGTCACCAAAAGAAGAAAAAAAAGCTTTACGACCGCTAATGTAAAAGCCGCTTTGACATTATGAGTAAAGACTTCCTGACAGCATTAGGTATGCAAAGTGGTCTGAAGATCTTAAAAAGCACAGCGCAAAAAGAGGTGGAGGGGGAGGATGGTAGTTACCTGTGTACCCAGTGCAGACAGCTGAAGTGCTTTTTTTTACATGACATAAGCTTTTTGCATGACAGTTTAAATGGAAAATTCCCCTCTTGGTCGAGATGCGCCTCATCTTTTTAAAGTGCCATGAAAGTTGTTCGCCGCCGCCGCCGCCTGATGTGGCCGAGGTGCCCGCCTGAACTGCCTGTGCCAAAAAAAACAAATTGCTGCCATTGCAGCTTGATGAGGAGGAAGGGCGAGTCGGCAGTTTGCACCTTTTCATTACTCAACGGTTCTGACAGTTTATCTACCCTGCGTTTAAAAAATCCCTCCCTTCAAAAGGATTGAGAGTCCGGGGGGGTTTAGCGGTGAGAAGGAGAGACTTAATGTGAGGGAGAGTCAGAGGTGAGAAGGCCTCATTTCAACTACCTGGGCTTTAAAATAAAGAGCCTTTACTTTTAAGTATGATAATCAAAGCTTTTAGATTCATCAGTATTACAAATGCTGCAACAGAGGAAACTCAAAATTGGAGGAATGCCATTTTGACAATTTAAACTATTTCTTTGGTGTCTGAAAAACCTTTAAATTCAAGAATCAGTTTTTTCAAACTGGACATCCTCGGGTTGTATTTCACTCTCACTGGTAACTCTTGTAACATACCTTCACTAAAGCCTAGGTTACACTCTCCGCAACCTGCTTTTCAATACAGTGGTATTTTTCGCTTGCTAAGAGAGATCCAAATCATCTCTGCAAACTACAGGTGCATAGATTGTAAAAGAAAAAAAATAGTGAAATGGAGATAAAGAGGGAGGCAGGGGAACCGAGCCTCCATTTACACCTATAACAAACACAGTAGATATCTTATCTGGATAAAAAATCAACTTACTGCAAAAAAAACTAAAAAAAAAACTATCAGACCTGCCAGACTGGTCCCCCCCTGTAGGTGATCACACCTCAGCGGGTCAGCCAGGTTACGTTGCGGGTGTTCGCATTTGTGGTAAAATGTCCTCGGGGGCGAGGAAACATCAGCAGTGCTGATAAAAACGTCACCACCAAGTCATCACCTTCACTGCTAAGTAGATAGAGTCAGAGAGGAGAAGGCCTGCGGAGGTGCAGGCTGCACAGCAACACCTGCCAACTTGGTATGTTCTCAAAAAGTGACCAGGGCTTTTATTTACTTCAGCTGAAGATGCACACTTTTATTTCCAATTTCCTACGGTATATGTTGAGCCCTGAAAACAGGCGATATCAATAAAGCTGCTCGGACATTGATGCTTCCTCTCTGGCAGCCTTACTGAGAATGTATTATCGTTATCTCCGCCAGGAGGATCGAGCGCTCAGTCGTGTGTGCATGCATTTGTGTGTATTAGTTTGGTTTACCAATTATAACTGCATACTCAAGGACCTCTCACATATTCTCAACACACATTTTAATGCCTGTTTTATGCTGCTATTGACTGCCTGCTGACTCCTCACACACTACTCTTAACATGCCCCCAGCCGGTAGGGGCCGCTGGTGAAAACACAGTTGAGTGCGTCTCTGATGCCCCCCATGCACTACTCTGCACCCACAGTGGGGGTGAATAACAGTTTGCGGTGTCTTTGGCTAACAGCTAACATTATAGACTAACAGAGCTACCAGTACACAAACAGCTGAGTGCCTCTCGGGCCCTGATCTTCTGCTCACTTTTACTGTTTTAAATGATGTGTTTGACACCATCTGCTAACTGCTAACGGAACCACGAGTACACACACTGCTGTAACTTGCCGCTGCTAAGTGTGCAGACAGCTTGGTGAGTTTAATTTTCTTATTGGACGACTCCGAGCCGATTGCCTGTGTACATTGCTCTTTTTTGGGGTTTGAATTAAGTGTGTTTTACAACTCTTTATAGTCCATTGTAAAGTATATTGTAATTTCTCCATTTGTCTTAAACTGATCAATTTAATTTGACTCAATAAACATGCCTAAAGTTCTAAACATAGTTGCATTGGATCTAATTAAAAATATTGAGTAAATCGTTAGGAGCCATTTTATCTTGTCATCATAGAAAGTTACGAAAGAACTAAACACACAAACGCCTTAGTTATTATTCACCAGATGGTTGCAATCTGCAACCAAACCCTTAGATGTCACCAAATCTTAGACGTTGTCTTTTTAAAGTTGAAGAAAAGTCAGTTTCCTCCTCTCTCGGTTGAAGAAGGACGCCAGAAAATGGTAATTATGGTTACTTCAATTAGACAGTTTCCTGATCCGCTCCTCTTTACCGTGTTAATTTGCTGTTGCTGCCTTTTGCGGTTAATGCAAACTCAACACTTCCTCCATCTGTTTCACATTCAAACACTTTTAGCAGTTCAGAGAACAGTGGCCGTTTCTCAATACCAAGTATGGTCAAGTGTGGACTTGCAAACTTGCAAGTTCAGACTTGGATAGTTCGACTCGGGGGTACAAACTCCCGAGGATGGGAGGACGCAGTACGGTCATTTTGCAATTGGAACAGCAGCGAACTTGATGACGTCACCAACGTCACGACGTCACCAACTCAGCTCGTCGGTCCCGCCTACTCCGGTTATCTTCAGTCATATATATTGACAATAAAACGAAATATGATATAAAACACAACCCTGCCTTTTTTCGTTTTCATTTAGAAAATATTAAAAAAAAATTATATTAATATGTATATATTTTGTGTTACATCTGCAACCACAACCACAGAGACACCGGAGCCAGCGGCACATCTGGAGAGGCCTTGCCGAGATCAGGCTGCTGTCAGCGGGCTGCATGAGCACCACCGCCCGGTCTCCTCTCTGGTCCTCTCATATCTCCGACAAACGTCGGCGCTATTTTCAAACAGGCTCTATCTTGATAAATTGACCGCATATTTTAAGTCTTAACAACTACATTCTCGCTTAAAAAAATCTTAAAACTAAATTCCGTTACACAACAACAGCAGTATTTAGACAATGATAACTGACAGTTGTGAGCCGTCTCCGCCACTGTCGTCTCTTGTTTGCTGGTGAAATGCATTCTGGGATACTTGGCTGTCCAAAGTCCACACAAGTCTACTCCGATGCATCCCCGATATAATGGGCGGAGCGAGGACACATCCGGGTATCTGGACCGTACTTGGCTGAATGCGAACTTGTGTATTGGAACAGTACTTGGGCCGCGCTAGATGACGTTTCACAAGTTCACGAGGACACAAGTACAGAGAAGTTCACTTATTGAGAAACGGCCATAATCTCCTCCATTCCCTCGAGGCAATCTAGCATGAAACATCTACAGGAAGTGTTGATCAACAGCAGCTTAACAGCATGAGAGAATCAGCACCGTCAAAATCTGTTTGGGTGAATTGTATATTTAAAACAACTCAGAGCAACCGGGCGGTGAATGTGGTGTGACGAAGTCGTTGCGCTGATGTAAATAATTCTGTGGCAGTAAAAGATTATGATGTATTTACAATGTCAGTGCAGTCCATGAATCCAAAAGAGGGCTCAATTTATGGTTGTATAAATAACGATTTGTTAAATGATAAACACACAAGAACAAAGTGCAGATGATTACACACTGTATTTACAGAGTGGAAACAAGGTCAGATAGGGAAGAAGGGAGCCAAAAAGGAAAAGGTAGCAAGGTGGCCCAATCCCATGAAAGAAAATCCACCAATTGATCCCCGTTAACAGCCCAGAACCTACACTATAAACACGTCCTTATGAAAGACATTGAATGCCTAAATCCCACCGCTGTGCAATCAGCACGATATAGAGCGGGAGACCAGATAGAGACACGAACATGTAAAGAGTGTGCTCATGTAAAATCCTCACAGTGAATTAAGGCAGTTCACCCTGAGGGCAAAGCTGCATGGCAACGGAACTCGACGCTCTTCTCTACACCGGTGAGTGGGTTTAACAGGAAGAAACTGTTTGTGGAATCAAATTATTTGTCTCTCTCGTCCTTGCCGGACCTCTCTTCATTCAGTCGGCCATCACTGCGGCACGAAACACAAGCGATCAGGTTCAGAGGGAGGTACACGCTAATGGAGTATATATATAATCCAGTACCTAACATTCTGTGTCAACAAACAGTATTAACAGCAATAGTAGTATTCGTTCATGCAGACATTGCAATATACTTGGACCTCATAAGGCAGCAGTTATCCAGGGGTATTGCCCTCAATACTCCTCCTGGTTCCTGCAGTAAATACTACAATTCATGTAGGCTACAGACATGACACACCAAATTTTAACAACAATCAGTATATAATGTTTTACTCGGTTATAACTCGTCAAATTCTTGGGACAAAGAGGACAGGATTTGGGATTCGGGACAACTTCTCTGGCGGCCATGTCCAGGTCTGAAAAGTGAAGTGGGCGGGGCTTATTGAAGGGGGTGACTTGCTTTTGAATTATTGTTGACTTACAAGTTTTTAAGGTGGACTCTTGGCAAAAAAAGCTGTATACTAGCGGCCCACTGCTCCTAATAATAGGATTGGTTCAATTCAGAGGCTTTATTTCATTGTGTCCTGTGCTGTAAAGTTGATCATTTTGATTCCTCTAATTAACTTCAAGTTAATCAATTCCCAAAGCTAATTTGTGTGTTATAGACACTCTTGATTGACCATCAAGAGAAACAGTACATTAGTATTAACCCAAACTTGGCTAAATCTCCCTACAATAGTATACATATATGTAGTGTATAAACATGCAGACCATCAAATAGCAAGTAGGAGTCAACTTTAGCTTCTACAGCTGAATTAGAATGGACCTAAAACCCTTTAAAGAACACACACTCACAGCACTTATATGAAGTCATCTATTGTCGTTTTAACTTCAGCGTCTCCATGGAAAACACGGACGAAGCAAGGTAAAATGGGAAGAGACACTAAAATCCCCCCCTTAGCGAGAGGCTCAGAGGCAGACTGTTTAAAAAGCTCTCCTGGGTTTTAGTCGTTTCTCATGCGGATTCCTCCTTTTGTTTGTTTGCTCTGCTGACGGTAATTGGCCTTTTATTGTGTGAGCAGAGCTAAAATAAAACTGACAACATCGCAGTTTTTGCAGAGGCATCGGACCCGCGGCTGTTAGACTCCACAGACCTCGAGCAACCTCTCCTCTCAATTTATGCCTCTCTTCTGTCGGATAAAAGCCGAAAACATCTGTAATTTATATTTTTCAGCCAGAGAGCAGAGATCGCTTGCATTGTGTTCCATTTGTGTTTGCCTGTTTATTAACTGAATCACAGACGTGGATTTTAACGAGGTCAAGAACACTTAACGGCAATGTGCGTGATCAATGCGGATGGCAAAATCAACAAACCCTGCCTCTGCTGCACCATCATATTTGTATATATATAAGTTCAATTAATACGGAGTGGCGCCCACGCTTTGTCACCGATGAGCACCGAATGAGAACAAATCTTCAAAGGACAACAGGTGTCAGAAGAAAAGTGACGCCTACACGCTAAATGCTGCTGGCCGCTAACTTTCTGGAGTCATAAGATCCCCATTTAAGCTCAGTGATCAGATCAAACACTTATGATTTAACAACAGCTGCAGGTGTGAATCTCAGTCAGCTGCAAAATATTTGCACAACCAATACTGACAAAGCCAGTGTTCTGATCATAGTTTAAAAAATGTAGTCTGCGTGTTTAAAATCAGGCACCTCAGTGGAGCATTGCTTAATACTGTTTCTAGATGAAAGGATGGATTCTTGTTTCAAATTAGTGGCTTATTATGAATGTTTTGCAATCTCTAGTTTTCGATGTTCCTTGCTTGAGAGAGCAATGAAGCTTACCTTTCACCATACAACATGCCGCTGACCATCCTTATTGAAGTTTTTGCTGCTGTCGACAGCTGACGACAGAATACTAAATCTTAGCGCGACATGCAGACCACAGCTGAGAGCAACATACGGTTCGCTCGTTTGCAGGGTTTGAAGGAACCCTTGTTTTTTGTTTCAACCAATGAACAGATGTTACCATATTTGAAATGTGGAGGAGTGAAGGAGAGATGCCACAAATCTGCTAAACAAGGCACTGAAAATACTTCTAGTCACCAGAAGTGATGATGTAAAGGTCTAATTGTGTTCAGAAGCTGACGCGAGAATAAGATCTCTCTTTTCTGGTAACGATCGGTGAGTCTTTAACAATGTGTTTTAATGATGCTGTGCTAACTGTGTATATTATCATTATTCTTACTATACGGTCATTATTACATGATGACATTGCTCTAATTATGAAAATCATTCAACAGTGTTTACTTGATTGGAGTCTCTTTAGAATAAGATTATTAGTGCACATAGCAATGTGCTCATTAACTATACAAGGGTGTTTGTCAATATGAACATACTGTGTGTGTGTGTGTGTGTGTGTGTGTGTGTGTGTGTGTGTGTGTGTGTGTGTGTGTGTGTGTGTGTGTGTGTGTGTGTACAGTAATCACAGGTTTCTAAAAGTTTTTTTTAAATACAATCAACTATGCTTTCATCTTAATAAAGTGTTATATTCAAAATCGTGTTGGACGAGTTGAGACAAATGACAGCTACAGCAGTTAATTAGTAGACTCTCCAACACTGCATTTCAATGAACCATCCAGATAACCTTCCCCCTCGTCATTTCGATAACAGACAGACGCTTATTGTGTGCGAGGTGAATCTGATATTCACTCTTGATTAAAATAAAACATGTCTCGAACCTGATTAAAAGTGCCTCTGTCAACTTTAATCATCTCATTAACTTAAGAGCAAGTCTTCCTCAGGAGCCTTCGGAGCCGTTAATTTAAACTCTGCTAAATGGTTAAAGGCTGCGCACACCCACGCAGGTGTTTTCTGTTATTCAGGCTGATTAGACCTCTTCTCTGGACCATGGCGCAGGTTGCTACCCTAAAGGGGCCGTATCAGGCGTCACTACGTCATTACTCCGCTGTCCAAAAATGGTCACTTCCGTTCATCAGCTTTAAAAAACAGAACAACAACGTGGCAACGGCCGTAATCCAAGATGGGGACGGCCAAATCGCTGAAATCAAGACCTTATAACGGCAATCCACAAACAAATTGGTGACGTCACGACGACCACGTCCACTTCTTCTACAGAGTCTATGCTCCTTCCAAGTCCGGTCCTACAGACGTTAGACTCCTTCCAAGCAAACATTGTAACATCCTACAGAGTGTGCCGGGATGCAGAAGAAATTGACTATTTTTTCATACTTTACTAAGAACAGTTCAGTTCATTTTACATTTTAAGTTGAAATACTGAATGTGCATTCCTCAAAACAATATGCACAGATAAAAAAAACATGTAGACCTATCAAAAAAGAATTAAAATTAACAGGTAATTTTACAATTCTTATAATTTATGAATGAACAAAATATATAATGAATATTCTCTCCTCAAGGCAACCAGACTTCATTGAGAAACACAGCAATTTTAACTTGTTGATTGTAAAACCCTATTTACTCAATCTCAACAGACAGAAAATAATACTCATCAAGACCATCTTGGTTAGTTTTATCCACTCTTCCAATAATCACCAACTCTGGTTTGGTCAAAATTAACCCTCAGTTTTGTTAATTTTAGTGCATTTGTATGTGTGTGTGTTTGTTGGGGTGTGTTATGATGCCTTTGAAAAATACTTCCTTCTACATGTACACAATATTCCTAACGCACTTTTGTTTAAATACAATACAAATCAATCTGCCCAAACTGATTTGTTTTGGGATGCCTGTGAAAGGATGCAATGACATTTGTATGAAAAACGATAAATAAGGTCATTATATAAACAGATAAATACAGGATTTCTTCCATCTCCACATTTCCTAAATCCTGGGCTCAGTTGTTTCCCTTTCCTCTCTCACTACCTTCGGGAGGGTTGGATGGAGTTGACACTCTGGTCAGCCCCTCCTGATGATACCTCTGGCTCAGGCTGACTCAATCACAACCTCCACATTTATACTTTGCCACATGGATAAATTCAACCGGACACAAAAAAGGGTCAAACTGCACTCAGCTGAAAAACGTAATGGCCGTGTTTGCTGTCATATCATCAGACCTTGAGACGGGGCAAATGGCAATTGCAAGTAACATGCAACTGATGGTGCTATTAGCGGCCACAATCCGTTAGTTGTGAATTCAACCCTGAGTTTCTCCATGAGAAGAACTCTGAATTGCATTTTCTCTGTGATTGGATGGCACTTCTGTGTGAACAGAAACCCCCTCATTGTCATTGAAGGAAATCATACATCCTCTGAATGCCCTATGTCTTTAGTTTGTGGTTGTGAAGTTTAAGGAGGCTATTAGTATCCTAGAGGTCACCAAAGGTCATTTTAACGTAAAGTGACATAAAGTTTAAAAAAATGGTCTCACTATATGAAATGAAGCTTAGCGAAAGTTCAGTCAGGAAGACTAGCTTTACACTCCTGTTCATTCATATACTCATTCACTCTGTCCCCTTGAATACTCTATCAGGTGATTGGGGGGCGTTCACGTAAAATTAACCAACCAGTTTCGGCCACGGTTTCCTTTAGCCAATCACATCGTTGCTGTCAAACTTAGAAAATATGCTCTCTTCTGCGGTCAGCTGTCATTTCAGCATATTTCATATGTGACCCTCCTCCACCCCAGTCACCGCCAGTCGTCAGCACAGGCAGCATTAGGATTGCAGGAAGTCCCTTCATCATCATCACCACCACCAGTGTCTGGACTCCAGGTGGATTGTGCTTCGCTGATCTCAGCGTTGGGCCCCTCTGTTATACGGCTTGGCCATGGAGTACAATAGCCAAAGACTTTTTTACTATTCATTCTTATGCATGTGTAATAAATTTCATGTTAAATTTGATTGAAGTCTCTCCTGATTGAAATGGCTATTATGGGGTCTAACATCATCACAAGAGCATCAGCTTCCCAGTCAAAACCAGTCAAATGCAATTCTGCAAAAAAAATTAGGGACCTCAGTATGCAAAAATATTCAATGACACAATTATTATTATTTGCAAAAAACAAAACATAACAATAAAACTGCATGGTTTTTGCCCCAAACTGCAGGGAATTATCATAAAGTGGGCATGTCTGTAAAGGAGAGATTTGTGGATACCAGTGGCGGGCCGTCAGGGCCAGCAAGGCCTTCTCTGCTGGCCTAAACATCATCAGAATATAAATTATATATTTTTCCACAAATATGTATTAAATTATTCCCCATAGTCTATTCTCTTCATTTCATAGCTTTTCTCTTGGTTGCGCTGCTTCCAGCCTCAGGTCAAGATTGGAGGGCTGGCCTTTATGTTAGAGCTTTTATCCAATCATATTTCAGCCATCATGTGTTGCTAGGGTCCACGAAATCTGCCCTTAGGCCTTCAGAATCAACAGTGCGGGCGCCTGCAGCTTAAAGTGAACGGAATCAATCAGATTTCGAGTTGGCGACACCGGGGCCAGCTAGCAGGCGTACAATAACGTCAGCACGTGCACGTCTTTTGATTGGCTGCGCACTAGTGAGAGGCGGAGCTACGCAGAGCTAGCAGAGTGAACCTGTGGCGACATGAACGAGCTAATTCGTGTAGATCTACAAGCGGGTTTTTTTTCAACCCACAATGGCTGATGGAGGAGAAGAGATCGATTTGGTCGCAGATATACTTACAACGCCATTTTCAAGACGGACTGTTCAAGAAAAGCTAGACATTGTGAGAAGAGGTCGGCCAACCCCGATGCTAGCGAGGATGCTAGGATGGATTTTGTGTTCAAATAAGCAGGTGTTTTGGGGAATAATCAGTCGTTTTGGTGAGTTACATTTTTAAAAAATATATTTTATTAAATAAATATTAACGAAATAAAATATATAGACAAATATATAATAAAGAAATGCTTGATGCTTCTGCAAGAGATGATGTGTGTGGCGCACTGGCTCAGCTGTGCCTGCAGGGAAAGGACTCAAGGTCTTGTTGAATTGCTTTGGTTTAACCTATATCAAAGTTTCACCACTGTCGCAAATATATTCTGAAGAACAACTGCAAATTATTTGTTTGTTTTCTATTAATTTAAGTGAATAGTTTGTGTCTTTATCATCACGTTTTTTAAATGAAACAATGCGCTCTTTAGTGAACACACTTGTTAAAGCTCACATACTGTTGGTGTTAATACAAGGACATTATCATCAAACAGATCTCCTATCACTCGATCGTGCCATGAACAATAATTAGCACTTTTAATTCCTGGAGGGAAGCTCCTGTTGTTTATAAGCAGAGTTAAAATATCTTTTTCTGTCAATTTAAGCTCATTACATGCGTACACTGTCTTTTCAAAATAAACTTCCTTATTTACAGGGGACATGATTATGTTGAGCCAACCAAACTATTTAGTTAGGTTTAAGGAAAAGTGACGTTATGTAACCTTAGTAACGTGGCTAAGTAGGCTACGTTTCGTTAGCAACATAGTAAAGTTACGTAGCTTTACATAACTTAAAATAAGTCAACGTTGACTTTTGGTTTAACACAGAACGCGAACAAAGGTCTTCTGAGTGAAAGTCCTGTTTTTTGTTTGACCCATCCATCGCCCTTCACCACCACTAGTCTTAGTGGAATTTGTCACCTCTATTCTATGTAACCTGACTTCCCCCTTCCCTGATCTGCCGTATTGGACTAGTTGGGAGTGAGAACAGGCTGACTATTAATAGAAAGCAAGATCACATCCAGGCCACAGAAGGGTAGCAGTGAACCCATTCATGAGTAATTCCACTGTGGCAGGCACCAATACATTATATAATAGTGTTGGTAACTGTTTTAATTCTATTCATATGGTCATGTGAGGACGATGGCTTTCAGAGTCTGGTGGCACAAAAGAAGGAGGATTGTTATTGTGACCTCAGAAATCCAAAGCTTACTTTTTATTCTTTCTATTCTTATTTAATGAATACATTTATTAAAATTTGATGAAACATAAGTTGTAAAAATATGTTGGCATACATTTTGAAAGCCAAATTAAATCTTAAAAGCACCATCTAACTGCAGAGCGATTAGTGAAATTGCTAATCTCATTCTGCTAACAGGAGACCAAAACACAAGGGTATATTGACTGATGTTAATATTGAGCCATTTCTTCATGTGCTCCTCACTGGTGGGCACACCAGAGAAGAAGAGTGCAAAGAAGTTTGTGTTGTTTACCTGCAATGACATTCAATTTATCTCTAGGCATACTTTGCTTAGGAATGTTAAAAATAACCAGAATCATTGCACGACACTCGGGTAACGTGTGCTATCTACTCAACTTCTCTCCTCATGTAGAAAATGTGCCTGTGTTCCTTGACTTAGAGAAGCCACCTACACACATCAATTAAGCTCTTCTTTCTCCTCCTATTTTTCTCAGGAGGAGACAGTTATTTCTCATTAACCCATACACGCTGTAGTAATGCTCTCTCTGCTGTTTTTTTTTTGCGACACATGAAAGATATAATACTTTGAGCAAATTGGTATTAAGAAGTTTGACTTTTGTTGTAATGTAACCACTATATTTATATGGCACTTTTCGAAAACAAACTCACAAAGTGCTTTACAATAAAAACATGATAAACGTAATTAAGGAATTAACAATGAAAAATAAGTTACCCCCCATTCTGGAGGAAAAGAAAGACAAAATAAAGTTTTGGCTGCTAAATATGTCACTTTCTGCCACAAGAACATATTTCATTATCTAATTCATTCTGTTATTTAATGTTGTTTTCACTGTTTTTTTCTTTTTTCCCTCGTTCTGTTTTATTTTGGTTAATTTTATTAATTGTATTTCATAATCATGAAGTGCTTTGGCAAAACAAGTCAAATGTCATGCCAATAAAGCAATATAGGAGGAGCCAGACCATTCAAGGTGTTCAAAACAAGCAGTCACATCAGTTCTAAATCTCACAGGTAACCAGTTTAGGGCAGCATAGATTGGTGTGATTTGGTGGCTTTCCTTAGTACGACTTAGAAGTCTGGCAGCAGCATTTTGTACCAGCTGCAGTCTTTGGAATTTTCGCACTGCTGGTACCAGAATGAAGTGCGTTGCAATAGTTGTATCTGGAGGAGATCGAAGCATGGATGACCTTTCCTAGGTCTGCAGAGGAGAGGGACAACCTCATATTGGTAAGCTGTCTCAGTTGGGAAAAGCAGAACTGCACAACTTAAGTCACCTGAGCATCAAGGGACAATTCAGAATGAAAAATAACACCTGGGTTGCAGGCCTCGTTTCCAACATTATTAGAAAAGGCACTCCGACTAGAGGAGAGATTGTGAATGCTACCAATGCAGAGGGTGATTATAACTGCTTCTGACTTGGACTCATTCAATTGTAGGAAATCTTTGGACATCTCATTTTTTTTAACCCGGCAGGACACCTTACAGGACACATCTGTGGTACTGGGCTGAGGGACAGCAGTGGAAGTCAATGTCATGTCTATGCATAATTTACCCCAGATGCAGCATGTGTATGTTGATTAAATACCTTTAGACACCGGGGTGTGACGATTTACAACAAGAAAATATAAAATACTCGCCTGAGAAGACTATCAGGTTAGGTCTAACGCTTTTATTGTGAAAGGTAAGAACAGAAGGAGTTGATCTGGTCTGCGCTGCCTTTGTCAGGGGTGAAAGAAGAAATACAGTTTGGCGTCATGGTTTGGACAACTAAGCCTCCCTGTTGTTGGTTCATAAATATAGGCGCACCTCTACCCGTTCCGCACAATGTAATTGGTTGTTTAGTTTATTCTTCATTCGAAATGGGAAAACTCTGAAAAATCCTCCAATTTCCTTCCGGAAAAAAGGATGTGTAAAGGCCTCAAGAGGGAACCCAAAATAGAACCTTGGGGAAAAGGTGATACTAGAAGGTACAATAAACTTAAAAAGTAAACTGTATGACTTATTTGCCATTTCCGTGCTTACAGTGTCTATATACATTTTAATCAAATCAATGTGATACTGATACTTGAAGGCAAGTTAATGGAGGTGAGGTGAAAGCAAAAAGGTTCATCCACCATCTAAAAAGCTGCCTACGATTCCTTGAAAAAAATATCTGTATTCTTTATCGGTTCAGGTGAAGTAAAAGCGAGGTGAAACAAAGTGGCGTCTGCAGGGACAGGTATCAGCTGTGTGACGGAAACCAAGCCGAGCCTTTCAGAAAGTATTTTCAAAGATAATGGCAGATCGTTTTAGCAGAGCATGACGGACCGCTTGCAAGTGCAGACAAAACACATGCACAACAAAATATGTCACAATGACAATTGCAGGGATTAAAACTGAAGTGGAAGCCGTATTGAAATAGTTTCCTAAACTGCAAACAGCGTTGGAGATTTCAGCGTACCCTCTGGTGTTTGTCGAGTGTGTGTGCATTCGGGAAAAGACCCAACAGCTTTCAAATGTCAAAGCCACAAATGCGTCAGAATCCCAACAGAAACAACATGAACTAAATTGTTAAAAACGCTGAGAGAAAATATCCCACAGCACTGAAATACAACCGAGTAAGAAAGGAAGATCATAGAAAATGTTTGGCTGGGGTAACAGCGAGGAATGGGAGAGATTAGAGGATTAAACCTTCCTGGATGTTACTGATGGATCAAATATGTGTATTCAAAAGGTAAGCCTTTCTGAAATGGAGAATGCTCCTCATTGATGCACATTTTATTCATTTGTATGGGATCTCACAGAGTTTCTAGAGGCAAAGGGTCACAATAGAGACACGGTACAGAGGAGAAATGTAAAACTTTAGTCATGAGGGTTTTAGGAGATCAAAACTTTGGAGAAGCCATAAAATGACTTGGGTTTGAGTGTTTGATCCAGTGTTAACATCAAACGGCTTCAACGAAAAGCTTTGAAGAGATAATGAAGATATAAGACATAGCCGTGTTTCTATGAATGTGTTTGTTTTTATGGGCATTTCGAAAGATTCAAAAAAACGTCCTCAATTTCGCAAAAAAAGTTTTTAGGCTTATTTGAAGAATTATTTGCCTTTGTTGAAAAAGAGTGGTTGTGCTAAATGGGATATGGAAACTGGTTTGACAAATAAAATAGTTGATGTAACAAATGTTTACCTCATAATACTGATTAGTTGGAGTCTTTTCGGATATATATTTCTATTGTCTTTGTCTCAAGACAGCATGAAACATGGCCAATACTAGCTGACATCAAAGAACAATTCAAACTTGTCCATGTAAAGCAAATTCCAAAGACCTCTATACAGCTTTCTCAGTTGGTTAGATGGCCATGGCCAATTGTAATTTTTCTAGTTCACAATCTCTACTTCTTTTTCTTCGACTGTGTTTACTGGTGGATTAGAGCAATGTGTTGCCTATAATACCAACTTCTGACAAACTACTTATCAAGTTTATTTGCTCCAAACCAGCTAATGTAATTGTGCCTAATTTGCGTTTTTACTTGTCACATTTCAAAATCTCACTTGAATTTCACTCCCTGTGGAATAAGGTCATGTTTCTGGGGGCGGCTGTGGCGTAGTGGAGAGCAAGGTAGTTCTCCAATCAGAGGGTCGGTGGTTCGATACCCGGCTTCGGCAGTCGATGTGTCCTTGGGCAAGACACTTAACCCCAAGTTGCTCCTGAAGGCTTGCCATCGGTGTGGACTGGATGATGAATGTTAGTTAGAGTCTGATGGTGGCACCTTGTATGGTAGCCTGTCATCAGTGTGTGAATGGGTGAATGATATGTAATATACTACTGATTGATATGTAATATATACTACTGAATGATATACTACTGATTGTAAGTCGCTTTGGATAAAAGCGTCTGCTAAATGACTGTAATGTAATGTAATGTAATGTTTCTAAGCCAAAAGGTGCAAAAACCGAGATTGTAAGCATTTTCGATTGCCTCTTAACGGCTCTCTAAATGGCGACGGCGAGCCGCATACACTAACATGCTATAAATAAGCACATGCTGCCAGCCTGGCTATGTCAACAAGGCAATGAGCGGCTCTGACTACAACACGGAGGGAGAGTGACTTCATTCTCCGCTCAGGTAGACATTACTCCACCATATCTTTCCCTGTGTTCTGAATTTTCAGCTCCTTTAAAACTAATTTCAATTGGAAATTGAACTTTAAGCGACACAAGTTCAAAGAATCCAACAGATACAGCAGAGTATCTCCAAAAAGTGATGGTCTACACACTGCAGGCTTGACTTAGCTGCCTTTATTTAGATAGACATCTCTGTCCTCCCTTTTCTGAAGAGACTCCCGCCGTTTCTCCCCATGCATCAAATCCCTCTGGTGTCTTATTTTAAAACTCAATTTCCTATTGTTTACCGTCGCATCAGTGCCACTCACACCCCTAAAGCCTGTAGTATAAACTTGGAACCAATTTTTACTCTAAATCCGTCCCACTTTAATAACGTGCAAATACAAAATAATGTGACTGGGGCAAATCCGAAAGATGTGAAATGAAAAATAGAAGGAAAAGGGACAACAAGAAAATCCCACACCTGCAGTAAGCATTAGGATACATATATATATATATATATACATGACAGCAGTTCTGTGTAAATGTGTATATATGATAAAAGGGATTAACTAAAGCAGAACACAAACTTATCCATCAAACCTGAACTGTTTCTTTGTTTTATCAACGTGAGCCACAATTTATATATATATATATGAATTGGAAAGGGTTGATAGTGCTGCTAATCCCATTGAGAACCGCCCTGTCTGCAGCTTTCAACTATTATTTTTAGGTGATGTTGTATCCAGTGTGAAATTGAAAAGAGCCAAATAAAAGAAGGGCCTAGTAATAATAAGAAAAAAACAACAATCTGTTAACCCAAAGACAAAATTGCAGTTCCCTATGTGACAGAACGAAAAAGAGGCTAAAAACAAAACCAAGCAAAATATTTGGACCTGCATTTGATTAGTAGGATTCTGATGGCTGTTTGCCAACATGAGAACTGAATAATTTGATTTGTCAAGGACTGGTGCTGTGAGTTCATATTATTTCATTAAGAATTGTTGCTTCATATTGCCAGAATATAGCCTAATGCTGAATCAAAGAGAAATTGTTTATAATAGAAATAGAAAAGTTCATAAATACACAATAAAACACACCATTCCTCAGCTAAATGAACTTTTCTATGGCTACAAAGAATTAATTTTGTGTAAAACTTCTGAGAGTTTGTATGTGTTGGCAATAGTTTCATTTATGTGTATTATGTGTGTGCGTTTTGACAGGTAGCCTTGCAGTCGTTGATTAATCCTGTACCTCTATACTTGGAAGGTTGGATTTGCAGTTCTCTGTGTTTACATACTAATAGGCATGTTAATCATTGCTTTAGATTAAGTTTCTAGCAATGTAATGTATTCATGAATCAAGGTCAAGGTTAAGGTTAAGGTTATTTTTCTATTATCTTAAAGTTACAATGAGGAACTTTCGTTTTGTGTTGATTTTGGCAGCCCCTGTGGACACGAGGTATTGTTTCCAGGAACCAGAGTCCCTTTAGAAAATCAGTAACAATCTTTTCTCCCCTACCATGGGCTTCCCACCCACCCCAGAATCCCGTCCAAGTTTACTTTTTTACCCCCATTAGTTGTTCCCATTACAACAAGAACGAGGCGTCATATTTACAAGATAGATCCTTTTCTGGCTATAACCCTAAAACAAAAATAATACTTCTGTGTTTTAATTGTGTTAAACCTGATCTAAAAATACCAATGTTTAGCAGAATAAATGAAACAGGAGGTTTCCTCACTGAGCAGCAGCGCATGAGACGAAAACCTGGAGAAAACCATAACGAGGATTACAGTGATTACCTCTTTTGAAGGAAGTGAAAATAGATGCAGTCACATCTTCTGGATGACACCAAGCATGTATGTGGCCCTTTACTTCAATCGGGGAGTTTAATACAGCTGTTGTTTGCGAGAGCAACACTATTTTTCTTCAAAGAGGGACGTCTGTTATTTGAACAACAAGTGTTTGTGGCTGTCATGTACCCTATTTGTGAACAGTACTGGATGAAAAATCGGGAGGACAGATCTTGGCAGAGAGCATACAGAAGTCCAACATACTTATCAGATTTGTTTTGACTTGTTTTTAACAACCATTTTTGTAACCAAGAACTAACAATGGTGCTGCAGTTAATGGTGATGATGCTCATCCGCCTCATCTGTCTTACATTCATACATCTTTGACGACGGGCAGACGACATTCATACATCTTTGCCTTCAGCATCTCTAATGAACAATCCTGTTAACCCAACTGACTTCTTCTTCGTCAGTGTCTGACAAATGAAACCTGACCACACTCACTGACTGGACCATATTAATAAAAACTTAAGTTTGTCAGAGGGAATTTTTTTTTAATTGCAGGAATACTGAGGGATTTTAGAACTTTATTTGGTTATGTAAAAGATAAGAACCAACCTAACCGAACCCAGTTTCTGAGTTAATAACTGCGACTGACATTCACCCAGTGGTCAAAACATGTCCATAATTGTCGGACACTTTTCCTGTTTTATTTTCTCTTCGGATACTATCTTTTGCTACAGATAACAGCTGTCCGACCGCTTCCTTGGAATGACTCCTTTCCTTGAACAAAAGCGACGTTTAAACCCCCTGCAGACAGAGACCAGAGCCTCCTTTCATCTGACGAACAGATGGAGAGAGAGGGAACGAGTCCTGGAAACTAAAAGAGAGAGTAGAAGAAGAAGAAGAAGAGACAGCTCAGGAATCTTGTTCTTGTTAATGTGAGAGGGTGTGTGGGTCGGTTGGCATAAAAGATAAGGAATTCTAGTTCGGGGTGTTTGTAAGAGGCAGAGACAGGCATGAAAGAAGGAATAACGAGGAGGGAGACAGAAAGAGGTGGCTTTAGAGACAAGCAGAGGAGACGCGGTAGAAGCATCTTTAATGCAGATTGCGTTGCGGAGCTCGGCTTTGAGGTGTGAACCTGTGTGATGATAAGGAGAGCTTCGTACAGCACAGCCTCCTTTAACCCGAAGTGCCCCCAAATAAAGACTTTAATGCTTCCATAAATACAACACAGCCAGATGGAAGCTTATCTCAAGCATTTTATGTTGAGAAGGGGAAATCTGCCAGCATTATCTGTTGTATTATTGGTTTTAGGAAACACAGAAAATGTTCAGAGTTCTTGGGTATTCTGACACAGTTACCTACAAAAGGGTTGTTTTATCTTAGTGAATTGAAGTTTGTAATGTAGACAAGTGAGCGCAAAGTGTGCCATTATACCAATCTTTTTACATGACAAAGAATATACTACTACTACTACTAATGTACTTTTTGGCATCGCTGTGTTGTTTTTTTTGGCTGTTGCCATCTTGTTTTTTTTTTGCAACCAGTAGTGACACTTGAGGGTGGAGCTAATTATTGGGATTTGCCCACATTTTCTTTTGTTTTGTGTGTTTTTGAATAAAAAATGCTTTCATATCTATACAAGTTAGGCTGCTATAGACAATGGCAAAAATGAGATTATTTAATACAAAGACAGGAGATCAGTCTGTAAAAGTTTGTATTCCATAACTGCACTCCACGGTATTTTAACTATAACTGTAGGAGCCGCATTTAAGTTTATTTTTTATGAATTGACAAATTTTCTTCTATATTTGTGTTTAAAAAGCAAAGAGTGCCCCGCCCACAGGTGAGGAGGGCACTCCTATAAGTTGGTGAAATGGCCTATGGTGGGGGAGAGAAAGCGGGTGACAGCAGATACCGTTTTTGACCTCAGCCTCAGCCTGTGAGAGCGTTTGCTGGTGAATGGCATCGGCAACGCAACAGTGAAATATTAAGGACACTAAAGAAAACTGCATCTTATTTTCCCATTAGTTTATTTTGCAATAAATCACAATCAACTGTGAACACTGAATGCTCTTTGGACTTCTTTTTGAAACAAGGCTGCGAGTCTAACAAATTGCACCTGAACTCTCTCTGTGGTAAACCAATAGGATAGTGGAACAGGAGTTAAAGAAAAACCCAGTTATCGAGGTTTTGCCACTACAATAACTGTCTTCAAAGATGCACATTACATTGGTAGATGAAGGTCATTGATTTGTTTAGTTGTATGAAAATTAACTTGAGCATTACAAATAAAAATATTTTCAAAGCTTTCCAGCAAGTCTGTACTCATGTGCTTCACTTTAATAAATAAAAGGTACATATTTGAATAATGTTAATAGCAAAAATAGCAAATGCATTACATTTCAAGATAAAGTGGCAAGGTTGCGGCACATTACTTGGACAAATTTGCTAATCAAACAAAACATTTCTGCAGCAGTTAAATTCTATAACACTACATTGATGATTGAATATATTTAATCCACAATAAATGTATTCTTGGGGCGAGTCCTTGTCTCTGCCTTTCATTGACAGCCAAATTGTATCTGTGGGATTTAGCCGATTCCTGTTGGTTCTTGAATGTGAAGTTTATAAGGGCCATCCAAACTCAAAACCCCTACCAAAGTTAGGTGCCAGTAAAGAGTTATAGCCTAATCATTATTATTCACAGATGAAGTCAGGATCAGTCAGTAGTTATTGCCAGAGGCTCGTACATCGCACGGTGTCAGTCTCTGCTGTGTGGAAAACACCACATGCTAAACTGAAAAGATGTGTCACTACCTGCAATCTATTCGTCAATATTTTCAAAAACAAGATTACTCTCTCAACATGAACATTCTAGGCTGACTCATAACTTCAGCATGATGTGTTTTCCTTGAATGCCAGCAATCATTTTGTCAGAGAAGGCATCTTTATTTATTTTCCTTCTTTTTCATCAGATGGAGGCTTTCATCTAGTAAACAGCATCTACATCAAAAAGGTCTCAGCCACAGAACGATGTGTCCTGTCTCCTTACACCAGCTGCTGAGTATTTAATTCCCATGGTCATGTAAGTGTATTTGCTTTTACTCCTGCTTGCATTTTGTAAGGTTAATATTTAGTTTTAACTAAACTGAATATTTGAGGTCAATATACCTCAACAAGGATCAAGCAATCCGCTCTTTGAAAAAGGGGTTCTAAAAGGGTTATGAAGCATGGGTGTTAAACGGCATATCCGTAACCCAGCTCAAAACAAAACTTTGATTGTGAGCAATGGTTGTTGTGGGTTGCGCTGCACAACATCAGCCCAAGCCCTTAAGTGAGCCTCATGAGGAACCCTGGGTGGGTTCTAGAATAAACTATTGGACTCTAAAAAAAGGGTTCTTGATATATCACCTTTGGTTGGTTCTAGGTGAAACCATCAGAATATAAAGGGGTTCTCGGTGGAACACCCTGTGTTGGTTCTAGATGAAACCCTTGGAATATAAAAGGGATCTTGGTAGGACACAGGATGGATTCAAGATGATATAAAAGATCCACCTGGGCGGGTTCTTGTTAGCATTCTTAATATAGGGAAAGGTTCTGGACATAACCTTCAGAGAGGGTTCTGGGTAGAACCAATGCAGATGGTTCTCGGTATAACCCCTATATGTTGGGTTCAAGATAGAACCCTCTAAAAGTGTTTCAGGTGGAATATGGATAAAAGGCTCTACCAGGAACCAAAAAGGGTTCTCTTTTAGGGACAACCAAAAGGATCCTGTATGGTTCTAGCTAGCACCTTTATTTATAAGAGTGTGACTGATTCAGGGTCAAAGGCATTATAATGTTGGAGAGATACTAAATAATAGAAATATGAACAAAAACAACCCCAAAAGATAAAGGGAGAAAGATTGGTTCTACCAGTAGATAAGAGGGTGTGTGAGTGAGTAGGAGAGGGTAACACAAGGTGTTTTGGGAGATAACTTTTAAGCCTGTGAGCATGGGAGTGACTCAGCTTTTCTCTGACTGCAGTGGAAACGTGAGTGAGTCTGGAGGGAGAAGAGTCCTAACCTGGTTGTAGAGTAGAACTGAAGTGACCCACTATGAACATACTGACAGGGTCATGAGTGGGCAGCTGCAGCTGGTTGTACCTGATGCTCTCGAAGTTCAAACTTTATGCAGCTGTGCATAAAGTTAAAAAAGTTAAAAGTGACAACACAATGTGACTCAAATCCCATGGCGATAAAGATGTTAGACGGTTCAGAGGCCGCTGTCAGACATGACAAAACAATTGGCTCAAGTCTCTTGTATAGATAAAAATCCTCTTTTTACTGGGATCCATTCATGTTATACAAGATATTTTTCATGGAAAAATTTACTTTTTAACATGGCCAGGATGTTTGAAGGCCCTGAGACACTGTAGCCTAGAGCAATCACATAACATGATCAATCTAGACATTTATTTTGTCTTTGTGGCTGCAGTTCACAGCCGTACCCATTATGATCTATTAGGTAATATTGTTGGATATTTCCCTTCTACTCTGAACTGTCTGAATTGTATTCATGTTGTACACTTGGTGCACCAAGGCTGGAAAGTACATTTACTCAAGTACTGAACTTAAGAACAGTTTTGAGGTACTTGTACATTTTTTGCTTCTTTATACTGTTATTCCACTACATCTCAGAGGCAAATACTACATGTTTTACTTCACTACTTTTATTTTATAACTTTAGAATATCAGATAAAAGTAGGTTAACATAACACTTATTGATAAATAGGATGAAATTCACAAGCGACCAAGCCAACAGTTAGTCCCACCTTTACCAGCTGCCATGTAAAAGTATTGGACATCCTAAAGTATCAATGACTAACACAATAACATAATACCATGATATGTTGTTCTGAAATTGGCCCATTTTGTATAATGAGTACTTTTACTTTTTGCTTTACGTATATTTTGATGCTGATAGTTTTGTACATTTACTGCAGTAACATTTTGAATGCATGACTTTTACCTGAACAGAGTACATCTACTCTGCGGTATTGTCACTTTAACTGAAAGGACCAGTATGTAGAGTTAGTAGCATCCAGCAGTGAGGTTGCAGATCGCAAGCATCTGAATACTCCTCGCTCACCCTTCCTTTTTGAAGTGTGTCGAAGAACTAGGGTTGTCTTCACGTAACTACAAACGTAAAAGGCTCTCTCTTGATTCCGTGTTTGGTTTGTTCGTTCTGGGCTACTGTAGAAACATGGTGGTGCAACATGGTGGAGTCTGTGAAGAGGACCTGCTCTATGTCATATGAAGGGCTCATTCTAAGCTAACAAAAACAACAATTCTTAGTTTCAGGTGATTATACACTAATGAAAACACAGTTGTGAACATTATACTCCATTTCAGCCAATATATCCCCCTAAATCCTACCTATTGGCCCTTTAGGTGAACGATCTGAGTACTCCTTCCACCACTGGTAAGGGTCGTCACTGTCACTCTAATTCCAAACTGCAAGTGAAACTTAATGTTGTGAACTGAAACAAATCAACTTGAGGGTTTAGGCAGTGTAGTCAGTCCCAGCTTCTGAACCAGAGCGGAGAGAAAGGAGCAGCATTCACAGAAAACTTCACTGACAGAAACTACAAGGGAAAACAAAACACATTGTCTGACTGACAGGTGGTTTCTGGGAATTGCAGTGAAGAAGCAACACTGCATTGACTTTTTAGCATCAAAGATGTTGCAAAAAAACAACAACAACACAAAGCAAACATCTTGCTGCTTTATAAATCATCTACATGTTGCTTGTTTGGTGAGCAGCTCCAGATCCGTCTGCAAAGACTTCACCCAAGAGATCTCTCTGGCTTCCCCGCCTCTGGAGGGACGTGATCATGTTGGCAAATTAAAACTGCATGAGATGATGATGACTAACATAATGAATTTGGGGAATAGGTTTTTATAGAGGGTATCGTTCCTCCAGGAACCTTTGGCAAGTTACATTTCTGTGCATTTATTGTAGTCGGTGAACAAAGTATCTCTGATTGCGTTTGTAATTACTCAATCAGCTCTGCAACAGCAGCAATTACAGCATGTGTCGCGCCGCTTGAATGCGCAAAGATCTGGACTCCCAAATGTACGGAGCTACAGTGAAAAGACTTCAGTAAATATAAATGTCTGTTTTCTTTCTTCAGAACTACAATACAATATACAATAGTGATGATTCAAGAGCGATTACAGTTTTTATATTGGCTCCTTTAACACTTTACAGACACCCTGAGGGTTTAGTATTTACAAGTCTTGAAACTTAATGCATGTTTTGTTATTGCTTGTTTGAAACTGAGTTTAAACTGCACTGGTAGTTATTGGCCGTGCACTAGAGGCTCAAGTACTCAAACTGCAGGTATGAATGGTACCAATCACAAACTGGTACATTACGCCAATCAAGGTATTTGTGCGCACACAGTTGACTCCCTTCTACCAGGAAGGCCAAACAGTCTTATTTTCTTGATTTAATTGGAGAAAAAAAGGGACAAAACGAGGAAAGTAGGACAGCCATTCTCACACAGTTAACCGTCAGGAGAAGACCTGATGAAATGTCAAATGGAAGCAATTATGTTTAATGTAGATCATCTTTTTCCCTTTTATTCCTTCATTTCCCTTTGTTGTTTTTTTTCTTCTCCTTCTTCTTCTCTAGACAGAGCCAGGCGGGAAACAGGAGGGACCGGCAGGGATTGAAAGAGCTGGCGGTGAAAAGAAAATTGTGAATTTTAGCCCACGGATTCGGCAGAGAGGCAGAATGTGTTACCGCGAGACAGCAAAGAGAGTCCGCGGCTGCAGATCTGGGTGCGTTTATTAATTGAAAATGTTCTCAATTATCTTTGGGCGCTTGCTTTAATGCGGCTGGAGACAGAGAGAGAGTAAGAGAGAGAGAGAGATGGCCGAGGGCTTGGTACTTTTTAGAGCCATCCAATTGGCTTCATCATGAGCCACGTAATAACACAAAAAAATGAGATAAATGATTGCTTTCCAAATAGAAAACTGACCCTGATCTGGAAATGTGTGTTACTTTTGTTACAGCAGTCGCACTTAATTAAAAACACATTCAGCGCTGCCGCGTGCTGGTTTGATTTCTATCATACATCAAGACTTGTCACCATTTCTGCTGTCACATTGCTCCATTTCTTCATTTAATGCTCTCTCCCACCCTGTCAGGAGTGATTGAAATTCCCATTCTCACTGCAATTCAAGTATGATGTACTCCTACAGACTGTGAAAATTAACTGACGACAACCTGTCAGCTGTGGACAAACTCAGTGGTTAAGCTAAAATAATAAACAGTATTTCTTCGCTGACGTTTTGAAAGATTTCTCACGCAAAATATTGACACGGTAAAATAAGACTTAATTAATCAACAGCACGGGTTCCAAGGTGACACAAACATCCTGGTGTCTCTGGTATAGCCTATTACACAAACCGGAGAGGAGCCAGTAAAGAGAAACAAAACATTGTTCCCTGTCTGGGTCCTCTGAGAAATTGGGAAATGTGAAGCATTACATATTTCTGTCTCTTCTCCAATGATTTCTATCATTTCACTGACTCAACCTGTCTCTGACAAAGGTTACCAGACACAATACATTCTACTGAGTGCACTCAGTGGAGTGTATCTCCCTCTCCCCTCCCAAACAAAGAAGAGTTAAATCTCACTCAATTGTTAAGATCTGGGATTTATTAATCTCATAGGGTGGCTTATTTTAGTGGATCATAACATATTGGGTATGGCATTAATCTGCAGGTGCTCAGGCTCCAAATGAGACCAAACTTGTGGCCAAAATGTGGCCTGCAAAAGACTAGGTAAGTCTTATTTTCCTAGCTAGTTGCCAGAAATGGCTTTTGCTACCCAAGCAGTTGTTGGCCCTTCCAGCCGGTTAAGAGGAGTGAGGAGCAGTCAATGTTGATATGTTGATATTGATATGTCATTGGATGGACAGACAGATACACACACACACAGATACACACACACACAGACACACACACACACACACACACACACACACACACACACACACACACACACACACACACACACACACACACACTACCAAACACATGATCTCCCAACAGACTTAAGCCTGCCGAAGATAGGTTTATTTTGTTACAGATTTGCTAAATGTCTTATTTTGTTTGTTTTTTTAACATAGAAACAAAGCTAATAGGTTTTACATTTCACAAAGAAAACAATACAAAAGGATTCAACATAATACCAAACTAAATTGTTCTTTTCTCTTGCCGCTTGAGTGCAAATGCAGTGACAATTGTCATTTAATAAAAAAATAAATGCTATTGCTGAGCAGTTGGAGGGGTGAATAGTGTTTGTTTTAAAAAATTAAAACATTGAGATGTGTGAGGAAATTAAACTGAGTTGTTATTGGTATGGATCATTTACTCCGGTAGAAAATGTAAGATCATCTTGTAAAAATATCTGAAACAACACGCTTTCAAAGGAGGAGATATTCTAAGTCCTATCCTTTTGGCCACATTCAGACAAAAAAACAAATAGAGTATAAAAATCCAGAAATTATAACAACACTATACTGTTCTTTCACTGCATAACCAGGAAGATCAACTTTGACAAATAAGAGCCATGCCAAAATATCTGAGCCAGCCAACGTGGAGATGAGCAGTAATCTGTCTCTTTCAATGACAATAATATTTCTGAGTTTAAGTGTGCGTTCCCTTTCTCTTCATCTGTCAGACTCCTCTCTTTTGTCGCAGGGTCACGGCTCATAAAGTCTCTGGAGGAGTGATGGACTGACAAACAAGCATGATACATGTGTGTGCATGAAATTATGGAAAATAGCTGCTGCATAATGTCATCGCTAATACTCGGAGAAGTGAAAAAACACATCTGTAGACACAACTCAAAAATAAAAGTTCAGAAATAAACCCACTGTCATGTTTATTCCCTAAAAGTAAAGCAGCAGAGAGTAAGTTTGTGCTCTTATACTTAATGCACACACGCACGCACGCACACACACACACACACACACACACACACACACACACACACACACACACACACACACACACACACACACACACACACACAACCAAACACACACACACCACCCTGTACTTCTATACTTGTGAGGACACTCATAACACATCTCTCGTCTCGGGATGCTTTCCCTCGGCTTTCAAGACTGCCAGAGTCACCCCCTTCTGAAAAAACCATCACTTGACCCCTCTGATGTCAAGAACTTCAGACCGGTTTCTCTTCTACCCTTTCTATCCAAAACACTTGAACACGCTGTCTCTAAACAACTGTCTTCCTACCTCCACCAGAACAACCTCTTGGACCCCCACCAGTCTGGGTTCAAGGTGGGTCACTCGTCAGAGACGGCCCTCCTTGTGGTGACAGAGTCGCTTCACGCTGCGAGAGCGAACTCTCTCTCCTCTGTCCTGATTCTCCTGGACCTGTCAGCGGCTTTTGACACGGTGAACCACCAGATCCTCCTCTCCACCCTCGAGGGGATGGGCGTCTCAGGCTCTGCACTCTCCCTGTTTGCATCCTACCTGACAGGCCGATCCTACCAGGTGACATGGAGGGGGGCCGTATCGGAACCACGCATGCTGACTACGGGGTTCCACAAGGTTCAGTTCTGGGCCCCCTTCTCTTCTCGCTCTACACAACATCTCTGGGTTCTGTTATTCGCTCGCATGACTTCTCTTACCATTGTTATGCCGATGACACCCAGCTGGTCTTGTCATTTCCTCCCGGTGACACCCAAGTGGAGGCACGCATTGCTGCGTGCTTGGCTGACATCTCGAAGTGGATGGCGACACACCACCTGAAGCTCAACCTGGACAAAACCGAGCTACTGTTCCTCCCGGGGAAGGGTTTCCCGCACCGAGACCTGTCCATCACCATTGATGATGCCGTGGTGACGCCAACTCGGACTGTGAGGAATCTGGGTGTGACCCTGGACGACCAACTGTCCGCTCCTGCAGATTCCTCCTCTACAACATCAGGAGGATTCGCCCCTTCCTCACTGAGGAGACGGCGCAGGTGCTCATCCAGGCTCTGGTCATCTCCCGCCTGGACTACTGCAACTCACTACTTGCCGGAGCCCCGGCGTCGGCCATCAGACCTCTGGAGCTTGTCCAGAAAGCTGCAGCACGTCTGGTGTTCAATCGCCCCAAGTTCTCCCACACAACTTCCCTTCTCCGTTCTCTACACTGGCTCCCTGTAAGAGCTCGCATCCAGTTTAAGACTCTGGTGCTAGCCTAAAGGGCAGTGAAAGGAACAGCTCCTTCCTATCTCCAGGCCTTGGTCAAGCCCTACACCCCCGCCCGACCACTTCGCTCTGCTGCCTCGGGGCGATTGGTTGCCCTGTCGCTCAGAGGTCCCTGCGGCCGATCCACCCGGTCACAGCTTTTTTCTGTCCTGGCCCCTCAGTGGTGGAATGAACTCCCCACTGACGTCAGTCGCTGCCCATCTTTCGGCGCAGACTGAAAACTCACCTCTTCAAGAAGTACTACCCTGAGCCTTCCTCGTAGCACTTATTGCATTCGTATTAGTTGTTGCACTCACTGTATTCATATCAGTTCGCTGCAGTTATTGAATTCGTATTCGTTTACTGCACTTATCCTATTCGTAGTAGTTTGTAGCACTTATTATATTCGTATTAGTCTGTTGCAATTATTGTTTTCGTAGTAATTTGCCTCTGCACTATACTTTTGCTCTGGTTTATGCTTTAAGATGCTTGTTTAAGAAAGGAGATGCACTTATGACTTCTGGTGACTAGTAGTTCTCTTGAATACCTATGTTGAATACACTTCCTGTAAGTCGCTTTGGATAAAAGCGTCTGCTAAATGACTGTAATGTAATGTAATGTAATAGGGATAATGCATTCCCTAGTCCTTTACCCTAACCATAACAATGAAAGGCCTGATCCCAACCCTTACACTAACCTGATCCTATGCTAAGTCACGCCTCTCCAACGCTCACTGGCCAATCATAGCTTGGCATCTGCCAGCTTCAACCAGGTTCTGACAACTATCCGGCTTTGCTCCTTAGACTCTCCTGCAGTCCCTACAGATGTTTTTTTTGTATTCAGGCTGGTTTACTGGACTTGGAACTTGTCATGGATAAACATTGTGTAATAGTGATACTTGTCAACTGAAGAGGTTGGAAGGAGATATATATTTCTAAATGTTTTCGTTTCCAAGTGAATAACATGTGGATCTTAAATTAGCAGAGTAAGCTAACAATGCATTAACTAGCATTAACACTGCTATGCTACGCTAGCTACTGAAGGTATACTGAATGTATTTTAATGATTGTAACAGTGAATAAAGACCTACCCGGCTTTATAGGAACACTGTTGTTCCTTCATCAGATTGTATCCTGGCTGGATCACCAGGTGAAGTGGTGGTTCACTTTTACACTGTGATCTGCAGACTTTGCTTCTATCTTTATCGCTTTAACCTGTTTTCACTAATAAAGTTAGTTTGACATCCTGGATATATCATATAAACCCGTATTGAAAACCCTTCCTTTTGCTTCTCTCTGAAATCAAAAAATTAAGTAATATTTAATTAGGGAGTGCAGTTCGTGACAGTGTGGGCTCCATGGTAGCTCTGACTGCTTGATGATGGGGATAGAGCGCTCGTCCTGCAGCCACAAGGTTGGTGGTTTGGACCCTGGCCTCTACAGTCCACATGCCAAGGTGTCCTTGAGCAAGACACTTAACTCCAAGGTGCTTCCCGGGCACTTCTTAGCAGCCCACTGCTCCTCAGGGATGTATTAATTGCAGAAGAGAAATTTCATGAATATATGTTCATCAATAAAGCTAATATAGATAATTAATTAATTAATTGATGGATAAGCAGCAAAGGGTCAATTCAACAGTGTCATTGCACCACTAACGGCCAGAATTTCAAGCTGGACTATAATCAACATCTGCTCTGAACTCCGGAGTCAGTTTAGTTTATGAGTTGACATTTGCATTAAAGGTCCTGTTAGCCTAAAGGGTTATGGACTAAGTAAGTAGCTCCAAAAAACTCCATCTCACCACACAAGCTGAATAAACACACACACACACACACACACACACACACACACACACACACACACACACACACACACACACACACACACACACACACACACACACACACACACACACACACACACACACACACACACACACACACACACACACACACACACACACCTCCATCGGCCTCACTTCTCCCGGGGAGGAAAAAACCACGGCAGCCGTGTATCTGTGTGGCCATCAGTGCTGACCTGACAGATGATGATGGAGGTTTTCTTGCTGCGATTTCTACAGTTCTGATAAGGAGGCAGAAAAACATGAGCAGAAAAAGTGACAAACTCTGACTCCCACACAATGAGTCAGATCCTCTTATCTTGGTTACAAGACATCAATGTCAAGTAGCACTTTGGCCAAAAATTAGACATCTATCATTTGACACGAGTACCACAGAGATGGTTTTTCTTCTTTTTTTTCCTTTTTCTTTTCCTAAATAAATTGCAGGTAATGTAAGTGTTTGCCATTAAAAATAATATCTCTCTCTCTTACAGGCTGAAGTTTAGAGGTACTGAAGGGAAAATGTCATGTAATTATTTCCCACTCAAATACATTGACACAGAAATGATCTGACTTGCCGTTTATCGACAAGATTTTCAAAGCCTTGAGCTTTTGGTTTGATTATTTTGTTTTCTGTCGGATGCTATTAGGGTCGGAAGTTTGGAAAATAATCCTTGATTTTTTTTCCCTCACCTGGTCAATATAAATAAACCTTTAACTTTTTTCTGTAATCTGTGAAGAGGTTGACATTTTTTTTTTGTGACAGACTTGATATTGGAGCAGTAAGAGGGTGAGATCTTTCTTCTTGTGTGGTTTTCACTCTGAAAAAGAAACAGGGGAAGAGTGAAGCCGGGCTGCTGTCCAACACAGCAGGGCTTTGCACTAAAAAAAACAACATCTGTCTTTATAAGTATAAGTGTTAATCTTGTATTCAGTCATAAAGCCTGATTTAGAATGGAAGAAGAGAGAAAAGTAACTCTGCCCGTGGGGGAAGATAACCTTACTTGTTTCCATGCAGCTTGACTTCATTTATAAATAACAATTTTAAATTTGCCTGAAATGAATCACAGGCAGTCTAAAATTAGCAAACCATCCATCTTGTTTTTCCTCCACAATGATGATTGATGAGAAAGCGGTAGGAAGTTTGATCATTTACCATTTAGAGAATTTTACTTACAAGACAACAGACTTTATGCCTGACAAATCTCACAGGGAGAAGATACTTTTACTTATGTGATAGTCGTTGTAGCTGATTTTGAATAGTATGAATAAAAAAAATATATTGATGTCAATATCGAGTAAAAAGGACAAGGTTTGATTCTTTTGAAACTACTGACCTTCAAAGACCCACAATGCTGTACCGTATGCAGAAAAAAGATATTTTTCTATCCAAAATTGACATCATAAAAGCTCCAATGTAAACAAACACTGGTGAAATCCTGCTGTATAAAAAAACTAATCAATATCACCAGATTTTTCCAAGGTTTGGATACTGATCCTTGGAGAGAAGTCCAGTGAGCTGAGGCACCTCGAGGGATTGGGTTTATATACTTTATTTAGAAAAATCGATGGCCATTTATATAGCTAAAAAACATGAAAGTTACTTTTCAATAAGTGTCAAATCCATGCCATTTCAAGGATTTTCAAAGCCGGTGAAAACCAGTCAAGTCAATTTTATATTAACAGCCAAAAATCACAAGTTTGTGTCAGATTCAATAAAGGTGTTCTTCCTTTGATTTCACTTTTTCTAATGCATATGTTACCAGCTTGCCTAAACATGACGTTCTGGTCTGTTTGATCCTGCACGTTAAAAAAGAACCAAAGGGCCAAATCTAATCCTTTTAATCATTTATCCTGGCTAGTAAAAAGAAGTACGGTTGAATGGAAGTCTATGAGACAATAACTCTACTTCTCACTTGATTTATTCCCTCAGTAAACATTGTAAACATGAGTTGGTCTCAATCTGTAGTTTCAAGTCTTCTTCAATACAGCATGATGTTCATTTAGTAAATTACAGTCAATTTAGAGTCAAATAGACCATAAAGCAGGGTAATTTCACATTTAGGATTAATCAGAGATCTAAAGTTAAAACCGAAGAGTTCAGAAGAGGTTTAAAAGTTACATTACTTCTAAAAAGCAGTAAAAATGATGCCAGAAAAGGGGGAAATTTGGAACGTGAAAGAGACTTTTGATTCAGGCAGGGATAGAGAGAGTTGGGGTCATCGAGGTAGGAGGAAATAAAAGCCTGATTGTCTCTCATCAAAAAAGATGAACGATTAATAATTGCTTCATTGGAGGAATGAAGAAAACACAAGTCCCTTTGTCTGAACATCATGTTAAGGTCACCATGAAAAAGAAAGCCGAGCATCTCCAGCTGACAGGATTATATCGGCTGATAGAGTGCCACGTTGATTCGGAATAAATTTAACGGCTCTGCCATCTGGAATTCTGCATTTTAAGGGTCAGAAACAACAGATATGACGGGTTCTTTAGATCATGTCAATTAAAGAAATGCTCCAGGATTCTTATGCGAGTTGAAATTTCGTCATTTAGTTTAAAAAGGACTGAACAGAAGACATCTCCTCCAATACCCCGATTAGAAATAGGACCACTAAGCACCACTCAAAGTGATTGAGCTGACAATGGAAGAAGGTTGTGACAAGTACAAAAAAAACAAACAAGTTCCTTGACAGTGAAAGCTGAAAGTAATAGAACTGAAAATATTTTCATGAGACTAGCTGAATTTCATTTTGATTTGTGCACAGACAGACAGATGCAAAGACAAGTGTGTTGGACACTCTACTTTTGCTGGCAGTTAATGTCAATCTTATTTATTATTTCCCACTTGAAAGTAACAACCAGTGCTTGTTAGAAGGCGAAAGTAAAGCTAAAGCGGCTTTAATTAATATCTTTATGCTATCAGTGGATCGTATTGTGTTTTATATGTGAAAAGGGTCATTTGTAGTGACAAGTTTAATGATGACATGACTAATGTTCCGTACTAACCCCTGAACCTGTCATATAACTATGTATGTTACCCATACACTGCCCCTACTGTCCTCATGTGTGTATTGCATCTTGGGGACTCCAAACAGACGACAGGATGCAGCCATCATGCGCACATGAGCGCTTAGCAAGTATATCTCCCGCATTAATATTTGATGTCCCATAACCAATACCAACTGTGATTGGGAGTTATCAATGGAGCAGAGAGGTGCAAATAGATACCGTAGGTAGATAGAAAGTCATGGTTACGCAGTTAAAAACACCCCCTTTGCCACTCCTAGCAGTAGAAGTACAACTACAAACCTACTAACAAAGAAAAGAAACCAAGCCTAAACCTCAACTATTTCAGAGTCAACCGTTTTTATTGTAACAATATACACTCCTATGTAATTAAAAGTGTTAATAACATCCTGCTTCAATCCATTGAAAGGCTCTGAACCGCTGCTATACAAGGATCCAGCTGACACTGCACAAACCAGAGAGAGGGTAAGGAAAGGAATAAAATAAGAGGAGACACACATTCGAAATGAATGGCCATTCATATGAACATGCATACCCAAAACCTGAAATAACCTGGACTGAGACAAAACAAAAAAAATCCAAGATGAATTACATCCCTAAGTATAGGACAGAACACTGCAAGAGCAGCACAGTGGGAGAAGAAGGAGGTATCCTCAGAGGCAGGAAAGCAGGACGGCGCTGCCTTTGGTAAATTGGTTACAGAGTACAATAAGACCTCTTCCAACCGGTGTTGGGAGGAGGAAACTTCATCCACATCTGCTGGAGTCTCAGCTGGCCTGGCAGAGCCTCGGCTTTAACTGGATTAAGGACAAAAGCAGAGCTCAATAACTAATAGGGCCTCTCCTTCCTCCTCTCTGTACTTCGCTCCCCTCCATCCCCCTCCTTTCTCCCTCACTTTTCTACGTCGCTGTCTTCCTCCTCTTCAGAGTGAAGCGGAGAGATAAGGCGGAACACTTTCATGCCTTCTGCTGAATTAAACATGGAGAGAACAGCTTGTGCCGGGTGCTAAAGCTGGAGCAGAGAGAGAGGGAATATGAAAAAAGGAGGATATATATACAATTCCACCCCTGCACAGGGGTCCCCGGAGTGCTGCCGAACATGTCTTTACAATTAAAAAGATCTGTTCTCTGATAGACTGCTCGGAGGAAAGTTAAACAGGACGGCCATTTTTTGACTAATTGGCCGGGGTTTGAAGAGGACTGTCAGTTGTCATTGGGTGGAAGCAGCCAATTGCCAAGGAGGGGTGGCACGGCGCTCAAAAGGTACTCCTTTGAGGCTTCCTTCCCTACCTCCAGCTTTCAATGTCGGAGCTGTAAATCCCCATCCCTTATTCCTTTCACACACTCTCTGTCATATTTACGCCCCGGCCAACCAATTGGGCACCACAAGTGACAAACTGCCCATCTCTAACTCCAGGCTGGATGGTGAATAATTTACAGTGTTTCAAACGTTTTCCGTCTCAGGTGGCTTACAAAGAAAAAAAAAAAGGTCTTTTGATACTCTCGGCAGGGGCTGAAGTTTCAGTTTGTGTTCCGTCCCTTGACTCTGTAACTCTCGATTTCTCTGATCTGAGAAGAAAAAGTCTCCCTTTTCTCTCACGGCCTATTTGGTATTTCCCAGATAGAGTACCTCTGGCTCACTCCCCATCCTCCCCTCTCGATCCCCTCCCTCTCGCCCCTCTGAAGAGCCGAGTGACCTGTTACCGTGTCCTCTACTTTGCATGGGCGCCACGCTCACAGCGGCAAGGACAAGACAGTTACAGGGGTCACGCTCGGGACTGCAACCTTCCAAATCACACGCCATGTGAGGCGGGGCTGTGGGCTTGAAGATCAGAGAGGGATGCTTGTAGTAACTAGCATGACACAGGCTGCTGTTTCACAGGGAAAACAGGGAAAACCAAGAAAGCCTTATTTAAGGATCATTAAATATAATTAATTCCCATCAAAGATAAATAATCTTGTTGTGTCCCATTAGATTTGTATCAAGGTTGCATGATGAAGTTCCTCGACATAAAGGAATGCCTTTTTTAGAAGGTTTTTAGAAAGCAGCCTCTTTCAAACTCCTAAATTTAGGGAATAAAAGCATTCAAGAACCTTCATCTTTCCTGCTTATATCAAGTCGTTACACATTTTAAGATACGATATGTTTCATAGGGATGAAGGTACAGACATCTTCTGACCCCATTAGAGTCTACAAGGCCAACAACTGGGACATATTTCTGAATATCTTATCTGGATGAGAAAAAAACATTTGTTAACGCAAGGTGTAAATGCACACAGATTGCATTGGGTTTGGTTCTCATCACAAACTAAGTCTGCTGCTGTTCAGACGTGGCCAGGATGCCAGGTGTCAGATCTCTGCAGGCTATTTTATTGAGTTGCCTCTTGATGCACAGAATATTTCTAGAACTGAAGGAGTGAAGCTGTTATGTGCTGCTGTTGACAACGTGGGAGTAATCCAGTGTTTGCCATTATTTTATTACCTCTAAAGAGTGCACATGCAACCTAACCTTTGTTTACACAAGCTTAACTTTGACTTCAACAGTCTATAACAACCACAGACTGTATACAAGAAGTGGATGTAGTTGTTGTGACCTCATCCATTGGTTTGTGGACTGCCATTTTGAAACCTTGAGTTTGGTGTTTTGAACATATCTTGACGCCTTATACAGATCTGGTAGCGTTATCATCCAGTCAATCACAAGGTAGCCCTGCCCTAGAGCATACCCTACTTTATGGTCTATTACCATAATTTACTAAATTACTTGAAGAAGACTTGAAACTAGAGATTGAGACCATAAACTCAGTTTACAATGTTTACTGAGGGAATAAATCAAGAGAGAAGTAGAGTCATTTTCTCATAGACTTCTATACAACCAGAGGAGTCGCCCCCTGATGGACATTAGAGAGAATGCAAGTTTTTAAGACCTTTCCGTTTTGGCCTCACTCTTCAGAAACGGAGGTTGCTGCCTGATTAAAAACGCTGTTACATACACACTGCTACAAGAATGTGGTCACATGCGACCCAGAACCACTCAGAATATGGTCTGAAGATTCGGGTCTCAACGCGTTTTCAATGCATCTCGGGCTCCTTCTCAACTGTAACTAGAGCCATCCAGTTGTAGTCAGATCACCAGAGATGCAAGTTAATGCCATGTGTGAAGAGGGCCTCCGTCAACTATGTCACCTAACCCCGCCTTTTCCAGCTGGCTTAATAAACCCAACAAAAGCAACCAGAAGCTAGCAAGTTCACCAGCCTCGCACAATGTGATCACAATGCAGGCAGAGTTGAGGTGACCAGAATTAAATCATGATCGAGATGAACATACAGATCACATGGACCAAATACCAGGTGTAAATGGGGCCTTCATGTAAAGTGTTTGAACCTAAGAGAGGTTTTTGTGTGGCTGTTCTTCTCCTTAAGTTAGCTTGACATGTCCTGCAGCAGATCTGTTGAGGAGGCTAATGTGAAGGTGAACAATGCCGCTGTGCTGTGAAATGTGGTGAGGAAAGAAGTACGGGAGTCTCTGTATTTATAGATTGATAACACGGCTCAGCTTCATTAATTATCAGTTTCTTCTACAGAGAATTGTTACAGAGATTTTTTTTTTCGTTTTTCTTTAATTGAAAATGGGTTGTGCAAAAACAAAAAGTCATGACTGATGATGAAGTTTCCTCACTGAGGGTACAGGCACGCTACAAGATTCTAGGACTAATTAGGCGCCAAAGTTGTGATCACAGTCGACTGTTTAGCATTATGCCGCTGCATGAAACCCCCCTGGAGAAAGAGATGTGCTGAGGCACTCAGTGGCCACATAGAGGGTAAATGTGCTGGAGACAGATGGAGCTCCAAAAAGTCTGGGAATTTATTTTCAGGGTGAAAATCATTAACATATTTGACTCCAATTAGTAATGATATTTTGCATTTGGGAAATTCACTAAAGTGTATCAAACAAAGTAACGGTAGTAGACTATCCTTCAATTGTTGATTGAAATTGTAACCAGGAGACACTACACCATAGATTTTTATATAAATGATGCAACTCAAACACAGTTGGTCCGGATCTTGGAGCTTGCATGCACCCTGCAGAGTTGAAAACACACTTGAATACTTTAATTCAAACTGTACTGCAGTGATACAACAAACAAGTCCTACTACATGTGACAATAGAGTGGCAACAGTAGTTACAGTATGGTGGTTTCTAGGTTAATTTGAGATGAATTGGTGACCTGTCCAAACACACTTTGAAACGTAACTAAACTTTTTTGTAATGTTGCAGATGGAACAGTCTCATTTACAGAATAACAGATTGCACGGTGTACCATGTTCAACAACAACCAACACAAGGGACCTGCTCTGGATTAGGTGAGAAGTAAAGCTGAAACAGACTTCCTTTACAAAAAAAAACCGATCAGATAAAGTTTTGAATTTCAAATTTGAAACATCTCAGCTTTCAATTAAACCCACAGAACTCATTTTGAATTAGAACATCTTAATTATTATCACAATGTATTGCAATGAGGCATGAGTAAATGAAATGGGACGAGACTTGTAATACGAGTACAAAATCATGTTAGCTCATTTATAATGTCCTTAAAGATTCCCTTTTCAGATCCTTTCTCATAAACATTATTTCTCAGTTGCTCGATTTCACTTACAGTACCCGGACTCCAGTCACTGCAGTTGGTCGATCTAACACTGCGTGTATACAGCAAATGAGTGTGTGCTTGTGAAGCAGTGGGTGTGCTCAGCTGCTGAAGCATGTAGCACCAGCCTAGTTGGTTCCTCTTTCATTTCTCTTTAACTGTGGCCTCGCTCACATCTCAGGTTTTATTCTCACTTTTAACAGGCTCTCTATACTATATCTCCAAGGAGGGTTGCCTGTGATACAGAGATTTCCCCAGAGCCTCCCTGTGTCACCTCACAACCATCCCGACATAAAAAAAAGACAAAGGATATACCGTAAAACTGCAATTAATAGTCCAGGCTTTTATTTGCCTGATCACTGAACTCCACCGGTGTTTATTTGGGACAGGCTTCTATATGGGAGAGACCTAAGATTATTTTCGCACAAAACTCTTGCTTAGTTAAGACTATCAAATAGTTTATTTAAACCGGTATGAATATTACTTCAGAAAATTTTTTGGCTATCAAATAACACATTCATTCAAGTCATCCATTTGATCTAGCTGCAAGGCGGTTAACGACGCTTGTTTTACAGCCCCCAAGAATTTACAGTGCCCAGTGTTCCGACACAACCCAAATAAAAACTAATCAGAGAGGGGTGGGAACACTTTTATATTGCAGCCGGCAAGATAATGAAAAACAACCACACCCAACAACATGGTGCGGGAGAAGGAAAAAATATGGCTTCTGATGGTTCAGGAGCAGTCTACGTTTGATGAACGAAGATTGCAGACAGCAAGCAGTGGACTTCACATGACAATATTCAATACTTGGAATTCTTTTTATGGAAAAAATGTTGAGTCTTTTGATCGCTGGACCTTTACAGACTTAAAAAACATAAATAATCAATGAATGGAAAGATTCATCTGTCAAAGGCAAGGAATCTTTTTTACAATGTCCACAAATCTGAAAGAATTATACTTCGGTTTACATGGTTTCTGTGAAAGAATCGGACGATTGAGTTGTGGAGAAACAAACCGATCTAACTATGTGTAGCATGTCCGTATTGACACTATAATGATTTATTTGTCTACACACTTGAAGCAGCTTAGTACTTAACCCGTCACCAGTGACGTATTATAAATCCGAAGAGCTTCCATAAAAAGGAACCGCCTCGTAGCATCAATCGAAACTAGATCCGGTGTCTTAATTGACCGGTCTTAAGTCCCGCCCCCCCTTTAGATACGGTCGCTTAGATTAAATGTAGCTCTAAGAAGACGACTGCGAGGACTACAGAATGCGATGGAACGATATTTTGATGATAAACTTTACTCATCGTTGGGATGCTAGACGTCTTGTTTATCCTAGTAAATAACACTAACAGTTAGTTCGGGGCTCCAAGTAGCCTTAAAAAAGTAATATAAGTAAGGAAACAAAATCAGACGAAATCATGCAGGTTCCTCTTTGACAGTCGGGAGGCGGGAGCCTCCGGCCAGGAGCAGAGCTTCACCCCGCTGCGAGCCAACACCAAAGTTGACCGAGGTTTAACTATTGGAGCAAAGAGCGAAAAGGGGCCGTACTTAGGAAGGGCAAACGGAGACCTGCGTTTATTTGTCAAAACGTGCAGCCACACCTGGTAGGCGAAAGGGACTCTGCATTTTATTTGGGGCTTGGCTTTTAATTGAAGTTTTACGGTCATTCAACAGCTTATTGGGAAACTGCTGATTCGGTGCCCTGAAAAAAAAGATGGTGAGTAGGAAGAATCTGTGAGTCAATAAGGCAAATGTGTAGCAGAAACATAAGAGCTATGCATTATTAGTTTTGCCCAAAAAATATCCATTCTAGGAAGTACTGTTTCCTATCCAGTTCTGCATGTTCGTTGAACTAAGTGAGAAGAAGAATTGAAGAAACAATCGAAGAACAATCGAAGAAACAAAAGGTTGGGAGTTTGAGATAAAATCTTTCCCATTTCACTTTCTCCCTGAAAATATGTCTCAGACCGTGTCTTTCCATCCCATCGGAACGCAGAACATGGAATAATCCCGTACATAGCCTTAGAACATTCTGCAGGACATGGAAAATGAATACATGAAATACAGAAGCCTCCAACAAAGCCGGTGAACGTCTCTGCCTCATTGAATGCGACCCAGATAGGAATATAAATACGAGTTATCCCCGTTCTCCCTGAACACAGTCGTTGCGGCACTCGTCTAAGCCGCCCATTATGTAAATAAAGAACGAGCAGAATGGGAGAGAGAAAGATGTAATGCGTGTGGGACAGAGCGTCAGCAAAACACACAAATGGTGCAGGATGCATGTGGAACATGTGGACTGTGAGAGAGAGAAAGCAAACAGAAATAAAGGAAGAGGAACTACAGGAAGAGATTTAAAGAGGGGAAGGGGAGAAAAAATAAATAGTTGGTAGAGTTTTTATCCATTAAATGAGTCATTACCGACCCAATGTAGTAGTGTGTGAAACCCCCCCAAGGCTCCTGGTGCGTCTTTTCCTTAGCGAGATCAACACGATTACACAACAGCAAGAACGACACCAACAACATCTACAACAAGAACAAGAACAACAACTGTGCTATAGCAAGACGGCGCCCAATATATAGACGATGCACATCATTAACACCACAGCCAGCCACGCGGTAGCACACACTGTTAAGTCTGTTATGTTACTCGGTTTGGCTGCCCTCGCTCCCAGTGGCACCCGTCAGGGGACCAGGTGGTGTCACGGAGTGGGGCGGGAACCCCCCGAGTCACTGTTAAATGTCTCAGGCCTGTTAGAAGAGTCTGCAGCAAACTGGCAACTTCCACACAAGCCGTTTTAATGTAGAGTTGAAGAAGTTTTTTTTATTTTTATTAGATTTACTTTGAAACAGCAAGGCGATTTTTGAGTAGTGTCGATTTTGGAATGGTGGTTGCGGTGCTCCTGGTCTTTGCGGATTGTGTTCTCCGGTAAAAGGTATAAAAACACAAACAAATCTAGTCACTCAACACAATCACACACTGGCAAAGCTGAAGAAACGAGAACGTACAGCAATAAGCAGCGTCACTGTCAAGAGTTGCTGTGGTTTTTGTTGGCTCTTTGCAGTACTTTTTTTGTTTTTCCTTTTTTGTTATATTCGGCTGACATGGAATGAAATCTGTCTCAATGATTTAACACAGTCACATAATCAACCACAGTCCACTAACAGCCATAATAAGATTTCCTTCAGCAGCTAAACAAAAACGTTATTTTCCTTCATCGTTTTTTCTTTTTGTCCCCTTTTATGAAATTGTACAGCCAATGTCAAGCGGAGAGGATGGCATCTCTTTAATCGGGCTGAATGTGAAGCAGGTCATTAGCTGATGGAGGCGATGGCGGTTTGTTCGGCGGCAAAGAAGGCTGCTCTTCCTCCACCACGGTCACTTTTTTTCAGCCCTCTCCTTTCCATTTCCCCCTCCCCCCATCCTTAGACGTAAATGGCAGTCCGGGAAATGACCGAGCCGTCCCTCTGAGACTCCATGTCGTCGTCGAGGTACACGTCTATTTCTTCCTCGCCGCGGCCTCTGTGGACGTGGTAGGCGGGAGGCTGCATGTCCCCCCCCCCCCGATGCCCCCGAACCTGTCGTAGTCCTCCTCCATGCTGTCGTCCATGTCGAACTTTCTCCTGTCGGCTTCGTCCATCTCACCGCTGAGGAGGATATCGTGGGCGGTTGGTGGGTTGCCCATTGAGGCGTGGTGGAGGTGGTGATGGTGATAGTCGTTGGCCTTCTCCGTCAGGGTCCCCGTGGCGTCGCAGCCCTCCCGGTACGTGTAGACGGGCCCGTTGTTGTTAGCGCTCGTCCCGTTTTTGCTGCCGTTGCTGCCTGCTCCGCTAAACAGCAGGCGGGCTTTATTGCCGTAGTCTCCGCCATTGTTACCTCCGCCGGCGCCGGCCGCCACAGAGTCCCCGCCGCCAGGGTAGCCACGCCTCTGCTGCCGGCGACTCCGGCTCAGGAGAACGGCGACGAGCGCGACTACCAATAGCAGGGCCAGGAGGGAGCCGATGACTGCGCCCGCCACGACGCCGGCGTTGGACGGATCCTCCAGGGCTTCTGCAGAAGGGATGGATGGGGTTTGGAAGGAGGGGGTGGAAAAAATGGGTGGAGGAAAAGAATAAAAAAAAAAAAAAAAGGGCAGGAATTGATGGCTGTTTTTTAAGGAAGTCTTGGGAGGAGGTATTCACAGTTCTTCTTGTGTTGTAAGTGTGCTGCAGTGATAGTAGTAGTGGTGGTGCCTTCCACTATGTGTTACAATCCTCCTACAAGTGTGTAGTAATGTTCTCCTCAGTGTAATCCCTTGGTAGGGGTGCAGTCAGTCATTGCTGGGATCAGGCTGAATGGGACTCATTCACTCTCTCCCGGCGGCTTGTTGCGCTGCATTTTGCTCTAAAACACGTCTGTCCAGCTGCTGGCACTTCAGCTTTTTGTCGCCCCCGCCCACCTCCCTCTTTTGCAAGCTGGGAAAAAAAGCCTTTACCACTGTAACGGTCCTTTGTTTTGGTGTGAGCCAAAGTTTGCCTCTCGACTCTTGTTTCAGCAGAAGATTGAAACAAAAAACGAGACATGTGCTGTCGTGTTAGAGGTTATGGGGCCCAGCAAAGAAAGACAGACAGACAGACAGACAGACAGACAGACTTGACAGGACAGGCAGAGGGGTTATTTTGAAGAGGTTCAGTGGAAAATGAGCACAGTCGTGCCTGGAAAGC